>NC_089494.1:109467694-110067908 GCF_036850765.1 Saccopteryx bilineata | reverse complement strand
GCCTGGTGAAATCTATATTGTGGGTTGGTTGAACTTTAGTGACCCTAAAGCCACAGCTAATTTTCCAGACGTATGATGGTGAACTTCCTCTGACCCTCACAATTTATCTAATGTCTCAAAGCAACTACTTAACCCATTTCCTTATCCTTGGGAATAGCACTGCCTGGACATCTTTTGTGCTTGGGACAACATGTGAATCCATGACCTCCTTTAAAAAGATGACAACAAAATACAGTAAAGGGCTAGGTGTGCTAAAGAATATTATTTAAAAAGTTCAACTCTGGTAATTAATAAGTTAAAGAAATATAAATAAAGGGGTATTTTCTTTTGTCTACCTATAAGATTGACCAGTAAAAGAATAAAACTCAGTATTGCTGAGGCTATGAGCAAACTCATATATTGCTGGTATATAAGTTTAAGAGAAATTGGAAATACCTACTCCAGGCATTCGAAATGTGCTTGCTCTTTACCATGCCCACCAGTTTAACTACTGAGAATTTGTCCTAAAGAAATTATCAGGCAAATGTGCAAATATAACTTACATATATATATATACAGATAAACACAAAGATGTGTATAAATGGCATTTTACAAGATACTGAGAATGAAAGATATTGAAATGGTTGCATTATTATGTTGAGCCATATTGAAATAATTGGTATTTGATTATCCATGAACTGATAAAAAGTTACTTTTATATGGTTTAATAACTACAGCACATATAAAATAATAGAATAGCAATATACAATT
Organism: Saccopteryx bilineata; assembly: GCF_036850765.1. NCBI lineage: Eukaryota > Metazoa > Chordata > Mammalia > Chiroptera > Emballonuridae > Saccopteryx > Saccopteryx bilineata. The sequence goes on along the minus strand of NC_089494.1, from coordinate 110,067,158 downwards.
AAAATGTACTTATATATGTATATATACAGATAGACAACATATAGGGAAGGTTTTCAACCAAATGCTAATAGTACTTTTATCTGAGTGCTAAAATTTTAGTTAATTTTAACTACATTTTAAAAACTTCTCTCTATGAACATGGGCAAATGTGATTTTCTAAATAAATAAATAAATAAATAAATAGCAAGCCAGTGTTTATGTAACCAATTAGCAATTCTCCTGCACTGACAATTTAAATCTCATTCTCAGTAAGCCAAGGTTCAGGGTACTTCAAAGTATTTTCTACTGATGGTGATGTGATAATATATCTTATTAGAAAAAGTAATTTTCAGATATTGTATTGAAATTCAGTAATTACTTTTTCAATAAAGAAAGTGAGAACTATTAAAAGCAAAAATGTGACTAAATTAGCCTTATATCCCACACTCAATTAAACTATCATAGCAAGAAGGTAATGAATTAAGATAATTTGAGGATAGGAAGAAGGCTTTGCAAAGCTGAGATTTAACCCTCTTCTGAAATCCATTAAAATACTCCAATAGAAGATCACAACAAAGCAGGTAGCCCACAAGACACTTGAGAGAAACCGCGCTCTGCATGCTAAGCAGGTGGAGAAAGTTTTCAACCTCTCAAGTCTTAGAGGCTGATGCTCAAGTTGCTTAAGTATACAAAGTATGGCTAGGTTTTCCACAAGCTTCACCGCCTTAAAGAAGAGTGAGATAGTCATGTTCTTTAGGCATGTGTTCTCTCACAGAATCCACACAATGTTTGAGCAGTCAATGATATATGATCATTTAATTTATTATAAAGGGTGTGCTCAAAAATAGTAAGCTCTTGTATGCCCCTGCTAGTAATTCTGCAATGGTTTCCCACTGCATTTGGAACAGAAATGATATCCTTCATTTTAGCCTGCAGGGTGCTATAGGCATCACACCTTGCCTGTCCCTGAAAAGTCATTCTCCATCATTCAAACTGATTTTCTAATTCTAGAATATGCTAAACTCAGACCCACCCTTATGCTTTTGTGATGCTGTTCCTCCTACCAGGATACTCTTCTTTGTTTGCAGGCCAGGTCCTTGTCATGGGCTCACATGTCATCTCTTCAGAGTTCTCCAAACCACCAGCCAAACCAAAAAAATCTCTTACTCTTACTCCAGTCATTTCCTATTATATCATTATTTTTTTTATACTCAGTTTTCTTTATAGTATGTATCACCATGTGATACTCCTGCTCCCTGCGAACCCGGTGAGGGAAAGAAGAAAACATCCTATTCTTAAAATCATGCATCAATGCCAAGCCCATCATGGGAGTGATCGGAATTGTGTCATTTGTGTTTAGATCATTTTATTTGCCTATTTAGCAATTTGTTTCATTCGAACTAGAATGGGTGAGGAGAGCAGAGGTGAGAAAATGGGGAGACCATGAACCTGAACTTTCTATATTGTCCCAAACAGAGCTGTCCCAGGTTGCTCTCTCAACAAAAATGTCACTTTGCTTTGGTTCCTTCCACTGTTTTTGTTTGTTTCACTTAACTTTGATATGAACTAAATCACCAGTCGTCAGGTGGGCGCTCAGTGCTCACTATTAATTTGTGTCAATTTTGATACATCCAACATCTGGAGATTCTGGAATAAACCCCTAAAGACATTTACCTACTTGAGCATTATTGTATTTTTTTGCATTATTCTCAATGATTTCTTAAAGTAAAATTTTACTTTATGTAATGTGGATTATAGAATTTTTTTACATTTTCTAAACACGAGGCTACACTTTAATATTATTTTAATTCTTTTTAAAATATACCCAGCCCAATTTCACCATGGCGTGGCCTCTGCAGACATCTTCCTCCTGCTCCTCACGCCCTGGCCTTAGCAATTGCTGAAGCGCAGCAGTGTTTCCCCATATTATCCTCTTACTCTTGAAGGCGTACAGGTGTATTTTCAGGACTCCTTCCATGGGGTATGATGCATGAAACAGAAGTTTGAGAATTACTGAGGGAAACCGTTAAATGAAGGCAGGCTTATATTTATTTTTTTTTAATTTTTTAATTTTTTTAATTTTATTTTTTTAATGGGGCAACATCAATAAAGCAGGATACATATATTCAAAGATAACAACTCCAGGTTATCTTGTCTTTCAATTATGTTGCATACCCATCACCCAAAGTCAGATTGTCCTCTGTCACCTTCTATTTAGTTTTCTTTGTGCCCCTCCCTCTCCCCCTTTCCCTCTCCCTTTCTCCCCTCCCCCCGTAACCACCACACTCTTATCAATGTCTCTTAGTTTCACTTTTATGTCCCACCTACATATGGAATAATGCAGTTCCTGGTTTTTTCTGATTTACTTATTTCACTTCGTATAATGTTATCAAGATCCCACCATTTTGCTGTAAATGATCCGATGTCATCATTTCTTATCGCTGAGTAGTATTCCATAGTGTATATGTGCCACATCTTCTTTATCCAGTCATCTATTGATGGGCTTTTTGGTTGTTTCCATATCCTGGCCACTGTGAACAATGCTGCAATGAACATGGGGCTGCATGTGTCTTTACGTATCAATGTTTCTGAGCTTTTGGGGTACATACCCAGTAGAGGGATTGCTGGGTCATAAGGTAGTTCTATTTTCAGTTTTTTGAAGAACCACCATACTTTCTTCCATAATGGTTGCACTACTTTACATTCCCACCAACAGTGAATGAGGGTTCCTTTTTCTCCACAGCCTCTCCAACATTTGCTATTACCTGTCTTGTTAATAATAGCTAATCTAACAGGTATGAGGTGGTATCTCATTGCAGTTTTGATTTGCATTTCTCTAATAACTAACGAAGATGAGCATCTTTTCATATATCTGTTGGCCATTTGTACTTCTTCCTGGGAGAAGTGTCTGTTCATGTCCTCTTGCCATTTTTTTATTGGATTGTTTGTTTGTTTGTTGTTGAGATTTATGAGTTCTTTGTATATTTTGGATATTAGGCCCTTATCTGAGCTGTTGTTTGAAAATATCATTTCCCATTTAGTTGGCTTTCTGTTTATTTTGTTATCAGTTTCTCTTGCTGAGCAAAAACTTCTTAGTCTGATGTAGTCCCATTCATTAATTTTTGCCTTCACTTCTCTTGCCATTGGAGTCAAATTCATAAAATGCTCTTTAAAACCCAGGTCCATGAGTTTAGTACCTATGTCTTCTTCTATGTACTTTATTGTTTCAGGTCTTATGTTTAGATCTTTGATCCATTTTGAATTAATTTTAGTACAGGGGGACAAACTGTAGTCCAGTTTCATTCTTTTGCATATGGCATTCCAGTTTTCCCAGCACCATTTATTGAAGAGGCTTTCTTTTCTCCATTGTATGTTCTTGGCCCCTTTATCAAAAATTATTTGACTATATATATGTGATTTTATTTGTGGATTTTCTATTCTGTTCCATTGGTCTGAGTGTCTATTTTTCTGCCAATACCATGCTGTTTTGATTGTCGTGGCCCTATAATATAGTTTGAAGTCAGGTATTGTAATGCCCCCAGCTTCATTCTTTTTCTTTAGGATTGCTTTGGCTATTCGGGGTTTTTTATAGTTCCATATAAAGCTGATGATTTTTTGCTCTATTTCTTTAAAAAACGTCATTGGAAGTTTGATGGGAATTGCATTGAATTTGTATATTGCTTTGGGTAATATGGCCATCTTGATTATATTTATTCTTCCTAACCAAGAACAAGGAATATTCTTTCATCTCATTATATCTTTCTCAATTTCTCTTAACAATGGTTTATAGTTTTCATTATATAAGTCTTTTACATTCTTTGTTATGTTTATTCCTAAGTATTTTAATTTTTTGTTGCAATTGTGAAGGGGATTATTCTTTTGAGTTCGCTCTCAGTTGTTTCATTGTTGGCATATAGAAAGGCTATTGACTTCTGTATGTTAATTTTGTATCCTGCGACCTTACTGTATTGGCTTATTGTTTCTAGTAGTCTTTTTGTGGATTCTTTGGGATTTTCGATGTATAGGATCATATCATCTGCAAAAAGTGATACCTTTACGTCTTCTTTTCTGATATGGATGCCTTTTGTTTCTTTGTCTTGTCTGATTGCTCTGGCTAGAACCTCTAGTACCACATTAAATAAGAGTGGAGATAGTGGACAACCCTGTCTTGTTCCTGATTTAAGGGGGAAAGCCTTCAGTTTAGTGCCATTTAATATGATGTTAGCTGATGGTTTATCATATATGGCCTTTATCATGTTGAGATATTTTCCTTCTATACCCATTTTGTTGAGAGTCTTAAACATAAAATTGTGTTGTATTTTATCGAAAGCCTTTTCTGCGTCTATTGATAAGATCATGTGGTTTTTGTTCTTTGTTTTGTTGATATGGTATATTACGTTAACCGTTTTACATATGTTGAACCATCCTTGAGAATCTGGGATGAATCCCACTTGATTATGATGTATTATCTTTTTAATATGTTGTTGTATTCGATTTGCTCGTATTTTGTTTAGTATTTTAGCATCTGTATTCATTAGAGATATTGGTCTGTAGTTTGTTTTTTTTTTTGTGCAGTCCTTGCCTGGTTTTGGTATGAGGGTTATGTTGGCCTCATAAAATGTATTTGGAAGTATTGCTTCTTCTTCAATTTTTTGGAAGACTTTGAGTAGAATAGGAACCAAGTCTTCTTTGAATGTTTGATAAAATTCGCTGGTATAGCCGACGGGGCCTGGACTTTTATTTTTGGGGAGGTTTTTAATGGTTTTTTTCTATTTCTTCTCTACTAATAGGTCTGTTTAGGCTTTCTGCTTCTTCTTGACTCAGTCTAGGAAGGTTGTATTTTTCTAGGAATTTATTCATTTCTTCTAGATTGTTGAATTTAGTAGCATAAAGTTTTTCATAGTATTCTACAATAATTCTTTGTATATCTACGGTATCCGTGGTGATTTCTCCTCTTTCATTTTGGATTTTGTTTATGTGAGTTCTTTCTCTTTTTTCCTTAGTAAGTCTTCCCAAGGGTTTGTCAATTTTGTTAATCTTTTCAAAGAACCAGCTCTTTGTTCTATTAATTTTTTCTATAGTTTTACTGTTCTCTATTTCATTTATTTCTGCTCTGATTTTTATTATCTCCTTTCTTCGGCTGGTTTTGGGTTGTCTTTGTTCTTCTTTTTCTAGTTCCTTAAGGTGTGAAGTTAAGTGGTTCACTTGGGCTCTCTCTTGTTTGTTCATATATGCCTGAAGTGATATGAACTTTCCTCTTATCACTGCTTTTGCTGCATCCCATAGATTCTGATATGTCGTATTGTCATTTTCACTAGTCTGTATATATCTTTTAATCTCTGCACTTATTTTTTCTTTGACCCATTCATTTTTTAAAAGTATATTGTTTAGTTTCCACATTTTTGTGGGATTTTTTTCCTCTTTTTTGCACTTGAATTCTAGTTTCAAGGCTTTATGATCAGAAAATATACTTGGTACAACTACAGTTTTTCTGAATTTGCTGATGTTTTTTTTGTGGCCCAACATATGGACAATTCTTGAGAATGATCCATGTACACTGGAGAAAAATGTATACCCAGTCACTTTGGGATGAAATGTCCTGTAGATGTCTATCATATCCAGGTGCTCTAGTGTTTTGTTTAAGGCCACTATATCTTTGTTGATTATCTGTTTGGATGACCGACCTAGAGCCGTCAGTGGTGTATTGAGGTCTCCAAGTATGATTGTATTTTTCTCAGTTTTTGTTTTAAGGTCAATAAGTAGCTGTCTTATATATTTTGGTGCTCCTTGGTTTGGTACATATATATTAAGAATTGTTATGTCTTCTTGATTCAGTGTCCCCATAGCCATTATGAAATGGCCATTTTTGTCTCTGAGTATTTTTGTTTTCTTGTAGTCAGCATTATCAGATATGAGTATTGCTACGCCTGCTTTTTTTTGGATGTTATTTGCTTGGAGTATTGTTTTCCAGCCTTTCACTTTGAATTTGTTTTTATCCTTGTTACTTAGATGAGTTTCCTGTAGGCAGCATACAGTTGGATTTTCTTTTTTAATCCATTCTGCTACTCTGTGTCTTTTTATTGGTGAGTTTAATCCGTTTACATTTAGTGTAATTATTGACATTGTGAGTTCCCTATTGCCATTTTATAGATTGCTTTCTGTTAGTTTTGTGTCTTGTTTGATCCTTCTCTTTCGTTTTTCTATCTTTTGTTTTTATTTGGTTGTATTCCATACATCTTTCCTCTGTCGCTATCTTTTTTATCTCATGTGCTTCTGTGGTGGTTTTTTCAATGGTGGTTACCTTTAAGTAATGAAAACAGTTCCTACCCTGTTCATTGTAGCGCACTATTTTGTGAATACTTTTGCACTCCATCGTCCTTTGCTACTGTTAATCTCCATTCTCTCCCCCCTTTCTTTTTGTTGTTGTCACAGTTTAAATTTGGTTTTATTGTGTTCTTCTTGGAGCTTTTACTTGTGGCTTTATTATTATTTTTCTTTGTATCTGATTGGAGAACCCCCTTTAGTAATTCCTGGAGTGGAGGTTTTCTGATGATAAATTCCCTCATCTTTTCTGTATCTGTGAATGTTTTTATTTCTCCTTCATATTTGAAGGATAGCTTTGATGGGTATAGTATTCGTGGCTGAAAGTTCAATTCTTTCAGGACTTTAAATATTGGGGTCCACTCTCTTCTAGCTTGTAGAGTTTCTGCTGAGAAATCTGATGATAGTCTAATGGGCCTTCCTTTATATGTTGTATTCTTCTTTTCCCTGGCTGCCTTGAGAATTTTTTTCTTTGCTGTTGGTTTCTGCCAATTTCATTATGATGTGCCTTGGAGTAGGTTTGTTGGGGTTAAGAAAACTCGGAGTTCTGTTTGCTTCATGAATTTGAGGCTTTAGTTCTTTCCACAGGCTTGGGAAGTTCTCATCTATTATTTGTTTGAGTATGTTCTCCTTTCCATTTTCTCTCTCTTCTCCCTCTGATATACCTATTATTCTTATGTTATTCTTTCTGATGGAGTCAGATAATTCTTGTAGGGCTATCTCATTTTTTTTTAATTTTTGAGTCTCTTTCTTCTTCTCTCTGTTGTGCCTCAAGTTGCTTGTCTTCTATTTCACTAATCCTCTCTTCCATCTGGCCTTTTCTATTAGCTAAGCTTGTTACCTCATTTTTCAGCTCGTGAATTGAGTTTTTCATCTCTGTTTGATTTGTTTTTATAGTTTCAATTTCCTTGGACATATATTCTTTGTGTTCATTGAGTTGTTTTCTGAGCTCTCTAAATTGCCTTTCTGTGTTTTCTTGTATATCTCTGAGTATTTTTAGGATTTCTATCTTGAATTCTCTGTCATTTTGCTCCAAGGTTTCCAATATATTAAATTTTTTCTCCATATATTTTTCCTCATCTATCTGTGTTACCTCTCTTTCTTTTGTATCCATGATATTCGATTTTCTCTTCCTTAATGGCATCTGAGGGTGGTTTTGTTGATAGTATTAATGAGATTTAATAAAGAATAAAAAGTTAAAAAAATAAAAAATCGAAATAAGTTGTTTTTTTAAATTAATTATAAAATAAAGAAAAATAAAATAATATAAAAATTAAAAAAAAAGAAAATTATTTTCCCCTTCCTTTTTTCTTCTCCTCTCCTCTCCCCTCTTTCTTGAGAAAATCTTGTGGTGAACTGTGAATTATATTGTATTTAATAGAACAAACAATGCCTGTGATGGAGGGCCTGAATTGGGGAAAAGTAATAAAGGGACGAAAAATAAAAATAAAAAATAAATAAATAAAATTAAAAAAGGGGGGGTATGGACTCACAAAAAACAAATAATGAAAAAATTTTGATCAAGAATAAAATGATTTGCTTTTAGGCATTGGTTGACAAAGAGTTATGATGAGAAGAATAAGAGGGAAACAGGAAAATGGGGGGACAAATTAAAAAATTACTATTGTATTTAGTGGAACAAGAGCTTGATAAAATGGAGAGCCAGGGATGGGAGCCCTGCTAGTGAGTTAAATAGATGAAGTAAAAACCCTCCAAAATGCCACAAACATAAGTTTGAGTCCCAGATAAGATAATTTGTTCATTATTGAGGTTTGAATGAGAGGAGATGTAAAGGAGAAAGGAAGAAACTAATATAGAGGGAGAAAAGAAAGAGAGAGAGAGAGAAAAAAAGAGGGAACTACTAAAAGAAGAAAAAAGAAAAAAGAGGAGAGAGAGAGAGTTAAGGGTTTTGGAGTGCAACCCTCATAGAGAGAAAGGAAGAGGAAAGAAAAGATAATGGGAGATGTAACACTTATGGGTAGTGTAGTTTAAGGAGAGGAGAGAGTAAGACTGGTAGAGAGTTAAACGACCAAATTGGAGGAGGAAAAAAAAAAAATCAAGGATGAAGATAAGAGAAACAAACAAACAAATATAATAAAATGGGATAGGTTATAAAGTCTGCAGATTATTCTCGATTTTGAGAGGTTATCTTCTTGCTTTTTCTTTTCTCTCCCTCTTCCTGGTTGGTGACTTTGTACCCCGGGTTCTGCCCCTTTGGCACGCTCAGGTAGAGGTTTGCAGTTGAAAAGTCTCTATGGCAATGTCATGTATTGTGCTTTAATCATGTTGGCAGTTGAGGCTCATTAGCATTTATAGGCTCTGACAGTGAGAGAGTCCGTGTTCCTGGAACCTCTCTCCTAGTCTTTCCTTCCTCAATTAGTAGCCTGAGAATCCAGCTATGTGGTTGCTGCTTCCTCTGCCTGGATAGTAAGAGGCTCAAAGAGTTGGCCACTCCCCACTCTCTTCCCACTCAGCACAGAGTTCTGGGTAAGGCTCAGTCAATCAGAGCTGCTAGCATAATCAGGCGGGGCTTCCGCCCACTCAAAGACCTCTGGCTCTGCCACTCTGTCCGGTAACATGGACAGGCACCCACTCCCGGGGCGCTTGGAGGAAACTGTCGTTCACTATCTGCGCGCGCAGACCAGGATGTTAGACAGGAAGTCTCGCCCTCTGAGTGAAACCCCCCGCCCGCACTGAAAAGTTCCAGTATTGGAATTGGCTCTCGCTCTGTCCCCGTGTGCGGCTTTTTCAAGGTGCTGGGGCAGCCTGAGATTCCGCTTTAGGCCACACAAAGGCCCCTGACTCTGCCCCTCTGTGGGATAACATGGGCAGGCACTGCTGAGGCACTCGGAGGAATCTCTCGCTCACTATCTGCACACGCAGACCAGGATATCAGGCCAGTGGCCTCACCCTCTGAGTGAAACCCCCTCCCGCACGGAAAAGTTCCAGCATTGGAATTAGTTCTCGCTCCCTCCCCGTGTGCAGCTCCCCCAGGGCGCTGGGGCGGCCCGGAGATTCCACTTTCAGCCCACACAAAGGCCTCTCTGTGGGACAACACGGGCACACACTCTTGGGGCTTTGGAAGGAATCTCTCGCCCACTATCTGCACGCACCGACCAGGAGTTCGGGTAAAATGGCTGCCCCGCTTGTCTTTGTCTGGGTTTGGCGCGAGTGTTAGCTGTATTGCCCGGATTGTCACAGGAACAGTTTATCCTCGGCTTGGATCTTCATGCCACCGCCTGGTTCGGCCGTTTGTGCTGCGGCCTGGATCTATTCACCCCCTTTGCCGGCCTTAGTTTCTATATTCTCAGTTTCCAGTGAAAGCTGTCCTGTTTAGGTTAGTGAGGAAGGCGGAGCATTTCTTACTCCCTATTTCCTTCGGGGTTTGGTTATATATTTAGCCAATTTTTTGCTCGATCATACCTTTGGGTGTATTGCGAAACATCTGGAGGCTCCAAGGATAGGTTTTTCTGTTTCTGGTTGAAGATCTTGTTGAGTTTTGGGGGAGATTTATCGGTATTGCTTTTTACCCCGCCATTACTCTGACATCATCAGGCTTACATTTAAAATGCTAATATCACTAGGAGAACAAAGGTTCCATCAGTCATTTATGCTATAGAGTGATTTTACTTAATCACCTTATTTTTCCTAATTCACAGCTGGGACTAGCTACTCTGTGAGAATAGAAGCTTTGCTAGACAGAAGAAAAAGAATGGTAGTTTAATATTATGAAGCTACTCCTCTTGTTTTCCAAATAAGAGGTCCTGGGCGCAGGGTTTTGGCATAATGAAGGCGGAAGGTGAACATGAAAGGGGGCTTTGTATGCTGAGACAAGCTATCATTTTAAATGACCTTGAATTTAGAAAAAGAAAATGAGATTATCTCCTTTCAATTTTTTATTGTTGCCATAAACTATAATTTAGACTATACTCTTCAGTGGTTTATTAATTTCTTTATGTTTTAAGGCAACTTTTATAGGTTAACTTGGAAAAACTAGTCTCTAAATCTAATGGATTAATAAAGCATAATGCATTCTGAATTTTAAACATAATCTATGAGTTCTTTAGCTCTTTAGACTGTACTTTCTTATATATGGGACCCCATTTTATTCATTGCTGAACTCCCATGGCCCCATATATAGCCTATAGAGTAAATTCTCAGTGAACACTTTTTAAGCACGAACATTGTTACTTAGAGACACAACTGCTCGTAAGTTAGGCCCTGTGTTTCAGGTTTTCTTTTATTTTATTTTATTTTATTTATTTATTTTTTATTTTATTTATTCATTTTTAGAGAGGAGAGAAAGAGGGAGAAAGTAGAGAGAGAGACAGAGAGAGAGAAGGAGGGAGAGCTGGAAGCATCAACTCCCATATGTGCCTTGACCAGTCAAGCCCAGGGTTTCGAACCAGCGACCTCAGCATTCCAGGTTGACGCTTTATCCACTGCACCACCACAGGTCAGGCCTCCGGTTTTCTAATGTAAAAAGCTGCTCATTTCTGGTCATTTTATATGGTCCAAAGATGCTGTCTCACATTCTTTTTTCAGTTACTGTCCTGCATGGCAGAGACCCATTTCATGCTGGAAAAAACAGTATCACATTGGGTGTCAGCCTCCCAGCGGGAAACAGCAGGACTTAGTGACAGAGCTGCCAGCAATAATGTACCGGACAACAAGCAGATGGTCACCAAATAATGAAGGATAGCCATTTCTCGCTTCAAACCAGGTGGCAATTAGGTGTGAATAACTTGAGGAGAGCACACGCGCATGCACACACATACACACACTATCACACACACCATCACACACACCATCACACACACCATGTCCTATTTTAATTGCCTATGCCAAATCAGCAGCATGCTCTCGCTCTCTATTTTGTGAACTTTATAAAACACACAGGACTCAAAATACATCAGGGAACAGACACAGTGTGAGTACACATTTCAGTTGTGTGTTTCCTTCAGTTGTTCAGAGACCAGAAAGGAGTCAGACATCACTTTCCCTAAAGGGGCATCAGGTTGTTACAGTGGCAAGGTGACTGAATGCAAGGGAGAATAAGTGAGAATAGCTCTTTCAGAGTGGAAAAGACTTGAAACAAGTTTAGTGAGGCCAAAATAAAAAGAGTCCTGACTTTCCAGCCTCTTATGCATATTGTGAGGGCAGATGAGTAATGTGAACATCTTCCTTTTACAGCTCCATCTAATTTGGCATGCCATTATAATTTCTGGCTCAGTTAGCAAATGAGTGGAAACACTGCTTTCTGCAATCTTCCCTAAAATATGACAGTTCTGTAAGTTGTTCTATTATCTATAAACTGAGATTATGAATTTAGGGAGAGACCTGATCAATTTCAGGAATGAAGATGCCTAGTATTTTACTATTAGGAATGAGCTCCTTTGGGTCAACCTTTTGATTTCTGTAATAAATATTTGTTTATATGAATATACTTGAGAATGTTATAATAAGTAGTCATTACTGATATCTTCACATCAGAAGGGGCATGAATGTCTTGAAGTCACTGGAGGAGCAAGTGAAGGGAATGTAGGTTTAAGAAAAGATACAAGAAGAAAAATTTTAAAATACTGGTTCAAGTTCTGAAGAATGGCACTTAAGACAGGTGTTATTGTTCCTTATAAACATGGTGACTTTGGAAAAGTAACTCTTATGACTCATATCTGAGTGAAAGAAGAAGAAGTTGAAAAGGGTAGAAAAGAAAGTCAAATTAATGCTAAATGGTTAAGTTTCCCATCAGTATAGGAGTATAGGTTCTTGATACCAGTGGGCCTTTCTGAGAAGCTTTGTGTGATATATCTGAGTATCTATATCTACTCCAGACCATCATTGGTCAAGGATGACCCCACAGATACCAACTTCCCTACACAGGTTATGCACATGCAAGTGAAAGGCAAAATACCTAAAAGTGACTGGTGGAAGTCTTTGCATGACTGGTCATTACAACAGAGACTGGAGTAAAAGTAAGATGGAAGATATTTAAAATGGCACAAAATAAATGCCTAATGCATATATTTTATGTTTCTGTGTTCTGTTATTTAGTTTCCTCTATAAAGGAAGCTCTACAAGAGCAAGCAATATGTTGTGACTCACTCCTGTCACACCTGGTCTTAGTATTTGTTGAATAAATGAAAGAACAAAAATATTTGTCTTTTATATTTTAAGTAAGAATATTTTGCTTGTATTTTAAATCTGAACTGCTTACTGAGGTTGTTGTTTTGGTGTGTTTATCATTGGTTTTTAGTTTAGTTCTCTTTAAGCACCTTTCCTTTTTCTTTTTTCTTTTTTTTTTGTATTTTTCTGAAGCTGGAAATGGGGAAATGGGGAGAGACAGTCAGACAGACTCCCGCATGCACCCGACCGGGATCCACCCGGCACGCCCACCAGGGGCAACGCTCTGCCCACCAGGGGCCATGCTCTGCCCCTCCGGGGTGTCGCTTTGTCGCGACCAGAGCCATTCTAGCGCCTGGGGCAGAGGCCAAGGAGCCATCCCCAGCGCCCGGGCCATCTTTGCTCCAATGGAGCCTTGGCTGCGGAAGGGGAAGAGAGAGACAGAGAGGAAGGAGGGGTGGGGGTGGAGAAGCAAATGGGCGCTTCCCCTATGTGCCCTTGGCCGGGAATCGAAGCCGGTTCCCCCGCACGCCAGGCCGACGCTCTACCGCTGAGCCAACCGGCCAGGGCGCACCTTTCCTTTTTCAATTATCTCTGCTTTTACCATTTTTGCTTTGATGAAATTTTATATGTCCCTGTAAGGCCAGGAGCCACCATCGTGGCCATTCACATGCAGGTTCCCATTGGATTCGGGCAGATGGTAAAGAAATGGTGGAGTCGGAGGATGGTGGGCCATTCTGTTTATTGGTGTCTCGCTAAGACTGGCAAGCCACAAGAGAAGACAAGTTTCCCATGAAAGGCAAGGGATCAGGGAGACTCCTGCAATGGTGATAGCAGGAACTAAGAGAGAGCAAGCTTTCGGTCTGCCCCACTTTATAGTATAGAAATCAAAATCTTTAATCTAATATACAAACAAGGAAGTCTCTGATACAAAGTCACTTATCTGAGGCATAATGAGATTCCTCATGAGAGTGCACCACCCCACATCATGCAATCAGTCAAGGGTATGGGGAAAAGCGTAGTCTTAAAACTAAGCCTTAGGCTATAACAACCCAGCCTGCTTACAGCCTTTCCCCCACACCCAATACAAACTATAAGCGAGCAAACATATATATCATATTTAAAAACTTATTTGACCAACAGTCCCATAGTTATAGGTCGTTTCAAATCTTGTTCATTTTATTTTATTATTATTTTTTTAATTTTTATTTTTCTGAAGTGGAAACAGGGAGGCAGTCAGACAGACTCCTGCATGCGCCCAACTGGGATCCACCTGGCATGCCCACCAGGGGGCGATGCTCTGCCCATCCGGAGTGTCGCTCTGTTGCAACCAGAGCCAGTCTAGTGCCTGAGGCAGAGGCCATGGAGCCATCCCCAGCGCCCGGGCCATCTTTGCTCCAATGGAACCTTGGCTGCGGGAGAGGAAGAGAGACAGGAAGGAGAGGGGAGGGGTGGAGAAGCAGATGGGCACTTCTGCTGTGTGCCCTGGCCAAGAATCGAACCCGGGACTTCTGCACACCAGGCCGACGCTCTACCACTGAGTCAACCGGCCAGGGACCTTATTCACTTTAGATGTTTTAATTTAGATTTTATATCATGTCACTGAGTTTCTTTAAATACTTACTAAAGTTGCTTTTAATTTTAATGATTTTGCTTGGATTCTCTTTGTTTTCAATCTACTTTATTTCCCTTGCAAAGGAAATAGTTTGTTTTCGGATTAGCTTATTTAATCAGTGTTGTCTAATTTGATCACCAGATAGACACTGAATGGCAGAAATCATAAGGGAGAACTACACTCCCTTCCTGTTGCTGTGATCAGAAAGCTGAGGAATGTTTTTGATTTGAGGTTTACTGGTTTCCATTCTGTGTTCTTTCCACTACACTATGTGAGGTGCATTGTGGGAAATCATTTAAACAAGCTAATTTGAAATCACTGCCATTATTCTTGATAGGTACATGAATTTATCAGGAATTCAAACTGCCCTTTTGATGTTCTGCTTATCTGTCAGACCTCATTCTTACTTACTGGACTACCGCTCCTGAGACAGAGGAATTCCAAGAAGCTGGCAAGCTGCCTCAAGGAGGAGCATTCCAGACATACTAGGACTTTTGATTCAACACCCACTTGCTCAAGACTCTCCCTTTACCCTATAAAATTCATCCCTCCAGCTTGTACTGGTGCCCTTCTCCCTGTAGAAGTGCCCGGCAGGGATCCTTTCTTCTTTTCAATAAAGCCTGTTACTCTGGTCTTTCGGACTCCCATGAATTCCAACATTTGTTGCTGAAACCCGGGACAGGGTACTAACTGCCTGGATGATCCCTCTTTGCCATCCAAACTTACAACCAGGGAAACAATGGGCAGCGGCAGCTCATCCCAGGCTTACTCCCTGATTCTGTTTGGATGTGTAATTGTAGGTCGATTGGCCAGCAATCTGTCCCTGTCCTGAACCCCTGCTGGACCAGAAGGTAAGGAGTTTCTCCCTTCCCCTTCCCTGGTCAGTTTCTCTTTTCCACAAAATTTTCTCTGGTCAGACAGTTTTCTCTAGCACGCCTCAGCTTTTGAGGGGTTTGACTTACAGTTTCAGTAGACTGCATGGAAGACTAGGCACCTAGCCAAACCTCTCCACTCTCTGGGACTTCTCGTCCTTGGAGCTCCCTGACAGGTAGTGATGACCTCTATCAGGGACGAATCCCCTACAAGGAGATTTTCTCCTCTTGGGACAGTAACAAAAGGTGGGGACACCCCCTCTTGCTCACCTGTCTCCATGGCTCCTCAGAGTCTAAGCCTTTGGACTAGAACCCTCTAGGTTGTCTCATAAAAAACCTCATTAAGTTGAGCCTCTCTGACCTTAAGCCAAAAAAACCCAAACTCATTTTCTTCTGTAACACAGCGTGACCCCAATACAAATTAGACAATGACTCCCATTGGCCTGAAAACAGGATGTTCAATTACAATATCCTAAGAGATCTTTACAATTTTTTGCCACTGGACTGGGAAGGTCTCAGAGATTCCTTACCTGCAGGCTTCCTTTTACTTTTGCTCCTGTCCTTAATTTCTGAGCCACCTGTTCTACATGCAGGCCATTTTTTGGCCAAAGAAACCTCACCTAAAACTTCCACTCCTAATCTTTCCTTCTTCGCAGACTCCCAACTCTCTCCACCTCCTGCCTGACCCCAGGGGACACCCCTCTCTCAGGACCCCTCTCTGGTACCTCTGCAAATCTCTTTCACTTGAATTTCTTCCCTCCAAGAGCCCTCTCCCTTCACAGAATCCTCTTTCTCATTCACTTGAAAATATCAGTCTCTCTTTCTTCTCCCCTCCCCTGCTGGCCAGGGGCCCCTCCCTCCCTTCTCCAATGTGTTCTTAAACCCCTCCTACCTCCTTACAGATGGGCGGCTCTGTCTCTTTTTCTTCTTTGACCCATCCTTTCCCCTCCTCAGAGACTGACTGTGCCTTCCACTACCCTTCATCCTCTCCTCTCTCCTCAGAGTTCTAAATCTCTTTGACTCTTCTGACTATGTGGCACCACCACCAATCCTCCTCCTCTTCCTGTGGATTCTGACCCTCCTTCTTTCCATCTAAGCTGTTCACACTGTCCATCCTTCTGCTTCCTCTCTTCCTTAACTGTGTCTGTTTCTAAGGCCTTAAACCAATAATTACCCCATCTCTTAAACCAGGCTTACTCATCCCCACAGACTTTGCCTGCAATTCCCTCATCCTTCCTGTTCAAAAACTTTCAGGGGCTTATCACCTCATACAAGACTTATGCCTAAGCAATGAGATGATAGTTCCCCTCCATCCAGTAGTCCCTAATCTCTACAAGTTACTGTCACACATTCCCTCAAATACCACTCACTTCACAGTCCTAGACCTCAAAAATGCCTTCTTTACCATTCCTCTACACCCTGACTCTTACTTTCTGTTTACCTTTATTTAAGCTGACCTGGACACTAATGTAGCCCAACAACTTACATGGACTGTCTCACCACAGGGGATCAAAAACAGCCCACACCTGTTTGGGAAGGCACTAGCTCAGGATTTAGCAGCATACAATCTCAAAACTAGTACTCTCTTACAATATATAGATGACTTACTTTTCTGCAGCCCCTCCCTGACTGCCTCAAGGAGACACACTGCCACCTTTCTTAACTTCCTCACCATGAAGGGATATCGTGTCTTCCCTACTAAGGCTCAACTTCACTCTTAGTCCGTAGTCTATCTAGGCATTGCCTTAACCCCCACCACCTGAGGTCTCACCCTAGATCGAAATCAGACCCTCTGCAGTCTCCATCCACCTACCACCACAGATCAAATTCTTTCTTTTCTTGGTCTAATAGGCTTCTTTAAATGCTGTATTCCCAATTTTGCTCTCATAGTCAAGCCCCTCAGTGAGATCTTCTGAGCATGGCTTTTAAGGTCTATAATGGCCAAGGAAGTAACAGAAAAGGCAAATAAGGCCCAAAAGAGGCCAGGAAATACAACCTTTTGGCATACGCTCTTAAAGGCTCCAGTGCCCTAAAGCAGTGGTTTCCAACCCCCGGGCCGCAGACCGGTACCAGTCCGTGGGCCACTTGGTACCGGTCTGCAGAGAAAGAATAAATAACTTACATTATTTATGTTTTATTTATATTTAAGTCTGAATGATGTTTTATTTTTAAAAAAATGACCAGATTCCCTCTGTTACATCTGTTTAAGACTCACTCTTGATGCTTGTCTTGGTCATGTGATACATTTATTCATCCTACCCTAAAGGCCGGTCCATGCAAATATTTTCTGACATTAAAACTGATTATTTTTTATTTTATTTTATTTTTTTACAGAGACAGAGAGAGGGATAGACAGGGACAGAGAGACAGGAACAGAGAGATGAGAAGCATCAATCATTAGTTTTTCGTTGCACATTGCGACACCTTAGTTGTTCATTGATTGCTCTCTCACAGGTGCCTTGACCGTGGGCCTTCAGCAGACCGAATAACCCCTTGCTCGAGCCAGCGACCTTGCATCCAAGCTGGCGAGTGTTTTGCTCAAGCCAGATGAGCCCGTGCTCAAACTGGCAACCTCGGGGTCTCGAACCTGGGTCTTCCGCATCCCAGTCTGATGCTCTATCCACTAAGCCACCGCCTGGTCAGGCAATATTTTCTGACATTAAACTGGTTCGTGGCCCACAGAAGGTTGGGGACTACTGCCCTAAAGGGTTTCATAGGATTCCATCAGGGCCCTGCTCCAGAGTGGAAAGAAAGGTCATTGAACCAGGCCTCCCATCCCCACCGGTTGACATATCTGTGCTGTGGAAAGAGGGACGTGAGAAGGTAAGCTGCCCCCTTGCTCCATGGAGGGAGGGTTCAGTCTCTTCTGGCCCTGCTCCAGCTACCTGTGACTTGACCTTGCCCAGCGTGCTGGGAATTGCCACTGAAGGCCCAAGGACATAGTTCACAAGCTTAAGGTATTTTTTCCAAGTAGCAGATAAACTGATCTCATTTCTTATAAATACAAGGGCCATTTACTATGCCTTGTCTAAATATTTGAGTTTTATTTATCCCTCAAAGATCTCTACTATGAGTATTGACAGTCTGATTCTATTACTTTATTTAATGTATAGTATCTCTTTTATTCTTCTTGTCTCAATGCCCCATGCCTATTGTAGGCTGGGACCTGCTGCTAATTCCAGCTAGAAGCAGTGGTCACTAGGACTTAAACTCTATCTGAAAAGTGTAGAAATGTAACCACCCTTTCCCTAAGTACTTGCAGGATTTATAGGTTACTCAGCAAACTGTTCAAAGACTATCCAAGAGGTACTTCCAGCATTACATTACCCAAGAACTGACTCTCACATGGACAGTTCCACACACCATGATCCTGACAACTCCCACTGCTGCTAAAGTAGAAAAATGGCATGCCTTACTCCAACCACAAACCAGAAGCTGATTGGTCTACATATTGGCAAATATATGAAGAAACTAAGGACTCTTTTAGTCAGACTTTGGGAAAAGGGAAATTAGGGTAAAAAAATTAACTTAATTGTCACTAAAAGTTAAAAAATTTTAAATCAAGAGTTCTGACTAGAAAGGAATTATATGGTTCTGATAATAGAAGGTATAAGATATGGAAATACTTTTGAAAGAAAAAGGAAAAAGCAAGTTGTTATGAAGGCCAGTTATTTCTGGATAAGAAAATGCATGAAAGCTGAAGGTTTATGCAAGTTGTAGAAGGTTTGTACAGGTTGTAGGAGGTCTGTACTGAGAAAAAAGAATTTGAACAGTCAGAAAACTGGTTTTTAAAGGATGTTTAATTAGTCACCCTAGCTAACAATCCTCTACTATCTCCACTTATTGGGGTGACTCTTTCCTCTACCCTGACCATCTGGAGCTCAGAAACAGAGAAACAAAACCAACTCCTTATCCATCAATTCTCTATCCACCTCTGATCCTGTATCACCCAATCAGGGGCTTCCTACTTGTGTGGGACCAACACCTATATGTGTCTTCCTACTAATTGGACAGAAACCTGTACCCTAATCTGTCTCACCCCAAATATCAACCTAATCCCACCCCATGAGCCTCTTCCAGTTTCTAATACACTACCCGTCAATCTAAAGACCAAATGAGCTATACAGGTAATTCCTCTTCTTGTTGCTTTAAAATTTTTTATAAAAATAAGTCTAGGGGCAGGGGAACTGGCCAACACCCTGTCTTACTCTCTCTCTCTCTCTCTCTCTCTTTCTCTGAAGCCCAGAGAATTTGTAAACATGGAATCAGTGGATTCACATTGTTGGGCAGATAAAATATATTATGCTCACTTTGTTAAAGATGGCGCTGCCCACATGGAAGCCATCACCCAGGTGATATTAATGTGTGTTGGGAGTGGGCTGTGGGCAGGCAGGATCCTTGTAGTCTGGGGCTTGGTTTTAGGACTAAGCCTTTCCCACCTTTTTTGATGTGGGGTGGTGCAATCTCATCATACCTCAGATAAGTGGCTTTGTATTAGAGACTTCCCTATTTTGTATATTGGATTAAAGGTTTTGATTTCTGCACTATAAAATGGGGGCAGACTGGGAGCTTGCTCTCTCTCAGTTCCTGACATTATCATTAGAGGAGAGAGCAAAGAGGAGAGCAGAGGGAGGCCACGTGGAGGAGGCTAGGAGAAGCAGCCAAGATGGTGGAGTGCTGAGGGAGAAGCCAATTTGTGCAGAGTTTGTGCAGGGAGAAGGAAGTAGATGGGGAATAGAGGTGAATAAGTCTGGTGAGCTAGAAACCTTTGATTCTAGGAAACTCAGATAAGTCAGTAGCTTTGTGAGCACTGAATAAGTGGGTTTTGGAGCTCAGTGTGTGTTTTTACTTGCCCCCTGGATGCAAGCTAGTATTAAAGATGATGGCCCACCAGTTCGTGGCTCTGTTGTTTCATTACTGTCTGTTCAAATCAAATGAGAATCTGCATGAGCCAGGCAGCTGTGATGGTGGCCGTGGATACTGGCTTTACACACATAAACTGGGTGTCTTGACTATTGCCTTTCATTGGTTCACTGACCTATTTATTTTTCTAACTTTTGGACCCTGCCTCTTACATTTGTTCACTAGTTTCTTACAGACCTGCATGCAGACCTTCGCCAATCAGAAAAGTGGAAAAATCTACCTAACCCTACACACCAACACTGAAACCTGCCCTCGTGAAACAGGAAAATCTGGAACCCTATAAATATACTACTCTGAACAATTGTAGAAAATCCCCTGTTCTTGATGCTAGCATCAATTATAGGACCAATCCTAATTTTGTGCCTAATATTAATGCTTGCCCCTTTCTTTATCAAGTTCCTGCAGGCTCAAATGAGAGAAATATCCAGGATTACCTACAATCAAATGCTTTTACAACACCTACTCCAACTATCACGGGGGAGGGGGTCATGAAGGAGGCCCCCAAAAGGGATAACAGCAGGAAGTAGCTCCAGAAGATGGCTGGTCCGAGACAAACCTCCTTCCTGAACCCCATACCCTTTCCTTCCCCCTACCTCTTTTCCTTTTTATCATACCACAGAGTTGAGAAATGATTGATATGTGAATTTACCAGGAATTCCAAACTGCCCTCTTCAGGTTCCACTTATCTGTCAGATCTCACCCTTACTTACTGGACAGAGGAATTCCAAGAAGCTGGCAAGCTGCCTCAAGGAGGAGCATTCTGGACATATCAGGACTTTTGATTCAACACCCACTTGCTCGAGACTCTCCCTTTACCCTATAATATTTGTCCCCTTAGCCTGTACTGGTGCCCTTCTCCCCATAGAAGTGCATGGCAAGGTTCCTTTCTTCCTTTCAATAAAGCCTGTTACTCTGGTCTTTTCAGACTCCCATGGATTCCAACAATTCTCAAGAAAAACTGGGCTATAGTAACATTTATTTTAAGGATGGAGTTAACAAAATGTTACTAGGTCACTACTCAATTACTTGCTTTTGCATAATCTGTTTATTATGTTCTGAATGCTTTAAATCTGTAAATGTGACAATAAAATAAAAAAAGAAGTTGAGCTGATTTTGAAAATTACACTCAACTGACCATTTGATTTTCATGTCCCCTTAGAAGCAGCCCGTCGGTATAACTCATTTTTCTCCCCTACTCAAGTGGTTGCTGAGAGATAAAATGGCTACTTAGCCACCATCTTTCTTAAAAAACAATGCAGGCCTGAAGGAGGAAGAAGGACTTGCCTACTCAGTAATTCGACTCAGATCTGCCTTGCTGATGCTGATAAGGGGTGATTGATTGGATTAGGGTGCATGCAATTTTGAGGAACTGTGGCACCACTCCTAACCAAAAACAGAAGAAGCAATCTTGCAGGCGCCTTTGCCCAAGGCCCTTTGACTGAATCCATATAACCCCTGCCCCATCCCTTCCTCAGGGCTAACACCCTTTGCTGCTCTCAGCCTGCCTGCACCAAAGCATTTTTAAAATAAACTTTCCTTTTGGGACACTTAGCCTCATATTTTTGGTTTGGCCTGCAGTTTCTGCCTTTCAGTTGCCTACAGATTCTATAAACCCAATATTCTAATTCTAGGAAATTTTTTTTCTCTGACTGACTTTTTACACAGCCAAATGTAAATATAAGAAACTGTGACATGGTTAAATAAACACAAATGTGACATGCATGTGTGTGTTTGTATATACACATACATAAATCAACCATCTCTATCCATCTACAAAATGAAAAAGGAAATATAATACTAATAATTCTCATAATTAGTATGAAGATTTATTGGAAAATGAGAAATTCACACACACAATTTTTATTTAGCAAGCTGAGATTCAGCTTTAATATCTGACTTGGAAGAACTGAATGACTTTGGGTCATTTTAATTCCTCTACTTTCCTCATTCATAAATCAAGCTAATATCCATTTGGGACTATTTGTCGAGGGTTGTTGTAAACATAAAATTGAATGATTCATTTGTGAAAAGGATTTGAAGAATAAAAAAGTACCATATAAAATTTATGTGCCTTGTAAAATAAGAAAAAAGTATATTTTCTTATTGTGAAAGTGCTACATGAAGATTATGGAGAATCTGGAGAACACTGATTAGGAGAGACAAATGTGGATAGCCCTAGCCACTCTGCTACTTCTCCCTCTCTGTTGAGAAAGAAGGTAGCCCTGTAGGTCTGAGATAACTCCATGGAAAGACATACAGGCACCAGATGCTGAGCTCATGACACCTGATGCTTTCTTTATTCCTTTTTTTTTTTTTTTTTTTTACAGAGACCTTTTTTTTTTTTTTTTTTTTTTTTTTTTACAGAGAGAGAGAGAGGGATAGATAGAGACAGACAGGAATGGAGAGAGATGAGAAGCATCAATCATCAGTTTTTTATTGTGGCACTTTAGTTGTTCATTGATTGCTTTCTTACATGTGCCTTGACCGGTGGGGCTACAGCAGACCGAGAAACCCCTTGCTCAAGCCAGTGACCTTGGGTCCAAGCCTGTGAGCTCTGTTCAAACCAGATGAGCCTGCACTCAAGCTGGCGACCTTGGGGTCTTGAACCTGGGTCCTCCGCATCCCAGTCTGACACTCTATCCACTGTGCCACCACCTGGTCAGGCCACCTGATGCTTTTTGAAAGAGTTTTCTCTATCGAGATGATTCCAGCATATCTCTTGGTGGAAAAATACTATAGTCTCCTGTATCATTCATGCTGAAATTGCTATCAATAAATCTTTTCATATTTCTGGACCATATGTCACAAAGTTTGGGCTTACCTATGTCTTTTTGCACCAAAATAAATTAATAAGATACATACATAAATATTAAGCCAGCAATTCCACAGTCTATAAATGTAAAGCCAGTAGCCACGACCACCATCATAGCCACCTAGCCCATGCAGGTTCGCATTAGATTCGGACAGTCGGTAATGAAACAACAGAGCCAAGAACTGATGGGCCATTATCTTTAATCCTAGCTTGAACCCAGTGGGCAAGTAAAAACACACATTGGGCTCCAAAACCCACTTATTCAGTGCTCACAAAGCTACTGACTTATCCGAGTTTCCGAGAATCAAAGGTTTCTAGCTCACTAGCCTTATTCACCTCTGTTCTCCATCTCCTTCTCTCTGCACAAACTGGCTTCTCCTTCAGAACTCCGCCATCTTGACGGCTTCTCCTCTGCTCCACATGGACTTACTCTGCTCTCCTCTAGCATGGGCTCCTCCTAGAATGTAATCACTCTTCTTCCAGAACGTAATCTCTCTTCCATTTAAAACCTCTTGGCACAAAAAACCTTTCCCAACATGTATTGACATAATCACACACATCCCAAGCAATCACCTGGGTGACAGACTTCCACGTGGGCAGCGCTATCTTTAACAAAGTGAGCATAATATATTTTATCTGCCCAACAATAAGTAATAATTTTTTGACATTATAACAGCATTTTGAATTCTTTTGGAAACATTCAGGTATTTGGAGATTCACAAATAAAAGCAACTTGCCTCTAAGTGCTTTTCAAACCACCACTATGGCAAACTGGCAATATAGCAAGATTTAGAAAAACCATACTTTTTGTCTCTAAACTCTGTGTACAGAGAGATTTCACTGGTTGAATAGAAGTTTCCTGATGTTGTTAAGCCTCCTCTGTGAATGATTATTCTGTGTTCATTCCCTTATTTTTCATTTTATTCAACTATTTTTTGTTAACTATAAATATATAGCACTTTTTGAGACTAAGAATAGTTCAATTCTCTTGAATCTAAATTGTCTCCTATACTCTAAGAAATAAAACAATAACTGAGATTTATAGCATAAATACAAGAACTCAAATTTATGAAGTTAGTTGTTACTTAAGTTGATGCTCACTTTGACTAATTATAAATCTTTAAGATTTTACAAAGAATATACAATTCACACACACTGGAGGCTCCATGGTGGGGAAATGAAGTAACCTAGTCTCTCCTTATCCACAGTTTTCTTTTGCACTATTTCATTTATCTCTGCTCAATCATGGTCTGAAAATATTGCATGGAAACTTGCAGAAATAAGCAATTTATAAGTTTTAAATTGCCTCCTATCTGAGTAGTGTGATAAAATAAGTTATACACTCCAGCCTGACGAGGACCTGAATGATCCCTTTGTCTGGCATTTTCATATATATGATACCCACCTTTTAGTCATTCAGTAGTTGTCAAGAATTATTAAATTGACTCTCATGGTATTTCAGTACTTGTGTTTGAGTAAGACTTATTACTTGACAATGCCACATTCAGATGTTTTATTATAATATGTTATATAATGTGTTGTTATAATTTTTCTATTTTATTATTAGTTATTATTAACCTTTTATTATGCCTAATGTACAAATTAAACTTTATCATAGATATGTATATTTAGGATAAAAACATAGTATATATAGGTTTTAGCACTATCTGTGGACTCAGGTATTCACTGGGGGTCTTGAAGCATATCCCATGTGCATCAGAGGAAACTACTGTATTATAATTTGTCACTTTCTTGTTTCTTCAAAGCCAAGCTATAATAATAGTTGATGGTGTGAGATGACAAAACCATCTTATATTGCCACAACAGCATCATCTACATCAGTGGTCCCCAACCCCCGGGCCATCAAGGCTCACTCTTGACACTTGTCTCAGTCACGTGATATTTTCTGAAATTAAACCAGTCTATGGCCCAAAAAAGGTTGGGGGACCACTGCTCTACATTATCTCACTTGACCCTGTTATTTAGGCAAGAGTGGATCAATTCTTCTTCCCTCCTTCCCTCTTTCTTTCCTCCTCTCACTCCCTTCTTTCCTTCCTTCCTTCCTTCTTACCTTCTTTCTTTCTTTACTTTCTTCCTCACTTCCTTTTTTTCTTCATTCCTTTCTCCTTTTCATATTATTCTCATTAAAAACAGTTTTGGAATTTTTAATAACCATGGTCACAGAAGTGTGAATAGCTAAATTCCACTTGATAACATAACATTGTGGCAGAAATCAGGGGTGTTATGAAATAATTTTAGCACAGTTATGGGCATCCTCAGTGACAGAATATGGTAAGAGGAATGTTATCAAAGTTCAGGGCATGTCATGAACAAGCCATGAAATCAAATGGGATGTAAAGATAAATTAGACTTATGTATGGATATGAAGAGTAAACTGATATCAGAGTAGAAAGTATTTGAAAGGCTGTAATTATGAGTCAAACTTCATAAAATTTAAAGACAATAGAATCTCTAAAAAATATGAGAGCCGTCTGATGCTTTAGATATGACATAATTAAGACCTTGGCTGGCTCCCAGAGAAAGAGCTCTTGTCATCCTGGAACATCTACATCTATATTTAGAGAGAGATATTTAGAAGAATCTAGTCCTTAAATTGTTTTTCTTATGAGTACTTAGCTTAATATTTATGAAACAGAGGGTTTCACATTCACAGGAAGAGCATTTACTTTTCACATCCATATTCAGAAGAGAAAGCCAAGGCTTTTGTCTAAAAGTTCCACAGGGTATATACCAATTAGAAGACCATCATCCTGATTGTAACCGAGGTACTCTGTACTCTGAAGCACTGGATATCTCAAGTCTTGAGGACCAACTCTGTTGGACTAAGGATGGAGGTCCAGCACATTCGTGGACTCCAAGACAGCTGCAATCTGCCATTGAATTAAGCAACAAGATAAGAAATGAGAGGATAAATTTTACATCAGTTTTAAAATTATTATATATATAATTATGATCTATTAAGTTGTGCTTTATCTTTCATTCAGTTAAATTTATGATTTGTTTTAATATGCTAGAAAGTTGTGAGAGAGGCTGGGAAGACCCAAGTCTGCATTTTATCTTTTGCCTGAGAAGATAAGTGAACTTTGTGTTCCAATCTTCTTTGGGATTAGGTATTGCCATGTGACCAAGTTTGGACCAATAGAATTTGCGTGAAAGTGGCATATACCACTTTCAGGTCTGGTTCATGCATTCTATTTCTCTATCGTCCATGATTTCTCTTCTTTTTTTTTATCTTCTAGTTTGATTAATAGAAGTGTGGAGGAATATTTCAAGATTCTAGATCTTAACAAAGCCATTAGATGGAATAAGCCTAGAAACCTAAATAATTGCATGGTGCAGAAAGGAACTTCTTCTCTATCCAACTTAAACTGACTATAATATGAGTAGGATAAAAATACTTGACTTCATTAAGCTACCAAAACTTGGGGTTCTTACAGATTTATAAACTGTGACTAATGTATAACTCAATAGATATTTTAATATATAATTTATATGATTAAATCATGTTATATGAAAGTGAAGTTTTCAACTATGACCAATAATACATTTTATTTTTAAAAATTTATTTTATATTATTTCTTATTTTTTAGCAAGAGTGAGAGAGAGAGAAAGAGGGAAGGATAGACCGGGACAGACAGACAGGAAGGGAGAGAGATGAAAAGCATCAACTCATAGTTGCAGCTGTTCATTGATTGCTTTCTCATATGTTCCTTGCCGGGAGTGTTCCATCCGAGCCAGTGACCCCTTGCTCAAGCCAGTGACCTTGGGCTTCAAGCCAGTGACTTTTGGGCTTGAGCCAACAACCATGAGGCAACTCTGCACTTAAGCTGAGCAACACTCAAGCCAGCAACCTCAGGGTTTGAAACTTGGGTCCTCAGTGTCCCAGGCCAATGCTCTATCCACTGTGCCAGTGCCTGGTCAGGCACAATACTTATATTTTAATAAGCTAAAATTTTTGCATATATAATATACTTAAGCACCTTGCATTTGTAAAATCAACTCTTTTCTTCTGAACACAAAGGTAAGTCTTCATCTACTGTTAATAACATAAACCCTTAGTATTACTTAAATATTATGATGATTATGATAATTAATGGTGATAATGATGATATCTATAATAACTATTGAATTAGCCATTTTATAGTATATTTAATTTAATCATCTCACTCTCAGACATTTTCAGGATGAACACTATTATTCCCATTTTGCAGTTACTGAAACTGAACCCCATAACATGCTAAGTAACTATAATACTTTCAAAATTCATATCTTTAAATTGTTGTCGCTAAAATCCATGCTTTATCACTACCATATAATTTCTTTAGGCAGACACAAAATTGTGGGTGTGTATGAGTCTACTTAAAGGCTAGAGAGCTCTATGGGATGTTATTTGACAGAAGTTATTATAAAACATCTTGTTTCTGCAGATCAAGGCATTTCTGTTTAATGGTGTCATTATAATATAGCAAGGACACTATATTGCATTTAAGAGATATATAGTCATCATTTAAATATTTACTGCTTTTGGCCTCAAATTTATTACTGATAGCAGCTTTGAAATGAGGATTTAAACACCACTTTACATTTATATCTTAAGCTCTGTTGTAAAGGATTTCCGCACAAGACAATCAGCATTTCTGAAACAGCTATTCCATCCTAGGCAATTATATCTGGTCAAACTCTTTCCTTCACTTGCTGTTAATGACTGTAATAAGTGGCTTCATGTTAGGAATTGAAATGAGATCATTGCCAACTTTCCAAAACTTTTTCTAGAAGAAATATAACTTTGTAGGAATAATATACCCAAATACAATACTTAAAAAAGGGGGGGATCTAAAACACTGCCACAATGTTTGTGTTTCCCCAAATGCATATGTTGAAGCCTAATCCCCATGTGATGGTACCTGGAGGTGGGTCTTGGGGGGTGATTGCATTATGAAGGTGGAGCCCTTATGAATGGGATAAGTGTTCAGAGAGTTCTGTTCCCTCCACGTGAAGTCTCAGTGAGAAGACTGACAGCCATCAATAAACCAGAAGGGGGTCCTCACCACACACCAAATCCAGCAGCACTTTAATCTTGAACTTCCCAGAACTGTGAGAAATAAATAGTTGTTGCTTAAGCCATTCAGTCTATGATATTTTAGTTGTATAGCCAAAAAAGATGAAGACAGAAATTGGTATTGAGAAGTCAAATACTGACATAAGAAGTATCTAAAAATGTGACAGCAGCTGGGGGCTTCAGGAGGTGCATGCTAGCAAAAGCCTACATTGTGTGGATGGACCTTCGAAGGTGATTCTGGTGAGAGCTCAGACAGAAATAAGGAGATGTGCCAGAAAATTTCTATTTTCTTAGAGAACATCTACCTAACATTGGTTGAACTACGTCCTGTTCTCATAATTTCTCAGACAGAAATGAACAACATGTCATTGGAAACGGGAGGAAAGGCAATCCTTGCTATGTGGCAAAGCACATAGCTGAATTGTGTTTGTGTTCTAGTGTTTTATAGAAGGCAGACTTTTAAGGGTTGGAATTAGATATTTAGAAGAGATTAAAATCTTGAAATCGAGGCTTGGCTCTTTCTGACTGCTTATACTAAATGCCAGAAGAAAAAAAATAACTTCAAGATAGAATTAGTAAGCAAAAAGAAAGCACTTAAACATTTAAAAAATTCCCAGCTTATCTATATTGCAAAAAGTGGGAACACACTAGGGGTGTGGCCAGGAGACCATTACATAGGAGGTCTGTGTGGATAAACCCTCTCTACAGAGGACAAGAACTATTCTTTAAGACAGTGAAAGAATGACCCTCAAGGTGATTTAGATCTCATCGGGGCTGCCATAACCATTGTGCACAGACTGCCCTGCTTCCTCTTAGGTTTCAATGGACAGTGTTGCCTTAAGCTGCAGGGTTATCCTGTCAGCCCAGAAAAGCCACAGGTGCAGGATGCCAGGACAGAAGAGCCTCAAGGCCTAGGCAAAGGCTGCTGTGAATCTTCTTACAAAGCC
The DNA here is from genome assembly GCF_036850765.1 of Saccopteryx bilineata. NCBI lineage: Eukaryota > Metazoa > Chordata > Mammalia > Chiroptera > Emballonuridae > Saccopteryx > Saccopteryx bilineata. The sequence goes on along the minus strand of NC_089494.1, from coordinate 110,038,486 downwards.
ATGGGGAGATAATGTTGCCACTCAGGTGGGCTTCGGCTTGAAATTCAAAGCATCAAGCCAAAGAGGATTATTTTAGAAACTTGAGGTTAAATTTTATTTGCTTTCTTAGGTTTTAAACTTCCTTAGAACACATTACTCCTTTCTTCTTTCTCCCTACTCGAATAAGAGTGTTCATCTTACGCTTGTCCTACCATTGTATTTGGGAGTGCATTCCAGATTCACAGCTGGCATAGAATTTGCCTCCAGATGGATTGTACCTTGAGTTTTATCTATATAGGATTTAGATGATATTAACATAAGACTTTGGATTTTTACTAAATTTGGTGCTGAAACAAGTTAAGACTTTGGAGCTACTGAGATGAAATAAAGATATATTGCATGCGAGAAGACACATGAATTTTGAGAGGCGGGGCTGAAATATAATAGACTTTTCTTCTAATCTTCAATTAGGTTTTGCCTTTGGAAGGAGATTAGAAAATGAGGATGGTGCCTTTATGAGGTATTAGCACCTTTATAAATACCTTGAGGAAGCTCTCTTGCACCATCTGCCACATGAGGACATAGTGAGAAGACTGCCATCTATGAACCAGGAAGTGGGCTCTCACCAGACATGGAATCTATTAACACTTTGATCTTGGACTTCCTGGTCACCAGAATGATAAAATAAACGTTTGTTGTTTAAGCTGTCTTGTCGACATTACTTACAACAGCCTGAACAGAAATCTGTTCTGAGATGTCTGTGGGTAACATGTTCTTGAGGGTCATGATTTGTAAGGTGCAAAGCCCATGGGAAGTCCTAGGAAGAACTGAGACAAGGAGAGAGGCACAATTTCTAGCACAGGGCAACAGTGCAGCATTGAATTCCAGGATTCAAAAATGACTTGTTGATTTTCTCTTTTTTTATATTAAAAGGGATGTTTAAAAATAGATGAGAATATGGTCATGAGGAACAATACAATTTTCCCATTTTGAGAGAGTATGTCTCCTTTGCTTCTGAAGAAAGAAACACCTTTACATGCTGTATAAAGCCTGCATTAATTGTCTTAAGCCAATAATTAAAAAATTTTGTATGGGAGAAATTATTATACTCATTTTTTTAAATTATGTGAAAACTGATCCTTAAATAGCCTTTTTGACTACCACCATACCTCTATAATTATTACTTTCTCTCCTCTCTGAAAATTGAGATTCTTTTCCTCAGAATTCTCAATGCCCAAAAAGGTTTTCCTACTTACTTCTCTCTCTATTACTCCTCATTATTATATTTTGCACTACCTTTATTTAATTTAAATAATTGAAACTTGAATGTGTAACTTTAACACTTGTACTATTTTACTGACCCAATAAACATTTTTTTTTAATTTAATTTTTTTTTATTTTTACAGAGACAGAGAGTGAGTCAGAGTGAGAGATAGACAGGGACAGACAGACAGGAATGGAGAGATGAGAAGCATCAATCATTAGTTTTTCGTTGCGCATTGTGACACCTTAGTTGTTCATTGATTGCTTTCTCATATGTGCCCTGACCATGGGCCTTCAGCAGACCGAGTAACCCCTTGCTTGAGCCAGCGACCTTGGGTCCGAGCTGGAGAATTTTTGCTCAAACCAGATGAGCCCATGCTCAAACTGGCGACCTCGGGGTCTCGAACCTGGGTCTTCCGCATCCCAGTTCGATGCTCTATCCACTGCGCCACCGCCTGGTCAGGCCCAACAAACATTTTGAACATTATTTATCATAATAAGCAAGATCCAGGAAGTACAGTTACTGATTGCTGGTAAAGTGAAGTTTGGGGGAAAAAAAAGTTTCTCATTTGTAGCATTTGCCAATTTCCATGGTATAAATACACCCATCACAATGACTTCAACAGCCAAAGATTTAGCAAATGGCTCACAAAATTCTTGTATGTATAAATCAGTTCTCCCAACTTTTTATATGCCAACAGCATCACACCACTGGCAGTGTGAATTGAAATTCAGTTCCAGCTCCTAAGGGGCTTGTGGCATAATAAGAAAGAGAGGCATTCAATTTAAGAAAATATTAACTGTTGGGCTATATTAATTGCTAAAATATTAATTGCTAAAATAAAAGTGTTTACTAAAAACAGTGACATCATAAGAGAAGGAATGATCAATTATTTGGGGGATGGAAGTTAGCAAAGTTTTCTTTAAAAAGATTCTTGAAGCTCTGCCATCTTGAGGATGAGTATAGGTTTTTTCCCTCGACATAAGCAGCAAAGGTTATTTAAGTAGATGGAGTGGTGTGTTCAAAGGCAATGAAGGGTGACTTGTCAAAGCATGGTTGTTAACCCTTGGTGCAAGAGGGCGCAAAAGGAGGAGCAGCCAAAACAGGAGAGGTAGCCGGGCATCAGATCATGGGGGACTTTTGGTTCTCTTTCTAATTGTCTTCTTGTTCACTCAATTTAATACACTCCATGACAACTAAGATGTATCTACATCTAAGTTTTTCACTAAAACATTGTCTAACTCTATATATACTGCTCAAAAAATCAGGGGATATTTCAAAATTAATATGAAGCATTAAAAAAATGAAGCATTTGATTTATTTTTATTAAACATCAGAAAAGCAAACGACAAATCAAAGAAAGTTGTTCGATTATGCAAATGAGATACAAAACCAACTTTTATTTCATTGGTGAAAATGCACCATACAAAAGGCTGAAAGTACTCGAGTATCTGCATGGTCCTTGATCCTCTACTTTTTGTGAAAAGTGCATCTATACCTATATCTGAAATTTGTGTGTTTTGCCATCATGCTTTTTTTTTTTTTTTTTTTTCCCCCGAAGCTGGAAACGGGGAGAGACAGTCAGACAGACTCCCGCATGCGCCCAACCTGGATCCACCCGGCACGCCCACCAGGGGCGACGCTCTGCCCACCAGGGGGCGATGTTCTGCCCCTCCGGGGCATCACTCTGCCATGACCAGAGCCACTCTAGCGCCTGGGGCAGAGGCCAAGGAGCCATCCCCAGCGCCCGGGCCATCTTTGCTCCAATGGAGCCTTGGCTGCGGGAGGGGAAGAGAGAGACAGAGAGGAAGGAGGGGGTGGGGGTGGAGAAGCAAATGGGCGCTTCTCCTATGTGCCCTGGCTGGAATCGAAGCCGGTTCCCCCGCACGCCAGGCCGACGCTCTACCGCTGAGCCAACCTGCCAGGGCCTGCCTTTTTTTTTTTTGCGATAAGAACTTTAAAGTTTTATTCTGATAGCAACTTTCAAATACACAACACAGTATTATTAACTATTGTCACCATGCTATTGCATCCTCAAGAATTGGTTTTTTATACCTTAAAATTAGTACTCCACCAATTTCACGCATGTCTCACCCCAGGATTTTATAACTTAAAGGCTAATTACATGCATGCCAAATAATTATTATATCATAAAGTTCTACTTCCTTTATGTATTTTTCTAATTAATTTATTGTGTTTACATAGATTCTAGTGTCCCCCGAGTACATCCTCCCCTCCCCTGTGTTCCCCTACATTCCCCCCATCCGCTTTCCCATAACGCCCTCCCCCCTTCCCTCCAGGATTTGCTTTTCTGCTCTTATTTCATCCTATCACCCTATCATCATCTTTCCCTCTGTCCGCTTTCCTTCTGGATCCTTTGATCCCACCTCTGTCTCTGTTCCACTCCTCAGTTCATATTGTTTGTCAGATTCCTCAGATGAGTGAGGTCATATATTTTTTCTCTCTGCCTGGCTTATTTCACTTAACATAATAGTTTCCAGGACCATCCATGTTGTTGCAAAAGGTAAGATTTCCTTCTTTTTCATGGCCCCATAGTATTCCATTGTGTATATGTACCACCACTGCTTTTTATCCACTAGTCCACTGGTAGGCATTTGGGCTGTTTCCAGATCTTGGCTATTGTAAACAATGCTGCCATAAACACGGGGATGCATTTCTCCTTTTGAGTTGTTGATGTGGTGTTCTTGGGATATATTCGCAAAATTGGGATGGCTGGTCAAAAGGCAGTTCCATTTTTAATTTTTTGAGGAATCTTTATACTGTTTTCCATAGTGCCTGCACTAGTCTGCATTCCCACCAGCAGTGCAGGAGGGTTCCCTTTTCTCCACATCCTCACCAGAACTTATTCTGTGTTGTTTTGTTGATGAGCGCCATTCTGACAGGTGTGACATGATATCTCATTGTGGCTTTAATTTGCATTTCTCTAATGACTAGTGATGTTGAGCATTTTTTCATATGCCTATTGGCCATCTGTATGTCCTCTTTGGAGAAGTGTCTATCCATTTCTTTTTCTCATTTTTTGATTGGACTGTTTATCTTCCTGGTGTTGAGTTTTACAAGTTCTTTATAAATTTGGTTATTAACTCCTTATCAGACGTATTGTCGAATATGTTTTCCCAATGTGTGGTTTGCCTCTTTATTTTGTTCATATTGTTTTTAGCTGTGCAAAAGCTTTTTAGTTTCATGTAGTCCCATTTGTTTATCCTGTCCTTTATTTCCCTTGCACATGGAGATACATCAGCAAATATATTACTGCGAGAGATGTTGGAGAGCTTCTTTGCCCAATGTTTTCCTCTAGGATGCTTATGGTTTCATGACTTACATTTAAGTCTTTTATCCATTTTGAGATTATTTTTGTGAATGGTGCAAGTTGGTGGTCTAGTTTCATTTTTTTGCAGGGAGCTGTCCCATTTTTCTATCAGCATTTGTTAAAGAAACTGTCTTTACTCCATTGTATGCTATTACCACCCTTGTCAAATATCAATTGTTCCTAAAGGTGCGGGTTTATTTCTGGGTTCTCTCTTCTGTTCCATTGATTTATATGCCTGTTCTTATGCCAGTACCAGGCTGTTTTGAGTACCATGGCCTTGTAGTATAACTTGACATCTGGAAGTGTGATACCACTTTATTCTTCTTTTTCAAGATTGCTAAGGCTATTCATGTTCTTTTTTGGTTCCATATGAATTTTTGGAATATTTGTTCTATATCTTTGAAGTATGTCCTTGGTATAGTAGCAGGAATTGCATTGAATTTATAAATTGCTTTGGGTAATATGGACATTTTAATGATGTTTATTCTTCCTATCCATGGTATATGCTTCCACTTGTTTGTATCTTCCTTGATTTCTTCTATTAATGTTTTATAATTTTCCAAATACAGGTCTTTAACATTCTTGGTTAAATTTACTCCTAGGTATTTTTTTTGTTGTTGCAGTAGTGAAGGGGATTGTTTTCTTAATTTCTCTTTCAGACAGATCATTGTTGGTGTATAAAAATATCTCTGATTTCTATATTAATTTTATATCCTATCACCTTGCTGAATTCATTTATCAGGTCCAGTAGTTTTTTGACTGTGACTTTAGGGTTTTCTATGTACAGTATCATGTCAACAGCAAATAATGATAGTTTTACTTCTTCTTTTTCAACTTGGATGCCTTTTATTTCTTCTTCTTGTCTGATTGCTGTGGCTAGGACTTCCAGAACTATATTGAATAAGAGTGGTAAAAGGGGGCACCCTGCCTTGTTCCTGATCTTAAGGGGATTGATTCAACTTTTGCCCATTGAGTATGATGTTAGCTGTGGACCTGTCATTGATGACCTTTATCATGTTGAGGTTTGTTCCCTGTATTCCCACTTTACTGAGAGTTTTGATCATAAATGGGTGCTGAATTTTATCAAATGCTTTTCTGCATCTATTGATGTTATCATGTAGTTTTTGTCCTTCCTTTTGTTTATGTGATAAATCACATTGATTGATTTGCAAATATTGTACCATTCTTGCTTCCCAAAATAAATCCTACTTGAGCATGATGTATGATTTCTTTCATTTATTGCTGGATCCAGTTTGCTAATATTTTGTTGAGAATTTTAGCATCTAAATTCATCAGGGATATTGGCCTATAGTTTTTTTTCTTTGTGTTGTCTTTGTCTGGCTTTGGAATCAGAATTATGCTCATCTCATAAAAGAAGTTTGGAAGTTTTTCTTCCTCTTGAATTTTTTGAAATAGCTTGAGAAAGATAGGAGTTAGCTTTTTTTTTTTTTTTTAAATGTTTGGTAGAATTTGCCTGTGAAGCCATCTGGCCCAGGGCTTTTGTTTGTTGGGAGTTTTTTGATAACTGTTTTGATCTCATTTGTTGTAATTCAGTCTATTTACATTTTCTGATTCTTTCAGATTGATTTTTTTTTTTTTTTGTATTTTTCTGAAGTTGGAAACGGGGAGGCAGTCAGACAGACTCCTGCATGCACCCAACCGGAATCCACCCGGCATGCCCACCAAGGGGTGATGCTCTGCCCATCTGGGGCGTTGCTCTGTTGAATCCAGAGCCATTCTAGCACCTGAGGCAGAGGCCATAGAGCCATCCCCAGCGCCCAGGCCAATTTTGCTTCAATGGAGCCTTGGCTATGGGAGGGGAAGAGAGAGACAGAGAGGAAGGAGAGGGGGAGGAGTGGAGAAGCAGATGGGCTCTTCTCCTGTGTGTCCTGGCTGGGAATCAAACCCGAGACTCCTGCACACCAGGCCAACTCTCTACCACTGAGCCAACTGGCCAGGGCCTCTTCCAGATTGATTTTTGAAAGATTTTATGTTTCAAGGAGTTTGTCCATTTCACCTAGGTCAGGGGTAGTCAACCTTTTTATACCTACTACCCACTTTTGTATCTCTGTTAGTAGTAAAATTTTCTAACCGCCCTCCGATTCCACAGTAATGGTGATTTATAAAGCAGGGAAGTAACTTTACTTTATAAAATTTATAAGGCAGAATTACAGCAAGTTAAAGCATATAATAATAATTACTTATCAAGTACTTTATGTCAGATTTTTGCTGTTTGGCAGAATAAATTTTTATAAAACAACTTATTATACTTAAATCTATCTTTTTATTTATACTTTGGTTGCTCCGCTACTGCCCACCATAAAAGCTGGAATGCCCACTAGTGGGCAGTAGGGACCATGTTGACTACCACTGACCCAGGTTGTCTAATTTTTTGGCATACAGTACTTCATAGAATTTTTTTACAATCCATTATATTTCTGTTGTGTCCATTGTTACTTCTCCACTCTCATTTCTAATTTTATTTACTTGAGTCCTTTATCTTTTTTTCTTGGTGAGTCTGGCTAAGGGTTCATTAATTTTGTTTACTTTTTCAAAGAAGCAGCTCTTGGTTTCATTGATCCTCTGTATTGTTTTTTTAGTCTCTATGCCATTTGTTTCTGCTCTGATCTTTATTATTTTCTTTCTTCTACTTCCTCTAGGCTTTACTTGCTGTTGTTCTCCTAATTCTTTTAGTTGCAGGATTAAGTTATTTATTTGAGCTTTTTCTAGCTTCTTGAGGTATGCCTGTAATGCTATGAATTTCCCTCTCAGGACTGCTTTTGCTGTGTCCCACAGATTTTGAGTTGTTGTATGATCATTTTCATTTGTTTCAAGGAAATTTTTTAGTTCTTCCTTGGTCTCATTGTTGACCTATTTGTTGTTTAATAACATGCTGTTTAGTTTCCAAGTGTTTCAGTGTTTTTCAGTTTTCCTATAGTAGTTGATTTCTAGTTTCATGCCATTGTGGTCAGAGAAGATCCTTGATATGGTTTCAATCTTCTTAACTTTATTAAGTCTCATTTTATGCCCTAATATGTGGTCTATCCTAGAGAATGTACCATGCACACTTGAGAAGAATGTATATTCTGCTGCTTTAGTGTGAAAGATTCTGAAGATATCTATTAAATTGAGTTGATCTAGTGTGTCCTTTAATTCTGCTGTTTCTTTGCTAATTTCCTTTCTTGAGGATCTATCCATTGATGTTAGTGGGGTATTGAAATCCCCTACTATTATAATATTGCTGTTGATCTCTGCCTTTATATCCATCAAAATCTGCTTTATATATTTAGGTGCTCCTATATTAGGTGCATATACATTTATAATGGTTATATCTTCCTGTTGGATTACTCCCTTTATTATTATGTAGTGACCTTCTTTCCCTTACTATAGTCTTTGTTGTAAAATCTATTTTGTCAGATATAAGTATTGCTACCCCAGCTTTCTTTTCATTTCCATTTGCTTGAAATATTTTTTCTATCCTTTTACTTTCAATCTATATCTTTTGTTTTGAGGTGGGTTTCCTGTAGACAGCCATATGTATGGGTCCTGTTTTCTTATCCATTAAGCTACCCCATGTCTTTTGTTGGAGCATTTAATCCATTTACATTTAAGATTATTGTTGATATGTAGTTGTTTATTGCCATTTTTTTTCTTTAAATCTATATTCCTCTTTCACTATATATTTTTCCTTCCACTTTTTTCTGTCTACAGCAGACCTCTTAACATTTCCTGCAGCATTGATTTGGTTGTAATGAATTCCTTGAGTATTTTTTGTCTGGGAAGCTCTTTATTTCTCTTTCAATTTTAAACTATAGTCTTGCTAGATAAAGAAGTCTTGGTTGTAGGTTCTTGTTCTGCATTACTTTGAATATTTCTTGCCAATCCCTTCTGGCCTCAAGTGTTTCTGTTGAGAAGTCAGATGTCATCCTTATGGGTGTTCCTTTGTAGGTGATTGACTGTTTTTCTCTTACAGCTTTTAATATTCTTTCTTTATCTCTTAGCTTTGGTATTTTAATTATGATATATCTTGATGTGGGTCTCTTTGGGTTCTTTTTTAATGGGGTTCTCTCTGCTTCCTGAACTTGTGTGACTCTTTCCTGCATCAATGTAGGGAAATTTTTATCTATAATTTCTTCAAAGAGCTTCTCTAGTCCTTGTTCTTTCTCTTCTCCTTCAGGAACCCTATTATGCGAATATTGTTTCTCTTCATGTTGTCAGAGATCTCTCTTAGGGTTTCCTTGGACTTTTTGATCCTCTTTTTTTTCTGCTTTTCTGCTTCCATGTTTTCACTTCTCTTCTCCTCTAACTCACTGATTCAATTCTCTGCTTCATCCAGTCTGCTTTTAATTCCTTCTTGTGTAGTCTTCATTTCTGATATTGTGTTGGTCATTTCTGTCTGGTTCTTCTATATGATTTCATTGTCCTTCTTGATGCTTACAATTTTTTTTTTACAGGGACAGAGAGAGGGAGTCAGAGAGAGGGATATATAGGGACAAACAGAGAGGAATAGAGAGAGATGAGAAGCATCAATCATCAGTTTTTTGTTGCAACACCTTAGTTGTTCATTGATTGCTTTCTCATATGTGCCTTGACCACGGGCTTTCAGCAGACCGAGTAACCACTTGCTTGAGCCAGTGATCTTGTGTCCAAGCTGGTGGGATTTTTTCTCTAGCCAGATGAGCCTGCACTCAAGCTGGTGACCTTGGGGTCTCGAATCTGGATCCTCCACGTCCCAGTCTGACACTCTATCCACTGCACAACTGCCTGGTCAAGCCTACAATTTCTTGAGGTGTTCATTAAGTCCATCCATTGTAGCTTTGAGATCCTTAAGCATCCTAACAATCATTATTTTATACTCTGCATTTGGTAATTCAATTTCTTCCAGTTCGCCCAGGACTTTTTCTGAGGACTTATCTTATTTAAGCATATGACTTATGCTTCTCTGCCTACCCATTATTCTCTGTATGACTTATAGGCTTCTTCCAATTGTGATCTCCTTACCTAGTAGAGCCCCTTTGAAGTTTTGATTTGTTTGTTTTCTTCTCAGTTTTTTTAATTTAGTGGTAATCTTGTTTACTGATCTCAGCAGGGGGCTTATTTGAAACTGTATCCAGGAATGAGATGAATGTAACCTGAGACTCTGAAGGCTCAATATGCCAGCTTCTCTCAGGGGGCAGGGTACTTTCTCAGCTTCAGTAGGGGGAGATGTATTTCAGATCTCCATGGAGACCTGAGTTACTGCCCCTCCTCCCCACTATCTGTTTTCAGTTGTGTCCTGTTGTGCTAATTGGAGCTGGGGAGCTTTCTGGAGGTGGGTCACCTGGAACCATTTTAGGCTTGTGCTGTGTGAAGGGATCAACCCCTCACCCAGCTATGGTCGCCTTCGCACTGGATGAGTCAGCTTCTTAGGTCACCCCATGCATTCCTCTGCCCCTAACCGTCTGTCTGTCTGTCTGTCTCTCTCCACTTTCCTTTTGGAAGACAAGCCAGCCCTCTCAGCACACCTCGTCCCTAGGTCCCCAGGAAAGTGGCTGTGAGCGATATTTTCTGCTCTTCTCTTTGTATTGAGAGCTGTTCTGGGTCATAGCCTCACCCCCCTTCTCTCCTGGAAGCAGGGGAACTCCCACTGTGCCCTGCACTCCCTACCAGGCTCGCTGTGTCTTTTTCTTTGCTCCTTGGTTTTTGAGACCTGTTCTTGTAGTCCAAAGTTGGTTTTTCACGCTGATTGTTCCTAAATTATCAATAATTTGTAATTCAGTTTGGTGATGTGAGCTGGGAGTCTGTGCCTCTGCCTACTTCGCTGATATCTTGGTATTGCCATTATGTTTTTAAAAACTCATCTCATTTGTCAACTTCTCTGGGAAGATATCACTGATTTCTTGTCCTTTCAGTCCCGTTCTCTCCTGCTTAGTGCATTACAACACAGGAAACTCCTTTGGGGTAATTCTCAAGTGCCCCTCTGTGTTTATTAAATGCATATTTATTTACTTAGCTATCTCTGTCTGTCACCCAAAGCATTAGTTCCTTCATACCCAGGACTGTCCATCACTGTTTTTATTGCTAGAGCCTAGAATAGTGTATGATATTTAGTAAACATCCAATATTTACAGATTGTGCTGAATTAATGCTATGAATTCTTGATCATAATTCAAAGGTTAAACAAAGTACAGTGGTACCTTGAGATACGAACAGACCAACATATGAATTTTTAAGATACAAGCTATGACTCAGTCCGTATTTTTGTTTGAGATCTGAATGAAATTCCGAGATACGAGTCATGATTCGGGGAGCTGCCACTAGTTGGCGTGTTGGTGCACGGGTCCAGTATCGGCAGTCTGATATACGAGTTGACTGACTTACAAGCTTGGTTACGAATTTAATTCATTTCTCAAGGTATCACTGTACTGGGATTCCAATTGTTGGAAATGTAAATATTCTCTGTTTCTTGGCTTTATCATTCTAACTAAGCCTGCCATATACTCAGAGGGAATGAATGGTAAGAACGCATGTGAACATTGCTTAGAGCAGGGGTCCCCAAACTACGGCTCGTGGGATGCATGCGGCCTCCTGAGGCTATTTATCCGGCCCCCACCACACTTCCGGAGGGGCACCTCTTTCATTGGTGGTCAGTGAGAGGAGCATAGTTCCCATTGAAATACTGGTCGGTTTGTTGATTTAAATTTACTTGTTCTTTATTTTAAATGTTGTATTTGTTCCCGTTTTGTTTTTTTACTTTAAAATAAGATATGTGCAGTGTGCATAGGGATTTGTTCATAGTTTTTTTTATAGTCCGGCCCTCCAACGGTCTGAGGGACAGTGAACTGGCCCCCTGTGTAAAAAGTTTGGGGACCCCTGGCTTAGAGAATGGAAATTGACTAACTTCCTTCAGTTTGCTAAAACATTCCCTCAGGCTGAAATCTATGCAGCTTAATCTTAGCTCAAGAAAGATTACAGCACAGATAATAAGAAAAAGGAAGGATTTCCATGATGCCCAGAAGTGGGGTAGAAGTGCTGATCCCACAATTTCTGTATATGGCTTTAGGACATTTCTAAACTTGGCACCCACATACATCTACCCCCAACAGCTACAGAAACAACAAATTTTCTTTTAAAAGTAGTGAATTTCAGGGCTGGAAAGAACTTTTAAATGTCTACATTGGCACATTATAAGGTCGGCTGAAGGAGGACACCTGAGTTCAGGCAAGAAAAGTTTATTAGGGGGTAATCTGCTGGGCTGACTCCTAAGGCAGAGGTCAGCAACTGGTTCTCTAACAGGCAGAGTTAAATAGGGGATTCAAGGGTGGGGGCTGGTAGTTATGGGGGGTGGGGAGGAGGATTAACCATAAGTAAGATAGGGGAACTTCCATACCCGGGTGAGTCAATTCAGATGTCTGGGGGGAGGCTCTCTAGAATGTCCAGTTTATTAATGTCCCTTCATCTACTTAAGGGAGGAGGGGGTCATGGCCCCCACTTGCAACCCTATTATTCCAGCCTTTTTTTATATGGTTAAGGGGCAATGATCATTTTTCTGTAACTACTTCCTGCTGGCTAGGGGTAGCGAGTCATGGGAAGAGATGGCTGGCTTTGGTCTGCGGTGGTGAAATAGGGACTTTCTGGTAGGTGGCTTGAAGTAACAGGAGCTCATGGATAGTCTGGTTAGTGAAGTCCTTTAGGTAGTCCTGGAGGAAATTAGAGAAAAGGCGCAAGAGATAGGGACCAAATGCAGAGTGGAGGCAATTTCCTCTAGGGAGTTTTGAAGATCTTTAGAGAGAGAGTGAAAGTAAGACAAGGAGGTGGCCAGTCACCCTGCCCCCAGGTCCACCCCTGTAGAGATTCCTAGGGCTGCTAGGAGAGGGAGCCCATTTTTTTCTCTGCTTGATTAGAAGAGTGCTAGGGATGGGAAGCAGCTCACAGGATGGAACTATGTTGATGTTAGGGATGAGGTAGACTAGGTTCCTGTCCAATTAGTTGGGAGGCACATGTAGGTGTTGGTCCCACCCATATAGAAAGTCCCAGGCCGAGTGATACAGGCTGAGAAGTGAAGAGAGAATAGATGGAAAAAGGGTCATTCTTGTCCTTCTGTTTACAGAGAGTTATGGTGGAGGAAAGAGCAGCCCCAATAAGAGGGGAGATATGAGTAGAGGATTGTTTTGAGTATTGTAATTTTACTAAGAAAGAAGTAATAAGCCAGGAATAGAGTTGGTCGGTGGAGTAGGAGCATTTATGTTTAAAGCCATAAGAATAGGGGGTCCTGTGAAATGGACAGGGTTAGAAAATAATCTGTTTTCTTCTGGAGAAACTTAATAGTTGACTCAGTTGTTCTGATGGTTTTTAAGAAATTGAATAGTTATTGTGATGTTGCAGAATTTAGAAGGGAGGTAACCTACTGGGACAGTACCTTGAGCAGTAAAGCATATGGGACAGGTAAAAAGAAGGGGTCATTAAGAGTTACTAGTCCTTCAGCAGAAGGGGTTTGGGGTTTTAATTTCTCCATCTGGGAATAGTAGGTTTGATATAGCTTGTTTGCTTTGTTTGCAGTTGAGGTGGGGTAATCTATGAGAATGCTAGCTCTCTCAAAGAAGGTGGTCCTTATCTGAATCTTGTAGATAAGAATGGTGTGAAGGAGATGAGTACTATTAAGAGGAATAGGAAGAGCTGAGTAAGCTGAAAATAACATAGAGAGACATATCCAGCAGTTGGCTGCATAAGAGGAGTTAGTCTTAAGAGATTTTGTGTAAGATTAAGAGAGCTTTCTAGATGAAAGGATTCCAAGAGGGAGGGTATGAGGGCAGAGTATGCCTTTAAAGGTAAGTAGATAAGAAAGAATAGAGTGAGTTGGAATCTCAGTGCTATCTGTTGTCAGGGGGTAATCATAGTTATGGCTCAGGCTGTTCTTCTGGGATTTTAGTCAGTCTTACCTTGTGGGCCCTAAGAGGGAGCAGGCGTATCTGGGCCGTGATTCAGGTTGACTGGAGGGCCATCCACAGGCATGTACAGAGACAGAGTTTTCATCTTCTTTAATCTGGAGAGATGAAACCAGGGGATCTTTTTCTGGAGTTCAGCGGACATGGGGGTGGTGAGGAGAACCTTAGCATTCACTATGCTGGGTGGTAGAGGTAAATTTGTAACAGAAGTAGGCAAATCTGGCTGGCCGAGAAGCAGTAACAGGGCTGACTTGAGAACGGGAGGTAAAAGAAGAGAGAAGCTCTGAATTTGGAGAGTAGGTCCTGGCCTAAAATAGGCATAGGGCATTGAAGTAGGAGGAGAAAAGAATGTGCAAAGGAGACACTATAGATTAGACAAGGCAGTGGATCCATGGCCAACAGGGAGGAAAAAAAGATCATCAACACCCACAACAGAGATCTTCAAGGGATGAGCAGGACTCAAATATTCAGGCAAAGCAGAGTAAGTGGCTCCCACATCTATAAGAAATGAGATTGGCTTACCTGCTACTTGGACGGTTACCCTTAGGCTCTTTGATGGTGATGTGAGATGGGGCTGACAGCCCTGGAAACCTTCAGTCTTCAGTGACAAGTTCCAGCGGTCTGGGCAAGGTTAGTTCAGAGGTGGCTGGGGTAGGGGTAGAAGAGACTGAACTTGCCCTTGGAGGAGCGATGGGGCAGTCTACCTTCCAGTGTCCGTTTTTTCCCACAGCGAGGGCAAGGCCCTGGCAGGGGCTGAGAAGCCAGACGGGCTTTTGTCCAGCAATCTTTTGCATACTTGAAACAGGGCCCCACTGGAGTCTTGCAAGGTCCCTTAGGGGCATTGGAGCCTTTAAGAGTGGCTGCCAAGAGCTGATATTTTGCCTGATCTCTTTGGGCTCTGTTTGCCTTCTCCTATTCCTCTTGGTTATTATAGACCTTAAAAGCCATGCTCAGGAGATCTTGTTGAGGGCTTTGAGGGTCCTCCACTGCCTTTTTAAGTTTTTTCCATCTACAGTTGTACCTTGAGATACGAATTTAATTTGTTCTATAACCGAGCTTGTAAGACAGTCAACTCGTATATCAAACTGCTGATACTGGACCCGTGCACCAATGTGCCAACTAGTGGCGGCTTCCTGAATCATGACTCATATTTCAAAATTTCACTCGGACCTCGAACAAAAACACGGACCGAGTCGCAGCTCATATCTTAAAAACTTCATATGTTGGTCTGTTCGTATCTCAAGGCACCACTATATTGGGGACTGATTGGGAGATGAAATGAGTGTTAAGAACTATGGCTCCTTCGACCAAATTGGGTTGATTTTAGTATATTTTTGGAGTGCCTCCATTAGACAGGACAAGAATTGGGCCAGATTTTTGTTTAGTCATTGTGAAATTCCTCAGAGTTTTGCAGAATTAATTGCCTTGTGAATGGTCTTTTTGGACTATTAAGCAGGCAACTATATGATTATGGAGGTCCCTGCTAAATTTGCCAATTTGATAGTCCCAATTAGGGTCTTTCCAGGGAACAGCTGCTGCTTCTACAGGGTTTTGATTGTCTGTCCTATGGAGGTCATTGGTGTGTGCTGTGCAGCCAGACTTGCTCCTTCTCTTCAGGTAGTAAGGTGGAAGAGAGAATGATATAGAGGTCATGCCAGGTCAGATCATATGACTGGGTTCAACACCTAAATTCTTTTATGTACGTATCTGGGTTGGTGGAAAAGGAACCTAGTCTCTTCTCTATTTGTGACAGGTCTGAGGGAGAACGGGACTTGGACTCCAACAATTTCCTCCCCCCACTACTTCGCAGAGGGGGAGGAGGGGAATCTGGGGGGTCAGTATCTGACTCTGAGCTTGCATGATTTCTAGATGGTGGGGAGTTGTCAGCATTGGGAGGGAGAAAGAGAGGGAGCAGATGGATGAACAGCAAGATCAGCTGGATGGAAAGAAGGAAGGTCAGAATCTGCAGGAGGAGGAGGTTTGGAGTGTGCTAAGAGGATTTGGAGTGTGGAACACGTTTGACAGAGAGAGGAATGAGAGTAGAGGGCAAAGAAGGCCTGAACATCAGGGATTTCTATCCATTTGCTATTGCATTGACAGAAGTTATCAAGATCTTAAAGTGTGTTAAAATTAAAAGTGCCATTTTGGGGCCATTGAGACCCATTATCTAGTCAATATTGGGGTCATGCAGTACTACTGTTGTGAGGCTCCCATGATATGAAGTTAGAGGCTATGAAGGGTGAGTGTGAGAAATCCTAGAAAGAGGAAAGACCAAGAAAAGAGGCGTCCCCATTCCCCTGGCCAGTTTTCTAGAGTGAGAGTGAGGATCAGTCAGAAACTGTGCATCCACAAATCTGTGAGGATCAGGCCTGGAGGTGAGAGAGAGGGAGGGAGGGAGAGAGAGAGAGAGAGAGAGAGAGAGAGAGAGAGAGAGAGAGAAGACCTGAGCTCTGGAGAGGTCAGCCTAGCAGATGACTCCCTAATAAACTTTTCTTGCCTGAACTTGAGTGTCTTTCTTTGGCTAACCTTATACAGATCTTTTTCTTTCTTTCTCTCTTTCTCTCTCTCTTTCTCTCTTTCTTTCTTTCTTTCTTTCTTTCTTTCTTTCTTTCTTTCTTTCTCTTTCTTTCTCCTTCCTTCCTTCCTTCCTTCCTTCCTTCCTTCCTTCCTTCCTTCCTTCCTTCCTTCCTTCCTCCCTCCCTCCCTCCCTCCCTCCTTCTTTCCTTCCTTCCTTCCTTCCTTCCTTCCTTCCTTCCTTCCTTCCTTCCTTCCTTCCTTCCTTCCTTCCTTCCTTCCTTCTTTCTTTCTTTCTTTCTTTCTTTCTTTCTTTCTTTCTTTCTTTCTTTCTCCACAGAGACAGAGAGAGGGACAGATAGGGACAGATAGATAGGAAGGGAGCGAGATGAGAAACATCAATTCTTTGTTGTGGCACCGTAGTTGTTCATTGATTGGTTTCTCATATGTGTACAGCAGATCAAGTGACCCCTTGCTCAACCCCAACCTTGGGCTTAAGCCAGCAATCTTGGGCTTCAAGTCAGTGACCTTTGGGCTCAAACCAGTGAGCATGGGGTCATGTCTATGATCCCACATGCAAGCCAGTGATCCTGAGTTCAAGCTGGTGAGCCTGCGCTCAAGCCTGTGACCTCTGGGTTTTGAACCTGGGTCCTCCGCATCCCAGTCCAACACTCTATCTACTGCACCACCACCTGGTCAGGCTACATTGGCACATCTTAACTGGAATAATATGATGGTTTGGACCCTATAGGTAGAGTCTACTGGATGTGTTATGGTCTTTAGCTATTATATATATACAACTAGGATAATAAGAATAAGTAAATTATGGAACTGTTGTGAGGAGGAAACAAGATGATACATATAGAATGTCTGTCCTCTACTTACATCTCTATCCATGCTCTGATGGAATCAGTGTATCATATGTAATCAAAGGTGGGAATCAGGACCCAGGTTGGAGTTCAAATTCCATCTCTTCTACTTCCTGGTTGTATCATTTTAGGTAAGTCACTTGACCTATCCGGGCTTCAGAATTTTCATTATTATAATGGGAATAACAGTGGTAACAACTGCAAAGAATTGTGAGAATGAAATAAGAATGACATAAAGAGTTTAAAACATTGTCTGGCTGATAATTAACCAGCAAATGAAGTTGAGCAATGCTAGCATTAAATCAAAGAAGTAATTAATTTTGTGCTTCAGGAAAAGATGTTAACCCCTGTAGGTTTTCTACTATATTTTTCAAAATTTTTGCACAGCTTTGGCCCCCTGATATTGCTCAGTCGTTACTATTGCTCATTCATGGTCATCCTAATGCACTTATCCAGCATATATACCATAAGTTTGCAATTATGATAAATATAGTAATTTCTGCATTACAGTTAATGCTGGACATCAAAACTATGTTCAACCTTTTATAAAGTTTCTTCAATATTCTTGTAAATAAATTTAAACTATTATTAGTGTGTAAATTTGTTTTCCTTAAAATAAAATTATCTGACTCTAACAGAATTCCCCAAAATCTCCTGCCTCTTTATTCTGTTTGTTTCTATAGTAGGAAAGTGTGACTTAAGATCTTATTTTTACTGTCAGAGGTCCAAATATGTTGCTCTTTAACAAACATGGCAATAAAAACAAAGGCTCGGTGCCCGACTATGCTCGGTGGGTTATGGAACATGACGTAGGAAGAGCATTTGCTTGCCCAGGAACTATGAAGGCTCACATAGGAGCCTCAATTTCACCATACTTTATGGGTCATTATAAAGTATAAATGCCTTGAGGACAGAAATTTCATTTAATCATCCTTGAGTCTCTAATTACCAGCACAGAATATGATCCACATTGGGTGTGTTGAATAAACAAACATAAATAAACAAATATTTGATGCTTCTTAGCCACTAGGTTATTGTGGGTTATTGATGTTCACTTTTCTAATTGATTGTGTGTGTGTGTATGTGTGTGTGTGTATGTGTACTGGCATATGACTATTTAAAGAACAAGCAATATAAACATAAGGATTGTATCTGCATGAATCACCCCATGAGTTGATTATATATGGACTGTATAGGTACGTTTTAGATCTAGGCATTTATAGTGATTTTCAAGGGCCTAGTAGGTTAGATTCCTAAAATCAGATCCCAAGTCTGCATTGCTCCTTTAAGGAAATGCAAACACATTTGCTATGTGCTAAGAATAAAATTGTTTGCTTTGATTTTCAACTATACCATGCAAAATAAAGAACATTAATTTAAGACCTGTTATGCTTAGCTCCAATGTGGGGGGAGCAGGTATAGAAAGAACAATTGTTTATTGATCCTGCATTACATATCAAACCCATCACATATGTTCATTTAGAAAAAAATTAGGTTTGTTGAGATATAATTTACATAAAGTAAAAGTCTATGATGAGTTCCGATAAATGTGTATGGTTGTGTAACCACCACAATAATTGAGAGATAACAAATATTTCGACCCCCTCAAATTTGCTTGTGGCCCCTTCCAATCAATGTCTTATTCATTCTGTCAGTCCCTTGCAACCATCCCTGATTTGTGCTTAAGATTTTGCCTTTTCAGGAATGTCACATAAAAAAATTATGCATTATG
Organism: Saccopteryx bilineata; assembly: GCF_036850765.1. Classification (NCBI taxonomy): domain Eukaryota; kingdom Metazoa; phylum Chordata; class Mammalia; order Chiroptera; family Emballonuridae; genus Saccopteryx; species Saccopteryx bilineata. Next base: position 110,019,873 of record NC_089494.1, on the reverse strand, counting down.
TAGAAATTTTGTCTGGTTTCTTTTACAATATGATCTAATTTAATTATCACTAAGAGTCCTTTTGGGTAGGAGTCATTATTCCTATTTTATATATAAAAAATTGAGGCTTGGAGAGTTTGAGCAAATTACCTGTCTAGGTCAGGTTTTGATCCCATATCCAAAGAAGCTGATACTTTTGGGACAATGTTAATCAAATTCCATTATTTAAGTTTCTACTCACAACAAGCCAAGGCTGGCATATTGGAATGTAAATATAAAGGTCCTTGGGTCAGATCCACCTGGTTTTAACATTTTAGCATTTAGTTGAACAGGTGCTTAAAAAACTGTTATGGAAAGCAATTAATGAATAGCCACCACGAGATTGGACCTGAGACTCCAGTTCAATCTGCCTCTTAAAATGAGTATGAGTCAGTAAAATAATGCTTGCTTTAGCTGAAAATAAGGTATAAGGTGATGAACTGAAACATGCATAAACACACACACACACACACACACACACACACACACACACTTTAAAGTAGAGAAAAATTAATCCACTGAGTACAATATTTACAGAGAACCCTCCCATACTGTGAATGAGAATGATCCAATTGTTTATCAGTCAAGATATATGAACCTTTATATTTGATAAAATACTGTGACAATGCAAATTGTAGTTTGGATTTTAAAGAAAAATAGAATAAAGAGAACAAAGATTTGGGGCAACAAAGTATAAAAAATAATTTTAAGTTCTTTCACTCTAAAAGATGATTTTATAACCCAGCAAAGAATATTAGGGTCATCCTGATATAATGTGAGAAAGAGGATCACAAACTTTTACCAGGAGAAATAATTTAGACTCTAGAATAAAGACTTTTTTGGCCCTGGCCTGTTGGCTCAGGAGTAGAGTGTCAGCCTAGCGTATGGACATCCTGTGTTTGATTCCTGGTCAGGGAACACAGGAGAAGTGACCATCTGCTTCTCCACCCCTCCTCCTCTCTCTTCTCCCTCTCTGTCTTTTTCTTCCCTTGCCGTAGCCATGGCTCAGGAACAAGTTGGCCCCAGGTGCTGAGAATGGCTCCATGACCTCCCCTCAAGCGTTAAAATAGCTTGGTTGCCAAGCAACAGAGCAACAGCTCCAGATAGGCAGAGCATTGCCATGGTCAGGGTGCATGTGAGAGTCTGCCTCTCTGACTCCCTGCTTCTCACTTAAGAGAAAAAACAGAAAAAAAAGAATACGGACTTTTCCCACAGTTGATCTTACTTGATACTTATTGTCAACTCGACTGCACTGACCTGAGGATACAGGGTGATTTGCAAAGTAATCAATCACCTTTGAAAAGTCATCCATACTTCTAATATGCTTGCTTTTTGATTGGGTCATGGGCCTTCAATATTTTTTAAAAGTTAGAAATGTTTAGTGTTTAATGAGCCTTAAATCATATTAAGATTATATACATAACTATGGCATTAATATGCAACTTTTGGAAGTGTTCTAAAGATGAAAAATCACATGCTCCCCTTTCCATTTCAACTCAGAAGATCAAGAAGGTTTCCCTCGTGTAGAATGCAGTCCCCTTTACTATCTCCATAGCGATGGACAGATGGGTGCTCTCTCTAAGACAAAAGGAGAGCCTTGCAGAAATCATTGCCCTGTTTTTGCATCCAAGCTATTATCTTTACAAATCCATTGCATTCTTTGAAGAATCCACACACTGACTTTGTCTTTTTCAAGTCATTTATTTATTATGAGGATGGACCCTCCCTGAGGACTCTTGGCTGCTGAATCTGGAGGCAGCTGAGGAACCAAACAGGCAAAACAACAAGGGGCATTCTGGTGGCTTCACCATGAGGGAGAAGTTCAGGTGAGGAAGGACTGGTTTCTGAGAAGGGACTACCTGGGCACTGGCATGCATGGGTCACACTGCACACCACTGTGGCTGGACTAATTTCCTTAGCAACCAAAACCTTCAATGAAACAGGTTTAGGATGTAACAAATTGTCAGCTTCCTCTCGGTTAGTATAGAAGATGTGTGGAGCCACTTCTCTGACAAAAGTTCAGAAATTTAATTTTCCTGTCATTGCTGCTCACAGACATTTTCTCCCCATATTCTAAATGGATTAGCTCTGAAGAATGACACTTACCAGCCATAGTCACCACAAAGTGGGTAAGTGTTTAGACTCATACATAAATTAAACACAGCATCGATATCCAAAGTTCTCTAGTGTATCTGACACTAAAACATCTTCCCTATAGCTGTGATCTTTTTTCATTTAATTTTATAACTGTTTCTTGCTACAGACTATCAAGGAGACAGTGCTGAGGCAGAACTTTTTTTTTTTCACAATTTCTGAATATGTGAGTAGTTCCTGGAAATCCTACTTATTTCTTTGTAGAGAAATGACCTACATTTCTATAAGTGGGACCTAGGTTATAAAAATAAATTCAGAGCTGAAGAATAATAGCATTGCTGTTCAAGGCCAAAGTTATGCTTTATGTAAAAGATTTTTCTCTCTCTTGTAGTCCACGTGCTCCCCCCCTTCTCCCAATTATATAAACTTGAAATAGTATATCTCCCTTTTGTGTTTATTTGCTACTTCAATACCAGTTAAATAAGGGAAAGCACATTTTTTGGTTTAAAATATGTTGCTCCTTTTTTTTTTTTTTTTTGCACAAGTCAGGATCAATCTATATTTTCACCAACATTGTGGGAACATTGTTTCTTGTGCCTTTCATGTCTCCACTTAGTTAAATCATTAAGACTAGGATGTTTGTAGATTTGTATGCTAATTGTAAAAACCTATTTTATTCCTAAAAATAAATTAAAACTACAACAATATTTTTGGGACTTTTTCTTCTCATAAGGTAAATCCTGTCTTTCCTCTATTATGAGAGATACTCCCAGTAGTGTAAGTTCCTCTTAGCCCCTGCACTAGGGTGGCACTCCTGCTCCTAGCCCCTCCCTCCCTCCCTCCTCCTCAGGAAACAAGGAGTACTTTCCATAGGAGCCGCTAGTTTTAGGGCAAGGAAGCTGGCGTGAGTTTTTTGGTATTTTTCCTCTTTGCCCTTAGAAGCAGGCTGATAACAAAGACAAGCCATTCTGCTTTGTGTGTGGTAAGGGTTTTACTCATGTTGAGAGGACTGTAGTTTCCCAACATCTCCTGAAATTGAGATGAGGTAGTTCTTTGGGTCTAATTCCTGAGTATAGTATGCTAACTCCTTTGGTCAAAGATTTATAACTTTACTTTTCAATCAGCACATCAGAATAACACTGATACTTTAATCTCAACTTATCTCTCTTTTCCAATTAATTGGAAGATCAAGAGAAATTTATGTCTCCTGATTTTCTTTGTGTATCCCTGCGTGCATGCATGTATTATAGAACCATGTTCGGTTACATAGGCATTTATATATTTATTTGTAATTCTCCAAATAATCTTCCTCTCATAAGAAAAGCACATTTGAGCTATTGAAAATTATTAGTGACATAAAACTTGACCTCTGTTCTGTTCAGAGGATCCAACTAGTATTACTATTTTTCTCTGACTGCAAAAGCATTAAAGGAAAATTTATCAACTGCTGACTACCTGCTCCCTCATGCGTAGTACCTCATTTTTATCTTGAGCCTTAAAACAACTTTATGAAGGGATAAGCAATGAAATTAGTTTCCCTGTTTTAAAGAGGAGGCGTTTGGCCCTGGCCGGTTTGCTCAGTGGTAGAGCGTCGGCTTGGTGTGCAGGAGTCCTGGGTTTGATTCCTGGCCAGGGCACACAGGAGAAGTGCCCATCTGCTTCTCCACCCCTCCCCCTCTCCTTCCTCTCTGTCTCTCTCTTCCCCTCCCGCAACCAAGGCTCCATTGGAGCAAAGTTGACCCAGGCACTGAGGATGGCTCTGTGGTCTCTGCCTCAGGAGCTAGAATGGCTCTGGTTGCAACAGAGCAATGCCCCAGATAGGCAGAGCATCGCCCCCTGGTGGGCATGCCGGGTGGATCCCAGTCAGGCGCATGCGGGAGTCTGTCTGACTGCCTCCCCCTTTCCAACTTCAGAAAAATACAAAAAAAAAAAAAAAAAAAAAAAAAGAGGAGGCATTTCTCATATCACTTTATCAATAGTGTGCTGCGAATCTGTTTCTGAGGGAGAGAGAGAGAAAAAGAGAGAGAGAGCATTTGTGATTTTCTGGAATAACTGTTAGGTTAGGAAGCTAGTTAGACATAAGCCAGGACAAGCAAAGGAGGGATGGAATTGCTCCCATGCATTCTCAGTAGTAAGGATCTAGGGAGATCTTTAAGCTAGGACAGACCTCACCACATCCAGACTGGTGATCTGGAGTTCCCTGATATGGTATCAGCCACACAGCAACACAATGAAAACAGATAAATGAGAACAGAAGCTGGAAAGGAATAAAGAAAAGAAAAGGAAGAAAACAGGAATGGGAAAATCCAGGAAGTAAAGCCAATAAATACGCAGACTCTGTAGCTAATCAGGGCACTACTTCCGGTGAGTGAGCTGCCCACTCAGGTATTCCTGAGTGTATTCCTGCATGGCCAGTCAACCCTTGTTTTGCTTGCTATACTTTGTCTCTTGATTGAATTCTTTCTCTCAAACAAGACAAGAATGGAGGTTTCGTCATTTCACCAGTAACATAACTACTCCCACAGAGCTGATTTCAAATTGTCAGCAGTTTATCAACCAGCTTAGAGAATTTCTAAATATGTAACAAACAGCACCTCCCTGCACTACTCCAACCCAAGTTTCTGATAGTGACCCCTGGGTTTTATTCTTCTACACTTCTTTGCCTCTTTATGTGGTCCTCTCTTTTTTTTAATTTACTTTAATTTAAGCCTTCAAACTAGATATCTTAAATCCGTGAATCATTCTCTAATTGGTAAGCAGAGAGATGGTTCTGATCTGCAACTCTGATTTGGTTTTGTTCTTGACACGTAAAAATATGTCAGAGGCTCCCCGTTGCCCTTACATAAAAAAAAAAAAGTCAGACTTTTTAGCTGCTTGTAATGCCTGCCAGAATCTGGAATATGATTCCACTACAATCTTATACTATTGCCCTGGTTCAGGTAAAATCAAATATCAACATGTATTGTTATCTTGCCTACTTTGGTGTTTTTATTTAAAACAGAGCCAGGCACACTTGCATTATCCTACATCCTTTAAATCAGGCCCCATTTCTCTGCCAGATGTCCCTGTGGTAGGCAGAATAATAACCCCAATGATGACTATGTCTTAGGCCCTGGAAAATGTGACTCTGTTATCTCACATTGCAAAAGCCATTTTGCAGATGTGATTAAGAATATAAACCTTGAGATGAGAAAATATGCTGGATTTTCCATATGGGTCCAATCCAATAACACAAATCATTAAAATTAGAGAATCTTGCCCAACACTGTCAGAGAAATGAGATTTGAAAGGACACAAACCTCTGGCTTTCCTATTGGAGGAAGGGGCCAGGAGCCCAATAATGTGATATTCTCTAGAAAGTTAGTAGAAATGGCTTTCACTTTACAACCAGCAAAATAATGGGAACATGGACCTCTCACAGTTGCAAGGAACTGAATTCTGGCAATAACCATAATGAGCAGGAAATGAATTATCTCCTTGAGCCTTTCAAAAAGAATGCAGTCCTGCTGACAGTTTTAGCTCAGAGACTTCGGATTTCTAATTTACAAAATTGCAAGAGAATACATTTGTGTGGTTTAAGCTGCCAAGTTTGTAGTAATTTGGTGTAGCAAAAATAGAAAAGTACTATGTCCCCCCCCCCCATTAAGAATCAGCCCTAAACCATTCATATGATTCTGGCCCTGTTCAGATTCAACCCATTTGTTAGACTCTGCCCCCTAGGCCACCTTCTCTAACAGATCATCTCTGCTCCTTATCCCACAGGGATATCACTGCTATTTCAATTTATTATCACTGTCACCATTTAAACAACTCTTTTATTTTATTGTTCATTAGCATATACATATAAAATTTCAAAACAAAACAAAATGTGTTATTAATTCATAGTTGTTTTTTTTATTTTGCAATTTTTCAGCGTTCTATAATTATTATTAAATCCTCATTGGACAAATCTTTTTCCCTTTTCATTTTCTATTCTGTTAGTGGGTGTTATGGACTGAATTTTTGTATGTGTTCCCCCACATCAAAAAAAATTCATAGTTAAAATCCTTATCTACAGTGTAATAATATTTGGAGATGAGTCTTTGGGCAGCGATTAAAGTTAAGTGAGGTCAGGAGGGTGCAGCCCTCCTAATGGGGTTAGTGCCTTAATAAGAAGAGACCCCAAGGCCCTGGCCGGTGTGCCCAGTGGTAGAGTGTCGGCCTGGCGTGCAGAAGTCCTGGGTTTGATACCCGGCCAGAGCACACAGGAGAGGTGCCCATCTGCTTCTCCACCCCTCCCCCTCTCCTTCCTCTCTGTCTCTCTCTTTCCCTCCCGCAGCCGAGGCTCCATTGGAGCAAAGATGGCCTGGGTGCTGGGGATGGCTCCTTGGCCTCTGCCCCAGGCGCTAGAGTGGCTCTGGTCGCAATAGAGCGGCCTGCCCCCTGAGGGGCAGAGCATCGCCCCCTGGTGGGCAGAGCATCGCCCCCTGGTGGGCGTGCCGGGTGGATCCCAGTCGGGCACATGCAGGAGTCTGTCTGACTGTCTCTCCCTGTTTCCAGCTTCAGAAAAATACAAAAAAAAAAAAAAAAAAAAAAAAAAAAAAAAAAAGAAGAGACCCCAGAGAGCTTGTTTTCCTGCTCTGCAGTGGGAGGACTCAGAGAAGGCAGCTGTATGCAAACCAGGAAGAGAGTCCTTAACAGAAACCGACCCTCTTGACCAGTGGCGTAGGGAACATAACTGGCGCCCCCCTCCCTTCTAATACGCTTTTCTTGTTTGTCTTGCAGACCATTTGGCACCACTGCGAGTGGCACCCAAGGCATAACAGACCCCCTTACTCCCCCCCCCCCCATATGCTATTGCTCTTGATACCCTCATCATGGACTTCTGGCCTGCAAAACTGGGCAAAAAAGTAAATTACTATTGTTATGACAAGCCAAATATAACAAGACAGTGGGCAACCCTGAGGGTTATCATACAGACTTATTACCTTCTAATGTCAATCAACGTGTTATCAGAACTAACTCCAAGTGATTTGAGCACTTCAAACCATTGTAACACTGATCAGCTTTCTTTTTTTTTTTAATTTTATTTTTTTAATGGGGTGACATCAATAAATCAGAGTACATATATTCAAAGAAAACATGTTCAGGTTATCCTGTCATTCAATTATGTTGCATACCCATCACCCAAAGTGAGATTGTCCTCTATCACCTTCTATCTAGTTTTCTTTGTGCCCCTCCCCCTCCCCCTTTCCCTCTCCTTCCTTCCCTCCCCCCTTAACCAGCACACTTATCAATGTCTCTTAGTCTCACTTTTATATCCCACCTATGTATGGAATAATGCAGTTCCTGGTTTTTTCTGATTTACTTATTTCACTTCGTATAATGTTATCAAGATCCCACCATTTTGCTGTAAATGATCCGATGTCATCATTTCTTATGGCTGAGTAGTATTCCATAGCGTATATGTGCCACATCATCTTTATCCAGTCATCTATTGACGGGCTTTTTGGTTGTTTCCATGTCCTGGCCACTGTGAACAATGCTGCAATAAACATAGGGCTGCATGTGTCCTTATGTATCAATGTTTCTGAGTTTGGGGGGTATATACCCAGTAGAGGGATTGCTGGGTCATAAGGTAGTTCTATTTTCAGTTTTTTGATGAACCACCATACTTTCTTCCATAATGGTTGCACTACTTTACATTCCCACCAACAATGAATGAGGGTTCCTTTTTCTCCACATCCTCTCCAACATTTGCTATTACCTGTCTTGTTAATAATAGCTAATCTAACAGGTGTGAGGTGGTATCTCATTGCAGTTTTGATTTGCATTTCTCTAATAACTAAAGAAGATGAGCATCTTTTCATATATCTGTTGGCCATTTGTATTTCTTCCTGGAAGAAGTGTCTGTTCATGTCCTCTTGCCATTTTTTTATTGGATTGTTTGTTGTTGAGTTTTATGAGTTCTTGGTATATTTTGGATATTAGGCCCTTATCTGTGCTGTTGTTTGAAAATATCTTGTCCCATTTAGTTGGCTGTCTGTTTATTTTGTTATCAGTTTCTCTTGCTGAGCAAAAACTTCTTAGTCTGATGTAGTCCCATTCATTAATTTTTGCCTTCACTTCTCTTGCCTGTGGAGTCAAATTCAGAAAATACTCTTTAGAACCCAGGTCCATGAGTTTAGTACCTATGTCTTCTTCTATGTAATTCATTGTTTCAGGTCTTATGTTTAGATCTTTGATCCATTTTGACTTAATTTTAGTACAAGGGGACAAACTGTAGTCGAGTTTCATTCTTATGAATGTGGCTTTCCAGTTTTCCCAGCACCATTTGTTGAAGAGGCTTTCTTTTCTCCATTGTGTGTTGTTGGCCCCTTTATCAAAAATTATTTGACTACATATATGTGGTTTTATTTCTGGGCTTTCTATTCTGTTACATTGGTCTGAGTGTCTATGTTTCTGCCAATACCATGCTGTTTTGATTGTCGTGGCCCTATAATATAGTTTGAAGTCAGGTATTGTAATGCCCCCAGCTTCATTCTTTTTCTTTAGGATTGCTTTGGCTATTCGGGGTTTTTTATAGTTCCATATAAATCTGATGATTTTTGCTCTATTTCTTTAAAAAATGTCATTGGAATTTTGATGGGAATTGCATTAAATTTGTATATTGCTTAGGGTAATATGGCCATCTTGATTATATTTATTCTTCCTAACCAATAACAAGGAATATTCTTCCATCTCATTATATCTTTCTCTATTTCTCTTAACAATGGTTTATAGTTTTCATTATATAAGTCCTTTACATTCTTTGTTATGTTAATTCCTAAGTATTTTATTTTTTTTGTTGCAATTGTGAAGGGGATTATTCTTTTGAGTTCCTTCTCAGTTGTTTCATTGTTGGCATATAGAAAGGCTATTGACCTCTGTATGTTAATTTTGTATCCTGCGACCTTACTGTATTGGCTTATTGTTTCTAGTAGTCTTTTTGTGGATTCTTTGGGATTTTCGATGTATAGGATCATATCATCTGCAAAAAGTGATACCTTTACTTCTTCTTTTCCGATATGGATGCCTTTTATATCTTGGTCTTGTCTGATTGCTCTGGCTAGAACCTCTAGTACCACATTAAATAAGAGTGGAGATAGTGGACAACCCTGTCTTGTTCCTGATTTAAGGGGGAAAGCCTTCAGTTTAGTGCCATTTAATATGATGTTAGCTGATGGTTTATCATATATGGCCTTTATCATGTTGAGATATTTTCCTTCTATACCCATTTTGTTGAGAGTCTTAAACATAAAATTGTGTTGTATTTTATCGAAAGCCTTTTCTGCGTCTATTGATAAGATCATGTGGTTTTTGTTCTTTGTTTTGTTGATATGGTGTATTACGTTAACCGTTTTACGTATGTTGAACCATCCTTGAGAATCTGGGATGAATCCCACTTGATCATGATGTATTATCTTTTTAATATGTTGTTGTATTTGATTTGCTAGTATTTTGTTTAGTATTTTAGCATCTGTATTCATTAGAGATATTGGTCTGTAGTTTTCTTTTTTGTGCAGTCCTTGCCTGGTTTTGGTATGAGGGTTATGTTGGCCTCATAAAATGTATTTGGAAGTATTGCTTCTTCTTCAATTTTTTGGAAGACTTTGAGTAGGATAGGAACCAAGTCTTCTTTGAATGTTTGATAAAATTCGCTGGTATAGCCATCGGGGCCTGGACTTTTATTTTTGGGGAGGTTTTTAATGGTTTTTTCTATTTCTTCTCTACTAATAGGCCTGTTTAGGCTTTCTGCTTCTTCTTGACTCAGTCTAGGAAGGTTGTATTTTTCTAGGAATTTATCCATTTCTTCTAGGTTGTTGAATTTAGTGGCATAAAGTTTTTCATAGTATTCTACAACAATTCTTTGTATATCTACAATGTCCGTGGTATTTTCTCCTCTTTCATTTTGGATTTTGTTTATATGAATTCTTTCTCTTTTTTCTTTGGTAAGTCTTGCCAAGGGTTTGTCAATTTTGTTGATCTTTTCAAAGAACCAGCTCCTTCTTCTATTATTTTTTTCTATAGTTTTTCTTTTCTCTATTTCATTTATTTCTGCTCTGATTTTTATTATTTCCTTTCTTCAGCTGGTTTTAGGTTGTCTTTGTTCTTTTTTTTCCAGTTTCTTAAGGTGTGAAGTTAAGTGGTGTACTTGGGCTCTCTCTTGTTTGTTCATATATGCCTGAAGTGATATGAACTTCCCTCTTATCACTGCTTTTGCTGCATCCCATAGATTCTGATATGTCGTATTGTCATTTTCTTTGTCTGTATATATCTTTTGATCTCTGCGCTTCTTCTTTGACCCATTCATTTTTTAAAAGTATGTTGTTTAGTTTCCACATTTTTGTGGGCTTTTTTTCTCTTTTTTGCAGTTGAATTCTAGTTTCAAGGCTTTATGATCAGAAATTATGCTTGGTACAACTACAATTTTTCTGAATTTGCTGATGTTGTTTTTGCAGCCCAACATATGGACAATTCTTGAGAATGATCCATGTACACTGGAGAAAACTGTATACTCAGTCACTTTGGGATGAAATGTCCTGTAGATGTCTATCATATCCAGGTGCTCTAGTGTTTTGTTTAAGGCCACTATATCTTTGTTGATTCTCTGTTTAGATGACCGATCTAGAGCCGTTTGAGGTGTATTGAAGTCTCCAAGTATGATTGTATTTTTGTCAGTTTTTGTTTTAAGGTCAATAAGTAGCTGTCTTATATATTTTGGTGCTCCTTGGTTTGGTACATATATATTAAGAATTGTTATGTCTTCTTGATTCAGTGTCCCTTTAGCCATTATGAAATGGCCATTTTTGTCTCTGAGTACTTTTGCTGTCTTGTAGTCAGCATTATCAGATATGAGTATTGCTACGCCTGCTTTTTTTTGGATGTTATTTGCTTGGAGTATTGTTTTCCAGCCTTTCACTTTGAATTTGTTTTTATCCTTGTTACTTAGATGAGTTTCCTGTAGACAGCATACAGTTGGATTTTCTTTTTTAATCCATTCTGCTACTCTGTGCCTTTTTATCGGTGAGTTTAATCCATTTACATTTAGTGTAATTATTGACACTTGTGAGTTCCCTATTGCCATTTTATATCTTGCTTTCTGTTAGTTTTGTGTCTTGTTTGATCCTTCTCTTTCGTTTTTCTATCTTTTGTTTTTATTTGGTTGTATTCCATACATCTTTCCTCTGTTGCTATCTTTTTTATCTCATGTGCTTTTGTGGTGGTTTTTTCAATGGTGGTTACCATTAAGTAATAAAAAGGGTTCTTAACCTTTTCATTGTAGTGAACTATCTTGTGAGTACTTTTGCACTCCATCATCCTTTGCTACTGTTAATCTCCATCCTCTCTCCCCTCTTTTTTTTTTTTGTTGTTGTCACCGTTTAAATTTGGTTATATTGTGTTCTTCGTGGAGCTTTTACTTGTGCCTTTGTTTTTTTTTGTTGTTCTTTGTATCTGATTGGGGAACCCCCTTTAGTAATTCTTGGAGTGGGTGTTTTCTGATGATAAATTCTCTCATCTTTTCTGTATCTGTGAATGTTTTTATTTCTCCTTCGTATTTGAAGTATAGCTTTGATGGGTATAGTATTCATGGCTGAACGTTTCTCTCTTTCAGGACTTTAAATATTGGGTCCTATTCTAGCTTGTAGAATTTCTGTTGAGAAATCAGATGATAATCTAATGGGCCTTCCTTTATATGTTGTATTCTTCTTTTCCCTGGCTGCCTTGAGAATTTTTTCCTTGCTGTTGGTTTGTGCCAATTTCACTATGATGTGCCTTGAAGTAGTTTTGTTGGGGTTAAGAAAACTCGGAGCTCTGTTTGCTTCTTAAATTTGAGGCTTTAATTCTTTCCACATGCTTGGGAAGTTCTCATCTATTATTTGTTTGAGTACGTTCTCCATTCCATTTTCTGTCTCTTCTCCCTCTGATATACCTATTATTCTTATGTTATTCTTTTTGATGGAGTCAGATCATTCCTGTAGGGCTATCTCATTTTTTTTTTTTAATTTTTGAGTCTCTTTCTTCTTCTCTCTGTTGTGCCTCAAGTTGCTTGTCTTCTATTTCACTAATCCTCTCTTCTATCTGGCCTGTTCTATTAGCTAAGCTTGTTAGCTCATTTTTCAGCTCATGAATTGAGTTTTTCATCTCTGTTTGATTTGTTTTTATAGTTTCAATTTCCTTGGAAATATATTCTTTGTGTTCGTTGAGTTGTTTTCTGAGCTCCCTAAATTGCCTTTCTGCATTTTCTTGTATATCTCGAAGGATTTTTTAGGATTTCTATCTTAAATTCTCTGTCATTTTGCTCCAAGGTTTTTAATATATTAAATTTTTTCTCCATAGATTTTTCCTCATCTATCTGTGTTACCTCTCTTTCTTTTGTATCCATGATATTTGATTTTCTCTTCGTTAATGGCATCTGAGGGTGGTTTTCTTGATAGTATTAATGAGGTTTAATAAAGAATAAAAAGTTAAAAAAATAAAAATAAAAAGTAAAAGTTTTTTTTTAATTAATGAAAAAAAATAAAAAAATTATTCTCCCCTCCTTTTTTTCTCTCTTCTCCTTTCCCCTTTTCCTTGAGAAAATCTTGTGGTGAACTGTGAATTATTTTGTACTAAATAGAACAAACAGTGCCTATAATGGAGGGCCTGAGTTGAGGAGAAGTAATAAAGGGGCAAAAAAGGGAGGTATGGACCCACAAAATGCAAATAAGGGAAAAATTTGGGTCATGAATAAATGATTTGCTTTTAGGTGTTGGTTGGCTAAGAGATATGATGAGAGGAATAAAAGGGAAACAGGAAAATGGGGGGGAAAAGTAAAAAATTACTATTGTATTTAGTGGAATAAGAACTAGATAAAATGGAGAGCCAGGGTTGGAAGCACTGCTAGTGAGTTAAAAAAGTGAAGTAAAAACTCCCCAAAATGCCACAAACATAAGTTTGAGTCCCAGATAAGATAATTTGTTTGTTATTGAGGATTGAATGAGAGGAGACGTAAAGGAGAAAGGAAGAAACTAATATAAGAGGGAGAAAAGAAAGATAGGGGGGAAAAAAGAGGGAACCACTAAAAGAAGAAAAAAAAAGGAGAGAGAGAGATAGAGTTATGGGTTTTGGAGTGCAACCCTCATAGAGAGAAAGGAAGAGGAAAGAAAAGATAATGGGAGATGTAACACTTATGGGTAGTGTAGTTCAAGGAGAGATAAAAGTAAGGCCGGCAGAGAATTAAACGACCAAATTGGAAGAGGAAGAAAAAAAATCAGGACATGAAGATAAGAGAAACAAAAGAACAAATATAATAAAATGGGATAGGTTATAAAAACTGTGGATTATTCTTGATTTTGAGAGGTTATCTTCTCGCTTTTCTTTTTTCTCCTTCTTCTTGGTCGGTGACTCTGTACCCCGGGTTCTGCCCCTGTGGCACGCTCAGGTAGAGGTTTGCAGTTTATAAGTCTCTATGGCAATGTCATTTATTGTGCTTCAGTCTTGTTGGCAGTTGAGGCTCACTAGTATTTGTAGGCTCCGACAGTGAGAGAGTCCATGTTCCAGAAGTCTCTCTCTTAGTCTTTCCTTCCTCAATTAGTAGCCTGATAATCCAGCTATGGGGTTGCTGCTGCCTCTGCCTGGATAGTAAGAGGCTCAAAGAGCTGGCAACTCCTCACTCTATTCCCACTCAGCACAGGGCTCTGGGTAAGGCTCAATCAGTCAGACCTACTAGCATAATCAGGCAGGGCTTCTGCCCACTCAAAGACCTCTGACTCTGCCACTCTGTCCGGTAACACGGGTGGGCGCCCACTCTTCAGGCGCTCTAAGGAATCTCTCACTCACTATCTGTGCATGCAGACTAGGATATCAGGCCGGCAGTTTCACACTCCGAGTGAAACCCATGCCTGCACGGAAAAGATCCAGCATTGAAATTAGCTCTCACTTCCTCCCTGTGCGTGGCTTTTTCAGGGTGCTTGAGGTGGTCCTGAGATTCCGCTTTTGGCCCACACAAAGGTCTCTGACTCTGCCCTCTGTGGGGTAACATGGGCGCCCACTCCCAGGGCCTTCGGAGGTATCTCTCGCCCACTATCTGTGCGCACTGACCAGGAGATCGGGGCGAATGGGCGCCCCACTTGTCTTTCTTTATCTGGGTTTGGCGCAAGTCTTACTTTATTGCCTGGGTTGCCCCAGGCACAGTTTTTCCTCGGCTTGGATCTCCATGCCACAGCCTAGTTCGGCCGTTTGTGCCACAGCCTGGATCTATTCGCCCCCTTTGCCCACCTTAGTTTCTATACTCTCAGTTCCCAGTGAAAGCAGCCCTATTTAGGTTAGTGAGGAAGGCAGAGTATTTCTTGCTCCCTATCTCCTTGGGGGTTTGATTATATATTTAGCCAATTTTTCACTTGACCATACCTTCGGGTGTATTGTGGAACATCTGGTGGCTCCAAAGATGGATTTTTCTGTTTCTGGTTGAAGATCTCGTTGAGTTTTGGGGAGATTTATCGGTATTGCTTCCTACCACGCCATTACTCTGATGTCATCTCCCTGATCAGCTCTTTCTTACATAAAATATTTAGCACATATCTTTTTTTAAACCCCACACAGATTATTATTGTGGTGGTGGTCTTTTTTTTTTTTTTTTAAGAATAATGTATGTAGCCTGACCAGGCAGTGGCGCAATAGATAGAGCATTGGACTGGGATGAGGAAGACCCAGGTTCGAGACCCTGAGGTTACCAGCTTGAGCGTGGGCTCATCTGGTTTGAGCAAAAAAAAAAAAAAAAAAAAAAAGCTCACCAGCTTGGACCCAGGGTCGCTGGCTCAAGCAAGGGGTTACTCAATCTGCTGAAAGCCCGCAGTCAAGGCACATATGAGAAAGCAATCAGTGAACAACTAAGGTGTCGCAACAAAAAACTGATGATTGATGCTTCTCATCTCTCTCTGTTTCTGTCTGTCTGTCCCAATCAATTCCTCTCTCTGAGTCTCTCTCTGTCCCTGTAAAAAAAAAAAAAAAAAAAAAAAAAGAAGAAGAATGTATGTTATATGCACTTACACTTCCCAATTTTTCTATTAATTATCCCATCTTATTTAACTGCCAAACCTTTTTTGAATCATTTTCCTCCTTTCATACTATATTTCTTAGAAATTTATTTGATAAGTTTGTTCTGTTAAAACTCAGTATTTTTTTCTACCTGAAAATGTCTCTATTTCAGTCTCATTTTGTTTGGTATAATTCTAGATTGACTTTATTTTTTCTCTAAGAACTTGGGAGATTACATTTTGTTGGTTTCTGTCTTCTTATCTGTTTACATTACAAAAGCTGTTCTCAGGTTGAATCAATGGTTCTTAACCACATTGGAAGTAGTAAAAGAAACACTTGTGCCTAGGCCCACTCAGGTAAGGAAAATGTACAGCCTTCCTAAAAGTCCATGGGTCTAAATATTCTTTCCTTCTTTCTTTTCCTCCCTCCCTCCCTCTTTTTTTATTTTATTTATTTATTTATTCATTTATTTATTTATTTATTTATATTTGCATGAGAGAGAAAGAGAGGAAGAAAACTATAGGAAGGGAGAGGTGAGAAGCATTAACTCATAGTGGTGTCACTTTAGTTGTTCATTGATTGCTTTTCATACGTGCCTTGATGGGGGGGCCTCCAGCCAAGCCAGTGACCCCTTGCTAAAGCCAGTGACCTTGGGCTTAAGCCAGAGATCATGGGGCCTTGTTTATGATCCCATGCTCAAGCCGGTGAGCCTGTGTTTATGATAGGTGAGCCCACGCTGAAGCCCGTAACAGTGGGGTTTTGAACCTGGAATCTCAGCATCCCAGGTCAATGCTCTATCCACTGTCTCACCACTGGACAGACTAAATATTCTTGCTTTTTCAGTATTTTAATATCTCCCTCTTTTGGTATTTAATAATTTTCCTACAACATGCTTTTATCATGAGCATCCTTCTACTCTGTTTGTAGATTCATATCATTTATCATTTTTTGAAACTTATTTTATACATACTATTGTATTGCCTCTCCTCCATTCTTCCTACTGACTTTTCTGGCACATTAGACTTATATTTCTTCAGTCTATCCTATCTGCTTCTTAACATCATCTTTGTATTCTTTACTTCTTTTTATTTATTTTCTTCTAGTCTAGCAGTTTTTTAATTTATGAAAATTTTAGCTGCTTTCAACCCAGCCATTGAGGATTTTTAAAAAAATTTATATTTTCCTATAATTTTAGATCCATAGGAGTGATGATAAAGGTACATAAAACTTCTACCAGTTTCCCCAAAATGTGACATGACATGTAACGTGTGTGTGTGTGTATGCAGTGCTCTGCAGTTTTATCTATAGATAGATTCATGTAACGACCATCGCCATCAGGACACAGGACTGTTTCATCCTAAGGAAAGAACTCCATTCATATTCAAATCCTACTTCATGCCTGTGCCCTAGCAACCACTCATTTGTTTTCCATCTCTATAATTGTACTATTATTATTTCAAGAATGTTACAGAAATGGAATCATATAATACATAATTATTTGAAATTTACTTTTATTAAAAAGAAAAATACCCTTGTAACCCATCCAGGTTGTTACATGTATTAATAGCTCGTTCCTTCTTATTGCTAAATCATTCAAACAACATCAATCATTGTTTGATTGTCAACACATTCAAACAATCACTATGGAAGGATATTTGGATTCTTTCCTTTAAAACTGCTATGAACATGTATGTGCAGGTTTTGTAGAAACATAAGTTTTCACTGCTCTGAGATATGTACCCAAATGTGTGATTCCTTGGTCAAATGATAATTGCATGTTTTATTTTAGAATGATGAACAGTTTTCTAGAAAGGCTGTGTCATTTTAAATTTCTAACAAACGTATATAAGAAATTCAGTTTCTCTACATCCTGAAAGCACCAGGTATTATCACTACTTTTTTTTACTATTATTTTTTCTACTGATTTTAGAGAAAGAAAGGGAAGAAGGGGGAGAGAGAGAGAAGCGTCAACTCATTGTTCCTCTTAGTTGTTCCATTTAGTTGTGTAATCATTGATTACTTTTCTATGTGCCCTGACCTGGGGTCAAACATGTGACCTTGTGGCTGGGATGACACTCTATCCACTGAACAACCCAGCCAGGGCCTATTACTCCCACTTTTTATTTCTGTTGTTCTAATAGGTGTGTAGTGACCACAGAGTTATACTTAATATTTTCAGTTCCCTAAGTCCTTGGAAGTCTAGATACATTTGTTATTTATGCAGACTCTCAGTTGACATGGTTTATATCTTATACATTTACTACTTTGATTTTTTTATTTTTAACTCACATTTGATTGAATATAATTTGTATAATTCCTCAGAGTCAAAAGAGAAGATTTCTTGTAGATAGGACTTGGACTGCTCATGCTAGAATCATTTCAGACCTCTTTGAGGGTCTGAACCAAATCCAAGAGCCTCAATTTTATCTGCAACATTTTAAATGAGGCCCCATGTTAGTTTACCAATCTCAGCACTTACAACATAAACGTCCCAAAATAAACTTAGATTTCTAACCTGCTTAAGATTTTCTTAAAGTTTTAGCTAACTATTGTTATAGTGAGTGTGATTAAGCCATTGAGGAATTCCTTTCTCTCTTGCAATTTTTTTTTTTTTTTTTTTTCATTTTTCTGAAGCTGGAAACAGGGACAGACAGTCAGACAGACTCCCGCATGCGCCCGACCGGGATCCACCCGGCACGCCCACCAGGGGCGGTGCTCTGCCCCCCAGGGGGCAATGCTCTGCCCATCCTGGGCGTCGCCATATTGCGACCAGAGCCACTCTAGCGCCTGAGGCAGAGGCCACAGAGCCATGCCCAGCGCCCGGGCCATCTCTGCTCCAATGGAGCCTTGGCTGCGGGAGGGGAAGAGAGAGACAGAGAGGAAAGCGCGGCGGAGGGGTGGAGAAGCAAATGGGCGCTTCTCCTGTGTGCCCTGGCCGGGAATCGAACCCGGGTCCTCCACACGCTAGGCCGACGCTCTACCGCTGAGCCAACCGGCCAGGGCTCTCTCTTGCAATTTTAAAAATTTAGTGAAATGTATGGTCATTATAGTTATCTAAGATTTTTTTTTTTTTATTGTAGAAGGATCTAGTGAACATTTTGTCCGCCATATTGCCAGACGCCTATGTCCTGGCTCTTTTTCTCAGATTTGTAACAGCTGCCTCTTAGCAGTGCTCCATTATTTCGCACTGGATGAATGAGTGAACAAAATAATAAATAAGTTAATGAAAATTAGTAAATAAATGACTCTATAATCTTTTTGAAATGTATCAAATCATATTCAGACAGTCTTTAAAAAAAATTTTTTTTAAATTGAGTGACACTATGGTGTTTTTAACATCAAAGTTTTATAAACACTCCCCAACACATATAGCTACACTATTATTGTTATGGTAAAAAATAGATCAGAACTGTAAAGTATAATTTTTAAAGGCTGATGATGGTCAGAGGTTAGCCTACCTCCGAAACAAAAACTCAAAATAAAAAAAGATAAAATAGTGCCGTGTCACAGGCCACTAACTTTCTGAATATATAGAGCTGGCGACTCCTGATTGAAATGACTGACCCAATATAGAAAAACCTTTCAAAACATGTCCATTCGAAAGTTAGAATTGTACCTTTATAGTCTAGACTCTGCATTTGTTATATTATAAAAGCCTAACCCTTCAAGGTCAGAGTAGATAAGGCTTTTTTCCTTCCAGTATTCCTGTATACTCAGTATGAGTGAAAACTTTTCTTCTCTGGAATTACATATATATGCTAAAACATTGAAACTGTAGTATTACATTAATAGGTGTAGGATTGAAATACTTTCTTAATCTAACTGGTGATTTATTTAACTATAATTTCTTTTTTTAGAAAGAAATTTTGATGCACTATTAGCCTTCATGGGGACAAATATTAATTAAACAAACCTTTATGTCTTAAAATGAAATGTCAGCACTTCTAATTTACTGATCTCAATACATTAGTTTGGTGACAAATTTCAGCAAATAAAGTTAAGGAAATTTGGTCCTATAAAAAATATAAAAGCATTCTAATCCCTCTTTAGGCATAAACTTTAGCTATTTTAAATTGTAAAGATGAATCTTTATGTCAGTGGAATTCAGATCAAATTTTTTCCCCTTCAGAATAACTCAAATAGAAAGAAATCTGAACATAACAGAAACATAAAAAGAAAGCAATTTAAGGCTGGCAATGGCAAGGAAGTGAGAAACACTGGGAGATATGTCAAGCATTGCAGAATAAATAATATAAAAATATGCAGTTTTTCAGACTAAACGAACTATCCTTCCATTTTTTTGATGTTCACTGAAATACCATTTAGTAATACAGTTTGAGGCATTCAAGTAGCTATGTACTTAAGCAGTATTTACCAAAAACGGCTGTATAAAGAAGCAGCCTTTGATTCTAAAAAGCATAGTTTTTAGTATTTATTGTGCTCTTTGGAATATTCCAGATTTCAAAATGTCTTCTTATAAAAGAGCCAGTTCTGTGGAGACAATATAAAGGAAAGCTTACACTGGACTAAAATTTTCACCAGGACCCCAGATCATATCAGAGAAGTGACTCTGATGAGACTACCTAAGAGTAATCTGCCGGGGAAGGAGGGTGAGGGACGGAGTGGCCAGGACAGCCATACCCGAACTGGACTGACATTTATCAGGTGCCTCAGGTTGGAGTCCACATATGCCAAATCCTGAGCTACCTGCTGCCAATTTCCCTTCCCCATTTCTACTGCAATTGTGATAGATGCAATTACACAGGCCCACTTAAACATGATCAGGATTCTTTATTAACAGTACCAAATTTTTCCTGACTGGAACTTAATTATCATTTATACTGGACCATGCAGTTTTCTTTCATTCATTTTTTTTAATCTTTGTAAAATACAAAAACTATTATCTTTACTTCTAGGAACATAATTTAAATAAGAAAAAATATTAATTAGATCAGAATACAGAAAAACTATATCCAAAAATGTATAAGCAACTTTAGAATTTATTTTATCAGAAGTGAATACATTGATGTAACAATTCAGTGTTAGAACCCGTGAAGGCTTTAGGGGCGGTGGAGGGGAAAGATGAGTGTTTCCTGATACTTGCCTACCAGTCTGTCAATCATGTCAGTAGTTTCTTCCTAACTTGCAGGATGAAATCCAAATCCTGTAGCATCACATAAAAGACCTTTCATGTTTTTGCCTTTTCTTGAGCCCAGATTCACTTCTCAATCTGTTCACATATGTTCTCAACACCCTACTCAGATGGACCTGCAGTGTCTCTGAAGCACCAGCCCTTTCACAGCCTGACACCCTTGAACACACCACTACATCTTTCTAGAATCTCTAGTCTCTATTTTTTTTTAACCTGGAAAATTTCTACTAATCCAGAAGGACTCACATCAGGAATGAACCCCTTCAGATATGCCACATCTGGGTTAAGTGACTTTCTCCCTGATTTCCCAACAGCACATGTATACAGTCTACTGGAAAGTTCTGTCTACTTTTGGAATAAAACAAAATACAAATTTTTCTTACCGTCAATAAACTTTATTAAGTAATATAATTGCCATTATTATTAATGATTTCTTGCCAGCGTGAGGGCAATTTGTATATCCCATTTTTGAAAAATGTTTTATCTTTTGATATGAAAAATTGAACCAGTGCTTGTTTGATATCTTCTTCATTTTTTAATTTTTTGCCCTTCAAAAAATTTTGTAAGGACAAAAACAAGTGATAGTTGGAGGGTGCTAAGTCTGGGGAATATAGTGGATGTGATAGAATTTCCCAGCCTAGTTCTGCAATTTTTTGACGAGTCCCCAAAGCAGCATGTGGCCTGGCATTATCATGATGCAGTATAATGTTCTTCCTATTGAACATCACCGACCTCTTTCCTTGGACTGCTGTCTTTAAATTATCCAGTTGCTGACAATACTTCTCCAAATTGAGCTTTTCGTTTGGTTTTAAAAGCTCATAATGTATTGGTCCTCGAATGTCCCACCATATACACAACATTCTCTTATTTAGAGTCAAATTTGGTTTAGAGGTGGAAGGGCTAGGTTTTCCGGGTTCACAATATGCCCTTTTCCTTACGATGTTTTCGTAGGTAATCCATTTTTCATCACCAGTTATCATCTAGTTCAAGAAGGGCTCGATTTTGTTCCGAGCAAGCAGAGATGTGCATATGACGACTTGATCATCCAAATTCTTCTAACTTAATTCATGTGGCACCCATCTTGAATATTTTCACACCAATCCTATCTTCCGAATATGGTCCGAAATGGTTTGCTGAGCTGAATTAAGCCTTTCTGCGATCTCCGATGTTGTCAGAAAATGATCTTGCTCCAACATGGTCTTAACAACATCGTCATTGATCAAAGATGGTCACCCAGAATGTGGCTTATCAGAAAGGTCGAAATCACCTATTTCGAATTTTTTGAACCATCTTCTGCATGTCCTACCAGAAACTGTACCTTCACCACTTTCAATAAATTTCTACATGCTTCTGTAGCATTTCTTCCTTGTTGAAATTAGTAAAAATTACAGTGGCGTAAATGAACTTTGTCAGTAGCCATGGGTACACTATCGCTTCACACATAAGACTAACATGAATCAACTTTGTTTTAGTTAATTTGCTACATCAGTATGTATACATTAAGTGATAAAAATAGAGAGGCACACATGTGCCAAATAAACATGTGCTTACGTGTAGAAACTTGTGATAGAAATGGACAGAACTTTCTGGTAGACCTGTATATTGCCTTCATCAGCCTTACTCAACCAGATGGTATTCACTATTTGCTCTGTTTCCGCCTCTAGATTTTGGGAGAATCTGTCTCTTTTCTCAGCACCCATAGTATATATACATCAGGCACATCCGAAATGCTCAATAAAGGAATACATTTCACAGACTTGTTCTACTACTTTGTTCTGGTCAGAAATAATCCGTTGTTCCTGACACCATTTTTATTTAGACAACAGCTAAGCCTCCACTCATAATGTTATATTATGGACCTGCTCTGATGCTGCCTCATAGCATCTAATTGTTCAATTTGTCTGTCTAGTTATTGGTGGCCTGCTGGGTGTTAGGAGGGAAATTCCCAGCTATTTTAAGAGCTACTTATTGAGTCAGCCCTGAAAGTTTTTATTCATTTTTTTTTTTTTTTTGTATTCTGCTTCCTTTTATATTCCTTGGGACCACTCAAAAGCATTTAAAGCTATCTTCCAATTTATTTTTCCAATGTATATTTCCAGCTGATTCTTTTTTATTACTTGGTAGATCATCTTGCAGAATTCTTAGACTGGCTTTGAGAAGAATTCACATTACATTATTTCAGCTTCTTAGTTGTTTATACCATTATACCCAGGAATGCAACAGGAGGGAGAGGAAAGTTAGATTCTCTTTTAGAGGTCAGATGGCACTGCACAGCAATTAGAGCAAGCAGAAGAAAAGATGTCAAAGCAGCGGAGGCAGCCAGGTGGATTCTTGATCTAACATTTAAGGCTTTCTCCAGAGCTGCTGTGTAAGAGGAGGAGGTCTTTGTTACGAATGTATCCTTACTTCAGAATGTGCCAAGATGTAATTAGAGCTCGGAAGGTGGTGGATATAGGGAAGTCAAATAAAAGTAGTGACTCAGAGTAGGCGTAGCATCTGCCTCATGAATTCTGTTTGTGCTTGGAAAGGGGAGAACCAGCCTTCAAGTAGGCAGGGGCTGGGAGCAGATGGTCTCTGTTGTTTCTGTGCCCCCTAAGCAGCTCTGCTGTCTGCCATTCTGTCACGTTGGGGCTGCATTCCATGTCAATGTGCAGTACAGAAAAACAGTCACATTAAGTAAAACAGAAAATGAATGTGTTGCCTTGTTAGAAGACTTTTTAGCGCCCTTCCTTTGAGTGTTAAATTTCCACGAGGGGTAATGTCAAGAGGTCATGCATGGTGAAAAGCCGCTAGGTTGGCTTTCCGACTTCCACTGATTTGGCTGAGAAGGAGACAATGGGCTCAAATAGATACAGACAGTTTATTATTCCCATCTCAGCAGCAGCAGGAGCTTTCTGCTTTTCTCAGTCCCATGGGGGTGAGCCACGGAGGGCCAGGAGTCTCTATCACCTGAGGGAGTCAGTGCTTCCGACGTCCTAGTCTTATAAGAGAACTGTTAGCATAACCATTTATCTTCCTCTCCTCTGCAGAGAACAGCATTCTGTTCAATTCCCAACGTAAACACATCTTCCAGGAGTGATGGAAGAACCTCTGCTTTCTTCTCAAAATTTCTACTTACACAAACATTCTTCAGTTGACACCCTTACATTTGAAACATGCTTTTGTTCAGAAAATTGTATAAAAAATGAGAGATCCAGAGAGAATTGTCTCCCAACAGGGATATATTATAGTATAATGCTTTCCAAATTTACTTAAATCACCAAAACTATGCCATCTTTTTTCTTTCTTTTTTTCTTTCCTTTTTTTCCCCTCCAGTCTAGTATTTTGCTTAGTTAGCACTTTTCAGAACTCTTTGAAATACACTGGGGAGGAATAGTACAAGGGCTTGAAGTCAGATACCTTGGATCAAAGGAGAAATTATGACTACTAGTTATCTGATATAGAGCAAGTTTTATAAGTCACATGAGCCTCAATATTTTCAGTGGTAACATGAACAAAATAATAAAAAATTGATATATGGTAACAATTTATTGATGTATGTAATATACTCAATAAAGTAGCCATAAGAATTGTGAGTTTCTTTTACTTTGTTTTTTTTTTAAAACTCTCCCCCCCAAATATCTTCATTTTTTCAGAGTTGTATGTATTTGTTCATTTGTAGAGTTCTTCAAACATTTTCCAAATATAACTATTAAGAAACAAGGTAATATTCAGTCTCTATGATGTCAGAAATTGAGCTAGGTTCTTTTTATTTTACAACAAATTTTACTCATTTTAATGATATAAAATTTCTTCTCACCAGCATGAAGTTAAAAATACAATTTGGACACAACAAGTCCTAGGGTAGGTTAAATAACTATATTTTTGTGTGCAGTCACTGTGGCTTATACCATATTTCCCTAAGCAGGGCCTCAAAGAACTTGTGTAAGTCAGAGAGAGCACAGAGGAAAGTCCATTGAGGAACTGACGGCCCTGGACTACTGCAGGTTAGAAGCTCACTGAAGACGTGGCTGAGCTGAGCTGACCTCTAACTTCTATCTCACTCTGCCTGCCCTGCCCCTTAACACTGGGGTATGCATAGCCCACAGCTTCATCTCACCTCCAGGCAAGGGAGATGGCCTTTTGCATGGCTGCAGGATCCATGCAGAGGTTAGAAGCACTCTCCCAGGTATTCCCAGTATGCTGGGGATAGTTCTTAGGTGAAGGATGAACCTGCAGACCATTAGCAAACAATGCTCACAGCTGCTGGGGGTGAGTGCACCTACCTAGTAAAGAGGATCTAGGTGGGTCAGCATCTCCTACATGGAGTATTCAGTTAAAAGAGGTTTGGACAGTAGTAGAGTTTATGGACAAGATATGATAGCTCAGATCAGGGGGATGCAGACAGTGAGAAGTGGGTGGATACAGGATTTAAAAACTAATGCTTTGGAGAAGACCTGAAGATGGCAGCAGAGTAGGCAGATGCACAGACACCCAGCTCTCACCACCAAACTGGAATACAAATCAATTTAGGAAAAATCAGCGTGAAAAACCAACTCTGGACTACAAGAACAGCTCTCAAAAACCAAGGAGCAAAGAAGAAGCCACAACAAACCTGGTAGAGAGCACCTGAATCTCCCCTGCTTATAGGAATGGAGAGGGGCGCTGAGGCTGAGAGCCCAGAGGGGATCTCACTCCAGGGAAAAGAGCAGAAACTACTGGTCACAGCCACTTGCCTGGTAACCAGGGAGTGAGGTGTGTTGAAAAGACCAGCTTATCTCCCAAGTGGAAAGGAAAGAAAGAGGAACAGACTGTGAGGGGTTAAGAAATGCAGGAGACAATCTAAAAAAGCTGACTCATCCATGCTGGAGGTGGCCATAGCTGGGGGAGGGACTGATCCTTCCCCACAAAACAGTACTGAATTGCTTCCGGATCAGAGATCTCTAGACATCTCTCCAGCTCCAATCAGCACAACAAGACACAGCTGAAAACAAGAAGTGGAGAGGAGGGGCAGTAACTCAGGTCTCCATGGAGATCTGAGATACACCTCCCCCTACTGAAGCTGAGAAAACACCCTGCCCCCAGAGAGATTAGTTGGTGGAAGAGGCCTTCAGAGTCTCAGGTTACACCCACTGCATTCCTGGATACAGTTTCAAGGGAGCAAGGATGCCCCCTGCTGAGATCAGTAAACAAGACTATCACCTGTTAAGAAAACAAACAAATCAACACTTCAAAGCTTCCCAAATCCGAAAGTGGATTACAAATAATAGCGGATACCAACCCAAGGAGACCTAGAAGTAACACAACTGAAAACTGGAGGCAGACAACACCAAGCCTAGACTCAACCAACTCTACAAACAAAACACCCAAACAGACAATGAGAAGACAAAAAAGTGCAATCCAAATGAAACCACAAGAGATACCTTCAGGAGATAAACTGAGTGATATGGAAATAATCAAACTTCCAGATGCGGAGTTCAAAATAATAATTGTAAGGATGCTTAGGGATCTCAGAGCAACAATGGATGGTCATTATGAACACCTAAATAAAGAAATAGCAAGTATAAAAAAGAATCAGTCGGAGATGACAAATAAATTATCAGAAATAAAGACCACACTGGAAGGAATTAAAAACAGGATAGATAGAGCTGAGGATCAAATCAGTGAGTTGGAGGACAACTGGAATGAAGGCATGAAAGCAGAGAAGAAAAAAGAAAAGAGACTCAAAAAGTCTGAGGAAACTCTTAGAGAGCTCTGTGACAACATGAAGAGAAATAACATCCACATCATAGGGATTTCTGAAGAAGAAAAAGAACAAGGGATAGAGACTTTGTTCAATCATATTATGAAAGCTTCCCTAAATTAATGCAGAAGAAACTCTCACAAGTTCAAGAAGCACAGAAGACTCCATTAAAGAAAAACCCAAAGAAACCCACAGCAAGACACATCATAATTAAAATACCAAAGCTAAGCAATAAAGAGAAAATATTAAAAGCTGCAAGAGAAAAAAAAGTTATCTCCTACAAAGGAGTCCCCATAAGGATGACATCTGACTTCTTAACAGAAACACTTGAGGCCAGAAGGGAATGGCAAGAAATATTCAAAATAATGCAGAACAAGAACCTACAACCAAGACTACTTTATCCAGCAAGGCTATTGTTTAAAATCGAAGGAGAAATAAAAAGCTTCCCAGACAAAAAACAACTCAAGGAATTCATTACAACCAAACCAATGCTGCAGAAAATGTTAAGGGGCATGGTGTAAACAGATCAAAGTGGGAAAAGAATATAGCAAAAAAAGAATTCAGCTTCAAAGAACAAAATGTCAATAAACAACTACATATCAATAATAATCTTAAATGTAAATGGATTAAATGATCCAATCAAAAGACGTAGGGTAGCTGCGTGGATAAGAAAACAGGACCCATACATATGCTGTCTACAAGAGACACACCTTAGAACAAAAGATACAAATAGACTGAAGGTAAAAGGATGGAAAAAAACATTTCATGCAAATGAAAATGAAAAAGAAAACTGGGGTAGCAATACTTATATCAGACAAATTGGACTTTAAAACAAAGGATATAGTAAGAGATAAAGAAGGCCACTACATAATGATAAAGGGAGTAATCCAACAGGAAGATATAACTATTATAAATATCTATGCACCTAATATAGGAGCACCCAAATATATAAAGCAGACTTTGATGGATTTAAAGGGCGAGATCAACAGCAATACTATAATAGTAGGGGGTTTCAATACCCCACTAACATCACTAGATAGATCCTCAAGAAAGAAAATTAACAAAGAAACAGCAGACTTAAAAGACACACTAGATCACCTCAATTTAATAGATATCTTCAGAACCTTTCACCGTAAAGCAGCAGAATATACATTCTTTTCAAGTGCTCATGGTACACTCTAGGATAGACCACATGTTAGGGCACAAAAGTGGTCTCAACAAATTTAAGAAGATTGAAATCATATCAAGCACTTTCTCCAATCACAACGGCATGAAACTAGAAATGAACGACAACAGAAAAGCTCAAAAATTCTCAAACACATGGAAACTAAATAGCAGGTTGTTAAATAACAAATGGATTAAGAATGAGATCAAAGAAGAAATAAAAAAATTCCTCGAAATGAATAACAATGAACATATACCAACTCAAAATTTATGGGACACAGCAAAAGCAATACTGAGAAGGAAGTTCATAGCACTACTGGCACACTTTAAGAAGCTAGAAAATGCTCAAATAAACAACTTGACCCTGGATCTAAAAGAACTAGAAAAAGAACAGGAAGTAAAGCCCAAATGTAGTAGAAGGAAGGAAATAATAAAGATCAGAGCAGAAATAAATGACATAGAGGCTAAAGAAACAATACAGAGGATCAATGAAACTAGGAGCTGGTTCTTTGAAAAGGTAAACAAGATTGATGCACCTTTAAGTAGACTCACCAAGAAAAAGAGAGAGAGGACTCAAATAAAATTAGAAATGAGAGAGGAGAAATAACAACTGACACAACAGAAATACAAAATATTGTAAGAAAATACTATGAAGAACTGTATGCCAAAAAACTAGACAACCTAGATGAAATGGACAAATTCCTTGAAACGTACAATCTTCCAAAAATCAATCTGGAAGAATCAGAAAACTTAAACAGACCAATTACACCAAAGGAGATCGAAACAGTTATCAAAAAACTCCCAACAAAGAAAAGTCCGGGGCCCGATGGCTTCACAACGGAATTCTACCAAATATTCAAAGAAGAACTAACTCCTATCCTTCTCAAACTATTTCAAAAAATTCAAGAGGAAGGAAGACTTCCAAACTCCTTTTATTAGGCGAGCATAATTCTGATTCCAAAACCAGGCAAAGACAACACAAAGAAAGAAAATTATAGGCCAATATCTCTGATGAATATAGATGCTAAAATACTCAACAAAATATTAGCAAACCGGATCCAACAATATATGGAAAAAATCATACACCATGATCAAGTGGGATTTATTCTGGAGAGGCAAGGCTGGTACAATATTCGTAAATCAATCAATGTGATTCATCACATAAACAAAAAGAAGGAGAAAAACCATATGATAATTTCAATAGATGAAGAAAAAGCATTTGATAAAATCCAGCACCCATTCATGATCAAAACTCTCAGCAAAGTGGGAATACAGGGAACATACCTCAACATGATAAAGGCCATCTATGACAAACCCACAGCCAACATCATTCTCAATGGTCAAAAATTAAAAGCAATCCTTTTAAGATCAGGAACAGGGCAGGGGTGCCCCCTTTCACCACTCTTATTTAACATAGTCCTTGAAGTCCTAACCACAGCAATCAGACAAGAAGAAGAAATAAAAGGCATTCAAGTTGGAAAATAAGAAGTAAAACTATCATTATCTGCAAATGATATGATATTGTATATAGAAAACCCTAAAGTCTCAGTCAAAAAACTACTCAACCTGATAAATGAATTCAGCAAAGTGGCAGGATATAAAATCAATACTCAGAAATCAGAGGCATTTTTATATGCCAACAATGAACAGTCAGAAAAAGAAATTAAGGAAACAATCTCCTTCACTATTATAACCAAAAAAATAAAGTACCTAGGAGTAAACTTAACCAAGGAGACTAAAGACTTGTACTCGGAAAATTTCAAAGCATTGATAAAAGAAATCAAGGAAGATACAAACAATTGGAAGCATATACCGTGCTCATGGTTAGGAAGAATAAACATCATTAAAATGTCTATATTACCCAAAGCAATTTATAAATTCAATGCAAAACCAATTAAAATACCAATGACATACTTCAAAGATATAGATCACATATTACAAAAATTTATATGGAACCAAAAAAGAACACGAATAGCCTCAGCAATCTTAAAAAAGAAGAATAAAATGGGAGGTATCACACTTCCTGATATCAAGTTATACTACAAGGCCATTGTACTCAAAACAGCCTGTTACTGGCATAAGAACAGGCATATAGATGAATGGAACAGAACAGATAACCCAGAAATAAACCCACAGCTCTATGGACAACTGATATTTGACAAAGGAGGTAAGGAAATACAATAGTGTTTGGAAAATTGGAGAGCTACCTGCAAAAAGTGAAACTAGACCACCAACTTACACCATTCAGAAAAATAAACTCAAAATGGATAAGAGACTTAAATGTAGGCCGTGAAACCATAAGTATCTTAGAAGAAAACATAGGCAGTAAGCTCTCTGACATCTCTGGGAGCAATATATTTGCTGATTTATCTCCACGGGGAAGTGAAATAAAAGACAGGATAAACAAATGGGACTATATCAAACTAAAAAGCTTTTGCACAGCTAAAGACAATAAGAACAGAATAAAAAGACAAACTACACAATGGGAGAACATATTTGACAGTACGTCTGATAAGGGGTTAATAACCAAAATTTATAAAGAACTTGTTAATCTCAACACCAGGAAGACAAACAATCCAATCCAAGAATGGGCAAAAGAGATGAATAGACACTTCTCCAAAGAGGACATACAGATGGCCAATAGGCATATGAAAAAATGCTCAACATCACTAATCATAACAGAAATGCAAATTAAAACCACAATGAGATATCACCTCACACCAGTCAGAATGGCGCTCATCAACAAAATAACACAGAATAAGTGCTGGCAAGGATGTGGAGAAAAGGGAACCCTCCTGCACTGCTGGTGGGAATGCAGACTGGTGCAGCCACTGTGGAAAACAGTATGGAGATTCCTCAAAAAACTGAAAATCGAACTGCCTTTTCACCCAGCTATCCCACTTTTAGGAATATACCCCAAGAACACCATAGAATGGCTCTAAAAGGAGAAATGCACCCCCATGTTTGTGGCAGCATTGTTCACAATAGCAAAGATCTGGAAACAGCCCAAGTGTCCATCAGAAGACGAATGGATTAAACAGTTTTGGTACATATATACTATGGAATACTACTCAGCCATAAGAAATGATGACATCGGATCATTTACAATAACATGGATGGACCTTGATAACATTATACGGAGTGAAATAAGTAAATCAGAAAAAACTAAGAACTATATGAATCCATACATAGATGGGACATAAGAGACTCAGAGACATGAACAAGAATGTGATGGCAATGGGGGTGGGGGGCTGGGGGAGGGGGCGAGGAAGGAGAGAGTGGGTGGGGGAGGTGAGGGGCACAAAGAAAACCAGATAGAAGGTGACAGAAGACAATTTGACTTTGGGAGAGGGGTATACAGCACAATCAAATGTCAAAATAATCTGGAGATGTTTTCTCTCAACATATGTACCCTGATTTATCAATGTCACTGCATTAAATTTAATAAAAAAAAAGTAATGCTCTGAAGCTAAGATATATCAATTGGATCTTTGTTAGTGTCCTTTCTTTGTATCTGACTCCAAATATTGCTTCTCCTTTTTAAATTCTTCCCTCAGCTTCAATTTCCCCCAATCTCTTAGTTGCTAACTATTTGCACTTTACTTGCAAAGTGTCCAGTGCTTTGACTTTTCATTCCGTTCTGACCCTCCAATTCTTGGCAGTTCCCCAGGTGCTGCCTAATTGCACAACCTTTAGAGATCTCATTTCCCACCTTTGATCTCAACTTATTCCCTGGCCTCTGACCTACCACTTCCTAAACACTTATAAATCTCCTGTGCTCTTCTTTTCTGGTCCAAATTACTTTCCTTTCCCCCCAGCCTTCTAGTTGTGAAGATGGATAGGAAGAGGCACTTTCAGGCTAGGCTCTACATAACTTTGTAGAAAATCCTGCTCCAGACCGCAGTGGTGTAGTGAGATAGTTGGAAGAGGAGAAAAAGCTAAAAAGTTTCCTTCCCTTTCCCTCTTTTCCCATTATACCCTCCCCTCTTCTTTTCTCCTCTCCTCTCTCCTTCCTTTCCCTTCCCTCTGTATATATAGAAACAAAGAAATAGACTAAGTTTCACTATTGGAAGAATGTTTTATAGCCTAGGTACTGCTGTATCAACTGTGCTTTCGTGAATGGTACCAATGCCATCAAAAACATCTAAAGACAGGCATTGCTCTGGGTAATGAGTCCATAAACAGTTTGATTACAACCAAAATGTTTTGGTACTCAATAAGAAAATGATCTATTTTCTGGAAACTTAATTTTTTCTGGGGATCTCCCTCTTTCTTCTAACTCTGATCAATATATACAGTTGCTATAATAAAAGTTTGATAGAAAAGTGGTCTTTTTGCTAACTTAAAAATTAACCAATTTATCTCAATAGTCATGGTCAAAATCCTTTGAGAATGGATTATTTCATAAATGTCTTGCAAATAGAGCCTTTGAAAAAAATCAACTTTTATTTTTCATGCCTAAAGACATCTCTAATTTAGCCTTATTTTTTACAAGGTTAGAGGAAAATTTTGAGCCCATGCATTTACTTGAAATACAATTAAAATAATGAAAATATCTATATCTTCTTAGCATTAAAGACTATTGAATGGACAATTAAGAGCTATCCTAGATTAATACTATTAAAGTGTCATGAGCAATATAGGTCTGGCCATCTGATTTATCATTCGTCATTACTATATAACTTACTCAGAAGCTATGTAATGAGAAGGGATGCTAAATTCACACGGCTATGAATTCTTAAGTAGAGGAGAAAAAATCCTCATATTAGACTGCTTCTCAGAATAACAGCTTCACATGTCAAATACAGGATTCATTGAATGGTAGCCTGAGAATGCATTCAGCATGTGCTACGTCAATAGCACCTGCAGAGGTGTGGATGGCCAGTCAGGAGAGTTACAAGGTTAGGAAGGAATTGTTTGGTAGAAAATGTACAGGGTTGAATTGGCTGCACATATCAAACTAGTAACTGCTTTAACTTTTTTTTTCCTAACAAAAGTTTTAGTAATCATTAGACAGGTAGTGTGAATTGACAAAAGTCTGGATCTAAAACTAATCAGAAGAAATAACTCTTTTTGAAGTACTCATGCAGAGAACCATGGGAACTCCCTGGAGTCAGGCAATAATGAAAATTGCATTTAACACAGACGGGGACCCAGACCTGCAAAACTAGCTTATTAGATCTTATTCTGTGAGAACTTAGGGACTCTGTGGGGGTCCCACAGAACTGTATTTTGTGTATGTGGCTTGGATAGGGTGCAGGGTGGTCAGCTATCTACTTATCACGTTTCAACCAAAGTGACTCCACTCATATCTAAACCTGAGCACATGTTCAAGGATGCCTGGACAGCTTATGAAATCAGAATGCTTGGTGTTCATCCCCAGAGCTGCTGATTCAGTAGAGCTGGGGTGAGTTGTGAGAATTTGCATTTCTAGCAAGTTCTACACTTGTTGGTTTGGGAACCACACTTTGAGAATTACCCAATTCAATTATATAGGCTGGGTCACATTTAAGGGTTTATTTGAAGAAAGCATTCTAAAACTACAAAGATCAAGTAATAAGTTAAAAATGTTTAAAGCACTCATATAAGTAAATTCTCTCTGACACACCTACTTTTCTTTTTTATACCTCTTCTCAGAGATCTCTGTACTCTGTACCTGCATGCATCTGGCTATTAAAGGCACCTGGTTCATTCATTCTTTCCCCTTTCATATAATCAAGACTTAATATATTATAGAAACCAGCCAGGTGCTATGCGCTGTAATACAATTCAGCCCTGGAGAAATTTATAATCTAATATGTAAAGTAGTCACATGGTAACTGGTACTAGAGGTAGTTCAGTAGAGCTTTCCTAATGCTGTTTGCCAAGGAATAATTCATTTTCTCCTAAGAGTATAAATAAATGTTTGACTTGAGATAATAATTGATCTGATTCTTAAGGAATGTGTAGACTTTTCCCAGTCAGGAAAAAAAAAAAAAAAGAAGTGATGTTTCAGCCAAGGAAAATGACATCATAAGAATTGACTTAGAAATTTCTGAATGTCTGACAATTAGGGGTGGAAGGAACTAAGGAAAAGACAGCTGAAGAGAGACACCATGTTCTTGCCATGTTGGGTTGACACTTTATGAAGACTGATGCCCTGTGAGGGCAGGGATGGTGATTTACAATTTTAAAAAATGTATTTTCAACACTCAGCATCATTCTCTGGCCCAACCCTATAGACATTCATATTTATTTGGCTGTTGTACAGCTTAGACTCCAGGGTATTGATGAAGATCCCAGTGTTACTCTACTCTGCAGCCAGAGCTGAAAACCAGAGTAAAATCAGTTTTGATTGTGAGCTATTTTAGAAACACTCAGATTCGTTGACAAACATGGAAAATGGAACTGAGTTGGTTCTCTGATTTTCTTATCTAGAAGTAAACACTTTTTCTATTTAAATTCATGAGCTTCTCCCCTCCAACTTTAATTGTTGCCAACCAAATTGGCCTTGAATCATGGCTGTGATTTTCCAGAGTCTACCAGGCCCTCTCATAGATAAGTTCCTGCCTAATTCTCCAAATGCCCAAGTCATGCTAGATACCTACCTTCCTTTGACCTTTTCTGAGCCAAGATATTTCTTCCTATCTTGTATTTAATGTCTCTCTTACTTCATAATTTTTAATCCTGCCCATTTGGGTTTTTTTTTCTTCCTTGCATCCTCATAGTCTATTTTAACTCCCACCATATGGGAAATAATCAATAAATACTGATTTCAATGATGCTTAATGGAAAAATAAGACACGCAAAAGATGTAAAAACAAAAGTTGGAAAATAAAATAAACGATGATGAAAGGATTGTGACAACTCTCTACTTTAGCATGTATTTCTTACACAGCCTTGAACATCCTAAGCTCCTCCTTGCCGCAGTGCCCTCTACCTCACAGCATACTAGTCTGACAACTGGCTTCACCTCATCTGCAGTCTTGCCTCAGAGGAAGGAGAAGACTTTCAGTTTTTATTACAGTAGAGATCCCTTTCCCCAACACACACAAGTATTTTTTTCCAATCAATAAATCTTGTGTGGTTTCTTCATTGCATTTAGTACAATCTATCATTCATTTTCTATTTACTGTTTTTCTTCCATTAGATTATAAGAACCAAGAGGTCAGAAACTAAGTCTTTTTAATCACAAATATTGTAATCATGTGCTAGTCCAGTGCTAGATACCCAAAAAAGGAGATTTAATAAGTATTGATGGGTCTGACCAGGAGATGGCACAGTAGATGGAGCCTTGACCTGGGATGCTGAGGTCTTAGGTTCAAAACCCTGAGGTTGCCAGCTTGAGTGTGGGATTATAGACATGACCCCATGGTCACTGGCTTGAGCCCAAAGGTCATTGGATTGAAATCCAAGGTCTCTGGCTTGAGCAAGGGGTCACTTGCTCTGTTGGAGCCCCCCCCCACCAGTCAAGGCACATATGAGAAAGCAATCAGTGAACAACTAAGTTGCTGCAATGAAGAATTGATGCTTCTCATCTCTCTCCCTTTCTATCTGTCCTTCCCTGTCTCTCTCTCTTGTACTAAAAAATAAAAATCTTTGTGAGATAATGTGAATGAATAAATGAATGAATGAATTGAAGAGTTTGAACACATTACTTTCCAGCTCTGAAAACTCAAATAAGATTTTGCCAATATATTCACTTAAACTACTACACTTTAGCAACAGAAGTATCCAATTTGAGAGCTTATTAATCATTTTAAAAGACAAGTGCATTAAATGACCTTATCAGATTTATTCATATCAATGTTTTAATTAATTAATTATTTTTTTTTCTGAAGCTGGAAACGGGGAGGCAGTCAGACAGACTCCCGCATGCGCCGGACCGGGATCCACCTGGCATGCCCACCAGGGGGCAATGCTCTGCCCATCTTGGGGCGTCGCTCTGCCGCAATCAGAGCCATTCTAGCACCTGAGGCAGAGACCACAGAGCCATCCTCAGTGCCCAGGCCAACTTTGCTCCAATAGAGTCTTGGCTGCGGGAGAGGAAGAGAGAGACAGAAAGGAAGGAGAGGGGAGGGGTGGAGAAACAGATGGGTGCTTCTCCTGTGTGCCCTGGCTGGATTCAAACCCGGAACACCTGCATGCCAGGCCAACACTTTACCACTGAGCCAACCAGCCAGGGCCTATTCATATCAATGTTTTTAAGTGTATTCTCAATCTTTTTTTTTTTGCAAAATAATTTGTATACTTTACCAACATCAAAGTTAATCATTTATTTAAACACAGTCACTTTGCTTGTCAGACCATTTATTCTGCACACAAATCAGAATCCTTGTGCATATGTAAAAACATGTTTTATTTGAACTCTTATTTCCTAATCCCATGCAGGTATTGTTCTTATCCATGGGATACTCACAGTCTGATTAAATGTTAATTGTTTCATAATTATTGCTGAGAAAAATCAATGCCTGAAATGCCATCTCCATACAAGAGAACAAGCTCCTGTGGCCTCTAGTAGACTTCCCTAACCAGGCTGCAAATGAGAATCAACTGGGGAGTTTTTAAAGACTACAGATACCACGCTTCACCCTCTGGTTTTTGAATTTTATTGACTTGGGGAGGAATCAAGTAATTTCTACTATTTTAAATGCTCCTGGGTAATTTTAACGTGCAGCTAAGGTTGCCAATCAATGACTTATAAAAAGAAAATAACTAAGCTCAAGCAGAGAATGGGCTGCTTGCTCTCCAGACTGAGAGTTGTCCTGACATTCAAATCAATTGAGCCATTATACATAAAAGGCAGAGAAATTACTGCTACTTATGCTCCGAGCACTGGCAAACTAAATGGGCAATGGATATAAAAGACTCCAGCTGCAGGACCCGTGCAGTCTGGTGATTGGCTCAGGACTAAAACTGGTTGTCAGCAAAACAAATGATCGCCCCATCCAAGTCTGGCCACTTGTTTCATTGGCTCCTTAAACCTCTGTGCTGAGCCTCTGTCCATGTCAGTCACCAACCCTGAAATGTCCTGCTCTCTCCTGCTGTTATCAGGCTGCATCCCTTTCTGAAGCCAACACAGTGCTCCAAAGGAGCCACTCACGCCATCTTTGATCCCTTCTCCATCTTGTAGTCTGACATATATCTGTATATTTAAAATCTTCAACTGAGAACTACCATGTGCTAATCATGTCACTAGGTGTTTTACTTAGTTACTTTGGTCTTCACACTAATCTCTTTTTAGACTACCAATACCTTGCCTTCACTCTATTTGACTTTTTATATTTTTGCCCTTTTCTTCAAGGTTATGAGTTCTTCAAGCTCAAGTGCAATATAAAATAATTCATTGTATTAAGTCACAAGGCTAACTAAAAAAGATGAAAGAGAAAAAAATTTCTAGATATAAAGTGTTATATTCTTTAAGTCAGTGGTCCCCAACCTTTTTTGGGCCATGGACTGGTTTAATGTCAGAAAATATTTTCACGGACCAGCCTTTAGGGTGGGATGGATAAATGTATCACGTGACCAAGACAAGTTTCAAGAGTGAGTCTTAGATGGATGTAACAGAGGGAATCTGGTTATTTTTTTTTAAATAAAACATCGTTCAGATTTAAATATAAATAAAATGGAAATAATGTAAGTTATTTATTCTTTCTCTGCGGACCGGTACCAAATGGCCCAAAGACTGGTTCTGGTCCGCAGCCCAGGGGTTGGGGATCACTGCTTTAAGTAACTAGTCAAAGATAGGATAGAATTGAAACTCATTTTAGTTACTAATTATGCTTACTGGATGGAAACATTACCCTGGTATTTGAGGTGAGAGCAGGTTGGCAAGCTTGAGCCTTAGGTACCTTTGGGGTGGGACTACTAATTCATTACCTGCTTCTTTTCCTAGAGGGAAAATATCCATGAGCTCATCATTTCTTATCTCTTTCTCTTCCCTCATTTCCTGCTATCCTTGTGAGTGAGGGATGATTTACCTGATCAGTAGGCTTGACAGAAGGGACTGAACTTGCTTACCTGTGGTGCCGGTGGCCAAGGCCAGGAAGGTACACATTGGATTCGGGCAGATGGTAGAGGAACTATGGAGCCAGAAGCGGTGGGCCATTCCCATGTAATACACCCGCACAACAGTGGATGAGCAAGCAGGCAGGGAAAATTGCTTCTCATGATGAAAGGCCAATGAATAACAAAATGGCCCCTTGCAGTGGCAGGCAAGCCATCCACAACACACCTTGAGTCACAGCACCTGTAGCCTTACATGGGCTCTGTGCACATGGCTCTGCCACATGCTCACGCACTGATCATGCAAAGTGCAAGCGAGGAAGCCTAACAGCTATTTTCCCAACATTACTGCTGATTCTTCCCCTCTTCCTTTTTTTCTGGAGCAGGTGCCTGTAGGTAACATACATTCTCCATGCTTCTCCAAGCCATCCGTTTGCCAGGGGCAGGCCCTATAAGGGATGCTGGTGAGCTTCTATGCTGCCTGTGAATGGTGTACATGTCTATCTTATGCTGGCTCAGCCTTAAGAAAGCCAGAGTTGATTTATGCCTAAAGCATATTCTCCAATATCAGTATCATTAGCAGAAGTAACATTTCAGTTTATTGTCTCTTAATTGGTGGAAAACAGAGGCATCTTTTAGTTTGAGCCTTTAAAACAGTGGTTCTCCAAGTTGTCCAGGATTAGAAGTTTTAGTAACACCTGGGAACATTTTAGAAGTGCAAATGCTTCAGCCCCACCCCAACCCAAAATTTGTGCTTTAACAGATTATGGGAGAATTCTGATGCCTGCCAAAGTCTAAGCACTGCTATGGACAGGACCTTAGTTCTTGTCTCATCAGGCTTGGTGATGCTAGGTAACAGCGATGCTCTTGACATTGCAGCTCTAGGCAGCAGCAGTTTGAGTGGGAGATCTGGTCGAGTGGGTGTGGATGATGAGCAGGATCTAATGGTGCAGACTGAGAGACGACAATAGCAAGTGATATCTCACCTGTCAGTTCTTTTCTTCCAGGCTCTGACTGGAGTGATTGCACAATTTTATTTTGCTTTGTTTCATTTTACTTTTCTTCTCTATTGCTATAGCATTTCAGTGTCTAAAAGGTTGGGAGGCTCTCTTTCACTTGCAACTTTACAGATAGCTAAAGAGTAGAAAGATTATTGTCTTTCCATTGTCATCTCTGCATAAACTGCCAGAAGGGGAGAAGGGATCAGTATGTGCTCAGCAAAAGGCGTGGCCACCTGTCCTCCTGAGTAGTTACAGCTGAACTCAGCTGGGAAGAACATAACTCAAGTCAGTGATTCTGAAAGTGTGGACCCCAGCTATCAGCATTATTCGGAAACACACTTGAAACGCAAAATTTGGGCTACTGCAGACCTTAAGAATTACAAACTCTGGGGGGGGGGGTGTTAATCTGAGTTTTAACAAGCCTCCCAGGTAGTTTTGATGCACTGATGTTTGAGAACCACTGCTGAGGCCCATACTCACAGTGTGGTCTGGCACAAGAGTAGAGGCATCACCTGGACACTTGTTAGAAATTCAGATCTCAGGCCCGTCCAGGGCCTACTAACCTATTCACAAACTGCATTTTAACAGATTCTCCAGTGATGGTAATAAGCACATGTAAGTTTTAGAGCAGGTCTAGAGTGAAGGATGCAGATGTGAATCATGGAACAGAAGAGTGAACAGGACTTGAATGAGCTTTGCAGCCTAAACTACACATGTGTAATTTCCTGTCTGGGGAGTGAGGCTAGAGTGAGGAAAGGCATTCAAACCTCATCAGAGGTTCATACCTGTGTGGAAACTTCCTTGGAGCCTGAGGCACCTGCTTTAGTCTGGTTTGTCCTCATTACCACAGGCTTGCTTCTCTGCAAACCCTGCTGTCAGGTACTTGCGAGGCATGAGACTAATCCCAGGGACTTACTGTAGACCCTCCTACTACATGAAGCTTCAGGAGCCACTGTTTCTGGATTGCATTCAATTTCTAACCAAGTTCTTTGTTTCTTTGTTTTGGGTTTTTTTTTAATTCTTTTCACAGCAGGGCGGGCCTCCCTAGATGTCCACAGAAGGTCATTGCTCAGCCCAAACAGGTAGTGGCTTGGAATCAATAAGAACCAAATCAACTCTGAGCATTTAAACATGTGGCTAGAGTGTGAATAAGTGGTTGGAGAAATTGTAAAAAAGGTCAGGTAGCAAGTACTGCTAGCTTTGTAAAGAGCAAAAGCACTTGCATGTAGATTTGGCCTTTCATAGTACCTGCAGGCTGAGTTTGATTAGTTATTAAAATGACGGGTGGCTGGTGGGGAGAATCATGATAATTGGTACAGGTCATAGATAATCAAAAGAGTCTCTCCCAGTGGGATGAAACCTATTAACATTTGTTATTTAAATCTCTGTTATTTCCACATTCTGCTCACATGCAAAATGGCTTGTTTCAGTCTTGGCCTCCAAGGAAGCAAACATTTTCCATTGTTCTGTGGTGCTAATTAATATTTTCAAGAGGATTGACTTAGATGCAGCTCTGTATGTCCTATAGCAATCTCCCCATTCAGCTTCCAGATCAGAGCTTTACCTCAGTAAAGAATTAGCTTTTAACATTCCAAATGCTTAGATTATTTAGTTGGTGTTTCCAAAATTTGTAATCACACACAAAAATCCTCATCCTTAACCCACCAGCACCGAGATGTGGAAGTACTTTTGTGAGAGGGAACAATCCCTTATTCTAGTCTTAGTTCATGCTTTGGAATAATGCAATGCCAGTTCCTGAAAGCTGCCCAACATGAACTAATTTGGTAGAACAGGTGAACTATAATCTACCCTAAGTGGCTCTGAAACCTGGTGGGACATTGGGGTCACATGGGGAGGCGATAAGAATTTTGATGTCTGGCTCTCCCTCCAAAATACTGGTTCATCTGGTCTGAGGTTGGGCCTAGTATTTTATTTTATTTTTTTATTTTATCTTATACTACATTATATTTTATTTATTTTATTTTTTAAATCAGCTTCCAAAATTCTGGTGTTACTGCACAGATAAGCATTAGCTTCCTCTTCTTCACACAGGCGTCCACATACTTTGCCTTCATCATATTCTTATCTAGGACTGCTTGACTCCCTATCTTTCTCAGGGGTCCCACTACTTTCATTACAAACTGTCCTAGCTGGCTCATCTATTTAATTTCTTTTATATACATTAAACAAAAATAAAAAAAGTATATTTGATACAAAACACAGAAAAGCATAAAGGGAAATAATAAATAACCCCATCACCCAAGAATACTTATTGAGAACACTTTTATGTATGTGTCTCTTTACATGTGAATAGTTGTTTCTTTTTTTTCTTTATTTTTTCTTTTTTTTTATTAAATGAGAGACAGGGAGGTAGAAAGACAGACTCCTGCATGCACCCCAACTGGGACTCATCCAGCAAGCCCTCACTTAGCACCTGGGGGCCAACTTGCTTGAACCAATTGAGCCATGGCTGCAGGAGGAGAATGGAGAGGAAGAGCGAGAAGGGGGAGGGAGTGGGGTGGAGAAGCAGATGGTCACTTCTCCTGTGTGCTGTGACTGGGAATTGAACCTGAGACATTTATACGCCATGTTGACGCTCTGAGCCAACTGGCCAGGGTGTGAATACACGTGTTTTTACCAAAATGTGTCATACTAAAGATATACTTCTTTGCACCTTACATTATTTCCCTAGTACACCATTATGTACAGTAACCATGACAAATAGTAATTCTTTTATCATTTTGAATGATTGAGGGTGTGTTGTCATTGTATGTACCATAATTTAGTATACAACCATGTTCTTTCATATTTATGTATTTATTTTTTTCCTGTAAAAAACAGTGCTGAGATAAGTCTCCTTGTTTTGCTATGTCAGTGTAAATCTCATAACTCTTACAAGCACTCATGGGTTGGTGGTCTTGAGCACAGAAGACACTGATAAGTTGATAAGTCAAACAAAGTAGTCCATTCTTACTGTAAGCTGAGTCTTCAAAAAAGGTATGGTTTGAATGGCAAGTTCTTCTGCTCAGTTTAAAACTCCCATTTTCCCAGCTGAATAATTTAGGATGCCAACATGTCTGTACCTCACAGAATCCACTGAGTGACAATTACTGAAGTGTCTACAAGCAGTTTCTGTTCCTTTACAGCAGTGCCTCTCAAATTCCCCTGGTGAATGATTTTGCTTGTTTCATTTTGTTTAACTTCCAGTTTTTTTAATGGATACATACATTTGTAAAATAGTATAAAAATAAGTTTTTGGAAAAATGAAATAAAATAATACATAAAATGCAAAACCCATTTTTTATTATTAGATTCAAGAGTCATAACATTTCTTTGACAAATTGCCATAAATATTTTAAGAGCCTACTCTCAATCTCTACATGCAATTTCACAGCAGGCCAGTAACTAGCCATGTACAACTCACCATGGATGGACCATAATTTGAGTGGCACTGGTTTAGAGCAAATTCTTAAGGAGACTCATTAGCTAAGTGAGATAATCCAGTCTTTGAGTGGGTTCAAGCAAGTTGGCAAATGTATAACAGAAATGCAAAATCAAACCAAGTATTTTTGGTAAACAGTGAAATACCCAAGGGAGACTGAAGTAGTCAAGACCAACATACTAAACACACACAGGGCTGGAAAGCGTATGATCTACAGTTGGAAAGCTCCAGAGAAAAGAGAAACACTGCACCAGAATAACATACAAACTCATGAAGTGTTACATATTTTTCCAAAATGTTCTCTTTCTTTACCTGGCAATGGTTTCACAGGTCTCATCCTCAGAACTATTTATTACAATGCACCAGTAAGTTTTATGCACTTCCATGTATTTGATAATTAAACAATGCTACACATACGCCTATATGCTAATGCTTGTTAAAGGTGGGACAAATGCTTAGATAGCAACATAACTAAAAGCAGCTAAGTGATGAAAAATGGATGTGACAGGTAACTTGTATTCCAAAAATATAGGATTTGTGTCTGAAATTCCTTTCAATGAGATCGTAAAGGATCTCATACTTGTCTTCTTTACTAAAAATAAGCAACTGATAAAAGCAAAGACAGACCAAAGATTTATTTTTACTGGTGAAGAGTGTAGTTTACTATTCTTAAAGAAAAATTGTCAGGTAAGATGCATCCCAAAGCAATAATACTGTGTGTGTGAGCCACTAACATCTAAATGCCAGGAGTAGGGGTGGGAAAGGGCTTTCTTACTACCATCTCTTTTTTTTTTTAAATTTCAGTTGCTTAATGAGAGAAAAAGAAACACTCCTTCATTTACCTTTAAGATAGCATAGCCAATTATTTAGAACTGTATGATATTTAAAGTATATTCTCACTAAGAACATGTACACGTCTATGTATATAAACATGTACATATCGAGATTAGCCTAGGAAATCTCTTTTCTGCTTCATCTTGAGTTTCAGGAACAGTGTTTCACTGGTGAGTTAAGCTTTGCTTTCTGACTTTTACTCATTTCATGCTTAAGTGCTGAGGGGGTGTGAGGCAGCTGGAGAGGAATAATGGCACATTTTTTTTTTTGGTCACATTTGTTCCCATTTCCGTTTTCATTTGCCATTGCAAAACTCCTAGAGCAGTTTGCTTTGATTACTTATTCAAAGTTCTAAACAGCAATGTTTCTCCTGGCTTTTTTGAGTTTGCTTATAAAATACAAAGGAGAGCCCTGGCCAGTTGGCTCAGTGGTAGAGCGGTAGCCTGGCGTGCAGGAGTCCAGGGTTCAATTCCGAGGCAGGGTCACAGGAGAAGCACCCATCTGCATCTCTACCCCTCCCTCTCTCCTATCTCTCTATCTCTCTCTTCCCCTCCCACAGCCAAGGCTCCATTGGAGCAAAGTTGACCCGGATGCTGAGGATGGTTTCATGGTCTCTGCCTCAGGGACTAGAGTAGCTCAGTGGAGCAACGCCCCAGAGGGGCCGAGCATTGTCTCTTGGTGGACATGCCAGGTGGATCCCAGTCGGGCGCATGTGAGATTCTCTCTCTCTGCCTCACCTCTGCTTCTTCCTTCAAAAAAATACAAAAATAAATAAGTAAATAAATAAATAAATAAAATGAAAATAAAATACAAAGGAGGATCTAAGCTCGTGAAAGTTTCCCTAGCAGTATTCCCAGGTCACTCTTTGTCCTTTTCTTTACAACTGGTTGGGACTTCAGAATGGAGTCTAGTTCCACTGGCTTATCTTTCCTGAGGAGGGAGTGTTTGTGACTAAGTTCTGTAGCTATGGACAGGTCGTTTACCCACTGGGGGTCTTTAGTTCTCTCATATTTTAAAACTGATTTTAAAATTCCCTTTTAAAATTGGTTTTTAAAACATATCAATTTTTTTCTGCCTTAGAAGCAGAGGACAGAAGGAATAAAAAGATAAACAGGTAATGGGGTCAGAGCAAATATGTCTATGAATTAAATGCACTTGGCTCAGCAGAAATAGAAGCTGGTAGAGGAAGCTAAAAAAGGCTCTGCTCTTTGAGCCTCAGGGACATCTATCAAGCTCTGTGTCACCATGGTTATTTTTACTGGCATTCTACAAGACATTTTGGTAAAGGATCACAACAAGAGGAACTGGATGGGAGAGGAGAGAAAAAAAATGGATACTGGGAAGAAGGAAAGTTGTCCAGTTCTCTTTGGTGAATTTCCTGTTGGAGGGAAACAAGGGACAGAAATAAAGCAAAAGGAAGATAAAATGTAAGTGCAAAAGGAGATGGCATAAAACCAGCCCAACATGACAGCAAGGCATATTGTCGGAGGCTCCCTTCTCTCCTGCTAGTCACCAATTAAAAGTCTACAGTGATTCCAAATCAAGGACTGTAAATCAATTGTTTGAAAGACAAATGGGTGGTGTAAAAATGAGAAGCTGGCTCAGCTTGAGACAGGAAGGCATGATGAAAATTGTCTGAATCCTACAAGAGCGTATGTCCCACATGGAAGGGCAGCTACCATCCAACTCCAGGGGCTCCTAGATTGCTGTGTCGGCAAGTCCAGAGTTGCTAGATCTTCAGATATTTCAAGAGAAACCCCACTTTTGAGATAAGTCCTACCCAGTCTCAAAAATATTCCAACTGTCAAAACACTATTTAGTTTTTATGAACACTTGTCTTTGTTCCTAAGTCCTAAGAAAAAGGGAAAGAAAGAAAAAAATGAAAATTAATTTTCACACTAATTCTCCTTCAATAGAGTCAATGTTGCTTTAAATTGTTTTCATACATGGATATTTGCTTATGAAGATTTAAAAATTCCTAACGGGCAGCCACTAAGTCATGTGTTTATTTCCTTCTGCTATATAAGCATGCACCTACACAGATCAGAGTTCAGGATTGATAAGAAAATTCTGCGACTGAATTAAAATATCTTGTAATGTATTCCTTTTATTTTCCTCTCCCTATAGGAACAAAACCAAACTTCTTATTGTATATGTTAATGTGACAGCCTTTTTAAATAAAGTTGAAAATGCTGGTATGAAGCAGATGTATACTCCTCCATGGTTTTCTTTTAAAAAAAAATGCTAGTTCCTAAACTTCTAATTAAAGTCTTCAAAATTTCAGAAGACTTTCAAAAGGAATAACGAGGTAGTTACATAAGCTATCTCAATTTCTGAAATTTAACTCAACACCAGGGTACTCCTGACCAGGGACCAGCAAA
Source organism: Saccopteryx bilineata (assembly GCF_036850765.1). Classification (NCBI taxonomy): domain Eukaryota; kingdom Metazoa; phylum Chordata; class Mammalia; order Chiroptera; family Emballonuridae; genus Saccopteryx; species Saccopteryx bilineata. The sequence goes on along the minus strand of NC_089494.1, from coordinate 109,975,043 downwards.
GGTTTTCTGCAAAGGGCCAGAGAGGAAACATCTCAGGTTTGGTGGCCATATGTTCACAGACTCAACTTTGCCCTTGCAGCACAAAAGCAACCATAGACAAAATATAAACTTATGTGAGTGTCTGTGTTCCAATATAAGTTTACAAAAACAGGCAGCAGACAGGATTTGGCCAGTTGGCGATAGTTTGCCAACTGCCACTCCACTCCCACTCCCAAACACACACACACACACACACACACACACACACACACACACACACACACACATTTCTTCCTTACCTTGCATTCTCTGGATTACTGCTTCTATTTCAAATTTATTTCTAGTATAGACAACTCTCTTTATTTAACATTTTCTGCTATTTTCTAGTCAGAACTACCCTCTCACTGATCATTATGTGTCAATCTAATCCAGGCCATTCCTGTTTCTGATATTTGCGAATCGTTAATCTATCCATTGTCAGATTCAACTACAATTTACTCTTTACTGATTTTGTCTCTCATTTAATTGTTGAAAATAGATTCCAAATTATTCTCTTTCTGGAATCTCCCATGCCTTCGATGTAGTCTACTTAGATATACTGATTTTTTAATAAGTGAAACTATAATCTTCTCACTCTTGGTTTAATTATCTTCTATGGTTCCCTGTTGCCCATAAAAATATGGTCTAGACTCCTCAGCAAAGATGTGACTATCATTAGACCTTACCAGCTATAAGCATATCCAATTATTGATCCCTGTGTCTCCTAGGCTCAGCCAATCCTGAATCTTTAACCCATTCTGTGCTCCAGAACTGTGCTCAGATAAATGTCAGTTTGCTTCAAGACCAGCTCAAATGCCACCAGCTCTTGGAAGTAGCTTAAGTTCCCCTCAGTCAGAGCACACTTTTCTGAAGCTGCAGTCTAGAACTTTGTATCTTGCTTATAATAATTATTACCTTTAGTATTAAACTGCCTGAGGATACAACCAAAACTCCATCACCCCCAACAAGTTCTAGACCAGCAATCCTACTCACAGGAGACACCATCAACAAAAGTGACCATTTGTTAGGCATCTTCTATGAGTCACTATAAAACTTTGTGTTTTAAACATGTTAAAAGTATTAAATCATTTAATCTCTATAACCACTTCTTTTACAGATAAGCACACTGAGTTGATTACATAATATTTATTTTATTGATGGGGAAGGAGGCACAGAGAGATTCACACCTATTTGGTTGCAGAGTTGATGTCCGGACCCAACTTGGGAGCCTGTGCTTTTAGTTTCTACACTGGACCACCTTTAATACATTTTTACAGAATTTACATGTTGAAGAATTTGGAATACATCTTGCTCTTTTCATTTGCAGAGTTTGTAATCATTGTGTCTATGCCTTAATGGCATTTTCTTGGTCAGAATTATGATGCATTTGATATTAATCACACTGTTTATAAATAAACCATGAGGCATAGTATTGTTTTTGAAAATTACAACCTGTTCTACAGTATTTGGCTTGATTATTACAGATTAGTAATGTCTTCTCAGAATTTTAAAGTTTCATTTACCTGCATTTATTCTCATTTTTAACTTTACAAACCATATTAAGTTTTTTTTAATTTGTAAGCAATCCCTACAAGTAGAATGAGGAAGTAGGAGCCAATGCCTCTCACCAGAGCCCCCACCTCCGGTACAATCAAAGAGAAAACAGCCAATGGCAGGAACCCATGTGGTGGTTATGGAAGTCACAAAAACAAGGACCCCTCCCAACCAGAAAGTAGGGTCAGAATTTGGCACCACAAAGCTTGGAGACAACTTCCCCCCTTTGAAACATAAAATCCCAAGAACTCACCGACCACATGAGCAGCTCTGCAGTTGGCCCGGGGCCACTCCAACATGTACATTTTGCTTCTTTCACAGGGGCACCAGCACCCTCCTCACTTTCCTTTTCTCTACCTGAATAAAACTTGCTTTATTATTCCTCTAATTCATCCTTAAAATCTTTCCTGGGCTCATCAAGGACCTGGAGATGCCCTGATACTTGAAAGCTAGAAGGTCCTAGATCATGCCAGGGCAGGGCCAGCCTCCCCACTCCTCCCCCATCAGTAGAATCAATCTGGTCAAATTGCATCCTGGGGGTGTTCCTTGGCTTGTAGAAGCATAAATTCCATCTTGTTTCTGTCTTCACATGACCATCGTCTCCCCATATGTCTTATTTTCACATGCTCTTCTCTTCTTTGTTAAGAATACCAGAGTCACCTTTGATTAGGGTATATCCTAAAGTCACACATGAATTTGATTATATTTGCAAAGTCTACTTCCCAATAAAGTCTTATTTGAAGGTATCAGGAATTAGGACTTTAACATATCTTTTTGAGGGGCACGAATTCAATATATAACAAGGGGTTAGACTCCTCCCTTCTTCTTGCACCCATAGTTCAAGGTGAGAAACAGAGAGGGACTGTCCTCTAACAATTTAAGCAAGAATCCCTAGACCTTACTACTACTTTCCCCTTGACTTTATCTCTTACGGCCAAGAGCACCAATTCTTCCCTCTACTTATATTTCTTTTGTGGTTTTTGCTCTTTCCAGAAATCAGCTTGGATTGCAAGCATAATTATGGGACAGAGCTCAGATTTATTCTTATTTCTCTGATAACCAGATGTCCTGGTATTGTGCTAGAATCAGGTTAAAAAAAAGTCACAGATGCCTGGGAAGTAGTGTTTGTAAGTAGAAGAGTTCCAGCTTGGCAATTAGAAAAACTGGATTCTTATCCAAATCCTCTTTTTATAATCTCAATAATTTTTGTCTATTTGAGGTTTGGGTTCTTTATAACATAAAAGCAAAAAATAATTGCCTTATAGAATTATTTTAATAATAAAAATGTTATTAAATATGAAATGTCATGTATCCACATATTCTTTAACACATTAACTTTTTAATTTAAAACTAGAGTGAATTATTTAAAAATTGGAACACTGTATGATTTTCTTAAATAAAAATTACTCAAGATGACTAGATTCCATAGTGTCATGAAATCTGTATTACAGTTATAACATATGCTGAAGAAACCAAATCATGAAGAAATGGATCCTATGTTTAAACAACTGACATAGAACCAAGTGTTTGGAAGACAATCTAATTATTCCCTTGATAAAGGATTTAATTAATTTATAGAAATCTCAGTGACATAGTTTATTATTGCCTCCAACATCCTGCCTTTAAATATATGCTATATTTTCCTTAGATTTATTATTTAGATTATTTGGCTACAGGCAATAAAAATGCATTATGGCCTGACCAGGCAGTGGCACAGTGGATAGAGTCCAACTGAGATGCGCAGGACCCAGGTTTGAAATCCCGAGGCTCATTTGGTTTGAGAAAGGCTCCCCAGCTTGAGCCCAAGGTCGCTGATTTGAGCAAGGGGTCACTCTGTCTGTTGTAGCCCCCTGGTCAAGGCACATTTGAGAAATCAATCAATGAACAACTAAAGTGCCTCAATGCTGAGTTGATGCTTGTCATCTCTTTCCCTTCCTGTCTGTCTGTCCCTGTCCATCCCCCTCTCTGTCTCTGTCACACAAGAAATGCATTATGGCTTAGAATGAAAAATATATTTATTGGAAAGAATGGAGTAGCCTACAGAATCAGAGGAAAACCAGAACACAGAAGGGGCAGGAACATATCTCTGAATATCTAGGCACAAAAGAAGATGTACATTTAAACCTTCATAATGAATGAATAATCCAGTGTCATTCTGAGTCAAAGCACTGGGTTATTTTGAGAAGAGATATCTGATTGAGCGAGCTCTATCATAGTAATACAAGGCCCTTAGTTTGACAGACCCAATAGGACTGCATGCATTGAGAAGTTCCTCAAAGGACAATCTAAAAGTGTTTTCACTAAAGAAATATAAATGAATACTTGACAAGTAAAATTGACATATGTCTACTATGTTGTCATTTTAAGAATAGCGATTTACCATGACTTTCAATTGTCATTCATACAAGTAATCAAATGTATCTACTGAAAGAATGACAGATTGCCTTGTTCCAAAAAGGATTTACGAGTAGTAGGTGGAACATGTAGTGGAAGGGATGTTAAGAAAGAAAGACTCCTGCACCTAAATCTTTCAAAGAAATATCTTTATTTTGATTAACGTGCCTTTTTCTAACATGTAGCAAAACTTTTGGAGTACAGCAACCATTTATCAGATGTCAACAAAGGATTACATTAGTTTGATGTTTTAATCCTGCTGGCAAATTGAGACCCTGAAACCTCAAACTAGTAAATGGGGAAACTAACTTGGAGATGAGTTGGAGTACAGCCTGTGTTACTAAGGATGGGATTTGTCAGAAATCCCTGACTTGCCTTAGGATAAGAGCTGCAGGGATGGGCTCTGGACCTCCAAATGACACACTGAGTATTTCACAAACAAGAAAGGTAGAAGAGACAGAAGGGGAGAGGAAAAGAAGTAGTTCAGACATTCCAGGACAAGTACTGCAAACACTAATGAGTCTGAGCCTCCGCATCAGAGGCCATGAGTGTGGGCTTCACCGGCAGTACAGACAGGGAGAGGGCCAGGGGTCAGTGCGTTCATTACCTGCCCTTCTCCTTTTCCCTCTGACTTCAGCGCAGATCTTCTAACCCACATTTCTACCCCCTTCATTTTGCAGAAAAGAAAACTGAGGCTCTAAAAACTTATCTCACCTGCAAGTCCATAGTGCTGGGCCGTGGTGGAACAGCTCAGGTTCCCCTTTTAACCCAGTGATATATGGCCAGTGGTTCCCAGTCTTAAGTTTATCCCTGGTAGAATAAACTTAATAAGTGTGTCCCTTATTAAGAAAATTAAGCAATCAACTGAAAAATTATATGCTTTAGGGGCAAGCCATAGCAGTGAAAGCAGAGACTTCTCTTCCTGAAATCATCTAGGCAGACAGCCTGCTGAAGCCTAGGAAAGATCTTAATCTCTGATTGTGGCTTTTATTCTTGCTCTGTGCCAAGCACTGCGTGGGGTGCTCTTACATATTTTATCTCATTCTGTCATCACAAGTGGGTAAAACAATCTGTATCATATAGCTGAGGAAACAGGCTTAAATGTCTTGCCCAAGGTCACGGGTGAGTCCGTGACAGGGCAGAAGGCAGGTCCTGTGTCACTTGATTCTCAGTCTTATACTTTTCCATGCCCTGTGTTGTCCTCTGGGTATTTGGTAATTGTAAGACACAATGTGACATTTTTGGATGACAGTCTTCTGAAATAAGAACACATAGATCTCCAGATTTCCTGAGATGGAAATAAGGACATCTCCTATCGATTCTCTCTCTCCACTGTTTCTCCTTGAAGTCTTAACAGATTTTCATCAAGCTATCTTTACAAATAGGGCCTAGGAAAAGCCAGAGGGACACTTATCTGTCAGGCAGATTTCTCTCTCCTGAAGAAATGTTAGCCTTTTCACAGATGACTGCATCCTTCCTTAAAAAGTTGTAGTAAACCAAAAGATGTCTTCTGGGATCAGATTGATAAGGAAACACCTGAATGCGTTCTTCAATCAGAGGCAAGTTTATGCCACTGTCCAGATCTACCATGTAGCTCTAGAGAGGACAAGTCTGACTGCATTTTTTCTGTTGCATGAAGACTTGTCTGATTAAATTCAATGAGTTGAATTAGATAAACAGGTAACAACTAACATCTAGCACATCATAAGCACCTGTCCTAGTCACCACTATGAACAGAACATAATAATAATATTTTCTTTATTTTTTTCAGTTTACAACAATTCCTAAAAAGCACAAGCATTTTTTCTCTACTATTTCCTACTTTTTACATCTGTTGCTTTGTTAACCATTGTACATAGCAAGGATTATAGAGGATACGTCCATACAGGTCTCCATGTTCTTTGTAAGACAATACAGTTACTGTGCATTTAGGAAGAACTCAGAAAACACGTATTGATTGACAGATTGACTCACTAGATACATATCCAGCCTAAGGTCATCATTAAACATAATCCTGAAAATTCTTGGAATCTCTCAAGGCGTGACTATTTCTACACCATAAAAAAAATCAAGGCTACCAAAAACAGACAAACTACACTAAAATGTTTAGGCTTTATTTTCTCACTTTGCACCATATAGTAGTAGCCAAAAACAAGAGGAATGTAGCATAATTTTTGTTATGTTTGTCTTTACTTCTGTCCAAGTAAAATGAAAGGGAAAGTAAGCTTGATCCAAATGATTAGCGTTGGTAATTTTCAGAAATGTTATTATCCCAATAATTAGCTATAAGTTATTTTAGTTTTATAGACTTTATCTTTCATGATATCAAACATACAATTTTTTTCTCAATAGCATCTAATTATTTGGCATAAATAAAATGTGCTCAACTTTTGCTCATTCATTTATTCATTCATTCTATATTTTTCAAAATGTAACAAGCTAGGAACCATGCTAGCCAGTTGGGACATAGAATAAGTATGAGTTTTTTTAGTTTAGGAATTCAGAATTTGGCCAGACATGTATATATAGTTACTATTATGTTATGTATATGAGAAGCAGCATGAGTGTGTTTGCAGTTTAGGGGGAAGGAACCAGTGGAGAAAGAGTTGTGATGTTCCCTAGGGAGGAAATAATTGAAAATGTAATATCCCAGAGAAAGATGGTAAAATCCTGAGAACAGCTGAAGGAGACTTGGAAAGGATCAGAGATACTTTTCCCACACTAGTAAGGAAGAACTAAGTATAAGAGTAGATCTAGAGTGGGTTGGGTGGTGGTAATACATATGGGAATTCTTAGGTGTCATCTCTTTAACCCTGCCAGTAAGTCTCATTTCAGGGCCTGCGGCAGATGACCAACCACAAAGGAATGTCTGATGTCACAAGCTGAGAAGTCCTGGATGATTGAAAACCGCTAGAAGTTAAACATACTCAAACTCCCATAAAAGACCATCTTTTGTCCAGCAGCCAATCAGCAAATGCCCCACAGCCCTTCCTACTCCCCGTCCCCTAACCCTTAGAAAGCACGTCCCAGCTGTGCCTGGTGCAATGCTCCCTTGCTAGCCAGCCCGGCAGGTTTCCTTTCAATAACGCCTGTTACTCTGGTCTTTTCGGACTCCAATGGATTCTAACAGGAATGAACCTTGAGAATATTCCCCTTTATAATCCTGAATGTCCTTAATAACCATTCTAAATATTTTTTTATATATCTTAGAAAAGAATTAATTAACAAACTGTAATTTATGAGCAAGATTTCTCTGGTTCTTTTTCAGAAATTCACATTTGGGAACTCAAATTCCTGCACTTTTTCTTGAAAGCTACCATAAAAGATTATGAATGGGTCAGGATATTTCTTCTCTTTTATGGTGATGTCTGATTATAAGCAAAATCCTCTGTCATTCTCATGAAAAGCTGATTTGCTTGAACATTAAAAAAAAATCTCATAAACAGAGTGATAGAACTAATGTTGATAATAATCAGTACGTTTATTATTTCTTGGAATAGAGAGAGAAAGAAGAGTGAAAATATTCTGAAAGATTTTTACATTACCTGGAGTCTTGAAACTTCTAGATCTTTACTTATTTTAAGGAAACCAAAATAAAGCTAGAGGAGAGGACAAACATTTACCCCTGCCTTTTGACAAGTACTGAAAACTTTCTGGTATCCACGTCTGAAATGTCATAAAATAAGTGACATTACTGTAATTGTTCTATAATTTTGGGAGGCTGAAGTTCTATTTCTTTTTATTCTTTTATTATTGCTATTTTAGATTATAATAAAAATAAATACAAGGATGTACATTTATAGACTGAATTATATCTCCCCTAAATTCACATGTTGAAATCCTAGCCCACAGTACCTCAGAATGTGACTGTATCTGGAGCTTTTAAAGAGGTAAGTAAACTAACACATTGCTCTTAGAGCAGGTCCTGATCCTATCTGACTGGTGTCCTTATAAGAAGAGGAAGCAATACCAGGGATGGCTATGCACAGAGAAAAGGACATGTGAGGACATGAAGAAGATGCCATCTTCAAGCTAAGGAGAGAGGCCTCAGAAGGAACCAGACCTGCTGACACATTGATCTTGAACTTTCATCCTCCAGCAATGTGAAAAGACTAATTTCTGCCGTTTAAGCCATCTAGTCAGTGCTATCATATTATGACAGCTCTAGCAAACCAATGCATGTGCCATGACTCAGAGATTAGAATTTCTATCTGTCCCAAATAATAACCTGGACTAAGTGGTAAAATATTTTAGGAAACCTTCTTGGGCATTTTTCTGTGATAATTCTTCCTGGATTTGGGAAAGATTGACTTAATAAACTAATATTCGTAAAGTGTGGTAACACAAGGCCTTGTCCATTTTATCTCAAGAAATAATTTATATAAATTCTTTCTATGGAAGGAAATGGAAGCACCTGGGTCTTTTTCTGGGATGATTGTTTGCTGCTCTATAATAATTCTATTTGAAAAAGCAAAAGCTAGCCTTTCTGGCCCTAAATGAGAAAATACAAGTTGTTACAGGATGTCATCACTATCAATCATCTAAAATAAAAAGGAGAGGGTCAAACAGCTTCTTTCAATTTCTGGAGAAAGGAGTGACCTACTCACACCTGCAAGGCTCTGTAATGGATGAACTGCCCCCCCCACCCCCCCACCCTCGTGCCTCCCGAGGCTGAAAGTCTTATCAGTTTAGATATTTGAAACAGAAAAGAAAAGAAACTCTCTAACAAAAGGCTCAGAAACCAGAGCTAGAAATAGATGCTATTATTTGATATTGTTATGAGTGAGAAATAAAGAGATCGTGTTTTTCATTGATTTCTGTCTCTTCATATTATGTTCTAAATGGTTTGTTAAAGAACCAGTCAATTAATTTGGATCTGACAAAAAGGACATTGTTTTCAGTTTTTACTGAAAATATCAAAACAAGTAGGACATGTCATGAACACAGCATCTACAGAAGAATGGAGAAGGTTGGAGATAGTTTCTTTGAAGAAAAAGAGATGAGCCCAGCAAACAAGTGAAAAGATTGTCTCAGAATGTAGAGAAATATTTGTAGAGACTGCAGGCTAACCTTAAAACTTCTTTACACCATTTCCCTGACCTTGACCTAACACTTACCTTCAAGCAATCACTTTTCTAGTGTCTTAATAGCTCCTCTGGCATGAAGGCCGTGAGATGGCAGGTAAGAGCACAGAGTGAGTTCAAACCTGTCTGTGACCTTGGACAAATGACTTAAACTTCCTGACAGTAATTTTTCTTAATATGAAAAATTAAGAATATATTAGTACATCTTAACTTATAGGCTTATTTTAAAGGTTAACTTGGATGCATATAAAATGTTTGGCATACAGTAAGTGTAAACTATTAGGTATCGTTATTAGCTATCATAGAGGACAACACTAAAAACAAAAACAAAATTAAGGCATTTCTCCTTTAAGTTTTGCTCTTTTCCAGTCAATAGTATACCTTATAGCCAGAATAAACTTTTTTTGTTGAGAGTAGAGGAGATACAAAGACAGACTCTCACATGCACCCCAGCCAGGATTTGCCTAGCAATCCCCATCTGGGCTGATGCTCTGCCCATCTGGGGATGCTTGTAACTGAGCTGTTTTTAGCATCTGAGGCAGAGGGCCAACGTGCTTGAATTTATCATGCCATGGCTGTGAGAGAAGAAGAGAGAGAAAGAAGGAGAGAAGGAGGAGGAGGAAGGGTGGAGAAGGAGATGGTCATTTATCCTGTGTGCCCTGACCGGGAATTGAGCCCGGTCATCTACATGCCAGGTCAAGGCTCTACCACTGAACCAAACGGCCAGGGCCAGAATAAACTTCTAAATCCAAATATTATTGAGTCACTCTTCTGCCCAAAACTATTAACTTGTTCACTGTCACCATTAACATAAGTAACAAACTCCTTGACAACATAAACAAATCTACCTTGGTCTGGCCCTATCTTATATCTCTAATATGATCTTTCCCCATTCCACTCTCCTCCAATTCCTCTTTGCTACAGCCATGTCAATCCATTTGGTCCATCAAATGTGGTGTGCTCTGCCTTCCTTTCGGAATTGAACTTCTGCCACTGACTTCTATAAGCCTTCTCCCTCCCTCTCCTATTCCCCTAGCCTTAGACATAGCATAGACATCTCTGATCTGAGGAAGCCTTTCTTGACTTCAGTGTTCAAGTCAGCTGTCCTCCTTATGCACTGCAGCCCACTATTTCCCCTCTCATTGCATGGCTCACACTACTGAATTGTAGTTGCCTGTTATATTGGCTGTATTCTCAGTTGGAATGTGAAACTTCAGGAGGTCTAGAAATAAGCACTCTGGTATTGCAAGTTTCTGGCATAGGGACCACTCAACCATATTAGCTCTCACAAGAGTAGCAGTACAGCACTGTTAATCAGTGACAGAAAAGAAGAACTATTTCCCAGGATCAAGGCATTCTTAGAAATTTGATTGCACTTAACTAAATCCTAGTAAATGATATTATCATACCTCAGAAAGGAAAGTGTCAGCTAAAGAAGGAGAGAAGTTTAGCCTAAAACAGGGACAGATCAGTCAGAGAAGCAAAGGTATTATGCTGTGACTCAGGAGCCCGAACAGCAGGAGTACTTGACAAGTCTAATCCCACAATGGAGACAGATGCATTAGGTTATTACTACCCCCCACCACCTTGCTAAATTCTTCTGATCTAAGATTATTTTATTCATCAAGTATATTTCTAATTTTAATTTGACTCCCATTTACATGCACCAAACACTGCATGTGAATCACCTAATAGATTCTCTAGATGGATCTACTTCTGTTGTTCATGGAAAATTAAAAAGAAATTGGCATGATAGGTAATATTGATATGAGTCTTTTGTGGGTTTAGTTATAAAATAAAAGACTTTCTCTGAGGGAATAATTAAGTCTGGATGTCATGCCAAAATTAACTTTATGGACCTGCCAAATTAAGATGGAACCTTGGGAATCGGTGGTCACTGCAAAGGACATCCCCTCCTGAGGTCCTCTGAGAGTGGCCAGCCAAAGCTTTGGTTGTTCTGTCGATGGTCTTGTTCTCCGTTCTTGTAATATTTTATTTAATGGAAAATGGTCCCATAATCTACCATCCACTATGAAACCTCAAAGTTAATTAATAAAGCAAAAATAAATTTCTCTGGACCAGACTTTAGTCAATGTCTATTAAAGTGCCAGAATTAGTTCTTCCAAGAATCTTGATGCTTTTTAAGTGTAATTGACTTTTTACATACAGCTTCCCCCCTCCGTGGGACAGGTAGCTTGCATTATATTTTTATTATGTGTTTATTCTATATAGGAAAAGTTTAAAATATTTTAAAGTTTTCTTTCTCATTGTATTAAGGAATAAGTTGTAATATAAAGTTATTCTTCTGGAGATTTTGTGCTATTGACAAAAAGGCAGAAATTCAAATGTTGTGAAGGAAAACCAATTTTCACTGATTGTCCTGGTCCACTTTTAAGGATTACTTCCTTTCAGATCACCCTCCTTTGTGCACCTTTACTATTCAAGCTTATTGATAGCTTAAAGCTATAACTAAGACTGTATAACTTGATAATTAGTAAATCCTACAATAGAATTTTATTTGAGGATTTGCCCTATATTTTAAAATGTGGATAACAACAGTGGTCTCAGCACCTACACCGTTAGTTCTCAAAATTGTATATGCATCAGAATCAACTGAAAAGCTTAGAATACCCAGATTCCTAGATCCTACCCCTAGAACTTCGGATCAGTAGGTCTGAAGTGAGGCCAGAAAACTAGCATTTCTTACAAATTTCCAGGTGATTCTGATGGTACAGTTCTAGGGACCACATATTGGGGCTTTTTTTTTTCTGATAAAACAAACAAACATTTGGCCAAAGGCCAGAAGCTGTCCAGAGTCTCAGTTAATTCTGGTAAGCTTCTGGGTTTGCTGCATCCTTGGAAGTGACAGCTATCTATAACTTGGTCAGTATGCCAATCCTCCTAAAATGCTTGGAGTTTTCAAGAGTGCATTTCACCAACAATCAATTCATTTTTAGCAATAGACTTTGAGCTGCTGATTATAACTTACAAAATTGTTATTCTCCGAAGGTTCCTTAGAGCTGTCAGTTGAGTCTATTCAGTAATCAGTGCTGCCACCTTCTGACTTTCAATAGAAAACAGATTCAAAAGTTTTGCTCTTTGTTGAATGTAGTTGAAGCACTCAGCAAGTATTTATTTTAATGCCCTTTTCTTTATGAATTCTTTTTCTTCCTTAGGCCTCTTGGTTTAAATGCCACTTATTATTTCCTGTCAGCCCATTTCTATACAAAGCCCTTCCTTCTGCTGTAATCACAGCTTCTCAGTGTTTTCAAACTTCTGTCACTATGAAACCTCCCTCCTTTTCTGGGTCTGGAATCATGTGCCAAAGAACAAAGTCAAAGATTACAAAGTTCCATATGAGTGGGTTAGTTTCCAAGGACTATTTTAAAAGAGACTTCTAACTCCCCAGTGCACAATCTTTTTGGAAAAACTCATTTAAAAAGTCTCTTTGTTTTAGCCATCATAGCCACTGAACAGAGATTCCTGCCTTAAAACAACTCCCTCTCATATCTGATATTTTAGAGAACCCAACTATATTAAGTGAAAAGCTGGGAGTATATTTAACCTTCACATAGAGTAGTAGACTATTAAAACTTGTTTCAAGTAAAAGGAACCTAATCTAATTCAATCCCATAATTTTACCTCAGAGAGTAATGTCAAATGCTGTCTCAAGGTTGTATACATTTAGTGATATCTAGACTCCCTTCAAACACAGTCCACTTCTCTGGACAGGCATGGGCAGTGGGAGTGCAAAGGTTATGTCTGGACCATTTTGGTATCCAACAGAATGGGAGACTATGGCTGACCACACCTGGTTCACGTGTCCACATCTGTGACCGATGGTCAATGTGTCTAACCAGGAAGGGAAAAGTCATGCCTTTGTAAACAACTGACTCTCAGAATATGATAGCTTTCCTGGGTTCACCTAATGAGAAAAAAGCATTGTAGGGCTCCAACTAGGTTTGAACTGCAAAGTCTTGGAGCTTTCATCAACCCTTCACTTCCCTGGTTAGAGGTGTAGGTAAGGCATGAACACAAGGGCTTGACAGGAGAGTGAAGATGGTCTGCATCTTCTCATGGCTCTTCTAGCCTGATAAGGACACCGTGATCTGCTCCCCGCCAGCTCCTACCTCATCACCCTTCCATATTAGTAGACGGTTAGCCCATCAGTCTGTTGAGTCTGTTCAGTGCTCAGACCGTTCCACACTGTAGTCTCACATTTTCAAGAAAATGGAGGCTAGATGGAGGAGAAGACTGGAGATGAAAGACCAACACCTATTCATACAATTGTGACTTCTCTTAGTAGCACACACTAGCTCTTTGATCATGGGCAAGTCAAGCTCTGTGTCCCAGTTTCAGCAACTAAAATTGGATATTAGTTCTTCCTCATAGAATTGGTGTGTTAATTAAATGAGGGTTTATATGTGAAATGGTGACCGCAGTGACAAACAGATAATAGGCAATAAATAGTGATCCTCACTGTGATTATTTTTATTATTAGCATTTTCAGCTCAATTTAAATGTGTTCAGAGCCTGACTGATCATATATCTGCAGTGTTACCTTACAAGTTCCTCTGTTTCCTGTTTGCTGCAGTACTTTATTACACAGACCCTGAATAATTTGCCCTGAAAAAGCTGATTGAATTTGTGCAGCCATCAGGGAACAGTATGGTGGTTTTCCTAAAAATATTCACTCATCTATTAGGAAAAAGTAACTTAACAAATGCTCTACGTCCATTTGTAAAACCAAGAGTGGCCTGTGGTTTGGGCACCATGTTGGCCCAAGAACAGGGCCTGCCACTTAGCTGATAGTAGGGCTTCTTTTCTATTTTATTCTTTAAAAACAACCTGCTGGATCATACAAGACATCCAATCCTGCCTTATTAACTAGAAACTAAATGAGCATTCAAGAAATTTAATTGAAAGTAATACTCAGAATGTTAATAAGCCCCTGGTCAGGAGGGAGATTGATGTTCCCAGCTGCAAATCCAGCCTGGAGGAAGCGTCTCTGAAGACCCTGTCACCAGAGGCAGACTGAGCTTCTGTTTACTGCTGCTGCCTTCCTCCCAGGCTCACTTCCACCAGCCCTCCCAGCTGTCCACCTGTTCCTCTAATTCCTACTTAATCAGTCTCCCCCAGGGAGGGCCCTGCCTACTGGCTCTGTAGCAAATCAAGAACCAGGACAACAGAGAACTGTTGCTAATAGGAATAAAAGCAGTTCTCTGACTGAAATATTAAATAAACAAAAAACTGATGCTGGGAAAATGGAGGTTCAAACATTTGAATCCATTCATTTTCCGTGCAGGAAACCTGGAAAGCTATGTCTTTCACAATAAGAAACAATGTTTTTCTGAAATATGCATAGACTGTGCATTATTCAAACCATTTTTATATATGTTAAAAGGAGAGTTTCCAGTGCCAGAGCTTAATATTAGATAACCTAATCACACTTTGATCTTTGAGCACATCTATTCATGAAATATTTCCAGAAATAGAAGTTTACTCTTGAATTTTACTTTTTCCTTAATAATTCAAAACACAGGTGACCTGTATGAATCAAAAGGGTGTCCAGTTGAGGCTAAAGTGTGGCTATTGAAATTTTGAATGATTTTCATTGCTGCTTCTGACATAAATATGCTTCAGTATATTTTTTCTATTTTTCTATTATTGCAACTAAAAATAATTCAGAGCAAGAAATAAAACAAAGCAAAAAATTTCCCCCCCCAATAGTTACAGAAACAAATATTTCAGTACAAACAAAAACAGAGATTATGATGAAATAGAACTATGGATTGAAGGGCAGCACCACCAGGTCAGATGTAAAATGCTTCTTCACCAAAGGCTTTTGAAAACTTCCATTTGGTCTGCAAAAGAGAGGTTGAGAGTCCTGGCCAGTTGGCTCAGCGGTAGAGCATCGACCCAGTGTGTAAAAGTCCTGGGTTCAATTTCTGGTCAGGGCACACAGGAGAAGCACCCATCTGCTTCTCCACCCTTCCCTTTCTCCTTCCTCTCTATCTCTCTCTTCCCCTCCTGCAGCCAAGGTTCCACTGGAGCAAAGTTGGCCCGGGAGCTGAGAATGGCTCCATGGCCTCTGCCTCAGGTGCTAGAATGGCTCCAGCTACAATGGAGCAATGCCCCAGATGGGCAGAGTATCACCCCCTGGTGGGTGTACTGGGTGGATCCCAGTCAGGCACATGCAGGAGTCTGTCTGACTACCTCCCTGCTTCTCATTTCAGAAAAATACCAAAAAAAAAGAAAAGAAAAAGAAAAAAAGAGGTTAAGAGTATCATCCTATAATAAATAAAATTGTGAACTGTTTAAAAATTGAGGAAAGGCCTGACCTGTGGTGACACAGTGGATAAAGCGTCGACCGGTTCAAAACCCTGGGCTTGCCTGGTCAAGGCACATATGGGAGTTGATGCTTCCAGCTCCTCCCCCCTTCTCTCTCTCTGTCTCTCTCTCCTCTCTCTCCCTCTCTCTCTCCTCTCTAAAAATGAATAAATAAAAATAAAAAAATTAAAATACTTTAAAAAAATAAAGAGGATATCATTGCCTCCATTTAAAAAATAATAAAAAAATAAAAAAAATAAAAGTTGAGGAAAGCCTGACCAGGCAGTGGCACAGTATATAGAGCATCAGACTGGGATGCGGAGGACCCAGGTTCAAGACCTCGAGGTTGCCAGTTTTAGTGCAGGCTCATCTTGTTTGAGCAAAGCTCACCAGCTTGGACCCCAGGTTGCTGGCTCAAACAAGGGGTTACTCGGTCTGCTGTAGCCCCCTGGTCAAGGCACATATGAGAAAGCAATCAATGAACAACTAAGGTGTCACAATGAAAAACTAATGATTGATACTTCTCATCTCTCTCTGTTCCTGTTTGTCCCTATCTATCCCTCTCTCTGACTCTCTCTCTGTATCTGTAAAAAAAAGTTGAGGAAATAAGCATTTAAAAGCACAAACTGCTTCTTATTTATACTGGTCATGGAGGCTGAATATTGATTTAAGGAATCACTGGCTCAGCTGAGTCACTTGGCTGGTTAGTTTGGCTTTTTCTAAATGAAGTATAGGACTTTTCCTGAAATCACTTTTGTACAATTATACACTAGACATCTTTAAAGATAAAAAAGAGTCTTTCTCTTGTCAGTTTAGATTTACAATGATAAGGAAGTATAATTAATATAGTAGTTATTGGCACATATTCGAGGGAATAACTGACTTTGGATCAAATCTCTCCTCTAACTTTTACTAACCAGGCATACAAGCTCTAAATGTAATTTCTTCTTTTGTAAAGAGGGATAATAATATCTATTCCATAAGAAAAGATATTTAATAGATAAAATAATATACACAAAAAACACATAGTGGAGTATATGTACCTGGCACATAGTAATGCCAAGTAAATAGCATCCACCTTTCTCATCTTCATTATCCTGTCACCAAAGGCTTTAGATGCCATGGAGAGGAGTTCAGACTTTTTTCTATAGGAGGCGAGGAGATTTTGAAGGAGAAGTTGTACCATTCTATGTGGCTTTTGATTCCTGGAAATATGTGGCAGATGGATGTAAGGGGGGAAAGATTAGAAGCAGTAAGATAATATTAGAGACAGTTTTGCTAAAATGAGCAGAGTGGAGCTTGATGTAAAGCTAGAGCTTGGGGGACAGAAAAAGGTGGCAAATGGATTCAAGAATTATTATAAGATTCAAAATTGAAAGAGCCTGGGGCAAGCCTCATTGTTGACAATGAGGGCGTTAGAGGTTGTTTGACATTACCGCTTATATGTTTTGGTAGACAATAGAGCCATACACCAACCCATGGAGAGAATATATCATGTATTCTTCATCTTCCAAGGCCTTAATCCTTTTATAATATCCAGATTCATCACTTTTGTTGAGCCTTTCCTTCTATATGAATAGGCACAAGGAGAATTTGTTTATGGGATGAAGTCTGTTGTTTCTAGTATTCAAATGCTATTATTTTTTTTTCACTTTTCTGAAGCTGGAAACGGAGAGACAGTCAGACAGACTCCCGCATGCGCCCGACTGGGATCCACCCGGCACGAATGCTATTATTGTTGTGAATTTAGTTATTAACTATTTATTTACCTGCACATGACATGTTAAGTCATTAATGCTTCTTCGTGAGTTTACAGTTCTCTTCCCAAGGCTTTGTAAATTCCTTGTAGGAGAGGATGGAGAACTAAACAAATGAAAGTTCAATAAAAGAAGGAAAAGACAGCACACATCAAAGAGTAAAGAGTGATAAGACTGAATCCTATTTCTCAGCTGGGATCAATAAGGACCCAACCACTGCACCACAAAACTTCAACTAGGATTGCTACCAAATGGAAAAATAGATAGGTGTGCTTTAATCCTTTCAATTAACTTGTTCTAAGTTAATGGACCTTTTACTTTTCTGTATTTATATTTTGGAGCTGGTTGAACTGAACCAAAGTTTCACTAAACTGGCCTGACAGAAGCCTTGACCAGCATTGGTTCAAAAAGAGGTCAGTGGAGTTTTTCTCTGGTGCTAAGCAACCCTCCAACTACCACCATTCCATTCCTTGCACCTGTTTAATTCTCTATCTCTGGCCTCTAGTAAGGCTTACTATTTCCCAGTGAGATATTGGTTAACAAAGATTAAAAATTTGCCAGAAATTTATCTTTTAGAAAAGATATCCTGAAAAATAAAAGCTTTTAAGATCCAAAGAAATTCTGAGCTTAGAAGCACATAATGTTTGTCTTGAAGGTTTTGCTCAACACTTCTTATCTTTCATGATGGAGGCTTGGAGGTTTGATGGTCAGAAACCCTTCACAAGTCTTTTGTTCCCAACAATAAACATTAAAACTATCCTAAAAAAGTGAACATCTATAACAATAGACTTGCTGATTTCTATACCCTATTCCCATAAACATGTACACAACTGTTTCTTCCTTGATGTAGGTACCCACTGAGTTTCACTTATACTTTTGTTTAACTCTATTTTAGTACTTACCATGCTTGACTGAATTTGGTTGTTAATTTGATTTTTTTTTCATTCCCTTTAGGGCAGGAAATGTCCTGTTATAATCTGAGTACCCTCTGGTTGACATGGCATGATCTCTAGCAAAAAGGAGCCTTTAAAGGTAGACTATTCCTACAGTCTATTGACTTGATTGTTTTAAGACCTGAGTTTTCCTATTAGTTTGGATATTAACTGGTTGAATGGACTGAAAAAGTTTCAAACTCCCCAGGATTTATCCTTAAAACAGGTGATATTTTTTGCATACTTCAGATTCTTTGGTCTTCTCCCTTAAAACTTTCTTACCTATGTTGTAAAGTAGTTGTTACCCACTTTATATAGGAGAGAGCTGAGGTTTATTGATTAAAGAACTTGACAAAAGTCACCCAGATAAGAAGGGACAGATTCATAACTGGGTCTTTAGATTCTTCTGTATGCAGAGCATTGCATATTCGCCCCATACCACTGCTGTTTTTGAAATTGGGAGGCAATGGGTTTCCAAGGTGATACTTTGATCTTTACTCTGTCTCTGAAACTGACACATGCTGCTGATTGTGAAGAAGTTAGTCGATTCTTCTCTATCACGAATATACTTGTGCATCATAATATAAGCATAATTCTGTAAGTCGAAATAGTGACTCTCTTATACAGGCACTTTTCAGTAGGGTTGACCTGTAGATTCAGATACTAGCAAAGGACACCAGAGATAAGATTCACACTTGGGTGATAAATAAAAGCAAAAAAAGAAAAGCCAAGATGGCAGTGGAGTAGGCAGATGCACAGACTCCCAGCTCACACCACAAAACTGGATTACAAATTAATTTAGGAACAATCAGCATGAAAAACCAATTCTGGGCTACAAGAACAGCTCTCAAAAACCAAGGAGCAAAGAAGAAGCCACACCGAGTCTGGTAGGGAGTGCCAAGGTGCAGTGGGTCTCCTCTGCTTCCAAGAACAAAGAGGAGGTGAGGCTGAGAGCTCAGAAGGGCTCTCATTCCAAGGAGAAGAGTAGAAAATATTTCTCAAAGCAACTTGCTTGGGGACCTGGGAATGAGATGTGCTGAGAGGGCTGGCTTGTCTTCCAAAGAGAAAGTGGGAAGAGAGATACAGATGATGATAGGCAAAAGAATGCATAGGATGACCTATGAAAGAAAAGCTGACTCATCCACTGCAGAGGTGGCCATACCTGGGGGAGGGGTTGAACCTTCCACACAGCATAAGCCTAAAGTGGTTCCAGGTGACCCATCTCCAGAAAGCTCTCCAGCTTCAATCAGTGTAACAAGACACAGCTGAAAACAAGAAGTGGTGAGGAGGAGCAGTAACTCAGGTCTCCATGGAAAACTGAAATACACCTCTCCCTTCTGAAGGGGAGAAAGCAAACCACCCCTGGAGAGTAGCTGGAAAACCAGGCCTTCAGAGTCTCAGGATACACTCACTGCATTCCTGGATACAGTTTCAAATAAGCCCCCGGTTGAGATCAGTAAACAAGACTACCACTGAGTTAAGAAAACTGAGAAGAAAACAAACAAATCAAGACTTCAAAGCAGCTCTACTAGAAAAGCTAAATCCAACAGTGGATTACAAACAACAGCTGATGCCAACCCAAGAAGACCTAGAAATAACACAACTGAAAATTGGAGGAAGACAACACCAACCATAGACTAAACCAGATCTACAAACAACACACCCAAATACACAAACATAATGGAAAGACAGAGAAGTGCAATTCAAATGAATCACAAGAGAAACCTCCAGATAATGAATTGAGTGATATAAAAATAACCAAACTACTGGATGCAGAGTTTAAAATAAGGATTATTAGAATGCTGGAATATCTTAGAACAACAATGGATGGACACAATGAGCACATAAATAAAAAGATTATAAGCATCAAAAAGGACATTGAAATAATAAAGAAGAACCAGTTGGAAATGACAAACACAATATCAGAAATGAAGACTACACTAGAAGCAATTAATAGCAGGCTGGATGAAGCAGAGGATCAAATCAGTGATTAAGAAGACAAGATAAACAAAAACACAGAAGTGGAGAAGCAAAAAAAAAAAAAAAAGAGGATGAAAAAATCTGCAGAAACTCTAAGAGAGCTCTGTGACAACCTAAAGAAAACAGCATCTGCATCATAGGGGTTCCTGAAGGAGAAAATAAACAACAAGGAATAGAGACCTTGTTCAAAGAAATCATAAACTTCCCTAAATTGATGCAGGAAAAAGTCACACAAGTTCAAAAAGCACAGAAATCTCCATTAAAGAGAAACTCAAAGAAATCTACACCAAGATACATCATAATTAAAATACCAAAGCTAAGAAATAAAGAGAAAATATTAAAAGCTGCAAGAGAAAAAAAGGGTATCACCTACAAAGGAGCCCCCATAAGGATGACATGTGACTTCTCAACAGAAACACTTGAGGCCAGAAGTGAATAGCAAGAAATATTTAAAGTAATGCAGAACAAGAGTCTACAATCAAGACTCCTTTATCCAGCAAGATTATCATTTAAAATTAAAGGAGAAATAAAAAGCTTTCCAGACAAAGAAAAACCTCAAGGAATTCATTACAACCAAATCAATGCTACAAGAAATATTAAGGGGCTTGTTGTAAACACAACAAAAAGGGAAAAGAATATAGTAAAAGAGGAATAAAGTTTTAAAGAATAAAATGGAAATAAACAACTACATATCAATAATAACCTTAAATGTAAATGGGTTAAATGATCCAATCAAAAGACATAGGGTAGCTGCATGAATAAGAAAACAGGACCCATATATTAGCTGTCTACAAGACACACACCTCAAAACAAAAGATACACATAGACTGAAGGTAAAAGGATAGAAAAAATATTTCATGCTAATGGAAATGAAAAAAAGCTGAGGTAGCAATACTTATATCAGACAAAATGGACTTTAAAACAAAGACTATAGTAACAGATAAAGAAAGTCAATATATAATGATAAAGCGAGCAATTATAAATATCTATGCACCTAATATAAAAGCACCTAAATATATGAAGCAGATTTTGATGGATATAAAGGGTGAGATCAACAGCAATACTATAATAGTAGGGGATTTCAATAACCCACTAACATCACTAGATAAATCCTCAAGAAAGAAAATTAACAAAGAAACAGCATACTTAAAGGACACACTAGATCAGCGGTTCTCAACCTGTGGGTCGTGACTCCAGCGGGGTCGCCTAAAGCCATCGGAAAATACATAATGCATATCAGATATTTACATTCCGAATCATAACTGTAGCAAAATTACAGTTATGAAGTAGCCACCAAAATTATTTTTTGGTTTGGGGTCACCGCAACATGAGGAACTGTACTGTGGGGTCACGGCATTAGAAAGGTTGAGAACCATTGCACTAGATCAACTGGATATAATAGGTATCTTTAAAACCTTTATCCTAAAGCAGCAAAATAAGCATAATTTTTAAGTGCTCATGGTACATTCTCTAGGATAGACCATGTGTTAGGGCATAAAAGCGATCTCAACAAATTTAAGAAGATTGAAATCATATCAAGCACTTTCTCTGATCACAATAGCATAAAACTAGAAATCAACAACAACAGAAAAACTGAAAAATTCTCAAAAGCATGGAAACTAAATAGCATGTTATTAAATAATGAGTAGATTAACAATGAGATCAACAAAGAAATTAAAAAATTTATAGAAAGTAATCAACATACAACAACTGAAAATTTATGAGACACAGCCAATGCTGTCCTGAGAGGGAAGTTCATAACACTACAGGCATACTTTAAGGAGCTAGAAAAAGCTCAGATAAACTACTTAACCCTGCATCTAAAAGAACTAGAAAAAGAACAGAAAGTAAAGCCCAGAGGTAGTAAAAAGAAAGAAATAATAAAGATCATTTTGGAAATAAATGACATAGAGAGGCTAAAGAAACAATACACAGTATTAATGAAACCAAGAGCTGGTTCTTTGAAAGGGTAAACAAGATCGATGAACCCTTAACCAGACTCACCAAGAAAAAGACAGAGATGATCATATAAATAAAACTAGAAATGAGAGTGGAGAAGTACCAACCATCACAACAGAAATACAAAGGATTGTAAGAAAATACTATGAAGAACTGTATGCCAAAAAATTAGACAACCTAGGTGAAATGGACAATTTTCTTGAAACATATAATATTTAAAAAATTAATCTGGAAGAATTAGAAAACCTAAACAGACTGATTACAACAATGATATCAAAAGAGTTATCAAAAAACTCTCAACAAACAAAAACCCTGGACCGGACAGCTTCACAGGGGAATTCTACCAAACATTCAAAGAAGAACTAGCTCCTATCCTTCTCCAGCTATTTCAAAAAATTTAAAAGGAAGAAATACTTCCAAGCTCCTTTGATGAGGCGAGCATTCCAAATCCAGGCAAAGACAACACAAGGAAAGAAAATTATAGGCCAAAATCCCTGATGAACTTAGATACTAAAATCTCCAACAAAATATTAGAAAACCAGATCTAGCAATACATGAAAAAAATCATACATCATGATCAAGTAGGATTCATTCTGGTGAGGCAAGGATGTTACAATATTTGTAAATCAATCAATGTGACTCATCACATAAACAAAAGGAAGGAGAAAAACCACATGATAATTTCAATAGATGCAGAAAAAGCATTTAATAAAATCCAGCAGCCATTTAAGATCAAAATTCTCAGCAAAGTGGGAATACAGGAAACATACCTCAACATGATAAAGGCCATCTATGACAAACTCACTGCCAACATCATAATCAATGGGCAAAAATTAAAAGTAATCCCCTTAAGATCAGGAACAAGACAGGGGTGCCCCCTTTCACTACTCTTATTCAACATAGTACTAGCAGTCCTAGCTATAGCAATCAGACAAGAAGAAGAAATAAAAGGCATCCAAATTGGAAAAGGAATAAAACTATCATTATCTGCTGATGATATGATATTCTATATAGAAAACCCTAAAGTCTCAGTCAAAAAAGTACT
Source organism: Saccopteryx bilineata (assembly GCF_036850765.1). Taxonomy (NCBI): domain Eukaryota; kingdom Metazoa; phylum Chordata; class Mammalia; order Chiroptera; family Emballonuridae; genus Saccopteryx; species Saccopteryx bilineata. The sequence goes on along the minus strand of NC_089494.1, from coordinate 109,951,990 downwards.
AGACCTGATAAATGAATTCAGCAAGGTGGCAGAGTATAAAATTAATACACAGAAATCAGAGGCATTTTTATACACCAACAATGAATTGTCAGAAAGAGAAATTAAGGAAACAATCTCCTTCACTATTGCAACAACAAAAAATAAAGTACGTAGGAGTAAATTTAACCAAGGAAGGTAAAGATTTGTACTCGAAATTTTATAAAACATTCATAAAAGAAATCAAGGAAGATACAAACAAGTGGAATGGTTAGAAGGAATAAACATCATTAAAATGTCTATAATACCCGAGGCAATTTATAAATTCAATGCAATACCAATTAAAATACCAATGACATACTTCAAAGATATAGAACACATATTCCAAAAATGTATATGAAACCAAGAAAGAACACGAATAGCCTCAGCAATCTTGAAAAAGAAGAATAAAGTGGGAGGTATCACACTTCCTGATATCAAGTTAAGTATATTGTTAACTTAACAAGGCCATTGTTCTCAAAACAGCTTGGTACTGGCATAAGATCATAAGGCATATAGATCAATGGAACAGAACAGAGAACCCAGAAATAAACCCACAGCTTTATGGACAACTGATGTTTGACAAAGGAGAGAAGAGTATACAATAAAGACAGTCTCTTTAACAAATGGTGTTGGGAAAATTGAACAGCTACCTGCAAAAAATGAAACTAGACCACCAACTTACACCATTCACAAAAATAAACTCAAAATGGATAAAAGACTTAAATGTAAGTTTTGAAACCATAGCATCCTAGAAGAAAACATAGGCAGTAAGCTCATCGACATCTCTCGAAGGAATATATTTGCTAATTTATCTCCACGGGCAAGTGAAATAAAAGACAGGATAAACAAATGGGACTATATCAAACTAAAAAGATTTGTACAGCTAAAGACAATATGAACAGAATTAAAAGATAAACCACACAATGGAAGAATATATTTAACAATACGTCTGATAAGGGGTTAATAACTAAAATTTATAAAGAACTTGTAAAACTCAACACTAGGAAGACAAACAATCCAATCAAAAAATGGGCAAAAGAAATGAATAGACACTACTTCAAAGAGGACATACAGATGACCAATAGACAGATAAAAAAATGTTCAACATTATCAATCATTAGAGAAATGCAAATTAAAACCACAATGATATACTACCTCACATCAGTCAGAATGGCGCTCATTAATAGAACAACACATGATAGATACTGGTGAGGATGTGAAGAAAAGTAAACTCTCCTGCACTGCTGGTGGGAATGCAGACTGGTGCAGCCACTGTGGAAAACAGTATGGAGATTCCTCAAAAAATTAAAAATGGATCTGCCTTTTGACCCAGCTATTCCACTTTTAAGAATATATCCTAAGAACACCGTATCACTGACTGAAAAAAAGAAATGCACCCCCATGTTTATGGCAGTATTGTTCACAATAGCGAAAATCTGGAAACAGCCCAAGTGTCCGTCAGTGGACAAGTGTATTAAAAACAGTGGTACATATATACAATGGAATACTATGGGGCCATGAAAAAATAGGAAATATTACCTTTTGCAACAACATGGATGGACCTGGAAACTATTATGTTAAGTGAAATAAGCCAGGCAGAGAAAGAAAAATATCATATGACCTCACTCATTTGAGGATTCCAAGGAACAATGAGAACTGAGGAACGGAATTGAGACAGAGGAGGGATCAATGGCAACAGAGGAAAAGAGTAGAGAAGGAAAGGGTATGATAGGATGAGATAAACATGAAGGGAAGGGGGGAGGGTTATATAGAGAAGAGGACAAGGGAGATGTTGAGAGGAATTCGGGGGAAGGGGGATGCACTCTGGGTGATCCTAGAATCTATGTAAACACAATTGAAAGAAAGAAGAAAGAAAGAGGAAAGAAAGAAAGGAAGAAAGGAAGGAAGGAAGGAAGGAAGGAAGGAAGGAAGGAAGGAAGGAAGGAAGGAAGGAAGGAAGGAAGGAAGGAAGGAAAGCCACAGCAAAGTTAACAGACTTGTTCAAGTGAGATATGGTTCTCTGCAGTCTCAAAATTGTACTTTCAAATACTGACAGAAGAAGGGGGGCAAGTCTATTCAAATCTTCACACTGAAAAAGTAAAAAAAACCCAAAAAAACAAAAAACACTTACACATAGCCAAATTAAAAATTAAAATTAACGTCATTTCAAATGCTTACTTCAGAAATAGCAAAATCTCATTGGAAGCTGTCAGCTATGACAGCAACATCTTTTGTTTATAAGAATTTTTTGGGTTTTTGTTACTTTTTAAAGAATCTTCTCTGTAAAATGGCAAGATAAGTAGGGCAGGCATTAGAAAAGAATTATATCATGAATGTTCACCCTAGAAGAATCATTAGAGACCATCTGGTCTAAGTTCCTCTATTATATATATGAGGATGTCAAAGTATGAAAAAACAGTGACTTCTTCACCAAGGCATTGGGAATTAACATAGTCAAAAGAGAATATGCTAAGTTGTATAATGTATTAACCCAACATCACAGTGGCTTAGCCTTCAAAATTATTTCCTACTTATACAAACTCTGCTGCAATTTGGGCAGCTCACAAGGGCAATTCTTTTCTAAGACTTGACTTTTTCTTATGGCATGATTTTATAGACCTTTGCAGTTCCCATCTAATGGTTTCATCATCTCATCACACTCCTTTGAGAATCACTAGTAGATGATGACAGCTAACAGCTGAAGGTCTCCTAAGGCTAGTAATGGCCCCAGCTCAGAAATGACATATGCAACTTCTGTTCAGTCTATTGGCAAGAGCTAGTAACATGCTCTTGAGCAAAGGTCAGGGAAATTCAATATTTCTTGCGTCCAAAAGGTAGAGGAGAATCAGATATGGGTGGCATCAGTAATCTGTACCATGGAAGTGGCTTCTCCTGGCCTCCTTCTGTTAGTACATGGGCTCTGTGTACTATTTGTAGTGGATGCTGGAAACTGAAGACTAATTGGAAATTTCAGCAAACTTTAATGTTATCTTAACCCTAAACATTTTTTCCATTAATTTTATGGAAGTAATTTGTTTGATTTAACCTGTTTCTTCCAAATATAATGAATGACCTTAGAAAGAATTATGAGTTTTTAGGGGATGCAAACTCTATTTTCTCTTTTAATCCTTGCAGCAGATGAACATTGTTAGCCTCTCTTAATTTATTTACTTATTTTTAATTTTTTAAAAATATTTATTTTCTTGATTTTAGAGAGAAAAAGAAGACAGCGAGAGAGAGACAGGAACTTCAATCTGTTCCTGTATGTGCTCTGACCGGGGATTCTACCAGCAACCTCTGTACCTTGGGATGATGCTCTAACCAACCAAGATATCTGGCCAGGGTAGCCCTCGTTTAGATAAGAGTCTTTTTGTTGCAAATTACAAAAATTAATAAATAACCTCAAATTTAAAAAAATGCTAAAAAAGGAGTAATTATGTTAAAGAGACCCAGAAGCTCCTGGAAGCTAAACAGGAAGAGTAACCAGGAAACCGAACCTCGGATGCACTGGCACTGGCCTCGCGCAGACTCTGCAGCAGCTCGCTCAGGGCTCCCTTGTCTCCTCCGAGCAATCTGCAGCTTCTCTGACCAGTCTGTTCTTCTCTCTGTCTCTCTTTGCACATGCCTGTCCTTCATCCACTGCCACTGCCGACTTTCTCTGCTTTCCATTTCTGAACTCTTAATTGTTTTTGCTCATAAATAGGTCAAAATCATTCAACAGTACTCCCAGCACCTCGGAAGCCCTCAGTTATAGCTGCTACCTTCATTACTAATGGACCTTGTCTTTTAACATCCTAGTTGCAAATTTTAAAATACCATATACCTGGCTCATTCTTGTGAACCAGGTCATGTAAGTCCTGTGTCATTGGATCAGCTGCTCTTGGATCAGTCACCTTCCCATGCACAAATATATGCACTGTGCACTGGTTAAAGAAGTTGCAGAAGCTGTCGACATGGACACTCTGACTCAGCAGGAGCAAGATCAGGATAGCTTCCTGCAGAAACGGGGTGGGAAAGGTAACGAGTAATGCGTATGTCTCATCTTGTGAAAGGTCACTGTTATGGTCTGAATGTTTGTGTCTACCTCAAATTCATCTGTTGAAACCCTAAAACCCCAAAATCATGGTATAAAAAGTTATGGCCTTTAGAAGGTGATTAGTTCATGAAGGTGAATCCATAATGAATGAAATTAATGCTCTTATAAAAGAGACCCAATGAGCTCTCCAGCCCCCTACATAAGAAGTATGTGGCCTGAAAGCATGCTAGCATACCAACCCTCGACTTCAGCCTCCCAAACTGTAAGCAATACATTCCTGTTGTTTATGAGCACTCCAGGCTGTAGCATTTTGTTATAGAATCCCAAATGGACTGAGCCACAGTGCCAGTAAATGTCAACATGAAATTGAAATACAAAATTTCCTGGCACCTCGGTATTAAGCTGAATGAGGAGAACGGGAGCAATGTCTAGGCTGAAACTATAGCTCTTTCTCAATACTTTTTGCTCTGTAGATCCTCAGTCCTCACTCAATCACAAGTCTAGCTAAATAGATACCTCACAAAAGTTCAATGTTTTGTTAAAATTTAAATATGTATTTTAAAGCAAATTTAGATTTAGATTCCTGGTTGAACCCACCAAACCCTGGAATAGTAAAAGATGCTGGATGAAAATAATAAATGAACAGTTCTCAGACCGAAACTTTGAATTTGGTTTCTTGAGGCTCATTAGCCAGGTTGGTTCTGCTCCAGTGGGAACAGCCTCTACCTGATTTCAGTGAAAGACTTAATTTCATATCCTTATTTTGAAATTTGTAAATGTGTGTCACTACCAATACCAATGATTAAACTCCGTCATAAAATCCTTACCAAAACAGTTAACCTCTCTTCACCTCTGTTTCCAAAACAGTAAAATAAGAGGAGTTATATTAAATAACCTCCTCAGGTCCTTACAGCTATAAAATTCTATGACAAGCTCACCTTACAAATTTAACATGCAAATGCCTACATCTACTGATTACTACCTGAGGCAAGATCGTTTTCTTCAATGTTCATTTTAAATAACATCCAAGAACCCTTTTATCTAAACTGGTGCACTGTCCATGGGACTCTCCTATGATGATGGAAACAGTCCTTGTCTGTCTCATACTAGCCTCTAGCCCTCTGTGGCTAGTGAGGGCCTGAAATCCAGCTAGTGCAACAGAAGAGCTGAATTTTACTTTTGTTTAATGTAAATGTAAACAGCCACATGTGGCTATTAGCTATCAGATGGAACCGTGTAGGAATGGAAATGAATATAATGAGAATAAAAAAAGAGGAATCGAGAAGTAATAATACTATTTTAATATATGAATTAATATTTGAAATCCCCTGCCTTGCCTTTCTATGTAGAACTGGGGACTAGATGTTAGGTAGCAATTTATTCTGAGATGATGCAGACCTCTCCATAAGCAAGGAAAGAAATTGGTGATGTCTCAAGTTTCTGCTCCATGTGGCAGTGTAGTAACTAATTCGTTTAAACAAAACTTTCTTGAAAAAAATAGCAGTGATTCTTTATAATATGGTCATCAAAGATTTAAGATATTTACTTAAGGTTCTTTGAAAAGATAGCAGCAAAAACAAATGAATAGGTGTAAAAGTTTTCAGTTTACTAGATTTAAAATTTGGAGCCCAGAATTTATAATTGTATCTTTATCATCAATTACTATTTTCTTTAATTGTAAGTTACCATATAATGTAAAATTCACCATCATTTTTATAACAGCTTTGGGAGAGAGAGATAGTGGAGGGGGAGACAATTTTTTTAAAATCTAAATTATTATAACATATTACACATAGGCTACTGCTTTTATTTTCAGAAGTGACATTTAATTTTCTATAACTTCTCCACATATGCTATCTAACAAGTCTCATAAATGATTTTTTTATTCATGGGTTTATAACGCGTCATATCAGAGAACTACTTTTTATTCTCCAAACTCAGGATCTTAACTTTTTTAACCTCTTTAGAAAGGATAATATCACTGAACAACAACAGGTTTTCATCTTTATTTATTTTCTTAAACTCATGTTTTATTATTTACTTTTTAAAATGAATTATATTTTTTAAAAATTAAATTAAATTGCTTTCCTAGAAAAACGGCAAGATGTTTTTGACAGGTGATGTTCTAGGCCTAAGTGGCATAAAACTGACCAATCACAGAACTGACCAGTCACAAAACTGACCAATCACAAAATTATCTTTGAGAATTCTCAGACTTACTCCGAAGGATCAAGCACTTTTTTTTTTTCAAACACTTTCTACTGCCTTTCGCTGCTTTGCTCATGTATGCTTCCTACTCTGTATGCAATAACTTTCCATTGCAGAGGAAATTTTTTTATTTATTTATTTATTTATTTTTATTTTTCTGAAGTTGGAAACAGGGAGGCAGTCAGACAGACTCCCACATGCGCCCTACCGGGATCCACCCAGCACGCCCACCAGGGGGCGATGCTCTGCCCATCTGGGACTCGCTCTGTTGCAATCAGAGCCATTCTATGCCTGAAGCAGAGGCCACAGAGCCATCCTCAGTGCCCGGGGCCAACTTTGCTCCAATGGAGCCTTGGCTGCGGGAGGGGAAGAGAGAGACAGAGAGGAAGGAGAGGGGGAGGGGTGGAGAAGCAGATGGGCTCTTCTCCTGTGTGCCCTGGCCGGGAATCGAACCCGGGACTCCTGCACGCCAGGCCGACGTTCTACCACTGAGCCAACTGGCCAGGGCCGCAGAGGAAATTTTAATGGAAATTTAAGAATACAAAAATGAGTTAAGATATAATTGTTTGTGGTACAACCAGAAAAAAATAATGTGTTAATGATTAAATGAGCCCTCCCTGCATAGCTTATTCACATGGGTTTAGGCAGCAATAGCTCTGTCACAACTTTTATCTCAAGTTTCTCAACTCACTGGTGGTAATATTGTTTTTAAATACATGTATGCCTTATATTTGAATAAATATGGTAGTTATTTTCAGCAAGTTTCTTCATTATATTGGGTTTCATAAAATGGAGCCAATGATGCTAATTATCACCTGTTCCTAAACAGTAGATTTTTATGCTTCTAAAACACTATGGTTTTTAGAGACCTTATAAATTATTCACTTCACACATTACTTTTAAATAACAAAGATAAAACAGCTTGGGATATAATCAAGAATATAATTTTATTATTAAACAGTAAAACATTGCTTAACCAGAATGCTCAGGAAGGGGGATTTCCACATCACCTGAAGTTGCTACATAGCTGAGATGTGGTCCATATTCCTCCTTGTACTGTAATGTGCTTTACTAAGACTTATTCCTTACATATAGTTTAGCGTAGGGATAAAGTTAAATAAGGAAAGCCAACCTAGAATCTCACAATTGTTGACCTGAAGTTCCGATGTGGAAGGTTAAGGAAGAGATAACCTAAGGTATCACCAAGACACATTTTAGTTCTGTGTCTTACATTTGACTATATTTACTGTTTATACCAAAAAGCAACAAACTTCCTTCACTAAGTCATACATAACTAAAACATTGCTTCTATAATTCTAAGCAAGCTAGTTGTAACTCTAATTCTTTCTTTTTTTTTTTTTACTTAAAATTTTTTTTTAAGTGAAAAGAGGGGAGATAGTGAGACAGACTCCCTATCATCTGGGGCCAATCCTCAAATCAACTGAGCTATTTTTAGCTCCTGAGGCTGATGCTCGGATGAACTGAGCTATCCTCAGTGCCTGGGGCTGACGCTCGAACCAATTGAACCAATGGTTGGGTGAAGGGAAAAGGGAGAAAAGGGGGAGAGGGAAGGGAAGAGAAGCAGATGGTCCATTCTTAACGTGTGTCTTGACCAGGAATCAAACCTGGGACATCTATATGTGGGCCGATGCTCTATCCACTGAGCAAGCCAACCAGGACCAAAAGTATATTTTAAATTAGAGCATTAACAGTTTTTATTTCAGATAATAGTTTTTATTAAGAATTTTGCTATTAGCATGCTGTGTTTGATATTCCTCTAGTCCAGTATGAAAATCATGCATCTACACCACTTATTTCATAACCCAGTATCATCTTGAGTTATTTCTAATTTTATCATTTATACCTGTCATCTCCATAATCAAACTGTACAACAGAATATTCTTTTTTATTTTATTATTATTATTATTATTATTATTATTATTATTATTGAGACAGAGAGAGAGTCAGAGAGAGGGATACACAGATAGGACCGGAGAGATGACAAGTATTCATCATTAGTTTTTCGTTGCGCATTGCGACACCTTAGTTGTTCATTGATTGCTTTCTCATACGTGTCTTGACCGCAGGCCTTCAGCAGACTAACTCCTTGCTTGAGTTCGTGACCTTGGGTCCAAGCTGGTGAGCTTTTGCTCAAACCAGATGAGCCCCCGCTCAAGCTGGCGACCTCAGGGTCTCAAACCTGGGTCCTCAGCATCCCAGTCTGACGCTCCATCCACTGTGCCACTGCCTGGTCAGGCTTCAACAGAATATTCTTAAATTCATTGTGTGTATTGATAACTTAGTGATATATATAGATATTTAGTGATATATAAATACTCATTTATCAATTAATATACTAGCTTTATTTGTTTTAATGTCTCTGTGTATATGTGTGATATGTATGAATATGTGTGTGTTCTGCTTTTGGTACCAGAATAAGATAATTTACTAAAATAACTAAAAATTCAGATTAGTTGCATTCTGGTTAACAATAACTTTGCTTTAGTAATCATCTTTCATTTTAATGTTTAACATGAGTTTTTCATATTAGGAGATTCAGTATAAAGCCAGTTCTACCTAGGTTCTAACATTTTTCAGATTATTAATAGTTAAAGGTCTCAAGAATTTTTTTTGGCAGAATAAAATACTTGTCTTTCATGAGACATTCAAAGTTATTTCAATGAAATATGGGGAAAAATGTCTTGAACATAAAAACATTGAATTTTTTTCACTTTCCACCAAGGAGAATGATTTTTACTTGACCCTTTTCAATGAAGAAAGCATTAATTTTTCTTTCACTGACAAGTTGGCCATTTAAAAGATTATATATCATTCAAAAAAATTTTTGGAAGATTATTGACATCAATATAAACTGAATTAGTGAGATTTTTTTACAAGAGGACATTTCCTTCTCAATTGCTACTGTTATTTTGGTATTTAATTATTGTCTTAATTTCAAGCAGATCAATGTCTCTTGCAATCCCTTTCACAGAGACCATTTTCTGCTCACAATACAAAAAAGATTTATAGTTCCATATTTCCCTTTGGTTTTTCCCTGCCATCAAATTTTTACGTGGTTCTCAAGAGCAAGAAAATGTACAATAATATTACTACAGTCATAAGTTTAAATTGAAAAAGACTCTTAAAATTACTTTTATCTTTTTAGGGAGACTGTCACCATTATAAAATAAATATTTTTCTCCTCTGTTACTAGTTACTGCATTTTTTTTGTTTGTCTCTTTGTCTTGTTTTTCTTGTTATTCATGATGACATTTGGTGTGTGAAAAAGTTTAATATTTCAGAAATTATTCAAATTTTATTTTGCTTTATTAGTTTGTTCATATAACAAAAATAAAGACTTACTTGGATTATATCAAGTAATGGTGATAATACCATCTCTGTATAATAAAGATTTATCATAATCTGGGTCCCAAAAGAACACAGAGAAAACCTCAAAAGTATCTTAAAAAAAAAAGAACCAACCCATAAGCATGCCTGAGTTTTACAGAAACTAGGACATAGTTCAAGAAATTTTAAGGGTCCAGGCAAGGCTCTGGGTGAAGACTTATCACCCAGCACCATTTTGTCTTTTCTCTGTTGCTCAACCATCCACACAACTGATTTACTTTCCGGCCTTATCTGCTCCTCTCCATGACTGCTATAGGAGTCATGAAGTCAAAGTCACATGTCTGTTATCATAAGCTCTGACTTGGGTAATAAGAGCTACATAATCTAGAACTTAATTATTTATTTTCTAAATATAAACATTAACTTAATCAAGGCCAGAATTGTGAAATGCTTTAAAATTAATTTCTGTATTTTGTTGCAAAAGGTAATATTTCCTTCTTTTTCATGCTCCTATAGTATTCCATTATATATATATATGTACCACAGTTTTTTAATCCACTCGTCCTTTGCAACAACATGGATGGACCTGGAAACTATTATGTTAAGTGAAATAAGCCAGGCATAGAAAGAAAAATATCATATGAATTCACTCATTTGAGGAATCCAAGGAACAATGTGAACTAAGGAATGGAATTAAACCTGAAGGGAAGGGGGGAGGGAGTTGTTGACCTGAAATGCTGAGGTTGCCGGTTTGAAACCCTGGGCTTGCCCGGTCGAAGCATATACAAGAAGCAACTAGTATGAGTTGATATTTTCCTTCCTCCCCTGCTCCATTTCTCTCTCTCTCTCTCTCTAAAATCAATAAATAAATTAAAAAAAAATTAAACCTTCCCCTTTACTGGAAAAACTCAAGAGCATGTGGCCTCCTGAAAATAAGTCAGATGCTTCATTTGCATATGCAAAGACAATACTGTAGTTTACTTTATATATCTTTCTTTTCTTGCATGAAATCTTTTCTTCTCAATTTCCCCTTAAAGCACTTATCCTCCCAAACCTTTGGAAGATAATAAAAATTTCCTACTGCCTGACCAGGTGGTGGCACAGTGGATAGAGCGTCAGACTGGGATGCGGAGGACCCAGGTTTAAGACCCTGAGGTTGCCAGCTTGAGCGTGGGCTCATCTGGTTTGAGCTAAAGCTCACCAGCTTGGACTCAAGGTCGCTGGCTTGAGCAAGGGTCACTTGGTCTGCTGAAGGCCCACGGTCAAGACACATTTGAGAAAGCAAACAATGAACAACTAAGGGGTCAAAATGCGCAACAAAAAACTAATGATTGATGCTTCTCATCTGTCTGTTCCTGTCTGTCTGTTCCTGTCTATCCCTCTCTCTGATTCTTTCTCTGTCTCTGTAAAAAAAAAAAAATTCTACTAAAGATAATGGGCTTTTAAAGATGTCCATGCAAAGAGGAAATGAGAAAAAAAAAGTCTTATTAGGACCTAACTCTATCATATAAATTGATCTGCAATTTACCAATTATAAATTTGGATTTTTCTTTATCAATCAAGTTCATTTATTTCCTCATAATATCCCTTCAGGATATCAAAACTGAAATCAGTTCTTGGCAATGCCCTAAGGCAAAGGGGAAAATGTATAGAAAAATCTCTTGGCTGAAAGTAGAATCATAGGCAGATGCAACATGCCATACACTTAGGTGGGAAAGAATAATATTTTAATAATGATCACCTATTTACTTCTAATTTAAATGGTATACTGGTGTCCAACCAGGGAAATAGAAATGAGTCCTTGTATTTATATAGAGGGAATTGAGGCAGAACATTGGTTACACAGGTAATAGGAAGTTGACAAGCTAACGCGAAAAGAGGCCATGGTAAACAGCTAGTGCTGAGCTGCTCCTAAAGCTTAAGAAGGAGTAAGTGCCCCGGTTTCTCCCTCCCTTGGGCCATCCATTCCCAATGGTGCCCTCTCTGGGTTGAACCCAGTAGTAAAGCAGCTGACAAAGAAGTCTGGGAACAAGCCTGAAGAGACAGCTCCTTGTGATAAGGGACAGGGCAGAGAAAGAAGACATGAATCTACAGGCAAACGTGCCTGGACCATTACAAAAGGAAAAGGTAAGAGGATAGCAAGAACAATATTGACATTGACTGTGAATGCCATGAGGCTTGTGTCTTATTTATGTGTGCATTCCTCCTGGACCTGCACATAAAGTTCACTGAGCAAGTATCTGCTGACTAAATAAATGGCTTAAAGAGGATTGCTGCACTGGATTCTCACTCCACACAGCATTAGCTTTAAATTCTCCCTTTTCCATTTTGTTGCCTTTTATTTCTTTCTCCCTTCTTTCACTGCAACTAGGTACAGCTGAGCCATAGTTGCAATCGAACCACAGATGTTGGTCCTCTTGGGCACGTGCCTCCATGAAGAGAGGATGCTCAGCTTCTGTTGTCCCTAGAGTTCTCCATAAGTTCCAGTGATAGGGATGGCAGACGAATTTGGGAGGTACAGACAGTAAATTGTAACAGCAGTAGAGTCTGTGGGGGGGTCACTACTCTTGCCTTTGCTCTGGTTGATTAACTTTGGACAACAGAACAGCACATTAAGCTGGACCCTTAATTTCTGAATGTGCCCTGGGCAGCTGACCTGTAGTTCTGTTATCCAGCTATTCAAAGGACCAGTTGTGTTCTCATGAACCATTTTTCATCAGGGGAGTTCTAAACAGAGCTATCAGATCCCACACGCTGCAGTTATTTCTATTAAACAGTACCCACCCACCAAAAAAGAACTTTATAAATAGTGCTCTTTTAACAATAAAATATGTTTGAGTTCACATTTCCAAAATATGTACATTTAAATAACTGTTGTCTCAAGACACATCATACCATGGTACCAGCTTAATTCAAAGGCCTGGTAAACCCATCACAGTCACAGACTATGTTTGGCAGTAACCTCTGGGGCTTCTATGTACTTAACCATGTAAATGAAAAGAGAAATTGTACAATTTGCTTCTGGAAGCTCTCCCAGAAAAGCAAGGATACTTATTTCCCAGAAGCCTTTAACAAACCATTTCAGTAAATCACTTAGTCAAATAAGTGTCTCATGCTGCCCCCCTGAATCAATAACTGTGGTCAAAGGTAGGATTTTGATGATTATCTTGAACTGGAACTATGTCTTACCTGTAGATTGAATCTCAAAGCATCTTATGTTATATGGAAGAACTGTCCCTGCTCAAATGGAAACAGAACAAGTCTCCATGCAAATAGAAACAAAGGCCAAAAAGCTGTTGAAACTGGAAAACCAGTCACCACACCATTAATATTGCATCCTGTAGACTCCATGTACTTGTCTGATGGAGGATGAGCACAATTATTTTTTTCTGACTATAGACTAGACTTCTTACCTTTCCCAATATTAAGGAATTAAAAAAATATATGTGTGTATGTATATTTTTCTGAAGAGAGAGAGCATAACATTCATTGGAAATGAAAAGAAATCTGTGGTCCCAAAATTTCAAGAATCATTGAAATTTAGGTCAAGTTTCTATATAAACTAGTGCTTATTTCTTTTCTAGTTTTCCCCCAACTTATTATATTTATATCACCAACATGAAAATCACTCCAACCATTCCCTTTTGTCATCCCAGGCATTTCCTGCCTCAAGTTCTTTGACCATATCATTTCCTCTCTGCCTCTTCTAACAGGTAAACCCTAACTCTGTCTTCAAGACCAACTTCAAGTCCAAAGGAAACTTCTAGAAAAAATTTCACAAAGAAAATGAAGTCTTTCATACCTGTGCTCTTCTCACCACAGTCTCCACTATTTATATACCTTGCATGATTGGGAGCTCATTTTGTCTTTGACCTATATCCAAGTCCCGCAGCACTGGGGCGAGTAGGATGGGAAAAGGCAGTGGCGAAATGCATGGGCAGAGGTGCGCTTCTTCTGTAGACTGAAGGGTGTCACCAAAAATACCAATGCATTGCTGGTGAGATAAAATAATTAAAATATATGGGTGTGGTTTTATTTATATAGTGGTTAATGTTAAATAATTATTCCTAAATAAAAAAACAAACAAAACATATCTAAATGTGTCCCTCCTTACGAGCCAGACTACTCATTCTGGGAGAAGCAAATAAGCCATGTAGAAGAAGAAAGTAAACAAACAAAACATCCCAGAAAATCATAAATAGGTGCACATAGCTACGGAACACGCACTAGATCACAACTGTGTTTTCACAGCACATCTTCATAAAAAGAGTAAATTATTTTTTTATTTTCACAGACAGAAGTTTGTTTTCAGGCTTGCCCAATAAATTATATACTTGTTTGAATGTGATTTCCATTTGCCTTTATATTAAAATTAAAGGATGTGAAAAGGTCAAGTTTATTCAGAAAATTGTTAGTGATCCTGGGGAAAAACCTAATTCAGCATGTGTGACCTTAGTCAATTTTCACTTATTGTTAAAGTTCACACAAAGTTTAGCATGGTATTGATGGGAAATGAAAATGTTGACTTATTTTATAGGTACAATAAATATACCTGAATCTAAATTCCTCTAGACAATATGTTTAATAAAGCATATTTATGTGGTTCCGTATAATAAAAATGTTTAAATTAGAAGAGCTGCTTGCCTAGAATGGTAGGTTAATAAGAGCATTTTCAATTTGTAATCTTCATTATTTGTAATGCCTAGAGGGTAACTGACTTGAGCACACTGTCTGGGCTGTCAATCAGAGTAGTTAGATAATATCTGGGGAGCATGTGTTGGGGAAGAATCTGGCTGTGGGAGATCCCAAAGAGGAGATTTGGACCTTTTTCCTGCTGCTCTCCAAGAATGGGAGTTTCCAAGTTTTTAGTTAGATCCCCACATAGTGCTGGGGACCATGAGGGCACCAGTGCAAGGCTTTTTCCTTTTGTAGTATGATGAGGATTAGGAATAGAGTGATACTCAAACTAATGTATTTGAGAAAGTAATTCATTCCCATAAATATGAAACTGGCAAAGATGGGATTAGGCACTGGAGCTGTAGTAATGCTGGTGATTGATAGACAGTTAACTATAGAGGGGATGAGTATGGCCTGAGAAGAATTAGGGAGGAATTAGTTCTTAGCATAAACTGTAGTGTGAGGAGTGGATCTGAGCCACCTGAAAGAGCTGGAATGATCACGCTAGGCCTTGGGAAACATGGTAGTAAGTAGAGAGGGCAGGGTCAGGATGGAGAGTGGTGGAGCTATAACAGAGAGGAGGCTAACCTTCCACGGGCAGTGTGTACGCATGTGGGGAAATTGGACCTGAATATATAACCCAAACATATAATGACTATCTCAAAATAAGATGTTGACTGACTTCAACTATTTGCCGGGTTATTATGACAACAACTTGTAAATATTACCATTGGTGGTAATATTCTTTGAAAACCAAAATATCTCCTTTCCTTTCTAGGTTAGTGTGTACAGGGGTGTAGGAGATGAATTTCAAACATATAATATGCCTGCAAGATGAAGAGATGTACTTGACAAAAAGAATAGTGATGTTACATACTGAATGATACCCCCAAATCCAAATGTTAAGGTTCTAATCCCCAATGTGACTGTATTTGGAGAAAGGGCCTTTAAGGAGGTACTTAAGGTTGAGTGAGGTCATAGTACTGGTGTCCTTTTAAAAAGAGATACCAGGAGTATATTTACTAAGAGAAAAGGTCATGAAAAATCAGAGAGAAAGCAAGCCAAAGAGAGAGGTTTCACCAGAAGCCAACCTTGTCAGCACCTTGGTCTTGAACTTCCATTCTCCAGAGCTGTGAGCAGATAAAAGTTGTTAGGCCACCCAGTCTGTGGTATTTTGTTATGACAGCCAACGCACATAAATACAATGGGTGATGGTCAAACAGCAATTAGACAATGACAGAAAAACACAAGGCAAGTTGAGCTAGATTTTGTGAAAAAGTTTTAATCCTGACCTGACATAAATTTCCCTCTTACTATCTTTTATTTTTCTAATTAAATTTTTTTTATCCCTCCTGCTACCTTGTAATTGCTTTGTTATACTGGGTATGCTATTAATATATGTTAAATTTATCATTTTAGTAAATGGCCATTCTAAATCCTATTTTAAAAATAATGTTGTGAGGAAAAAATAATAGAATATAGACATAACTTTTTCATAAACAATTTATAACTCATATCTTTTTTCTTGTTTAACTTTTCTTGATCATTATAAAATCTATCATTTGGCAAAAAGAAATAGAAAACACCAACATATATTATATTTATACTAAAAAATTTTGGTAAACTTGGAAATAATACAATTAAAAACAGCAGGGAGTATAAAGACTTACAATTTTATAATGACTTTATAACTGTTGAATTTATAAATGAACAGAAAAAGAAAAAGACACGACAAGCTAAGAGAGTATACCAGCTAGCACACTTTCAGCAGCAAGTGATAAAATATTTAATACAAGCAGACTGATGAATGTTCTTATGCTCTAGCTATTGAGAAGACTCAAAGTGTGGCATGCTTCAGGTATGGTTTGATCAGTATACCAACTCTACTTTTATGTTATTAGAGCCATGTGTCAGCTTTACCCATAGGCTGGCTTCTCTCATGGTAGCAAATGACTACATCAATTTGACGTCTTCATGCAGAAAGGAAGGAGAGAGCATCTTTGTTAACTGGATTTAGGAAATTGTCCACATTGACCGAATAAGACATTTTTATTTATTTTTTATTAAATTTATTTGGGTGACATTAGTTAAAAATTTATATAGGTTTCAAGTGTACAAATCTATAATATGGTATCTGTATATTGCATAGTGTGCCTAAAAAAAGTCAAGTCTCTTTCTGTCACCATATACTTGGCCCCTCTTCCTTCACTATGCCCTCCACACCCCCTTTCACTCTGGTAAACACCATACTGCTGTTCCCACAGGCCACATTTTAAATTTTGTGCAAACTAGCCTCCTAAAGATCTTAACACTAGCCCTGGCCGGTTGGCTCAGTGGTAGAGCGTCGGCCTGGCGTGCAGAAGTCCCAGGTTCGATTCCCGGCCAGGGCACACAGAAGAAGCGCCCATCTGCTTCTCCACCCCTCCCCCTCTCCTTCCTCTCTGTCTCTCTCTTCCCCTCCCGCAGCGAAGGCTCCATTGGAGCAAAGATGGCCCGGGCGCTGGGGATGGCTCCTTGGCCTCTGCCCCAGGCGCTAGAGTGGCTCTGGTCGCAGAAGAGCGACGCCCCAGAGGGGCAGAGCATCGCCCCCTGGTGGGCGTGCCGGGTGGATCCCGGTCAGGCGCATGCGGGAGTCTATCTGACTGTCTCTCTCTGTTTCCAGCTTCAGAAAAATACAAAAAAAAAAAAAAAAAAAATCTTAACACCATAACTGTCATCTAAAATGCTTTTTAAAATGTAATGTTATCTGTTCTTCTGAGTTATAAAATAAAGAATTATATTTTTTCTTTATTTTGATATTTTCCAAATTTAATATTTTGTAAAAAATAAATATAAATAAATAAAAAAGTGGTATGTAAGAGGTTATAAATATACTCTCATTAGGGCTAACTTAAAAGAGAAGCTTCTGGTATCCAGAATTCTTGACTATAACATATATAGGAAAGGAAGAGTGAGTTATATCTGTAAAAGCTAACAAAAGCTGGAGATGAAAGGCTAATTTTTTAAAAAGAATAAGCTATCTGGAGGGGGAAAATAAAATAAAAAAACCCCAAAAGTGAGTATTAAGAGAGAGGTAGCAAGTTGACATCTTCCAAGCTGGATACTCAAGCCAATTAAAGCTTTCTGAAGCCATAATGAAGACTTTGATACAATGCTGAAGATTACTGTGTTATACTGAACCCAAAAAGAATAATGATACAGTCTTCACGGAAAGGAAAAAAGTTGAAGTGTAGAATGAGGGCTCATATTCAGAGGTTTTATTGAGTTTAAAATCTACAACAGTCAGAACTTTACACAGAGTACAGTTCAACTTTGATAAAGGCCTTCTAACGGTTGTCTATTTGTTTATCTTTATTTTTAAAAACTCTAGCCTTGATAGAGAAAGGTTCGGTGGATTGTTAGGTGCCATCATAAATGGTAAAGCTGAATGGTAACTATGAGTGTTTCCTATCTGACCGTTAAGCTTATGGTGATTATGTTAATGATGCTCTAAGGGCAAAGTCACATAGCTTGACTCACTCTGTGGGGCAATGACTGTAGATTTTAGAAGTGGATTACACCTATCTTTATGTTAAAAAATATGGCCATTTTAATTTTGATTTGGAATCCAGATATCACCTTATGGGGTAGGATGCTTCATAAGAGGACATTAATTTTTTAAATATTTGAAGTATGACAGATAATAAAAGATGCACTATGTGAAATCAACTGCAATAGTAAAACAAGTCACAACAACATTATAAATATTTATATAATGTTAGTAATATAGAAACCAAACCTAAAACTGTAAGAAGTATATTTCAGAGAGGTCTATGACTGTTTCTGTTGTAGTCACTGGAATGTGCCTTCCATTTTACAGAGAGCAAAGAAATATGTTAGGTTGAACTTAACTCTGTGTAGACTCACTTCTACTAGTCTCTTTGTAGTCTTCTCCCTGTTTAGTTAATTATTTGTAGTAAGATTGTTTTTAACTATATAGCTTACCATAAATTTACTAACTTAGCTTGATTTCTACCAACTAACCTTGTTATCTTTTCTTTTTCTGATGTATTCAATTTTTTTTTTCTGATCAGTGTCTGCCACTCAATAGCACTCAGTTCAGTAGTTATTGATGAGTCCCTTCTAGGTCCCTACCGGGACCACTACAGTAGGACAACTAAGGTGATTTGGAAAGACTGTGTCCGGTGGCTCTTCTACACATTAGTTATAACCCAGATGCTTTATCTACTCTAAGACAGCTCAGACATTGTCACCTGAAAGAGACACTGACCAAGGAACTTACCCATTATGTGAAAAGGTGGTTGGGAAGGACGGGCAAGCTATCTTTATAGTGCCATGCTGGGTACTTTTTGCTCTGTCAACAGCTCCCGTAATTAAAAGCCAGTGTGAATGCCATTTTCTGAGTGCCAACAATGTGTCAGGTACTTTTTTTTGTGCTTGATATTCATGGTTTAACTTGATTCTTAAAACTCTGTGAACTATAAGTATGATCATGTGTTTTTTATTGAAGAAATTAATATTTATTAAATATTATACTAAAACTATCATAATCCAAACCCAAGCCTGACAGCCTCCAAAGCCCATTCTTCCCCCATAATGCCATGCTACTTTTTCAAACCAAAGACTTTTGCTTCGCCTCTGATGACTTTCTTCGGTCATCTCTCCAGCTTGGTTTATGGTGCACCTGCGCACTACTCAGATTAGCTAAGCATTATTTTTAGTACCTGTTCTTTGAGTCTTTGCCAATCAGCCACAAACAAACTGTTTGACTGAATTTTTCATATTGCATGTAATTTGGTAAATGAGAAGGGACATGTAATAATAAAATTATGTCCCAAAGGACATTTTCATATTTTATTCGCTGTTTCTCTTTAAAAATTTCCATCGTTAAAAGCACCTAACAGTCATAGGCTCTGGATATAATAGCTTCAGCTGCAAATAAAGAACTGTCTTTATGGGTGAAAAGTGTGAAAAGGACTATTATATCAGTCTCTCAGCTACTTTTCTACAAAACTCTGTATGTTCAAACAAATGAAGGCAACCATTACTAAACTAGTCTTTTAAACTTGTGTAAGATTTTCCATACCTGGATTTCAGATCATTATAGAGACAAACATTAGTTTATTCTTTCTTTTCTCCTAAATTTCCATATGGACATATTTATTTACAGAGGAGATCATAAACTTGGCAGAAAGTTAGGAGCAAGGCATTGATGGAAAACAGGTACATGGTGTAGGATGCTGATTTCAGTGCTTCTTGCTTGCATTTCTCATAGTGGAAGCACAGCCATCCTGTTACACCTGTATTTTATGGTTCAATGAACAGCTGCAATAACAAACTTTAAATACTTATCAAATGTCATAAAATGTCATTTAATATTGTTCTTGGTTTGTAAAAAGAAAATGAAAACTGATAAAGTTCAGGTATATTTTGTGCTGTTTCAATAGCTTAAATACCATACTATAATCTTTAAACAAATATATAGTCGACTGTAGTAATATGGTAATAGTAAATTAGAGTGTGCTATGTTTTTTCAAGACAATGCAATCATATTAAAAAAAGGTTCTTTTACTGATGCTCTAAACAATGTTTTTGGCTGCATCATGTCATAGATTCAGTTGATAATAAAAATTATCTTTGAATGGAATACTGTAAATTTTTACAACCCCAATTCTCCAGTGTGATTATGGAATTTGAAATCTAATTCTACCCAGAACAATAAAAGAGTTAGACCAGAGAAATATGGCTAAAAACAAGGTAAGATAAAAGAGAAACTGCTTCAAAGATCTTTTTTATTTTACTATTTCTTGGTGTCATGTTATATACCAAGTCACCATGTTGTTATGGAAAAAGACAATGAGAAAATCTGCTCTAGACAATCAACACTTCTAAAATGTTAACTCAGTAATAGTTCTTCCCTTAATAGTTACATATTAATTTACTATGATCATCTATCTATAACATATACAAAGGATTTTCAGAGCAATGGATGATTAGTCAACATACAACTGTTTAGACACCATGGGTCATGCAAATGGTGGATAAACTGGTTCAAAGAACTGAGATGTATTGCTAATTCAATCCTAACTTCTGTTTCTTTTTCATATCCAATTAATTACCAAGTCCCATAGATTTCACCTCAATAATCTTTCAAATTTTTTCATTCAGCTACATCCCACTACAACTGTTAAGGATTACCACAGTAAGTTCCTAACAACTTAGTCCACTTTAACTTATTCTAAGCACTATTTGGAAATAAAATTATAATTATACCACTCCTGTATTTTAAACTACTTCAGAGTATTTATATTTAACTCATGATGAAATCCAAGGCTATCAGAATAATTATGCAGTATCCTCCATGAGCACACTATTCTTACTTTTTTTAGCTTTGATTTTTTTTTACTACTTTCCCAAATACTTCACCCAAATTAAACATCATGTAGATCATTCTCTGTCTCTCTTCCTTATTCTTTGTTTATGTTTCCTGTTGCTAGAATACACTTTCCCTTACCTTTCCTCTGAACCACTCAAATAGTCTATTGAGACTTAGCTCACTAGTCACCTTTTCCATTATGCTTTTTCTTACCTTTTCTTCTCATCTTGATTAGATCCTTTTTCCATGTAAACTCTTAGCTTAGGTACATATGGCTGATGTTGTATCTATGTGGTTCGGCTATCTTCTATGAAACAGCTGTTAGATCTTTGAGAACAAAGATCATGTTTTATTTGACCTGCACAGAACTTGGCACATTGGTTTTTACACAACAAATAAACATTTGTAAAATAAATATATGAATAAAACTCAAAATGAAGAAGTTATATATTAATTCTATCCTAATTTATAAATGTATTATGCATTTATCCTTCACTGCAAACTATACCAAATGTGATATTTTGTATCTGATTCTATAGTGTTGATTGCTAACATTTTTAGTTAAATGTTATGTTTCAGTAATTAAATTAAATATATATTTAAATAATAATCTTATGCTTCATTAACTGTAAGATTAATTATAAGACACCATAAATTGTAAGTCATGTATGTAGCGATACTAAAATGTGGTGATGGAGGTGGGGATATCTGTGTTTTATAGACAGTGAAATAAAATTCCCTGTGGTTTTTTGTGCTTGGACTTGTGCTGTGTTTTATTTCAATAATTCTCTTAATTCTCTCAATAGTCCTATGAGGAAGGTGCTTTTGTTATCCTTATTTTAAAAATTAATAAGCTAATGTCAGAGAAAGTTATGCAATTTTCCTAACCTTTCCCAAGGTTACATATATTCTAAGAGACAATGCTAATATTTCAGTCTCCATCTTACTCCAAAGTGCATGTTCTACATCTGAAACATTCCTGATATTTCTTTATTTGGGTTCAGACCTCAGAGGAAAACCAAAGAAACTAATATTATTAACCTCCAGTTTAAAATATGCTTTTCTTGGCTCCATCAAACATAGAAGCACATATCAAAATACAAACACTGAGAATTTCATTCTCTTAAAAAATGTTACTTATAAAATTAAATTTAATGAGGTGACATTGATCAATAAGAGTACATAGATTCCAGGCAAACATTTCTATAGCATTTGAACTGTTGATTGCATTGTGTGTCCATCACCCAAAGTCAAATAATTTTCCTAGTAGATATTTCTTTAAATGTCATCTATTAAACATTAAATTTTGTTTCACATATAAATTATAAAATAGTTACTGAAAAAAAATTGAGACACCTCAGGAATTGTTAAAAACAGGGCTGACCTGAGGAACGAGTATTACCCTGAACTGTTAATGACATCTTGGGAAGAGGCCTGTTAGCTTCATTGAAAGAAAGGCAGATGCCCCCGACATAAATGTCATACCATTACAATATGTTACATAAATATTTTACAGCTGAAGATGCCAAAACAAAATAAGCTTACTCTAATACTGAAGTATAAATAATGCAAACACATTTCTAAATTTTAACTTGCTACAAGATAATTGAACCAATAAAATACAGAAATCAACACAGTGAAATTTGAAACTAATTTAACTCTTCTTCCTTCTTATGAAGGAATTTCGATACGTTCCAGAGCATCTAACACTAAAGGAAAAAACATAACTGAATAATTTTTTACTCCCTAATGCTCGTTATTTTCTATTACGATTTCAACACAGGTGCACATACAAGCACAGGCACATACACACACATTTTCTACATCCAATTATTGTAATCTGCATCTTAGTGTCAGTCTGTCAAAAACTAAAGTAGATGAAGGTAAGTTTTTTATCAAATTCACTTCTCTTTTGTCATGTTTCCAAAATGCTCAATGTCACTGTGCTCTACCAGGCCCAACAGGACTTCCTTTTTCCTAATCCTCTCAAAAAGCTTGATGTTTATTCACTCAACATCACCACAAAACTGATCCATCCTGCATCCATTCTCTCAGAGCGCTGATCTCTGCTAATGAGATTGCACAACTCAAACACAGGCAGATAATATTTTAATTAAATTTCCTTTCAGTTACTGTTTTTATTTTAACTAAGGCTAAAGCTGGCCCAAACCAAAATTATAAGGAAAACCTACATCATCTTAGAAATTTCCAAAGTCCTTGACATGACACTTTATTTCTTGTGCATGGAACCTCCTTTCCTTTCCCCTTAGACCTGTAACAGCTTCCTTAGCCTCCTTAGAACTTTTTCAAAACTGTATATCTTACACACATGCTTTAGTAAACTGACCAGAATAAGCAAAAGTTGAGTTGATGGCTTAAGGTCTTGCAGCAAAATGCTCTGAGTTTAATATACCAGAATACATTCTTGATAGCCCAATACTACCATCCAGGTTTCTGATGTAGCTAAAAATATGTAAGAACAAATGTCTTATTATAATTCTATTTCTTTACTTTTATCAATAGTAGGAACTATTAATATAGTATTCTTTATTAAACTCACTCCAGACATGACCGCTAACAAGAAACCTTACCTAATTTTCTTCTCTGACCCAATGTACCTGGTACTCATCTCTACATGAGTCTTGTCTTTCTATATGCTCTTGTCAGTTCGCCTGGACTATAGATTTCTCAAACACATAGATGAAAGCTTCTCTATTTCTGTATGCCTGGAATACAAGAGCAGTTCATCCTAGGTCTAACTTTTTCCTCTCAATTTTTATACTAATCTAGTTATTCAGCTTAGTGATTCTCAAGTAGAAGAGAAAACACGTTTCCCCAACACTAAACATCAGAATCCTCTGGAAGATTTTTTCAACCAAGCACAGGCATGGTTTTTTGTCATATCTCCTGCAAGAAAGCAAGGCTTCCTCTACATCTCTTGGATGAATCACTGGTGTCTGAGTCACTGCACAAAGCAGCAAAATGGAATGTGTTATGATCTTCAGGTGCTTCTAGGTAGGAAAGCTAGAGTAGAATCTTTGCTCTGATTCTCTGCAAATTCTCTGCAGCATTGCATCGAGGTCTTTAAATGCGAGTGCCTCTGGGACTTTCCACATGCTGGACCCTACACTTTTCTCTACTTGACTAATTCCTACTAGCCCTTCACATTCTAGATAAAATATTATGCCTTTCAAGATCTTATTTTGCTTATTTTTATAGAGTTGTAGGATTCTCCTAGAGCCCCATGTGAATAGCCATCACAGCCAAACATTATCTGTGCTTACTATGTTTGTCCACTCCATTCTTTGTCCTATCCACTAAATTGAAAGTGTCTTGAATTCAAGAAGTCTTTTTAATACTTCTATCACAAAGCTTTATCATAGTAATACACATATAATATGTAAACAATAAATGATGTCTGATAGATGAACAACAAAATGAGTGAATCAATAGGCAACCTTGTACAGGGTGCAGTAGAAAATAAAATAGAATTACATAACATGCTCTTTTCTTTGAATCTGTGGTGATATGACACATAAAAACAGAGAGCACCAGAAGATATTATTTGACAAAATGCTAAATTTATCAAGTAAAAAAATTTAGATAGAATTAAAATAAAATGTTTCAACTGAAATAAGAAGTTGTAAGAGACTAATGAGAAGACAAGGGAAGAGAGGACATGCTGTGAAGATGGGAGTCTGCATGTTCCGGTGCAGGAATGGCCTAGGATGTGTGCTGCAGAAGGCATGCAAAGGAAATGGCAGAAACGTCGGACATGGAGCAGCCGGAGAAATGGGGAGCCCTGGCCTCTCATTATCACTATCTGGCATATGCCTTCTCTGACAAAGATTCTATTTTCTTCAACCGAAATGCCCAGTTCTCAGGGATTCCTGGAATTGTTAATTTTGCTATCAATTTAAGGTTCTGGGTGGGGGTGGCCGGATTAAACATTTAAATTGAGTTTTATAAGAATGAGAAAAACTCATTATGAAAGAAAGAATTTGTGCCTGACATGTGGTGGCACAGTGGATTAAGCACTGACCTGGAACACTGAGGTCTCTGGGTCAAAACCCTGGGCTTGCCTGGTCAATGTACATATGGAAGTTGATGCTTCCTGCTCCTCCTCCCTTCTCTTTCTCTGTTCTCTCTAAAATGAATAAAGTAAACAAAATAAAAAAATAACTTGCAACGTTGAGGTTTCAATTCAAAGATTTTGACTAAAAAAGAATTCTGCCTTGGGTTTTTCAACAAAGGAGATATACCAAAATAAAACCACCCAAATCAAGTAATCAATTTGGTTTTAAAGTAATTGAATTACAAAAAAAAATATCTAACATGCTTCAAAGATATACCTGTCAATATTTAACCTCTAAGGCAATTACTAGTTTCTGTAACCATACCAAAAAAACACTGCTAAAGAAGTACAACTCTCGGCTTGTTCTTAAAGTTTTCTCAGATGTGGCCAGAAAGAATAATGTTCAGGAGAAATTCCATAGAGGAAACACGGGAAAGCCAGAAAAGATCTGGAAACTATGCAATGGAAGGATCTGAGTCAGCCCATCACTACTCTTTACTGTCCCTGTTCTCTAGTACACAACATTTCTTTTAACTGGAGACAGATGTATAGATCCTCCTGATCGCCTTTAAAACATGGGGACTTCAACTGATCTTTTCCTGTTTCCTCACTATCATTGTGTAATAGGTCCCTGAGGAGTAGTTAAATATATAGATTTTTCTTGTATATTGCAAGATAATGAGTGTCAAGTCCATATATTAGTAAAAGAATGCACGTCATAGAGAGAACCTAAACTTAGGATTTGTTGCAATAGTTGAACATGACTGAGTTGTCCACTACTTGGAAGGAAGTGAGTGCATGCATGATGCTTGAATTATATTAGATAGGGACTCTTGGAATGCTGAGAGGGCGATGGTGGGGAGGGTATTGTATACCGGGCCAATAAGTATTTGGCTATAGTAGCTACATTTTTCGCCTGCATGTGCCTTCTACCACATGGGTGGGCATGAATCAAGATGTGCTAATTAAAGCCCTTATTACTATCATCTGGAGGGATGAGTCTAAGTCTAATGTTAAACACATTACCTATGCTGGGTCAATCAGAGATATTACCCTGGTTTTTCTGATGGTGCTAATAAAGTAAATACTTTCTCTTAGAGTCATAAAGACTAAGAATTGAAAGAAATTTAGAGAGAAACAGATAAGAAATAAAGAGGAAGAGCAAATCTTAGGATTATAATATACTGATTTTTAACTCCATATATTTTTTTGTTTGTTTTGGCATTTCTTTTCTTTGATTTTGTGAGGTACCATAGAGTTTTACAAATAAATTACTGTTTCTTATTTTGATCTGTTAGAATTAATTGTTGCTACTTAAAGAATTCCAACATTTGCATAGCATTTCAATCCTTATAACCCTTTAAAGTAGTTATTATTGTTGTTATCTGTAAAACAGGTAAGAAAATTGGTACTCAGCAGAGTAAGGTAATTTTCCAAAGTCTCCTGGCTCAGAAGTTTTAGACCTGAGATGAGAAGTAAGGTTTGAGACTATGCTCATAGTGCATGTTTTTCCCTGTCTCCTGCAGATAACTGGGAGTGAGTGAGGTAGAGAAGGGCCAGGGTGCATTTGTTCTATGTGAGGAAAGACATATGTTCATATCCTGTTCTGGGAACTGCAAATAGCACTCAAGACGATAAAGTGAACTGATAGAGCTGCTGCAAGAATGGATGATGAGGACAACTTTAAAGAACATGAGTGAGTGACAAATAGGGTACATTTATTCCTTAGAAAAACAAGTTTGGCAGCACTGGTGATAATGCATTGGAAGATGGCATCAGTGTAAGCAAAAAGAGAAGATAGGAGACTCCTATGGTCCTGTATACAAAGAATGATGGAGTCCAAACTAAGGGGGAGACTGATGGAGGGGACAGAGCCATGGTTAGTAAACCGACTAGTCAGAATCACTAGATATGAGAAGTATAAGAAAAAGGAAAAAGTGATAGAAAGAAAAATAAGGAAATTATATTTCCTTAGATCAAATATAAGAAAATACTTCCTTATTTTCTTTGATCAAGTGTGTAGATCAAGGCAACATTCACTAAACATGGGAATATAAGAATACTGGCTGGTGTTGGGTAAAGAAAGGACAATTTAATTTTGCACATTTGATTATAGGATTTCTTTTCCTCTTCTTTTTTTTCTTTTCTTTATTTTTCCAGGGATAGAGAGAGAGAATGAAAGAGAGGGATAGATAGGAACAGATAGACAGGAATGAAGAGAGATAAGAAGTATCAATCATCAGTTTCTCATTGTGACACCTTAGTTGTTCATTGATTGCTTTCTCATATGTGCCTTGACCACAGGCCTTCAGCACACTGAGTGACCCTTGCTCGAGCCAGTGACCTTGGATCCAAGCTGGTGAGCTTTTTGCTCAAGCAAGATGAGCCCGCGCTCAAACTGGCGACCTCAGGGTCTCAAACCTGGTTTCTCCGCATCCCAGTCCGACACTCTTTCCACTGCGCCACTGCCTGGTCTGGCTTGATTATAGGATTTCAAATAGGAAACCCTAGTAAGAAGATAGCTAATCTGAAGTTCAGGAGAGTTGTCTCATTGTCAAGACAGAACACTAGGAGCAATTATTTATAGCCTGAAAAGAGAAGTCTCTTTTGGGATAAAAGTGGATCTTGGGTCTATGCTTTCCCATAGCCAAAAGTTAACTATTTAATTACTGGAAAAACAGTTGCAGGAGAAGTCTAGGGTAGTGGGGACCAGGTGTTGATTCTTGAGATAGCAGTGAAATAAGCAAAGCTATCCCATTCTGGAGAATGGCTTATACCCAAATCTTGGTTTTATCGTGCGAGTTATGAGAGTAAGGAAAGCAACAGGGAGGTAGACAAAAGGCAAAGTGAGGGAATAAGGTCCATGAAGTGAAGAAGAAACCTGGTAAATAATAATATTTCAGAATTAAATAGACGATGAGGAATCAAAGAAAAAGCCTGAGAATAGGCAACCAGAGATTTGGAAGAAGAAAAACTATAGTATCTGAAAAGACAATAATGATCTGTGTGAACACTGCAGAGAATCCGTGTAAAAACCAAAACAAACTATGTTCTCTTGATTCAGCCAGTGGGAAATTCTTGTTGACCCTAGTAGGGATATATTTATAAAGGAGACATTAACAAAATAGCGACGAATTCAAACACAGCCAGACACAGCCACTTCATGTGTTTCTGTGGGTTTCTATATAGGTCAAGTCTGTTCACTTTTATAAACACAGCGTTGAGTATGCTGACAACAGAACAGAAACTAGTAAAAATATACCTCTGCACATGAATCAAATATGCCAGCACTGGAATCTCATAAAAGAAGAGAGGACAGGTCCTCCTTGCAGTCCATTAGTAACAATGATGATCTTTCCTTCGTGAAACAGGTAACTGTGTGAAGCAAACCAAACATCTCCAACAAAATGGGGTGAACTAGAGAACAAAGGCTCAGGGCCCAGCTGTTGGCACCTGGGCAAGACCAAAGGCTTGCAGGATGTTTGATGTCCCTGAGTACAGTCAAATTTCTTACCCAATCCAAAACCTTTAATGAGGTACTGAAGAAAGCAGCCGCCCAGCTGTGTCAGCATTGTGAAACCAGCCCAGAGAGAAAGAAAACCTCTCATGTGTTCACCTCATCCTGTCTTACCCTTTTGTCTTGCCTTTGCCTCTGCCTTTTTTATTTCTTTCTGAACCACAGAATCTACTTCTTTCTAACCTTTGAACACCACATGCACATGTCACATTGAGAGCTACGGCGCAGTGGAGGTAGAGTAAAATCAACACCTTTAACATCCATTTCTCGTAAAGTGGTCAGAAGGGGGAAAGGAAATTCCTCAACGTTATCTCTCAATGCAACTGTCATGAAGGCCCACTTGGCTTCCACTGGGCCTGACACAGTGTTACCTGAGAAATGAAACCCATTAAAGCCAACGTAAGCTAGGAATAGCTTAGCAAAACAATATTTCTTACCTAGAACGAATGGCTTACATGGTGCTGGGACAAGGATTCTTCCTGCCCAGGATGACCAGAAGACCCTTGAATCAATAATCACAGGCCACAGGCACTCGAGCCCTTTCCCTCATGGTACCAAACAAATATAAGTGTGTGTATTTGTGTAATGATGCAGAAATAGTAGCACTGTCACCTCTCACCTAGTCAGTGGGTTTGAACATATTCAGAGGGACTTTGGAAAGTAAGGATATCTGTGAGAACCAAGAGAGCAAATATTGAAAGACGGAATGTCAATACTAGAATGGACCCAGGTTCTGGGCTTTTTCGGCCAGAACAGCAAGGGCAGGGAGCCTGTGGCAGGAGAAGAGCCACCCTGTCATCGAGGAGCAGAAGGGTGTCAGTCAGTCAGAGATGAGGTTAGAACTTCTTTCATACTCACTGGGTCTATTACATTTTGAATTGTGATGCAAGAAGAGCAAAGACAATTTTTAAAAGGACACCTTGTGTAGCAAAAAGTTCACCTCTGGAGGCAGTGGGTCTGATGAGGGTTCTGTTTCCATCCTTTATTAAATAGTTTCATAAAAAAAGGGATCACTTCTGTGTCTGCCCATTCCTATATTCCTAGTGTTTAGTACAATACAGTAGAAGCTAAATAATTAGTTGTTGAATAAGTGAAAGAAAAGAAATACAAAGGAGAAAATAAGACAGGAATAACTGATTTTACATTGAGTCAGTTGCTTACCATGCATAATCTCAATTTTCTTATCTGTAAAATGGGGAAAATATTATATATCAGCAAAGATCCAAGGAGAAAGAATATATGTAGCTGTGCGTATCAACATGGTTAGTCCATAAAACACACCTAGAGAGTGAAAACGGTCTTACTATAAGACTGAACAGAGGGAGCATACTGTGTGAATGTGCTTTTCAATTTATAAATTTCAATATCCTGGAAACATAGCTCCATCACTGGGAAGATGATATCATAGGAAGGCTAAAATGACCCAACTTAAATATCTATGTAGGTTTTTACTTTAAAAAGTGGTGAAAAAAAAAAAAAGATAACAAATTGTAAGAAACTATTTGAAAGCCTAATCATCATCGTCATTATCATAATAACCTTGTAATTGCAATTTAGAATTGATTACTGGGTAAATATCTGTAACTGTGGGCTTATGCAAAGTTACAAGAAAATAATGTTTTAGAATTAAATAGTTGATAGCGACTATGACATACTTGTCATTAGATTTAAAAGGAAAAAATAAAGGAAAGATTAAGGTGAACTAGAATATCATGAAACCATAGAGTCCCAGGATTCAGTGAGTATTTAAAACCATGTTTTCAAACTCCAGTGGGCACCTGAATCCTGGGAAGATATATGTCAGTCTAAAGTCTGGAAGAATGATTTGGATTTGGTTGATGGAAGAAGAGTTCTGATGGGGTCTTAAGCTTCTGAGGGAAAGAGACAGAGAGACAGAAAGAATCAATCTAAGAGTCTTGTTGACTGTTCTAGAATATCCAAGTTATGCCATCTTGGACATGAGAATAATAGGGCCAAGGGCATGAACCTTAGTTTTCAGCAATCTACTTAAAATAAAGTGGGGCTGGACAACTCATAATGCGCTGTCATCTTTTCTAAGCTCTGCCTCTGTCCATAAACCAGGTCAGGCGCTTGCTAAATGTCCCAGGCTGCCTGCAGTTGGAGATAATGTAAACTTTCCTAAGCCTGCAGTGCTATTTATCTCTTCTTATCATTATAGCAAAATGCCACAGCTCTGTCTCAAAACACAGATTATAACAGGAACATAAAATACAGAAAATTAATTGTTTCTCTTGATAACAATGTTGGACAACAAAGAATTAAAAACTATCTTCCCCAAAAGGCTGTCTTCTTCCCAAAGCAGTTTTAAAACTAACAGCAAGTCATGCTCAGCCTACTCTGATCACTATAGGCTTCATAAAATGTACTCTTTTGAAGCATGTTTTTTGTTAATGCACAGATAGTCCCTTATGTCACATAACAGCCACACAGAGCCTCCATTTATCAATGGACATGATTCTTTTAAAGGATCTTTCAGAAATCAGAAGTAGTGATAGCAATAATAATCTCTGAACTGTATCTTACTAGGGGATCTAATAAAAAGTATTGTTTTGTTTCTCATATAAACTTATGATTTTCTCTGATCCCCATGATATATATGATAAATGCTATTTTAAGAGTAGAAAGCATAAAGAATCAGAGAAGAAAACTTTGTCATGTCCATCAGAAAATCAAATGGAAAACCATTGGTAAGGCAGTACTTAACTTATACATTAGGCTCTAATGGACTTTGCTCTAGGTAGTATGATGATGTTTTCCAAAATATGATATTAAAAAAATTCAAAGAAAGCAACATAATTGGTTTATATACTTGAACACTGGAAAAAGACTTTAGAAAAAATGTAGGATTTAAACTGAGACTTGCAGAATGGGTAGGATTGCAATTATCTGAGTAGGAGTGGGATGGGCATTTGGAGACAGAAACAGCTTAGTTCAAAACTAATTATTGTAATCTAAGTATAGAACAATATAAAATATATTTTATAATATAAACAATATGGAGAGAGATTGAGTCCTAGAATCAGAAAACACTGAATAACTTCTCTGTATATAAGAGCACTCTACTATGTAGTAGCCCAAAATTCATCTCTCTGACTACGTTCCTTTAATGTCAGGACCATGTCTTTATCATATCTGCTTCTCTGGGGCCTAACACAATGTCTTTTCTTTAGTTTTAGTTTGATGAACACAGTTCACTAAATGACCCCAAATGTATAATGGAATAACCTACGTAAATAACCCTAAAGGAATGGACTTAACAGATTTTCAAAAATTAATTTGCTGCTTTTTTTTTCCAGAACTATATTCTTTGGTACTTTATATGGTTGCATGCTGTGTTTATGGAAAATTATTTCAGTGCACCCATATGACCCCTAAATTACATATTTGCACTACCTTTTAACACACATTTTCTCAATTCTTCGTGTATTATAAAAACTGAAGAGATACACAATTACTTTTTGATGAAGAAAGGCAAAATCTGGAATTCTTTAAAGTAAGTATTTAGAGAATAAAATTATACTTCTAAGGCAGAATGGACAACATGAAACCAGAGTGATGAGAAAACCCATCATTGCAATTTTCTCTTGAGGATGTTATAACATAGCATCCAAGTTTTTAAAACCAGCTTGTCTGTTTTTGATAGTAAACACACACAGGAGATGAAGAAGTTCAGAGAGACATGGGATAACAGGATCACAAAACCATAAAAGCCATGGAATAATGTTACACCACCAGTTTCCCAGAGGAAAGTCAGTGGCAGTTTTTATTTATTTTTTATTTTTATTAAAACCCGCATGTTAGCAGGTTTTACATTTATATTCTATTCATAATATCTTTTGCCTGGACACTGATGTTACAGGATTTAGAAGATGTCCTCAAATATACAAACCTCAGCAGACAATGCTGTGAAAATATAAAGTATAGATGTTCAAACAGATATATTCTAAATAAGATTTTGCAAATTGATTTCCAACAATTGCATCCTATTTTAAATATCTTAGGAGAGTGTTTTAAAATACCATTTAAAAGAAATGGACTGCAGAATTGTTTCTTATATCCTGTACTTTTTAAACATATTTTAATATGTTGAGCTTACTTCTCTATGTGTTATCTAAGATGAGGTTCCAGCTCTTAATCCATGAGAGACACTACAATAGAAGAGATTTGCCTACTCAATTCTAAAAAAAATATTAGGGCTTATATTGGAAATAACATTGCAATGAATATGGGGTGCATATATCTCCTCAAATTAGTGTTTTGAGATTCTTAGCATATATTCCCGTGTTCACCAAGATCTAAAACCAGCCTAAGTGTCCATCAGCAGATGAGTGAATAAAAAAGCTGTGGTACATTTACTCAATAAAATGGAATACTATGTGGGCCATAAAAAGAAGAAAATCTGACCTTTTGCAACAGCATGGATGGATCTGAAGATTATTGTGCTAAATGAAATAAGCCAGTCAGAGAAGGACAAGTACCATACAATTTTACTTATATGTGGAATCTAATGAACACAATAAACTGATGAACAAAATAGAAACAGAGGCAGGGTTATGGGAAGCAGATGGACAGCTGTCAGAGAAGAGAAGGGTGAGGGGATTGGATGAAAGAAGGTGAAGAGATTAGGCAAAAAAACATATGCACGTAACACATAGATACAGACAACAGGATGACAATAGCCAGAGAAAGGGTGGAGGAAATAGGGGAAGAGGGCAAAGGGGAGGGGATGGGGATAAAAAATAATTTGTTTGGGTGGAGGGCACACAATGTGATGTGTAGGTGGTGTTATATTGAGTTGTACACTTGAAGCCTGTATAGTCTGGTCAACCATGTCATCCCAATAAATTAAAATAAATAAAAATTTTTAAAAAGTAAAAAAATAAAATAAAAAGGGTTGCATAATATTGGAATTTGAAGCATTATTATAATCAGCTAGAGATAACTAAGAGTTTATCTTTCTTAAAGATCTATTCTTGCAGACATACTTCCAAAAAGTAATATTTGACATATTATCTAAATTCTTCCCATTGTCTTAATCATCACTGGAAGTAGAATTGACAGCTTACTCCTCTTCACTCGCATATGTTCAGAAATAAAATAGACACACACACACAAACACACACATGCATACATATATCCCTGCATTAACCCAGTGTTAAGTAGTGCTTTCATTACTGATAGAACACCTAGTAATCTATAATCACTAGCTATATGACCTATGATATATTGCAGGGGCTATGTGCCAAATATAGCCAAGCACCAGTTTTTGTAAATAAAGTTTTATGCTTACATATTGTTTATAATTGCTTTCATGCTGTTATAATGGCAGAATTGACTAATAGTTCTGGACTTATGACTCCTAATGTCTAAACTATTTAATATTTATGACCTAGTTCTTTATAAATAAAGTTTGCTGATTCCTGATCTGTAGTCTAACTGCTATAATGCACCAGGAATTCCTAATCACTTATAACTGTCAAAATTGAGTATTTCTTAATCAAAATAATGCAAAAAGATTTATGCTGTAGAAATACAGAGTTTTATTTTTAGTCTAAGTTTGGCAATAGCTTTCCAGAAAATATCCCTTAATATCAGACCATCAATAATATACAGTGTTTGGTCATAGAAAAGCAAATCAAATTCATTAATATTTCAATATATCAAATATTGTAGGTTCCTTTGGATATATATGTCTTTCGGAACCCATGGCTGGGCCTCTTCCTCTCAACCTAAATAAAACTTGCTTTCTCTCTCACTGGGACTGCTTCTTGAATTCTTTCCCGCTCTAGTCAAGAGCCTGGAGGTGCCAGACCTTGCCTAGGCCACACTCTCCAGCTCAGAACTGGTCTACTGACAACAGCACTTAGTAAACCACTATCTACAATTTACAGATAAGTAACCAGAGGCCCAAATGGTCTATAAAAATTACCTAACAACACACAACTAGTATGTGGGGCAGCTCTGATTTGATTCCAGATTTTTTTTAAAAAATCCAGTTTCTTCCTAGAACTGAATAATGCCTTTTTAAAAATTATCATATTTTAGCTCTCGAGGAA
This sequence comes from Saccopteryx bilineata, assembly GCF_036850765.1. NCBI lineage: Eukaryota > Metazoa > Chordata > Mammalia > Chiroptera > Emballonuridae > Saccopteryx > Saccopteryx bilineata. The sequence continues at coordinate 109,917,658 of NC_089494.1, read as the reverse complement.
GCTAACTGCACACAACATGTAGGTGCCTCCCATCCTGGATTGACTCTCTCACTCAACAGTCCTCTAACATTTAGTTCTAAATAGATACTATAATATAAACAAGAGAGGCCTAAAGAATACCAGTTAGTGCCAATACAATAACAGCAGGGCCCTTTGGAAAATAATTATTTTACTATCATCCTATGTAGAAAAGGAATAATTCCACAGCCCATTTACAGTTCTTTCTGGAAGTGCTCTCTGCACTGGAAGCCAAGATGCTTCTTCACATCACAACAGGTCTCAGCTCCGCCTATCTGCATTTCATTCCCTGCTCCAAGCAAATCAAATTCAGAAATCTCATTTGAAGCACTCACAAATAAAATGCTTGAAACAACTGACCTGCATTAAAGTTTCATGAACCACTGGGGTATAATCAGACCTTGTTTGAAAACCACATTCCAACTCTGCGTGCAATATTACTACAGCCACTGCCGCTCAGCAAACCTGCACTCTAAACACAATGAAGGTCTCAAATTGTTTGAGGACACAAATGGATTCCTAATCAGCAACAACCAGCTGAGAATAGGCTTCTTTTAAAGTGATGTGTCTACGTGTATAAGCCAAATAAAAACATAAGGAATTGCCCTTAAAATCACAACTTTTATCCAGCAAGGTAATTTCCCTAGAAATTATATTGATATAATCGTAGTGATAAGTTTGAGAGCAAGAGTAGAAAAGGGAATTACCATTTTACTATTGTCTAGCCCAAATTAGAGAAAATTTATTAATAACATCCAATCACTTTTATGCATGGGCATTTAATAGTTATTAATTTCATCAATATTTACTGAGTTTATTGCCTGTTTGTCATTGTGCTATGCCTGAAGTTTCAAATACGAATACATATATTAGTATTTAAAACTCAAGGGCTTATATGTATTTGAGAACTTTTATATATAATAATTGCAGTATAGGAGCAGAAATGAAACAATGACAAGGAGGGGAAGAGAAGGGAAAGGACCATCTGCTGTACGTATGCGGAAGGGCAGGCCCTGGTAAACTAACTCATTTTCAGCTGGTGAAGTACATCAATGTCTCTTTCAGGTGATTATATATGTCTGAGCTGTCTTAGTGTGGATAGAATGTCTGGGTTATAATCGGAACATAGAACTTTTGTGGGAATATGGGGTTAAGGGGAAAGCAATTTTCAGGGAAAACAAAACAACAATAACAACAACAAAAACACTCAGATACAAAACTGAACCAATCCGGAAGCAGCCAGCCAAACACAAGCTTAAGATATATGCATGGTTTTATCACAAATTAGAAGTTAGTCATCATTGAACTGCCTGCTGTTTTTGAATCTTCATATCTACTAGTTGGAATTAAAAGATACTTTCTCTCATTGTAATTAAGCCATTTGTTTATTTCCCCCACTCAGGCATAAGCGTTTAGGAAGCACAATGGTAACTGACTGCACCAAAATCCTAATCAGTACAATCTGATTCATTTATCATGTTATTGTTTGTTGCAAATGTTAAAATAGAGGAAAGAAAACACTCCATATCTTTCATTTTAGGAACTTTTATTTTATAAATTACATGTAAAAATGTTGGTGGTGGGGTGTGCTTTTTGCAAAAAAGCTACTTCATCTTCCTCACAAAAATAACCATTCTCATAAAACTCAATCAGGCTACAGTAATTGCAGTGACCATCATATTAAACATGTTTTCCTTTGTTCTAAAATAAAAATAGATCAATTTCACCATAATATATTACAAATTCACCTAATGAATTCTAAATTGTTATTTGCAGTTGATATAGAAACAAACACTCTATTCTTTTAACTATATTGATTTACTAAGAAAACAAACATTACTATCATCATTTAGCAGCTGTTAAATGCAGGCAAATTTTTAATCCTTATTTTTAATTTCTTCATCTGTAAGTGTAGAAGATAATAAAGTAGTGGCCTGTGAGGACCAAGTGGAGTAATCTATGCATGAAATAACTATCATAACCACCAGCAAAATATAGGAGATTAATGAATGTTGTTATTTTTCCATTAGAGGAAAAGCTTTCAGATCCATTTCAACCCCCAAATAACAGATCATCTATTTTCATTACTTTCTTATCCATAAATAAGGATGGGGATATAATGTCATTTTTTTAACGAAGCCCAAATCCAGGAGGTATAGAAGGACTTGAGCACAAAACAAAGATGTTATCCAAGTGTGCAATAATAATGGTATATTTTTCTTTTTTATTCCACAGTGGTGTTAAAAATGAACAGTCTCGATTAAATAACCATCTTCAATATACAAGATATGGCCTGTGATGAAGTACAAACATTCATCTTTGATCATTAAAAAAAAAGTCAGGCTGAAGAAAGTGGTAGGGACAGATGAGTAGGAGTAAGATAACATGGATCAGTAGGAGCTAAGACTATAGATTCTGGGATCAGACAAAGATGAGTACCAACTCTGGTCCTGCCAATTTAAATTGTGTGACCTTGGGCAACTTTTTCCCAGTAGAAAACTTTTTCCCAGTAGAAAAGTTTCCCAGTAGAAAAAGTTTCCCTTACCAACTTTTTCTCTCTGAGCCCCAGTGAAATGTGTATACTAAACAAGGTCATATGTTTGATGTTTAATATGTAGAGTGCTCTGTCTGTGGAAGGTCCCTAATAAATAGTAGTTAAGTATATTTTTAAATTTTATTTAATCATGAGATTATAAAGGGTTAATTAAAAGAGGATGATATAGCCTGACCTGTGGTGGCACAGTGTATAAAGCATCAACCTGGAATGCTGAAGTCACCGGTTCAAATCCCTGGGCTTATCTGGTCAAGACATACATGGCAGTTGATGCTTCCTACTCCTCCCTTCTCTCTCTCTCTCTTTCTCTCTTTCTTTCTCTCTCTCTCCTCTTTAAAATGAATAAAGTCTTTAAAAATAAATAAATAAATAAAGTGACAACAATATAGTAAAATAAAATATAAAAAAAGGATGATACATACTGTAGTGTCCATAGTATCTAGTCTTATGAGAAAGATATACGTGATTGAAGATTTCTTAATCAAACTTGGGTCCTGATTTTAGCAGCATTAGCAAAATCTGGAATCTTCCGAGAAATGCTGAATCTTAGGTGTCATTTCAATCACATGAATCAGAATCTTAACAGGAATTTTAGCAAGATCCTCAGATAATTAGGATGCACAACCAAGTTGTAAAGCACTTATGTAGAGACTCTTAATTGTAATTGTTCCATTAGTTATAATGACACTGTGTGTGTGTATATGTGTGCATTAGTGTACCAGTGCACCAATATTGGATTAGTTGAACTGTATAAGCATATGACTCCATAAAACGGGTAAAGTTGTTTATGTTATGTAGTTTTGTCTCTATCTACAGAAGTAAACACTCTCCTATGAAGATCTGAAAATAAATGTTTGATGGTATTAATTGGAAAATGAAAAGTAAAGTTTGAGATGAAAAATTTAGTATTGTCATTCCACAAAATAAGGTTAATCTACGTCTTTTCATACTATCTCTTGTTTAAGCAGATCAGTAAAGTCTCATAACATTCTCGAGGACAATTTATATCTCAATTATATAGGAACTAATAGTAAGTGAAGATAATCAGACACCAAAAATTCTCAAATGTAGTCAATCAGAATTCTTAGGGATTGGAGGTACAGAAGATGGGGAATTTATACTCATATTTTTCCTCTAAAAAGATACTTAAATACTGATGACTGGTTCCTACTCTCAGCAATTCTAATTTAACTTATCTGAGTGGGGCTTGGACAAAAAAAAAATGTTATTAAGAGTTTTCAAACATCATAGAATGCTTATGTTTTAATGAGGTGAAGTAAACAGGACATACATTATTTATTCAGTGTAATTTTAATTATATGTATAGAACATTTTTCAAAAGCCCTCCAGGTGATTCCAACATGATGCCAATGCGAGAACATGCATGTGTCTCTATCTGAAAACTCATAGCCACAATCTTAAAGTCATAATATTGGATAGGACTTGCAAAACAAATACTTACTAATCAGCCAATGATTTATCAAATCAATCTTCATTCAAAATTTCCCCTTCTTACCCCTGACATCTATCTCCCCACATTCATATTGTTATTATAAACATAACAGATGTTTAAAATATAAGTTAACTGGATCAAATTGTGAACCTGCACATTCTGCAAATGATGCAGGATTTCATAAAAGTGATGTTGAAAAATCACATACAAAGCCATTGACAAATGACTTTCTGCCAGAGCTAGGTCAGTTAGCAAGAAGATTTCAGAACACTGACGTGAGGATCATTAAAAGACAGTTCAGGGAGTCTTGGCTGGATGCTCGGTTGGTTAGAGCATTGTCCCTATACAATTCGATCCCTGGTGAAGGCATATACAGAAACAGATTGATGTTTCTGTCTTTCTTTTTCTTTCTCCCTCTAAAACCAATAATTAAAAAAAAATTTAAGCACAGTTCAAGAATAATTAGAATTTAAAAAAATTAGAGAGGCCCTTGGGAAAACTGGTTATGTAACTGAAAGATTTCTGTAAAAAGTACTCTTTTTATGAAAATGCTACAAAGTCATCCACAGAGAGATGGGTTATTCTAATTTTGAACTTCAAAAAACATGCACTGCTGGGGGAAGGTGGTAAGGGGATGTTGAGGGGAACACGGGGTGGTGGTGGGGTTTATTCATGGGACACTTGAATCTAATCTATGCAAACACAATAAATTAAAATTAATTTAAAAATTAAAAAAAGAAATATTTTTTAAATAAAAAATACACTGAAAACAGAATTTATTTTTTATCGGTTTCTAATAATGAAATATAGTTGTAACTATAACAAGTTTATAGCCTATAAAGTTAAATAAATTATTTTCATAATTTTAGTTCCATCTTTTCTAGAAGAAATTTCAATGAGCACACTATTCAATCTGTAGACTCAATTTTTTTTTTCTGAAGTTTAGAAGCGGGGAGGCAGTCAGACAGACTCCCGCATGCGCCCGACCGGGATCCACCTGGTATGCCCGGGGTGATGCTCTGCCCATCCTGGGCTTTGCTCCATTGCAACCTGAGCCTCTCTAGCGCCTGAGGCAGAGGCCATGGAGCCATCCTCAGCGCCTGGGCCAACTTTGCTCCCATGGAGCCTTGGCTGCGGGAAGGGAAGAGAGAGATAGAGAGGAGGAAGGGTGGAGAAGCAGATGGGCACTTCTCCTGTGTGCCCTGACTGGGAATTGAACCTGGGACATCCACATGCCAGGCCTATGCTCTACCACTGAGCCATCTGGCCAAGGCCAATATGTAGACTGAAATTTGATGCTGTATTTTACTAGATCAACTATCCTCCAACTATAAAACTATTTCTACCTTTACCAACATCACATAGATATTTTGTAACATTAACTTTTTTGTTTAAAAGTAGTGTTTTCAGTAATAATATTAAATGTTTTTTACTTTGTTCTAAGAATTTAACTTCTGGTAAAATAAAATAATTGAAAATGTATTGCTTCATTCATTGGGCATTGTTAATTGTGGTAAAATGGAAAATCAATAAAAGTGTCAATATTAGGAATGCTTAAGTGAGTAAGCATAATTAGCTAATGGAATATTTTGAATTCATAAAAATAGTGCTATAAAAAATTTTCAAACACCAGAGAATCCTTACATTTTAATAGTAAGTGAAACAAACAGGATATGTATTATTTATTTAGTATAAGTTTAAGTATATTATAAAAGTATGTATATAAAAAACTACAATAATGTATGCAGTATTTTAATAGTAAATAAGTCCAGACCATAAAAGGTATTTCATTCAATTTAAAATTTCCTTCTATACTTTTCATTTTTTAACATATTCCACAAAAACCTGCAATTATTAGAAAAATAAGACTTTCAAATTCAAGTTCAAACTGAAGCAAGACACCTTCTGTTATCAATATTGCATTTCTAACTCATTCAAGATACCTTGTTTCTTAACATGTTACTATGGAAAATAACAGATTCAAAACATTCAAGTTTGAGAATTCATATATTGTGGTATGCACATGCAATGAATTCACTAATGAATTTGCTTTCAATGAGCATTTAAATATATAATTTAAATGTGTTATAACTAAATAAGTATATTTCATAGAAGAGGACATTTTTATATTTATTAAAAGCAATGTGTTTAATATGACACTAGTAAAAGATAATAAAAATGAAAACCAAATCATCAATCACCAAATCTTTCTGTTAAATAAGTGCTGAGTAGCAAATGCGTGGCCTCAGATTTATCCCAGCACAGTCAGTTACCATTATCTATCAATCTAAATCAACCTAAGGATTAGAAACTATTTGCTCACCCTAGACAGTGTCTAAAGGTAGGGAAGGGGAACAATTTAAATCAACAACATACTGTCGACGTATTGCACACGTTAGCACCGAAGTAGAGAGGGTATGTACTGTCAGACACAAGAATTGACAAGGCGTAATAAGTCAAGCAAATTAAATAGCACACTGAGAAAAAGAATGCTTAACATCTATCTTCTTACTCTCTGTACTAATCTGATGGAATACTTAACTCATAGCATTGAGCTAGTAGTAGCAGATGGCTATTAATTAACTGAACAGCAGGTAATACAATAGAAAGATTTTATTGGAGCTTGGAGGACCCTAGAACACAGAAAAGGGCTGATACCATCCTCCTTGACACATACTAGTTCCAGGATTAAATGTCATCAAGAAGTAATCTGCATATTGAAGAAAGTGCTTAATATTTTTGTGAGAGTATGGACTGATAGATACTTAACTGGGCATTTAACAACAAGCACTAATAAATTATTTGTGGATAGCTACTATAAATTCCACAAGGTAATGTATGCAATTCCGAGAATCAAACAACCTCCCACAAATCCCCATGATAATTTGTGTGTTGGAAGAGGAAGAGTGCAGAAAGTGTAACAAAAAAGGTCAACTGGGAAAAATATAGTTTCCCACTAGCTTACAAATTGAGTCTTCCAGAAAGCAATCAGCATGACATCTTCCCCATTTCCTTGCCTCATATTTCATCCGTTATCTCCTGGAGCTGGGATTGAGCTTGTGATTTTGCATTTTACAAATGGAACATAATCAGAAAGTGCTGACATAAATATATAATCACTTGAGTATCAATGCAAACAATTTACTCATGCAAAAACCAGTTGCCTAATATATCTATCAAACACTTTTTCTGTAGGAAGAGAAAATTTGTATTGCAGAAAGAAAATATGATAATTATATCACTTATATTAACCATGTTTTTCTTCCAGTGCTTTCTTTTTTGGTGGGGAGTCTGTTTTTTTTTTAATGTGACCTACAATGCCAATAAATTAAATATAAAATACATGAATGATATAATTTCTTATAAATGTATTGAAACATCAAGGTATAAATTTGGAAAATAAAAATAAACTTGAATGCTTTTCACTTACCACACACATATAGAAAAAAAATAATGATGTTAGCATGGTAGTCAATTAAAATGTCCTCCTCTTTTATCTCTATGAACAACAATGATTTGGCATTCACTCACAGAAAAAAATTGCCTTCCTGGGAGTGTGGGGATTCAGGTAAGAGACTGTGAAAACCAGTGCTGTTCAAGATCCAAGAGAGCCATTTTGAGAAGTCCAGCTTGCACCCAGGTGGCTGACTTGCCAATCATATCACAGCTCTATACCCAGTAACAATTCTGTACCCCTGAGAACTTGGCTACAGATCCATTTGGCCTGGTCCCGTCACCAGCCCCATATGTCAAGGGACCTGGTAGAAGTCACACTTATCCATGTGTATTGAGTAATAGGCATTCAAAACTTGGTCCCAGGAACAGACCTTAAAGTGACCCAGGATTCAGCTTCTGCCCCTCTTGACCATAGCTGGGGACTGCCTGGAGTTAAGTCCACCAAACTCAGTCAGATGTAGATTTTAAAAGGACTCTGTCACTGGGCTCCAGCCTGTGCCAGCTCTAGTCTGTGAACAGTCCTTTTGGCACAGGTACCTGGGAGGAGACACACCACCTCACCTCTGGAAATTGAAAAAAGGCCCCAGATTCAGCTCTAACTGCCTCATAGCCAAAGTCTGCTAACCCAAAAACCCAGCAGGAGATAATCCCATCTGCAACCCCAAAGATCCTGAGGGGTCCTATAGTCAGTTCAAGCTTCTCTCAGCCACAATTTGTAAGCAGTCTTGCTATCACAGTGACCAGGTAGGAGACACATAGGCCTGTACTTTAGAAGGTCAAGAAATGGTGCTTTACTTAGCTATAGCCTCTCCAGCCAGTTAGGAGGCAGTCCAGACTACCCAGGGACCTGATGGGCAACACATTCATTATGCCTCCACCTTAATTGTAGAAACGAAAATATTTTGGGGCCTCTGTTTCAGCCCCTCTCATCAATGGTCTAGGGGCCACACCAACCTAGCCAGGGACCCATCCAGTGAATAGGCAGAAACCCTCGCAGGAATATACCAAGAGCTACACCCCTCTGCACACCTGGTATAGGCCCACTGATTAAATACCCAACTGTGCGCCCTGAACTGGAGTCTGAACAGGTTGCTGGAGGCAGTTCCAAGTGCCCAGAGGCCAGATGGAATCCAGTCCTGTGTGAAGCCTTGGTGACAAGCATATCAACTATGGACCTCACTGCAAACTCAGCAACAGGCTCGACACAGGCTCCAACTTAGCAGACTGAAGTTCTAGGGTAATTCCATCATCAGCCCAGGGAACCAAGAGGAGGTTTGGACAGGTCTATAAAGAATGGAGGGACTATTCCCTTATGCAAATGCACAGACACCTAGGTAAGGCTACATGAATCACAAGGAATCAAGCAGGACAGAAAGCATATATAAGAAAATAATACCTGAGAATTTCCAACTTTTGGGAGAATAATACACATCCAGGTTCAAAAAGCACAAAGACTCCTAACAAGATCAATTCAAAGAAGATTACTCTAAGACAAATTATAATCAAAATGTTAAAAGGCAAAGACAGAATTTTAAAAGCAGCAAGAGAAAAATAACTCATCACATATAGAGTCTCTCAGTAGATTTCTTTGCTGAAACCTTATAGAACAGGACAGATTTAAACAATATATTCAAAGTGCTAAGAGGAAAAAAAAATCAATTAAGAGTATCATATCTGTAAAAATTCTCCTTTAGATAAGAAAGGGAGATAAAGATATTACAAGACAAAACAAAAACAACACCCCCAACAACAAAAAACTAAGAGAGCTAATCAGCCTAGACCTGCCTAACAAGAAATGATAAAGGAAGTTCTTCTAGTTGAGATGGAAGGACACTATGTAACAACATGAAAACATATAAAAAATCGACTGTAAACATACAGTCAATTTCAGAATAGTCTATTATCGTAATGGTGATGTGTAAGCCACGTTTATCTCTAATATGACTTAAATATAATGTTAAAATAGCTATAGCTACAAATATTTGATAATGAGTGCATAATATAAAAACTGTAAAGCATGACATCAATAGCATATAATGTAGGAGAAAAAGCAAGTATACAGTTTTTGTGTGTAATTGAAGTTAAGTTATCAGCTTAAAATAAACTGTTATAAGTTGTTTTAGGTAAGATTCATGGTAACCACAAAGAAAAAGAAATCTATAGTAGATTAAGTTTTCATAGGATTAAAACTATGTAGGAAAGTTTTAATACTTTAATACTTTTGGGATGAGAGCAGCTGGTAAATATTTTAACAGAAGCCTCTGAGAGGGAGGCATTTGAGCTAAAATCTAAATAATGCAAAAGAGGCAGTCAGGCAAAGATCTGAGAGAAGTGTTTTAGGCAGGAGGAGAAAATAGTATAAAAGCCCGAGGCAGGACAAAGCTTGGTATCTTCAAAAGAAGAAGATAAGAAGATCCATGTAACTGGAGTGTAGTGTCTAAGGAAGAGTAATAATGGAATCTAAGAGGTGGGCAGGGAACAGATTATACAGAGTTTTGAAGAATTTAGATATTATCCCATCTGTAACAAGAAGCCAAGGAAGGGTTAGAAGAAAGTTGTGATATGATCTGATTTAGTCACTACGAAAAGCTGAGGGGCAAAAACAGAGCTGGTGGATTAGTAGGAAACTACTCCCACAGTCCAGGTGAGATGTGATGGTAGCCAGAATGACTATGGTAGTGGTAAAGGGGGTGACAAGCAGTTGGCTAAAGGATACATTTTGGAAACAGAAACAATAAGGAATTTTTCTGCATTTGATGTGAAGAAGAAAAGCAAAAAAGTAACTAAGAAAATGAGAAAAGATGTAATTAGGTAGAGAAGAGGAAGAGCAGGAAGTAGAATGTCTGAAGGTGAAATTTTAGAATTATGTATCTGTTACAAGAAAATTAATTTCAAAGTGTAGTCATTATGTTCTGCAATGAAAATGAAAGTCATTGAAGTATAGAAGGTCAAACTGAGTGGGTGGGTTCTGTGATGAGGTATCACACAGGATGATAGCATGGGTTCGTATACATAAAACAATAATCTAAAACTAATACTTTTAGTGGTTTGTAGGCAGAGATTTCTGGATAGATGACAGTGAGGAGAGGAGAGTTAACTATGGTTAGGAGGTGATAAAAGCATTAGGTGAATAAAACTTTTTATAAAAAGTTGAAAAATTACTGAGTTGTACATAAGAATGAAGAATGTGTTCTATTCATATTTTCACACAGAGGTATAGAGGGCTGAAAAATGCAAAGTTTTAGTGTGAGGAAAGCACAGAGAAAGTAAGTCTGGCCAGAGGTAAGATCACATTGTCAGTGAAGTTGTTGAGACTATAATATTTTCGTTGAATCCATTTGTTTGTTTTTGCCACAACTCCCAGTGGCAAGCAGTGACAACATTCAGAGTGAGAACAATAGAATGTGTTTGGTGGGGAAGTTTAGAGCATGTAGGAACGGGAGCACACAAGTGGACGGATATCCTAGAGATTTTTATTTGCAAAGTGACTGAGGGTAATGGAGATTGACAGAGTAGTGAGTTTATTCAGCTATGATCTTTTTCCAAGAGAATTTAAAGTCAGTTCTTAAATGATAGTGCTTTTGCAAGAATGAGAGAAGTTGTGAAAGTGAACCAAGATATTTGTTTTTTGGTTTTTTTTTTTAAAAAAAGGTATTTGTTTTATTGCAACCATACAAAGAATTAGAGGCATCCAAAGAAAGCCTGGTTCTTAACTTGGGAGCAGAGCACCAGCGATTGGGTGGAAAGGTTGCCCTTGAGGGGTGAATTCTGAGGCACAGCTAGCAGAAGAAAGTGATTTGCAATATGAATATGAAAATAAAACATAAGGACATTGAGAAAGAGACCATTGGAAGATAGAAATTTTGTTTTCATAAAGAGGGATTCTCTAAGAGGGAATGAAAACCAATTTCATTCTAGGGAAGAGAGAAGTTGGTAAGGGAACCCCGATAAAAGTCAGGTAGACAGACAAAATAGTTACTGGAAAAACAATGGGTTCAGAATCAAATATTCAAATAGCAAAATATGTTATTTAATCAAGGTCCTAATAGGTTAGTAGCACTAACTGTTTCATTTGCAGAAGGGTCAAAGATACCTTATAGAAGTCTGAAAGGACCAATACCTGGACAAACCTCCTAGCTCTGTTCCAGAGAAAGATGGAGGATGCTTGCGTTAGCTGCTGGTCCACACTGCATCCTTTACTCTGCTCAATCTGAACAAATGAATTTAGGTGGCATGCATGGTCAACATAAGGCCAAAAAAAAAAGAAATCTGAGACTATAGTATAATGAAATTACTGACATCCCATTGAGTCAGTGATCTGGGGTAGGGCCCAGGCCTTAGTCATTTTTAAGTGTTCATGGTTTTTAAAATTTTAATGAGCAACTATGGTTGGGAACCACTGTTAAAAATCAAGATAAATATTTCCAATTCTTTTTTACAAAATCATAATAGTACCATTAGGAAAACTTAGAAGATATGAGTGAAAAGAAGATTAAAATATTTTCAACTTATAAAATATTAGCAAATCAATTTTAATAGCCTATTAAAAGAACAGTAAAAGGTACCAACAGGGATACATTCTATGATTATTACTCCCTAAAAATAGTGAGGGGGAAAGAGTATGGAATATTGTAATAAATGTTTAATAAAAAAATTAAAATAATATAAAAACTAGGAACTGATGGATTCTGTATCTTGAGAAAACACATATTAATACATCCCTCAATTTATACATATTCTATTTACAGGTGAAATCCTAAAAGCCTTTCAAACAAAGAGATTTTTAAAATAAAGATACATGCTTTTTCTTCTATTATTCTGGAATTGCTCGCCAAGGCTATTAGACTAGAGAAAAAAAGTATTTAATAGACAGTATGTTGAAAACAGCAGCAAAAAATGGAATACCCAGGAGAGACTATTAAAACTGATAACAGAAATATTAAAGAATTTCAAAATAGTGATAAAGGTAAAAACAAATATACAAAATACCTTACCTGTATACTACACAAATAATAGCAGTTCGGAAAATGCAATAAAAAAAATCCCATTCACAATAGCAAGACACAAGAAAATCCTTGAAAATAACTGTACTAAAAATATGTATGATTCATATAAAATATATGAATAAAGTTACAAAAATGATGAAATAGGAAGGTTGAAATAAATGGAGAAAGCTATTGTTCTTGGATATAGCGATTCAATTTGGTATCATGTCAGTTCTCTCTAATCAATAAATTTAGCGTATAATCAATGAAAATGTCAATATGTATGTATGTGAGTATGTGGGTCTATCTCTCTGAGTTTCAGATTGCAATGTTTCAAAATGTTTTCAAATTTGTCTAGAGAAAAAAACTTAAGAAGACCAGACAAATTTCACACACATACACACACACATACACACACACACACACACACACACACACACACACACACACACACTATTGAAGGAGAACTTATCCTAAATAACATTAAAACATATAATAAAACAACCAATATTACAATAGGATGATGTAGGTACAGGACTATAATAAAATAATTCACTGGAAAATAATTTTTAAAAGTCTAAATAAACCCAGGGTACATTGACAATAAGAATATGAGCCCTGGTCAGTTGGCTCAGTCGTAGAGCATCGGCCTGGGTATGGATGTCTTGGGTTCAATTCCTGGTCAGGGCACACAGAAGTAACCATCTGCTTCTCCACCCTTCTCCTTCTACCTTCCCTCTCTTTCTCTCTCTTCCCCTCCCACAGCCAAGACTCCATTGGAGCAAAGTTGGCCCAGGGCGGTAAGGATGGCTCCCTGGCCTCCACCTCTGGCACTAAAATGGCTCTGATTGCAATGTAGCAACAGCTCCAGATGGGAAGAACATCGCCCCCTAGTGGGCTTGCCAGGTGGATCCTGGTCAGGTGCATGCAGGAGTCTGTCTCTCCTCCCCCCTGCTTCTCTCATTTAAGGAAAAAATAAAATAAAAAATATGAGAAAGCAAGTATTTTAACAGACAAGGGAAAGATAGGTTATCCAGTAAGTGTCATTGGGATAACTTCCAGTCATTTGGTAATAAACAAACCAGTGCTCACTTATCTCATCAAAATAAACTCTAGACAGATAAAAGATTTAGATATAAATATACATATAAAATATTGGAAAACAGGAGAGTTTGTATGTGTTACATAAATCTTTAAAGAAAATTCTGACAGACTTCATTACATAAAAATTTAAAATGTTGGGATATTAAAAAGCACTATAGAAAAAGTTAAGGAAAAACAAATATTGTGTCCAATCCAAAAATAGGCAAAAGAGATGAATAGACACTTCTCCAAAGAGGACATACAGATGGCCAATAGGCATATGAAAAAATGCTCAACATCACGAATCATTACAGAAATGCAAATTAAAACCACAATGAGATATCACCTCACAGCAGTCAGAATGGTGCTCATCAACAAAACAACACAGAATAAGTGCTGGCAAGGATGTGGAGAAAAGGGAACCTTCCTGCACTGCTGGTGGGAATGCAGACTGGTGCAGCCACTGTGGAAAACAGTATGGAGATTCCTCAAAAAACTGAAAATCGAACTGCCTTTTGACCCAGCTATCCCACTTTTAGGAATATACCCCAAGGACACCATAGAACGGCTCCAAAAGGAGAAATGCACCCCCATGTTTGTGGCAGCATTGTTCACAATAGCGAAGATCTGGAAACAGCCCAAGTGTCCATCAGAGGACGAGTGGATTAAAAAGCTTTGGTACATATATACTATGGAATACTACTCAGCCATAAGAAATGATGACATCGGATCATTTACAATAACATGGATGGACCTTGATAACATTATACGGAGTGAAATAAGTAAATCAGAAAAAAAAAAAACTAAGAACTATATGAATCCATACATAGAAGGGACATAAAAATGAGACTCAGAGACATGAACAAGAATGTGATGGCAACAGGGGTGGGGGGTGGGGAGAGGGGGGAGGGGGTGAAGAAGGAGAGAGGGGCTGGGGGAGGGGAGGGGCACAAAGAAAACCAGATAGAAGGTGACAAAAACAATTTAATTTTGGGGTTGGGGTATACAGCACAATCATATGTCAAAATAATCTAGAGATGTTTTCTCTCAACATATGTACCCTGATTTATCAATGTCACTGCATTAAATTTAATAAATAAATTAAAAAAAAACAAAAAAACAAATATTGTGAACATTATTTGGAAGACATTGACAAAAATATATGTTTAAAAAATAATACCCTCCTTACAAGCCAACAAAAAGGTGAACAAAAAATATGAAGAGGAAATATAGAAAAATGAAAATAATAAATACATGTGGAAATGATCACACATTAATAATCAATTAATGCAAATTAAAAAAAATTTTTTTTGTACTTTTCTGAAGCTGGAAACGGGGAGAGACAGTCAGACTCCTGCATGCGCCCAACCAGGATCCACCCGGCACGCCCACCAGGGGCGATGCTCTGCCCACCAGGGGGCATGCTCTGCCCCTCTGGGGGGTCGCTCTGCCGCGACCAGAGCCACTCTAGTGCCTGGGGCAGAGGCCAAGGAGCCATCCCCAGCGCCCGGGCCATCTTTGCTCCAATGGAGTCTTGGCTGCGGGAGGAGAAGAGAGAGACAGAGAGGAAGGAGGGGGTGAGGGTGGAGAAGCAAATGGGCGCTTCTCCTATGTGTCCTGGCGGGAAATCGAACCCGGGTCCCCCGCACGCCAGGCCAACGCTCTACTGCTGAGCCAACCGGCCAGGGCCAAATTTTTTCACATATCAAACTTGAAAATATTCTAGAGATGATTGATGAGGTGGTTTTTTTTAATGCAAGATACACTTTTGGGAAATTTATAAATTAGCACAACCTCTTAGGGTAACAATTTAGTCATATCCAGCCAAATTTAAATGGAAAGTCTGACTTGCCTAGCATTTCCACTCCAAGACTTATGCACATATAAATATTTATTATGTAAAAAAAATATGTGTGTGCTTGCATATGTAACAGAAAGTGTGCATATAAATATGAATATAAAATAGAAATATAAAACATAAATACACACATACAAATATTCTTTCTTGTATTCTTTATAAAAGTAAGAGAGATTTAGTCTACTTTGACTCATCTGTACAATAAAATATTATATAAAAATAAGAGATAAAATAGACTTCTATGCATTTAATGGAAAAATGTTCATGACATGTTTGTGAGTTTGAACCTCATTCTGCAGGACAGGGCCCACAATGTGATCTTTGTGCTCTCCTTAATACATAGTATGGTTAGGAGCTTTCTGTCTCTCTCTGTCTTTTATGAAGAACATGTATTCTGTAAAATTAGTAAATTACCTACCTAAGTAGGTAATAATGTGTTTCATATTTTCTTTATTAATTTATTTATTCATTTTATTTAGAAATTAAATTTAATGGGGTGACTTTGATCAATAGGAGTACATAGCTTTCCGGTGAATATCTTGTAGCATTTGAATTACTGATTGCATTGTGTGCCCATCAGCCAAAGTCAAGTCGTTTTCTGTCACCATATATTTGTCTCTCTTTATTTCTCTCTCCCTGACACCCTCCCTCTGGTAACCACTTCATTTTTATCTATGTCAATGAATCTTAGTTTTATATCCCTCCTATGTGCAATATATATTTGTCCCCCTTTACTTCCCTCCTCCCCAGTTCACTTCTTTTTTTTTTTTTTTTTTGTATTTTTCTGAAGCTGGAAACGGGGAGAGACAGTCAGACAGACTCCCGCATGCACCCAACCGGGATCCACCCGGCACGCCCACCAGGGGCGATGCTCTGCCCACCAGGGGGCGATGCTCTGCCCCTCCGGGGCGTCGCTCTGCCGCGACCAGAGCCATTCTAGCGCCTGGGGCAGAGGCCAATGAGCCATCCCCAGAGCCCGGGGCCATCTTTGCTCCAATGGAGCCTTGGCTGCGGGAGGGGAAGAGAGAGACAGAGAGGAAGGACGGGGGGGGGGGGGGTGGAGAAGCAAATGGGCACTTCTCCTATGTGCCCTGGCTGGGAATCGAACCCGGGTCCTCCGCACGCCAGGCCGACGCTCTACCACTGAGCCAACCGGCCAGGGCCTCCCCAGTTCACTTTTGACTATGCTCAGGAGTTTCAGATTTATATCCCATCTATGTGTGAAATAATCTAGTTCTTAGCTTTTTCTGATTTACTTATTTCGCTTAGTATAATGTCTCAAGGTCCATCCATGCTGTCATAAATGGCAATATGTCGTCATTTCCTATGGCTGAGTAGTATTCCATTGTATATATGTACCAAATCTCCTTTATCCAATCCTCTATTGAGGGACACTTTTATTGTTTCCTTGTCTTGGCCACTATAAGTAATGCTGTGATAAACATGGGAGTGCATGTGTCTTTGCATACCAATGTTTTCAAGTTTTTTGGGTAGATACCCAGTGGAGGGATTGCTGGGTCGTACAGTATACCTATGTTTAATTTTTTAAGGAACTATCATATTTTCTTCATAATAGTTGTTTCAGTTTATATTCTTATCAGCAGCAAATGAGAGATCCTTTTTCTCTGCAGCCTCTCCAACACTTTTTACTAACTGCCTTATTGATAACAGCCAATTTAATAGATGTGAGGTGCTATCTCACTGTAGTTTGGATTTGCATTTCTCTAATAGCTAGTGAAGATGAGTATCTTTTCATGTATCATTACCATTTTCAATGCCATTAGTATTTCTTCTTGGGAGGAGTGTCTCTGCA
Organism: Saccopteryx bilineata; assembly: GCF_036850765.1. Taxonomy (NCBI): domain Eukaryota; kingdom Metazoa; phylum Chordata; class Mammalia; order Chiroptera; family Emballonuridae; genus Saccopteryx; species Saccopteryx bilineata. The sequence continues at coordinate 109,900,438 of NC_089494.1, read as the reverse complement.
GGTCCTTTCCCGTTTTTCAATTGGTTGTTTACTTGTTTGTTGCTGAGCTTTGTGAGTTAATTTTATATTTTGGATATTAACCCCTTATAAGCTGTTGCTTGTAAATATCTCTCATTTGGCTGGCTTTTTGTTTTGTCGTTGGTTTCTGTTGTTGTGTAGAAGCTTTTTAGTTTGGTATAGTTCCCTTCATTTATTGTTGCCTTTACTTCCCTTGTCTTTGGGGTCAAATTCATAAAATCTTCTCTACGCCCAATGTCTATGAGTTCAGTACCTATGCTTTCTTCTATATAATTTATTGTTTCAGATCTTATATTTAGGTCTGACCCATTTTGAATTAATTTTTGTGCAGGGGGACAAACTGTAGTCAAGTTTCATTCTTTTGCATGTGGCTTTCCAGTTTTCCCAGCACCATTTATTAAAGAGGCTCTTTTTCTCCATTGTGTGTTTTTGGCTCCTTTGTTGGAAATTATTTGTCCATATATATGTGGTTTTATTTCTGGGCTTTTGATTCTGTTCCATTGACCTGTATGTCTGTTTTTCTGCCAATACTATGCTGTTTTGATTATCATGGATCTATAGTATAATTTGAAGCAAGGTAGTGTGATACTTCCAGTGTTATTGGGGTTTTTTCCCATCTTTTTTCAAGTGAGAGGAGGGGAGATAGAGAGGCAGGAGATAGAGAAACAGACTCCTGCATGCACCCCAACTGAGATCCACCTAGCAAGCCCCCATAGGGGGATGCTCTGCCCATCTGGAGCCGTTCCTCCATTGTTGGCAACCAACTATTTTTTAGTACCTGAGGCAGAGGCTCCAGGGAGCTATTCTCAGTGCCCAGGACAATGAGCTTGAACCAACTGAGCCATGACTGTGAGAAGGAAAAGAGAGAGAGAGAAAGGGAGGGGGAGTGGTGGAAAATGGTTGTTGCTTCTCCTGTGTGCCCTGACTGGGAATTGAACCCAAGACATCCACACGCCAAGCTGATGCTCTATCACTGAGCCAACCAGCCAGGGCCCAGCTTTATTCTTTTTTTTTTCAGGATTGCTATGTCTATTTAGGCTCTTTTATGGTTCCATACAAATCTGGTTGGTTTTGTTCTATTTCTTTGAAAATAGAATCTTGTATATCTATGATTGCATTACATATGTATATTGCTTCGGGTAATATGACCATTTTAACTATGTTGAGGGTTCTAACCCATAAACAGAGTATTTTGTCATTTGATTGTGTCTTTTTCTTTCTTTTAATATGTTTTGTAGTTTTCAGTATATAGGTCCTTCATATCCTTTGTTAAGTTTATTCCCAGGTATTTTATGTTTCTGTTGCAATTATAAAAGGAATTTCTTTTTAGTTCATTTTCTGAAGTTTCATTGTTGGTGTATAGAAAAGCAGTAGACTTCGTGTATTGATTTTATATCCTGTGACTTACCTGTATTTGTTTATTTTTCCTAATAGTTTTTCAGTGGAATCTTTGAGGTTTTTTTATATACAGAATTATGTCAGCTGCAAAAAGTGATACCTTTACTTCTTTTTTTCCCAATATGCATGCCTTTTATTTCTTTCTCTTGCCTGACTGCTCTGGTTAGAACTTCCCTTACTATGTTGAATAAAAGTGGAGAAAGTGGGCATCCGTGTCTTGTTCCTGATTTTAGAGGAAAAGCTTTCAGTTTTTCACCATTTAGTGTGATATGGGCTGATGGTCTGTCATATATGGCCTTTATTATGCTAAGGTACTTTCCTTTTATATCCATTTTATTTCTTCATAAACTTTTTTATTTCTCTTTTCTTCCTTCAAATATTTATTGCATGCCTACTATAAATAGAGGAGCCATGTGAAATAACCTAGACCTGACTTTAATTTATAAAAATATTGATTTCTTCTGACTTGATCTTATATATTGTAGGGAACCACAATATTTAATCTCCACTATGTTTTTATATGGTAAGCATTATTACCCCCACTTTTATACACACATACATACTCACACTCACCATCAAGTAAGTTACTCAAAAGATTTATTTATTGACTTTATTAAAATACAGAGTTTATTTCACATTTTTGTCCCCCCATTATTTCCATTTGTTTGAATGTCACTACTGTCATAACATTAAATATGTACTTAAAACCAAACAAAGGGTGGAGTTCAAACTTTAACAAAACTAAACAGTCATTTTGGACAACACAGTCTTGGCAGAAGAACCTGGACCACAGTTACCAGACATGACAGGCAAGTCCCCACTCTGCATTATAATGACAGCCATATATCAACCGTTACAGAAATGAAAGTAAAACCATTTAAACAAACTGCTTAAAATATTTTCTTTACCAGACTTTCTCCACAGCCAGAGCTTCAGTAGTCTTCTGGTCAGTCATCCAGAAGCAACACTTCACATAATTGATGAACGTGGCTTCCACTTTATGAAGAGAACTACCTTTTGCTATATTCGCTTATACTTTTGTTTTAATTTCTTCTATAGAACTAAGTCTTTGTAGTGTCTTAGAAGTTTATTTTTTCCTATTTTTTGAAGGATTTTTTACTTTTTGATCTTAGTGTTTATGGTTTTGAGTCTTTTTCACTCTGGTTTGATTTTTGTGCATATTTGGTGGGAGTACTGCATATAGATTTCTTTACTGAAGTTTTTCTTCAGCTTTCTCATCATCAAAATTATCCTCATAATTATCTTTAGCAGCGTGAAGTTCGACTTTTTTCTGTGGAACGTTGTTACAACTTCTAGGAGCAGATCCCTTTACAGATATATGTAGGAATTTCACATTTTTCTCTTTGTCTTCTGACTCTGCATCTTCCTCCACTGCCCATTATTATACTAAGACCCTGGACCACATTGAACTCTAAGACCACAGGTGATGTTATTCGAAGCCCCCAATGGTAACCACTGGCTTTACAAACATTTGCAGAGCTGCCAGTGTTACGGCTGCCTTAGTAACTAACTAATTGTCCTTGCTCCAATGGTGTGCACTTCATCCTTTACACCAGCTCCAGAGTGGTGCTCATTTCATCACTATCTATTTTAAAGTGATAATCTTTGTTATGTTTTGGTTCACACCAGCTTTGCAAGCTGCATGTCCAGGATCAGGGTGTCAGCATGCTGAGGTGAGGGTTCTCTTCCAGGCTGCAGGCTTCTTTTTTTAGTCACACTTGGTGGAAAGGGCTTAAACCTCAATGAATGTAAATGCCTTTCATAAGAGCACAACTAGTCAGCTCTAGAGCCCAAATTAGAACTACAGGACTGTTAGACAAATTACAAATACTTTCTCTTCTTTAATGTTGGGTGTTTATTTCATGAGTGGTTTACATTATCTAAAATTATTACTGCCGAGTGTCACTATATCACATTTTTACCGTTCAGTTATTCATCTACTCACCATTTACAGAATGCTGTCTGGTGGTGTGCCAGTAGATGTTTAATAACCTGCTCTCTGTGGAAAAAGCCCTTCCCATGACTACTACATCACAAGGTATAAATAGTTCCACTGTGTCTAGTTTCAAGCAATAACTTGACACAAAACAGCCTGTCCACTTCCTGAAAATCTCACAATTAGCTCTAATAAACCAGCATGAGTCAGACCCAGTACACCATGATTGCCTTCCTTACACCAGGCACTTTGTTAGGCATTTTAAAAAAATAGAGATAATGATCTTTCTGCCTTTGAAAAATACACAGGCTAGTAAAAAAAAAAAAAGCTTTTGAAAAAATTGAATAATTTAAGTCTACTTTACTTTCTTATCTTTTAGATAAGTATTTATAATACTGTTCCTAGCTGAAGGTTATTTTAATCCTTCTGAAAACTATAATATAAGTAAATTAAAATTTACCCTAGCCATTAGCCAAAAAAAATTGCAAATTAAATCTACTTTAAAGCCTTTTATTATTTTTATTTTCAGTGAACAAAAATTCATTAATGTTAGTTCATCATGTATATTTTCCCTAATGTGACTTTTACTGCCTTGATAATAAATTAGAACAGAATTAAATGGTAGTAACTACTCGCATCACATGTGATAATTACTATAATCATGCCATCATCATTCTCTGTATTGATATATTTTTCCTTTATCACATAAGAAAATTATTTACTTCTAAGATGATGAATGACTTCCAACAATAATTCAGACAGGTATTATGATGATAGGCAATAGGGTAAACATGATTTTGCCTTGAAACAGAAACGCAGCTGGCTCTGTGCATTTCCACATGTGTGCACTCTTTAGTTAAGAACACTCTAAATTTTGCAGACGTTAAATGTGGGGATCTGGTTAGGAAAATCCTAATGTTGACAAAGGGAGAGGCTTTAGACATATTTTCTCTTTGAAACACACTATATTCTTTAAATACACTTTTTATCATTTAAAAAAATGACCATTTTTAAAGGGGAAAGATGGTAATGTTTCTGTTACCAAAAATGTTTGTTGATGGTTTGAAGGCAGCTTCAATAATAACTCACTAAATAATTTTAAATATGAACTGAATTGTTCTCGTGTAAGCAGTAAGCATTTTATAAATTGATTTGAGGAAATTTTTCTTTATCATGAGTGTCATTAACCAATACTGGATCTGATGATCTGTAATGTGGAAGACATTAAGTTTTGCAGACAGATATAACTCCTTTATTGACTGTCTTCCTCGTCTACCTTACCAAAAGCTTATGCATGGTCTTACACATTTGACTATTACTAGCTTTAAAAAAATGACACTAATGTTATTTGCATATACATTTACTTAAATGAATTGCTGTAATCAGAATAGCTTTTGATACTATTTTTTGTCTCAAGTATGGTTCCTAGGAATCAAACTATGACACGGGTCTGTGAATTACTTTATATTATAAATTAATCTGAATTTTAAAATGGCAAACATTAAAGATGCTATGTAGGACAGTTATGACAAAAAAGTAGATGTAGACTTCATGTTTCTCCAACAAACATGTCTTGAGCTAATTAATCTGTTTAAAATAACACCAGGCAAATGCGTGGATACAAGAAATGTTAAGACAAGACCTTGTCTTGAGCAGAATCTTACAGAAAACAGAAACAAATAATAATTTATAAGAGAACATATAATTTGTTACATGTACAGGGTGCATGATGAAGACGGGAAAAGAGTACGTAGTGACAGGTATGACTTTGAAACTTAAACACAATAAGATTTATTCTATCAGAGAATGTTCGAAGTATCATTCAACTGAAAGAAAAGGGCAGAAGGGCTTTATAAAAGGCTCTGCTTTTCAGTTTGTGGACACAGACAGATTTGTAATTGAACTCTCTGATGGGTTATATTCTTCAGTCCTCTTTATATGTAACTTCATGTGGGTTAAAGTTTTATATAATCTACTCAATAGTATAAAACTAGATTATTACTTTCTAGTGAACTGTCAAGTTATTTACTGTCACACATGAATAAAGCTACACTTTATAACAAAATACGTTAGTTCAGCCCAAACCAACCATTGGTGGTAGGAATAATGAACAGCCAGCAGATTTTAGCTTAGTCGGCTTTTCATGTTTTCTGAATTGTGGTTCAACTTTGAAGTGTTTTATCATACTGTTATTCTTATGATACTCCACAACAGGAAAAATAGTAAATATTTTAAGAACATATATGAAAAACATATTTTTGTGAAAATGAAACTTGAGGAAATTAAATTTGAAACTAGTGAAAGTAAACAATATCTTACATACCTATAAGATAAATCATTTGCGTGAGTGGCAGTAATTCAGTAGGGTTGGTGGAGATCCATTTGTTCCAGTTTATCTGGGACAGTCCCAATTTACATCTGCTGTCCCAATCAATGTCTTTGGTTTGGCATTTGTCTCAGAATTTTAATTTGCTTAACAATGCTATTTTGTAACAGTTGCATTCAATAGCCTGATATGAGCTTGAGAGTTTTCAAATTTGTACTGTTTCTGCCATGATTTCTCTTAGTATCTGTAGAACATATGTTCAGGGGACAGGATTCTTGCTTTAACGGGTCATTAAATTTAAAGACAAGCAGCAGCACCTTACTTCTTTCCCCAATCCTTTTCCAACGCAATATAACTTAGCTCTTTAAAACAGAACATACTGGGCTCTTGCTGATAAAATGAAGAAGACTTAAAAATCCTTCAGGTCTCTTGTGAAGGTGGAAGGGAGATTGGTCAGCTGCTCCTGCTGCTGACCTGTTTGGTATACTATCCACTTTTACCATGGCCATTGCCTGCTTCATGGTCTTGAAAGGCCCAAGACACCAAGATGTTAATTAGCAAGACCAGTGGAAAATATACAAAGTATTAGAAAGGTGTATATGAAATTGGAGTGAGAAAAGGCCAAGAAGTCATGACTTACTAAATGACAGAGTATTCTGATGTTTGTTCTTACAAGAGCTGTTTCATTGTTTTGATGTAAAATTATAACTCTTTATTTTTATTTTACAATAAGTCATTTTAAGAACAATAAATTTTAAAAGTACATGTTTAATAAAAATTAATGATTAGATTTCTATTTCTCAAGAAAGTTGGTGATGTACCTTTCACAAAATATGTATCATTCACCATCTACTTTAACAACTGGAGAACACAAGTAAACTGATAAAGCACCTCCATGGGCTTCAAGTATAGTCAATTTAAGATGATTATAGTTGATTTAACAAAGGATTTAATACATGCAGCATCAGAAGATGTGTTTATAAAACATTCTACAAAACCTGACTTTTTATTTAGATCAAATTACTACCATTCTGGGTTTCTCTTGCTCACTTTTGATTCCAAATTTTTATGTGCAAGGAAAAACTATAAAGTGATAGCTGTTGATCTGTTGGCTTAAATAGCAAAAGAACTTTGAAAATGGTTAAATGAGTTCAGTTCTATATTAGTGATATTAGTGTTGGTAGACTCATCAAATGGGAAGTAAAGTCCAAAAATAGTTCTATTTCTTTTTCCCTTCAATTTATAAAATCAAATTGGAGCTTTAAAAAGTTTATTGTATCTGTATTTTTCAGGATTTTTCAGAGAGATAGAGAGATTTAAGAATTTAGCTCACATGATTGTGAAGACTTGGTTAGTCAAGTCAAAACCTAGAGACCCAGGGAAGAGTTGCAGTTTGAGTACAAAGGTAATCTGCTGACAGAATTCCTTCCTTTTTGGAGGAAGCTAAACTTTGTTTTTTTAAGGGCTTCAATGGACTGGATGTGAACCACCCACATTATGAAGGATAATCTGCTTTACTCAAAGTCCACTGATTTAAATGTTAATCTAATCCTCCCCCTCACTGAAAAAAACCCCAAAAACACTTTCAAAGAAACATCTAGAATAATGTGTGATGAAATATCTGGACACCATGGTCCAGACAAATTTACACATAAAATTGGCTATCACCATGTCAAATGTAAAGCACTTTATATTCTGTGAATGATATTATTCTCCATTAAATTTTGAACATTAAAAATAATATTATACATTAAAATGTTGCTAGAAATAAAAACAATATTTTTACTAAGTTAACAAATTTATGGAGCAAGATATCAGACATGGTAAATACATCATTCATATTTATGCTTAAACTGCCTGCAATATTTTACCAGGCAATGGGGAAGCCATGGATGTTAAAAATTCCCCTATACTATTCATGTTAAAAAAGTTGAATGAAAAGTTTCCTTTTACATGAAAGTAGGCATTTTTCTTTGATTCTTGGAGTCTAAAATTTAATTCATTTTAGAAATGTTTGATTCTTTAAAGCAGTACTTTGTAAATTATCTTAAACATTCCACAATGGTAGTGATTTCTAATTTGGGAGAAGACAAATTTTTTCCTTTGCATTTTGGTACCAGTCTGTTTGGAATTAGAGAGTTCAAATAAAGTCATTCAACAAATAGAAAAAACATCAGCCTTTTTATGCTTTAATATATTTCAGTTATTTAAAACAAAGCTTGAAAACAAGATATATTGAAATGTACACTCATAAAAACAAGGAAGAATTATATAAATTAAATATAAACAGCATAAAGAATATACAAGATTTGACTTTAACCTTCTATTTTTAAATTTCTAAATTTATGATCTGTACTAAAGTGGAATAAAAAATGAGAAGTCTAATAATTTTAAAATATTAATATTTGAAAAAACAAAAAAATATTGTTTTTTTCTTTTTTTGACAGAGGCAGAGAAAGAGTCAGAAAGAGGGACAGATAGGGACAGAGAGACAGGAAAGGAAAGAGATGCGAAGCATCAGTTCTTCATTGTGCCATTTAGTTGTTCATTGATTGCTTGTTCATTGATTGCTTTCTCATATGTGCCTTGACTAGGAGGCTACAGTAGAGCAAGTGACCCCTTGCTCAAGCCAGTGACCTTGAGTTCAAGCCAGTAACCATGGGGTCATGTCTATGATTCCATGCACAAGCTGGTGAGCCTACACTCAACCTGGATAAGCCCACACTCAAGCCACTGACCTCAGGGCTTCAAACTTGGGTCTTCCACATCCCAGTCCAACACTCTATACACTGCGCCACTGCCTGGTCAGGCTAAAATAATTATTAATAGAGAAAACTTGTCATAAAAATATTTGCTGAAAAAGCTAAAAGAAAGACAAAATAAAAGAGCAAACTTATTTGGAAGCATCCCAAGTTCCCTTCAGTAAATAAGTGGATAAAACACTATATAGTACATTTACACAATGGAATACTACACAGCCATAAAAAGAAGGAAATCTTACCTTTTGTGACAGCATGGATAAACCTGGAGAGCATTATGCTAAGTAAAATAAGCCAGTCAGAGAAAGACAAGTACCATATGATTTTACTCATATGTGGAAACTAATAAACAAAATGAATTAACAAGCAAAACAGAGACAGACTCTTACATAGAGAGCAGGCTGACAACTGTCAGGGATCAGGGATTGATTGAAAGGGGTGAAAGGATTGAGCAAAACAGGACCAAAAGAAAAGAGGGGGGAGAGAAAGTGAGCTATGGAGAGAAAGAGACTCATGGACACAGACAGCAGTGTGGTGATTGCTGGAGAGGAGGAGGTACAAGTGTGGGAGAATATAGGGGTGATGAATGATGATGGACAAATCATTGGGGGTGAACGTACAACATGGAGCACAGAGATGTGCTGTAGAATTGGGTGCCTGAAACCTGTATAATTATGTTAACCAGTGTCACCTCACTACATTCAATAAAAAAACTTAATAAAAAATATTGGGTTGAAATACTTTTAATATAAAAACTAGAATTGAGAATATTTTCTATTTAATAGATTTTTTCTGAGCTTGAAAAGGAATTCAGCATATGAAAAAAGTATTTTCTCATTAAAATACAATTTACAGAAGAAATTCCCTTGAAGCTGTCAATAATTTCAAATTTATTAATCATAAATTGCAACTTTGAAGATAATATATTTTTAAGGTTTTATTTGTCCAAAAAAATAATTTAAAATGAGACTGTGTTGTAAATGAATATACATTTTTCAGAACTATACCTGTGATATGACACAAAACTGATACAGCTATACTATATATTTGATTAAAACATGAAAATGTGTATCAAGAATACTTAATATGCTTCTGCTATGTTTTTACGATTCATATAATCAATATAAAGAATTTTTGTTTGTTATGTGAAGAACTCTACCTCTAAACTAAAAGTAATTAGTGACCAAGTTTGCTAATTGACAAAATAATTTCATTAAAGATGTACAAATGTTTGCACCAGGATTGTTAATAATATCCAATGCCTATTGTCCTGCTGCTAATGCAAGAAACACTGGAAATTAATTCTGCAGTAAGCACAAGGACAGAATTAGTGCTTAAACTTGGGTTATAAACCATATCTTTTTTTCTTGATATTCTTATTAACAGTTCCTAATCTTTTGGAAAGATACCATCTGCCAGGGACTTCCAGCGCTTTGCCTACTTTAGCAACCCCAGAAAATATTACTATTTTCATTCCCTGTACAGATAACGAAAAGATGGCATAGAAAGGTTTGGCAACACTTCTGAGTCACAGAAGTGGGAACTTGTGACGCAGCCCAGATGTACATTCTCTCCCATGCTCCTTGGAATCAGCACAACAAAGTGAGTACTGGGCACCAAACGAGTAATGGTTCTTTGCCAACGAGAAAAACTTACCTATGTTCAGAGGATACAAGTCACAAGTACATGTAATCCTTAAATAAGAGAAACTTGTGCCTACATCATAGGACCAACAGGCTGAACCCTGTCTTCATCACTTTGAGGAAACCTAGATGTACTTGATATTATTTCACATGGGGTGGAAAGAATTTTTGAAATGGCTTTGTTTTCATGACCTGGTCTCCTTGGAACTGGAGAGCTAACAAAATTTCTGTGTGAGGAAAAGGAAGTGCATGGCCAACATTCTCTAAGGTAGATTGCTAAATTATTATTGGACCACCTTAGAGGTAAAATGTATTTTCTCTGTCCTTCACACCTCAAGAAGTCATGGAATTAAAAACACAAAAGATAAAGATAACCAATGTATACTTACTGAACATTTTAAAACTTGCAACATTACTTGATAAGAACTTTTGTCCCAGTTCCAGCATGTATGACATCCTCTGGCAAAGCCATCAGGATATTTCAAATTGGTACTTGCTCTGCTTCTACAAGGCACAAGGCACTCCTGATTACATTTCTATTGTGTTCTTATTAGCACTCACATCATTTAGTTCTTTGTAAAAAAAAATGCACATTTCTGTTTGCACACTTCCTTTCTGAAGTCTTATCTCCTCTCTAACGGCATTTACTCAACATGCCTGAGCTCTCTCTGAGCAATAATAGTACACAGAGTGGGATTTTTCAAGCATGAATATTCTACAACAGATTGCAGGGATTCTGTACTTCACTGACTCCATTATCTTTGGAGGCAAATTTCAACATTAACACTGAGTTCTGTTCTTCCTTTGCAGAATTAAGTAGTAGGGTGTGTGTGTGTGTGTGTGTGTGTGTGTTTTGTGAGAGACAGAGAGAGGGACAGAGACAGACAGGAAGGGAGAGAGATGAGGAGTATCAGTTCCTTGTGACACCTTAGTTGTCATTGATTGCATTCTCATATGTATCTTGACATGGGAGCTGCAGCTGAGTCAGTGACCTCTTGCTCAAGCCAGTGATCTTGGGCTTCAAGCCATTGACTTTGGGCTCAAGCCAGCAACAATGGGGTCATGTCTATGATCCCATGCTCAAGCTGGTGACCTTGTGCTCAGGCTCTGAGCCCGAGCTCAAGCTGGATGAAGTTGCCTGGGGTTTTGAACCTGGGTCTTTATTATCCCAGGCTGATACTCTATCCACTGTGCTACCAGCTGGTCAGGCCTAAGTAATAATATTAAAACTCCATGTTATAAGGGAAAATAATTTTTAATGGGGAATTAGCCCTACAGGCTCAAAGCATACTTGATTTATTTGCATTTTCCCTATACCCAAATTCTTAAGGCATGTTGCAAGGGGAGGTCTATATCAAGTTATATCAACAAGAAAAATGACAACAAGGTGAAGAGAGAATGAATTCATGAATGGCTTTTTAATTTACAGGTGAGGCCAAGACCATAGACTGTGGCATAGATGGACATAAGAATCAGATTTTATTCACCTTTTTTCATAGTTTATAACACAATACCTGGTACACAACGTTTGTTTAATAAATAAACACTTGTTAAAGGAGTGAAGCACAGTGGTTTAATTGTGGCTACTGGACCAAATCTGGACATCCCTTATTTTACACAGCTCATGAACACACTCATGCTCATAAACTGATGGAATGTCTATGAGCTACTTTAATGCTACAAAGGCAGGGAATGAGATTTTGTGGCCTCTCTGTTTCTAAAGCAGAAACAAAGCACTATCTGGCCCTTGATAGAAAATGTTTCCTAAATCCTGCAAAAAAGAATGCTTGCAAACAGAAGGAAAAAAAAGTGATTAGTCATCCTTTTCATAAGCATAAAACCTTATGCACTTACAATCAAAGCATATATAAAATTTAGAATTTTATTTTTTATTTACTATCCCATATGCCTTTGCCAGTGAGGAGCCTCATTCTTCCTACTTACTTTAATAGTTGCAACAGTATTTCGCAGTGTAAAAATGTTGTGTGACTGCCCTCTCTGACCCCAGTGTTTAAGCTTGGGAGATAAGAGTTATTCATGTGGATAAACGTGAGGCGCTTCCATCCAACGCTGACCCTGTCCAGTTCTGTCTCCCCATGCTCCCAACACCTTGTCACCAACATTTCTTTACATTCACGCGACTTTAGAGTTTGCAAACATGCTCACTTATTTCAGTTTAACATATTTGAGGACATTTGAGAGACCATGTTCTAAATTCTCCTGCTATAGTCAAAAATAGAAAACTCAGGGTCTTTTTGTTGAACACTCATCACATGGCTCCTACTGGTAGGTTCATTCATGTTTTTATTCTTGAAAGGAATGAGCTGCTGTTCAGTTCTGCTAAAAGGAGAAAGCGTCACATTTTCTTCCCTTAGGTGTTCTTTTTCCTAAAAGCCAATTATGTCAATTTCAAAAGTGAAATATAACAAAAATCATAATGTTTGGTTTTCCTTACTTTTTACATTTTTAATCTCCTCACTAAAATGTGTCTATCACTAGAACAGTAATTTTATATCCAGGTATTCATTTTATCTACTCAAAAAAAGAGCTAAATGCCTGATATGTGTGTGTAGCACAGAGCTACATATTAGGGATACAAACACAAGCAAGATAGATATTAGACTTTGATAAAGTGCTTACTAAGAAAAATTCTAAATCCTGAACATAACGGAAAAGTCCCACAAACCAGGTTCTGATTTACTGGTAACCCCATCCCAGATTTAACACCAGCAACTTATCCGTAAGCATATTGAAGTGAGATGGACTTCTCATTCATGCTTGCTAGGCTATGTCATTTGCATGTTAAGATATAATATTTTCAAGTTCAGGGATTTATGGAGTCTCTGATGGCCAGAATCATGAGTTTAGGCTGTGCTATTTAGGCTCCAAAAACAAAAAATACTCCCCTAGACTCTTTTACCCCCAAATTTAAAAAATACATTACTGTATGAATACACTTCATTACTTGCTGTGAATGAGGCCATTTGGGACACAGTGCTCCTCCGTACATCAGTCTGCCTGATTCACTTCGGTCAGAACAATCACATTTCACATTTTCTTGGGACCACCTGGTGTCACAGGACTTGTGTTTCTTGGACTTGCAGCTCACAATAAATATGCCAGTGTCCCTACTATTTAGACTACTTCCAAAACAATTCCCCTACTCAGGCTACTGGAAAGATTTTCTGTCAATTCTTTCTTATGCAAGTTTAGTCCTGTCATGCAGAGCGGTAGCTGCCCTTCTTCCTTTGACAGAAGTGAAGTCGGGTCGTGGCCAGCCAGGCTCAGAAGCAAGGCAGACACAGCAGCTTGGCATCCAGAAAGGCTTGTGTTATCTCTGCAGCAGGCATGGGCAGTGTCGCGGCAAAGGTGTGATAAGGAAGAGAAAGGGTGTAGAAAATGAACAAACGCATTTCCCTTTTGGCTGAGATGACATGCAGGTGAGGAGACAGCTGGGTAGGCATGAGGAGAGCCTGCACTTGGCCAGGCTATTGGACAGGTGCTTCATGAATGACAGACTTATCTCAAACAGCAGGACAATGATCTTTCTAACTTTGTACTTGTTTCTCTGGTTACTGGAGTCTACTCACAGGCTAGGAGGCCACATTCAAATACACTTTTCAACATACATTTTTCCTTAACCACTCTGTCATGATATAAAGTTCTTATGAATTTATCGTAGACCCATGTTCTTTCTGGGGACTCCAGACCCCCTCTGCAGCACCCGTGCCATCTTTGTCTGCCCCATGCTACTGTTCCTCTCCATCCTCTGATTGTGGCTAGGGCTACAATGCTGCCAGTGAGGTGGCCATTGCCTACTCAACTGTACTCCTGAGTTTCTCAAATTTGTTATGACCCTTATGCTAGCTTTACATTTATCCACATGCTTCTTCAATGAGAAGAAAGAAAAGGAGTTTATAATTTAACTTCCATGTGCTTCCTGAGCTCTGAAAGAGCAAGCTAGAAGTGCACAAATATCGAGACTCAAAATTAAATTTAATATGCCCTTGGTTGGCCAACCAGAGCTAGAATTTCAAACTTGCTACTCAACATTTGAAATATTCAAGCTGCAAGACTCAACTGTAGAATTGTATATAATTGCTCCCTGGCATGTTTGTAGATGATGCACACTTATGTTCCTTCCCCACAATTGCTTCTTTAGTTGCCCATCTTTAAACTCTCATTAATAATAGCAGCTATGATTGATCAAGTGCTTATTATGTTAAGAGTGCTGTTTGAAGTGCTTTACATGTATTTCCTCAGTCCTCAGAGGAAGGTCCTCTTATCATTCCCATTCTGATTTTTTATGGCATGCAATCTACAGAGAGATTAAATAAATTGCTCAAAGTCATGCAGCTAGTAAATGACAGAGCTGAGTAAATCCAGGTAGGGTGGCTCTAGAGAGCCCAGGTTCTAAATGCTTAAGCTCCTTTGTTAACCTCTGGGCTCATTATTCAGCAGGAATCTTCATTATTGAGTCATTATTTCATTGAGGAGGAGATGTTTGCATAGTGTTGCTGAAACACACCTAGCAAACATCTTGCCACTATGCAATTCACATAGAGTACCAAGCAGACGCTTTTGGATGTCCAAATGCCAAGGATACTATAGTGGGTTAGAAATGCCTTTGTGTCTCTCTCATACTTCTGTTGTATGATGAGTCAAAGATTGATTTGTACTAGATTTAGGGCAGCAGAATAAAATACATACAGAAAGGAAACAAGGAGTGCTGAGTTATTTACCTAATGAATATTTATCTAATGAATGAGGGTAAGGTAGGGTGTGAGAAGATGACATTAATACATGTATCCCAACCTGTGGAGTAAATGTCATGTAGATTACTGACACATATTATGCTATCTCAAGCAAAGTCAAATTTGTTGTGGGCAATTTATGCTTCATTTACCTTGAATCTGCCACCAACATACGACTCAGCATAGCAAGTGATCTGAAGACAAAAGCAAAAAACACACATCCCCAAGTTCTTTCTAGACTCTCGAATTGTTAATCACATTGTGATACAATTTGCTGGAGAATTTACAAATGCTAAATCAAGCATGATTGGGCGTCAGAGATTATAAACCTTTGGGGGAATCCATATTAATATGGAAGAGTGGAAGCTGTTCGTGTCATTTTAGCA
This sequence comes from Saccopteryx bilineata, assembly GCF_036850765.1. NCBI lineage: Eukaryota > Metazoa > Chordata > Mammalia > Chiroptera > Emballonuridae > Saccopteryx > Saccopteryx bilineata. The sequence continues at coordinate 109,885,197 of NC_089494.1, read as the reverse complement.
TTCTGGAACACTCACCTGACTTAAAGAAATTTTTTGTTGTTCTTTGAAAGGAAAGATGAAAGGGCATATATCACTTTGAGCAGAATTCTGCAGAAACTATAATCTACAACTACTGTACTTATCCAAAATTCTGTACTTTATTTTAAAGGTCATGGCTGTATAATTCTGACTTCAGCAAGCAGGAATATTTTCTTTAAATGTAGCCTAATTTTATTGTTCATCTTTAAATATTCATTTCATATTTGATGGGCTAAAAATTTGAAATTCAAATTATTTCTTTTCCTTTTTTTCTTAGCAAAATTTTACTACGAGTAATGTTGCAGCTCATTTATAATGAAATATAAATAAAATAAACTTCATAATTCAACAAGAACTGATTAAAATTATTTGAAAGCCTGTACTTATAGGTGAGTAAACTTTAAATTTCAGTTGCATAACTCAGAATCTGTAGAAGTTATTTTAAGGAAATTATTCATCTACTGAGTCATTGAATCTGAAAGCTGAAAAGGAGATTAAAGTTCACTTCCTACAAAACTCACATTACTGATGAGGTCTAGAGAGATTTCTTCACAAGTGCAAGGTCACTTTTTAATAGTTACAAAGTTAAGGATCAAATTAAGGTATACTGTTTCCAAATCCATTGACCTTTCTAAGAAATATTTGCCCAAGCCATACTAGATACTGAGTAAATCTTTTTGGTATCTTATATTCAAGATTTAGCCAGGGTAACTTTCCTTAAGCCCCAAACCAGGGGTTTCAAGTGACATTGAGTCTCCTGTGAGGTCACTGATTTTCACTAGGGCACAATATTTTCATGGGTATCCCTTTCCAGAAGATGTGTAAGCAGGGGTCAATGTGAAAGAGCCTAACTTTTCTAGAAAACAGTATCATCACTTTCTTCTGCTGATACTGCATTCAGACTGTTAATATGAAGCATATTTGAAATGAAATATCAACATGAATGTCCATTTATTAGAGACAGTGGTCAGAGAGAAAACATGGACAGATTACCCATTTCTTTCTTCATGTCTGTGCTCCAATATCAGATTCTTAGGGCTATTGTAGCAAAGTAGCCCAAACTGGATGGTTTAAAACAAGAGAAGTGTGTCCCCTCACAGTTCTGGAGAACTGAACTCTAAAATTAAGGTATCAGTATGCCCCAGCTCCCTCTGATGGCTGTGAGGGAAGACCTCTATGCTTCTTTTCTAGTCCTGGTGGTTTTTGTCAACACTCAGTATACCTTGGCTCATAGATGAATCACTCCAGATGCTCCCTCTATTTTCGTATAGCCTTTTCCCTCTATGCATGTGTGACTGTGTGGCTCAAAACTTCCTTCTCCTTAGAAGGACACCAGCCACTGGGTTGAGGGCCCACCTTGATCTTAACTAAGTTACATCTGAAAAAATTCCTAAAGAAGATTACATTCAGAGGTATTGGAGGTTAAGATTTCCACATGTCTTTTGGGGGTCAAAATGTAAACCAACATATCTCCCAAATAGATTTTTTTTTCAGAGACAGAGAGAGAGTCAGAGAGAGGGATATATAGGGACAGATAGACAGGAATGGAGAGAGATGAGAAGAATCAATCATCAGTTTTTCATTGTGGCACTTCAGTTGTTCATTGATTGCTCTCTCATATGAGCCTTGACCATGGGGCTACAGCAGACCGAGTAACCCCTTGCTCAAGCCAGCAACTCTGGGTCCAAGCTGGTGAGCTTTGCTCAAACCAGATGAGCTTGCACCAAGCTGGAGACCTTAGGGTCTCAAACCTGGGTCCTCTGCATCCCAGCTGAACGTCTATCCACTGCACCACTGCCTGGTCAGACAGATTATGTTTTAATAAAGGGAACATTGTTTCAGAAAACCATGCATAATTGTTTCTAGACTAATTTAAATGCTTGACCAACTCAGAAAAAATAAAAATAGAATAGATGGTTCTGATACCAAACCCCATTGCCAAGCTTGGTGTGGGGACTTTTTAAAAGTCAGAGGTGAGACCCCCATTTTTAACGTGTCAGGCAATGTGTGGCCAGTACAGAGATAGAGCAATAGTTCCCGGGAAGTAGAGCTTTGTATCATCTCCATTATAATTTCTTCAACATGTACTTTTGAATTTTGTGTTTTATTACATACTAGGAAATTTCAAACTATGCATAGTCTCTTCTCACATCTGATTAGCTTGCCAGCACTCTCAGACCCCTCTGCTGCACTTACTTCCCCTGGCCCATTCAAGATGGCTGACACCATCAGTTCCTGCTCACTTTACAGGAGGTATCATAATTCCACTCACTAGTAGGTACCTACACAGGGTATACATGGCACAGGCTAGGGGATACATCTGGAAAGTGATGCTCAATTATCTCCTTATACCTGTTATAAACATCTACTTGTATTTTCCACAAGGTGTCAAATGTGTGTGTGTGTACATTTGTAAACATATATTTGTATATATAAATATATGATAGATTGTAATTTCTTTAAGGGGAAGTTGGAACCAGATTTAGCTTGAGAAGGTTTATATTAGTTAGTATAATGTCTTATATATTACAGAGATCTGAGGAATATTTTCAGAGTAAACAGATTCATGATTTTTAAGTCAAAACTGGTTTTAGATGAACAAAATTGTACTTGAATTTAATAAAACACCAACAAAGTAAACCAATTTTTTCGTGCTAATGGATCTGTCCAAGGCACTGCTTTTAATGAGTTGTTCTCATATCATGCACAAAGAAATTTTATGATAATTAGAAACATGTTATTTGGCAAAAATAAATATGTTGAATAATAATTATACCTTCCCTTCTCACAATGAGTTATTTTAAAACAAAATTATTTTTACTTTATGATTTTTACATTATAGAGAAAAGAAAAACACTGAAAATAATTAGTATATTCCGTATTTTCCCATGTATAAGATGCGTGTTAATTGAGGCCCAAAATTTGAAAAAATAAATTTATTACATAAAGTTATTGAATATAAGTTTTATTCATCATAAAATTCATACACTCCTCATCACTGTCAAAAGTCCCATCCATTAGCTTGTCCTCATCTGTGTCTGAGGACGAGTTACTGTCTTCATATATTGCCTTGTCCTCACTCTCATCTATGGCATTTGAGATGCCACACTTCTTAAATGACTTGACAACAATCTCAATCTTGATATTATCCCAGGATCTTTTCAGGCATCTTTTGGGCAAGTCTGGTGCATGTATGCATGCTTAGTCCGTTCTGTTTCATTGAACCTGAAGCACCAATTGTGTCCTCTTTTGAAATCAGTAACTTCTTTTTCATCGGCAATTCTTCTTGCCTCATGATGAGCCATCTTTGTGGACACAGGAATTCCAGTTGCCCTTTGCTCTTCATCCATATCTTCCATTCCCTCTCTAAATCAGGCCGTTTTGCTGACTTGCCTCTCATGGCCTTCTTCTGCTGTGGCATTTTCAGTAGGATTTCTTCTTCCTGTAGGCAGTCTCGGATTGAGTTCTCAGTTGAAGGAGGAGCAAACTTACGTTCAGCACCACACTTTCCATTCACTTTTGCAAACTGGATCATTTTTAACTTGAATTCAGCACTGTACAAAAATATTTTCTGAGTCATTTCTGGACAGAACACGGCAAAATATAACCTACTATAATATACTGGTAACAAGTGTGAAACAGTAAGTACAAAGACAAGTGCAAAAAAGTGGGAAAATTTAACAAGTAAAAAAATCTACGAGTGCAAAAACAAAAAATAAAGAGCAAAAAAAGCAGGATATGCAAGTTCAAAAATTTATAACCACTGTATAAGACGCACCAGTTTTTAGACCCCAAAATTTCAAAAAAGGGTGCAACCTATACCTGGGGAAATACAATAGATCTGACATGCTGGATTATTTAAACAGGTATATAATATTTAAATAACAACTAATGATTACTATGTCAACATTTTAACTTACCAAGCTAAGTTATGATGAGTTAGAAAAGGGTACATTGAATGGTTGCAATTACAACATAATTTGAAGAAAAATGCTTGTTTCTGGTCACTCTAGGTAGAGTTTAAGGTTTACAAAAATTCATTTCTCTTTAAGTGATTGTTGATCACAAGAAAAAATATAAAAGCACATAAAAGTAAAATAAAATTGGTTATATTACAATTTTTTAAATAAATGTTTTATCATATCTTTTCAATTTTAAAGTGTGCAAGGTCTAGATGTTTGAAAAATGCCAGGAAATTGACCCTGCACATCAATCTTCTAGTTTGGGAGCATGGCAGAGCACCAGTATTCTGGGCTCTTCACACCTGGCCGCCCAGTGTTTTGTTTTTATATGTAAGATTCTGTTTCTTAGCTTTCCCACAAAGATTTAAAGCAAAAAAAATTTTAAAAAGTGCTTATATCAGTGTTATCTTCTTTTTTACTTCATTTTTCCCCCTCTTAATTTGGTTGACCATTTAGGCTGAATGACAGTTCGCAAGTAAAAATTATTAATCTTCAGAGGAATTTCAAAGACATACAAATAGTAAATTGAATTGCAACACAACTAATTATTTATTCAAAGGAATCATGCCTCTACCCATACTCCCTTGTAAAGATGTCGTAAACCCAGAAGATTGTGTCTTTAAATATAATAATCAGTGCTACAAAATTTCACTGAAAGGCATGTGTTTCCGACCACCAAATTTTAACAAGCTTCTCTCCCTGACAGAATTATGTCCCATTCTCAACAGAGTCAGAAATATTGGACTTGCTCATTAAAAATAATGAGATGCCTTTGTAAAGAGTGCTGATTTATAGCTTCTCTGTGAAATATCTTCTTTTCAAAGGAAAAAATAATAATTAGATCTTATGGAGGTCCTCACCTTAAGATATAAAATATAACCACAAAACCACACTTAATTACATAAACTAAACACTTTATGAACAATCTTACAGGAAAAAAAATCCAGATTGACTAAGATAAAAAGTTATACTTGATAACAAAATGGACCTGGAAGAGAAAGACAAACAGAAAATAAACAAGAGGACTCTGTCATTATTTTGCTTCCATGACCCATTGTAACTTTTTTCCCTAAAGAATTTATTTAGATAGAAAAAAGAGCACTAGTTAGTCAAGGGTTAATTTTATTTCTTAACCCATCAGGAGCCTGCACTCTTCAAAATTCTAAATACACTTTTCTTGCTTTCCCTTGACTCTTTTCTGCAGTAAAAATGGAACATAATATTTTACTGAAGCTATGCAAAAATTTAGCATAAATTTCTTTTTTCTTTCTATTTTTTTTTATTAAGTGAGAAGCGGGGAGGCAGACAGACAGGCTCCCATATGCTCCCTGACCAGGATCCACCTGGCAAGTCCCCTACCAGGCAATGCTCTGCACATCAGGGGCTGCTGCTTTGTTGTTCAGCAACTGAGCTATTTTAGCACCTGAGGCAGGGCCATAAAGCCATTTTCAGTGCCCAGGACAACTTGCTGGAAACATTTGAGCCACAGCTGCAGGAGAAGAAAAAGAGAGGAGGAGAGGTGAAGAAGCAGATGGTCACTTCTCCTGTGTGCCTTCGCTGGGAATCAAACCTGGGACTTCCAAACGCCAGGCTGATACTCTACTATTGAGCCAACCAGCCAGGGCCATAAGCAATTTTATTAAAAACCATACATTCCCCCTCCCAAGGGCTAATGTAGTATAGCAGTAACTAACTCTCCTATTATTTCCAATCCTACCAGTTATCTAAGTCACTCAGTATCTTGTTTTTTTGTTTGAACCCTCCATTTCCAGGCATTAATCACAAGTCATATCATTTTGTTAATAATTGCAATCATAATAGCCACTATGTATGTGCTTATTATGTTCTAGTCATTACACTATGCACTTAAGTTGTTTTACAAAAACCCTATAAAGTAGGTATTATAATTTTTGCCATTTTGTATAGTATGAGGCACTAGAGATTCAGACATATTAAGTAACTTATCTAAGATCTAATACTAAATTAGTGACTGGAGTATGGTCAGAGAGCAGGGGAGCTAGAAAAAAGGAATCAAACTTATCATTAATTTTAGAACTTCACATCGATTTATTAAAAAATAGAATTCTAGTATCTCTCACCTTTAACATGTGATGCTTTAATTCATGAACTTATTCAATGTCTTTTTTTAGTCATCTCCCTCCAAATGCTCCTTTCTCTTTTAATTATAGTATATTTGGTGTCACTGTGACTGCCAGGTAAACTACAGAATAGGCCTCTGCCAGATAGTCCAACTCTTTTCAAGAGAAACATTCTTACTCTTATTTGAAACATACCACTTTTAAAACATTGGTTTGATTTTTCAAAAGCACATACAAACAAGTCTGGCCTGGCCGAGAGGTTTCCCAATGACATACTGTGTTTTAAATCCTGCCACAAACTTGAGGACTGCAGGGCTTCTCCATTGTGGTCCCTGTAATCTGGGCTCCGGGAGTCTGCGGGCTAAGTTCCTCCAGTTTCCTGCTCTTAGCTTCTCTCTCCACTTTTAACTTTTACAAGTCATTCACAATAGCTAGCAGAGTCCCCTTATTTTCAATACTTAGCACTGAACATTCAAGACAACAAGAGGAGCCAAGTGTTATATAGTTGAGTGAGTCATTTTAATTAAGGTAGCTCAACTATAATCTAGTTAGGCTGTTCACCTGCCTGGTAAACCAGGTAGGTGCAAAAACATCTACTGCCTTGTATCCAGCCCAGTTTACTTGTAAGTCAAGAAGGGGTGGGTTTTTGTTGGAATGGTAATGAGATAGTAAAGGAAAGGAAGGAAAAAATAAGCTGCCATCGGAATTATTTTTTATTTTAATTAATTCCTGAATAATGTTTGAGAGATAAAAACTAATGATTCTACAGTGAGACTGAACATCAAGGAGAAGATGTGCTATTTTAAAACTAATAACATCAACCAGACTGGGAAATAGACCCAGAGGACAGTGGATTCCCCCAGGAAATCCCGTACCTTTCTAGCTGCCTGTTGAGTGAGAGAAAAATAACTGTACTCACTACCCAGAGGGGCTGGTGCACAGGGATTCCCACAGAACATGTTCTTTTAAGTCTCAAGCATTTTTAGTCTGCAGAGGTCTGTTTTAACCTGAAGACTTCTGCTGCAGCTCTATACGCAAACACATAAATACCCACTTACCCACCCACAGAGAATTCCCTTCGCTTCAGGCTTTATCACAGTCTTCAGATTCAAGGTTAGGCTCTGCCTCGGTGAAGGACTATTGACAGCCTGTTGTGGGCAGAAGTCTTCTTTGGAAGACACAGCCAATGCATGGAAATAAGTGTAAACAGAATGGCCTGAGGAGGCCATTGGACTTCGTTTCTCTTTCTCTTCTTCCCCCGCAACCCCAACCCCACCCCTACTCCAGGTTATTGGGTAATGGCTTAGTTTTCTAGCACTCCCATAACAAGTTACCACAGACTGGGTAAAAACAGTTGAGCATAATTCTGGACATAAGAAGTCCAAAAATCAAGGCGTCTGCAAGTCCAGCTTCCCTCAGAGGCTCTGGGGAGAGTGTTCCTGGCGCCTCCCAATGTCTGGTGGCTCCAGGCATTCCCTGGCTTGTGACTCATCATTCCAACCTCTGTAGTATATTCACCTACCCTTCCCCTGTGTCCTCTTCTCTCTGGCTCTGAGAAGCATACCCAGCACTGAATTTTGGACCCACTTGCATAATTTAAAGATTCTTAAATTGTTAGATTACATCGAGAAAGACCTCTTTTTATAAATAAGATCATATTCACCATTTCCAAGATGTAGAAATATCTTTTTTTGGAGGGGTGGGGGATCACAATTCAAACCACTACAAGTAGAGAGAGAGCGCGTGCGTGCGCGCGCGCGTGCGCACACACACGCACACACACACACACACATTCTTCTATGAGAAAGAGAGACTGAGAGAGAAGATCTGTAAAGAAGAATTTGCCTCCCTGCATGTATATATTCCTTCCAGGTCTGATGTTTGGGAATAATGGACTTTGTCTGAGAACTCTAATTTCCCATCCCACTCTGAACATAAACTCTAAAATCTGTGAGAAAGTGGGTCCTGCCTAAAATCTTGAAAGAATTAAATTTCTTTCAGATGTTCATTTTAGAGAAATAGATCACAGAAGAATATACTTGGGGAAAATGTACTTGGCACTTTCAGAGCATAAAATCCAACCAGCATCATCAATTAGACATCTACTCTGATGCACCCTCAGATAGATGTTTTGCAAATACAAGTCAACCTGACTAAGAAAGCTAAAATATATGCAGGGCGTGTGGTTAAACAACAAATGACTCTGATATACCTGCTGTTCACACTATCTCTGCTCATCAACTTGGTCTCCAAATACATTCTAAATTCTATAGGACTAATTTAATGCCAACTACAGGGAATATAGTGAAATCCTTTTTTCCCCCCAATGGAAATTACTTTCTCAACTAAGGCAACTAAGAAGATGGAGAAAGCTCATGAGCTTTAATGAAATTTTTCTGGGGCTCTGTTAAGATGCACCTCTGAAAGGTACATTTACCTTTTTTGCCCACATGCCTGCCTCTCAATTAGGTAGAAATTACATACTTAATCTGGGCCAGTCTTGTCAGGATTGTATGCTTTCTCCAAAAATTCACTTAACATCTTAAACCAATGGTTTTCAACGTGTTTTCTGCACTATGCAACCTCCCAGCTCTCCCTCTTCCTTCCTGCTTTTGAATTTCTAAAGTTTTGTTGGATGTGGGTCCTCCAGCCATGTTTCACTTTCCTGGTTCCATCTACCCATCTGCCTTTCTCATCCATTGCTTGCCTTAACCCTGTTTCTTCCTGGATGTCTGAACTCTTTGCTAAGCAGTTGGCTTACTGATATAACCACCAGAAGTGTGCTAAACCAACAGAGCACCATAAACACATCCCAGATTTAACACTAGCAACTTAACTGTAAGCACACTGAAGTGTGAGAAGGACTTCTCACTCATGCTTGTTAGGTTATAGCATAGGCTTTGACCTGGCCTCCAGGCAGGCATGCTTTCTTACTCAAGATTTCAGTTTTTCAGTAGAATGCTGGATTTCAACCCTGGCTGCACTTTAAAATCACCTGAGCACTTGTGGTTGTTGATATAGATATTTTTTTATTAGAAAAGCCCAACCCTCTGAGATCTTAATTTAATTTGTCAGGTGTAGAGCCAAGCACTTTTTTTAAAACTCTCCCCAGGAAATTGTCATCTGCACTCACATTTGAAAACACTGCCATAGCAGAGTGGTGTGTATGTGACTCCTAAGTTGTCACCATCAGCATCGCCCTACCTTGTTAGAAATGTAAATTCTTTGGCTCCATCCTGGGTTTTCTTAATCAGAAACCCTGGGGATATGCCCAGCAAGTGCCATTTTAACAAACCTTCAAAGGGATTTTGACTATGGATGAAGTTTGAGAAACAATGCCATTGTGTACCTCTTGTGACTCACTCCGAGTCTAAGGAAGGCCACAAATAAATACAACTGTGCTCCTCACACAGGAGTAACAAAAATGTACCTGGTGGAAACACTACAAACATACAGACAAACCCAAGCATGACACATATGTTCAGACCCCTGTAATTCTACTCAGACTAAACACAAGCAAAGTGCATAAAGTACATGTGAGTGAATTGAAAAAAAAATCTTGAGTGGAAGAATTTCTGTTTAAAGAGAAAATTTATGAGGGTGATATAAGCATAAATAATAGGAGGGAAGAGGGCATTTAGATAACAAGGGTGGTTTATTAAAAGATAGAACAAAATTAAAAATGGGTGGTAGTCAAACTATAGAGAATCTTTAATGTCACTCTAAACCATTTTGTATTTCTAAAAAACAGTCTGCAAGGCCAGTAGCTGCTGCCATCATCACAGCCGCTTGATCAATGCAGGTTCACATTTAATCCGGACAGATCATAAAGAAACAGTGGAGCCAAAAACTGGTGGACCATTTCCCTTTATTATAGACTTATACCGTCCAAGTAATAAACAAACACACGGGGCGCCAAAACCCACTCACACGTTTCTCCGGTTCCACAACCTGGACAATCTTTACAGTTTCCCTAGAATCAAAGGCCCCACCAGTCTTATTCACCTCTGTTCCCCATCTCCTTCTCTGCGCAACTGGCTTCTCCTTTAGCATGCTGCCATTTTGGCTGGCTCCTCTCCTCCACATGGCCTCTCTGCTTTGCTACAATGTTGGCTCCTCCTCTCTTTATAAGAACATGGTCACTCTATCCTAAAATAGCCTCCTAGCTCCTCCTTTTAAAACCTTTTGGTGCAAAAGCCCCCCCCCCCCAACACACATTAGCATAATCAAGCCCCTTCCCAAGCATGAAAGGCAATTAGCTATATCATGTGAGAGCATCATCATGTGAGAGCAGCAGCCATCTTTTTATTTATTTTTAATTTTACTAGGGTGACATCAATAAATCAGGGTACATATGTTCAAAGAAAACATGTCCAGGTTATCTTGTCAATCAATTATGTTGCTTACCATCACCCAACATCAGATTGTCCTCTGTCACCTTCTATCTAGTTTTCTTTGTGCCCCTCCCCCTTTCCCTCTCCCTCTACCCCCACCCCTCCCAACCAGCACACTCTTATCAATGTCTCTTAGTCTCGCTTTTATATCCCACCTACGTATGGAATAATGCAGTTCCTGATTTTTTCTGATGTACTTATTTCACTTCGTATAATGTTATCAAGATCCCACCATTCTGCTGTAAATGATCCGATGTCATCATTTCTTATGGCTGAGTAGTATTCCATAGTGTATATGTGCCACATCTTCTTTATCCAGTCATCTATTGAAGGGCTTTTTGGTTGTTTCCATGTCCTGGCCATTGTGAACAATGCTGCAATGAACATGAAGCTGCACGTGTCTTTATGTATCAAGTTTCTGAGTTTGGGGGGTATATACCCAGTAGAGGGATTGCTGGGTCATAAGGTAGTTCTATTTTCAGTTTTTTGAGGAACCACCATACTTTCTTCCATAATGGTTGTACTACTTTACAGTCCTACCAACAGTGAATGAGGATTCCTTTTTCTCCACAGCTTCTCCAACATTTGCTATTACCTGTCTTGTTAATAATAGCTAATCTAACAGGTGTGAGGTGGTATCTCATTGCAGTTTTGATTTGCATTTCTCTAATAACTAAAGAAGAGCATCTTTTCATATATCTGTTGGCCATTTGTATTTCTTCCTGGGAGAAGTGTCTGTTCATATCCTCTTCCCATTTTTTTATTGGATTGTTTGTTTGTTGTTGAGTTTTATGAGTTCTTTGTATATTTTGGATTTTAGGCTCTTACCTGAGCTGTTGTTTGAAAATATCATTTCCCATTTAGTTGGCTATCTGTTTATTTTGTTATCAGTTTCTCTTGCTGAGCAAAAACTTCTTATTCTGATGTAGTCCCATTCATTAATTTTTGCCTTCACTTCTCTCAGCAGCCATATTTAACAGAATAAGCATAAAATAACTTATCTGCCCAACATACCCCAAACAAAACAGAACAAACCAAAACAAAAAACTTAATGTATGAGTTACACCTAGCTAGATAAAAGAAAAGAAGAGGACAGAGAAATTTCCAGGCACAGAAAAGAGCATGTGCAAAGGCCCTGGGTCACAGTTTCTTCAGTATAGTCCTGAACCAGAGATCGAGGAAGCACTCATTTAGGTGCAGGGTCTGATTGCTCATCTGTAAGGGTGATGTGAAGTTGATTTTACAGAAGACAGACCTTGAAATTTTAATATAATTCTGAGAGACTCTTTCCTGATTACACTTGATAGCATTCTCCCATTATTCATATCCATATTTCTCTCATGCTGCCATTATTCTGATGTCATCTCCTTATCCACATTTCTAATACCCTCTTCTAACATAAACCAATGGAATGCTCTGGATAACTTTAAAAAAATGAGAATATAAAGATTCTATAATACAGCACAACCCTGAAGGTTGCCACAATGATGCACAGTTGAAGAACAAATTTAATTATGGGTGTGCTGTGCTCCTCATTTGTAACTATAGCTTCCTTCTGAGAGGACTACCATTTAGAATCACATCCTGGACTGATTCCCAGTGCCACAGAAATCATAAAAACAAAACATGGTGAGCATTTGATGGTTTTAATGCTCCACAGCCATTTCTGCCTTTTGAAGTAGATTTACCAGTTTTTCAGGAGATTTACCGGGTTTTCCTGGTGTTTAAATAGGAAAGGATGTCACTCTTTAAGAACTTTGTAAATAACAATGAATTTTATTAACTTGTTAACAGTGGCTTTATAATACTAATGATTTTACTAGTTGTGCTTTTCCACCTTTACAACTTGTCAGAAGGATCCTAACTGCTGGGCCATAGAGGAGTCAGAGAAAGGATTGTAGAGAATTCAACAGATTGATCCTATTTAAAAGTAGCCAGAGTAGTCATTTATTTGGATGGACAGTGCCTTCGCCGTCATCAAAACTAGGTCACTTCATGTGATGTGCGTGCTGTGCTCTTTTCACTAATTCTCTACATCATTTAGCACTCGGTGTATCTGATGCCAGCGCCCTACCTCAGATATTTTGGACTTGAAGAATCATTTCTCCTTCCTTGCCCTAAAGATGATGCAATTCTTACCCTGGGCATGGCAGAACTTCTGAATTTTCTATCACAAGCTCCAGGCTGTCACTATCAAAAAATTAGAATTAGCATATAAGTTGAAATACACCTACAGGAATTTTCTATTTCATAGTAACTATAGAGAGGAAGCCACATATGGAGGGGTAATCAGTGGAAAGGAGTACCAGGAATATGGGCTAAACTCTGAAACAGGTGAGTGATGCTGGCATGAAGATGGTGCAGTAGAAATTAATAATCTAGATCTAAGACTGAAACTCCAGAAAGAAGTCAGTAGTTAAGAACTGTGAGAATCTGATATTTACAGGTTAGCCTGCTAGTTTCATAGATATTCAAGGAAGACACAAGGCTCCTGGATCAGAGACAAAGGGGTCTATTACTGAGAACATAAGAAGTACCTTCAGCCCTGGCCAGTTGCTCAGTGGTAGAGCGTCGGCCTGGCGTGTGGAAGTCCTGGGTTTGATTCCTGACCAGGGCACACAGGAGAAGCACCCATCTGCTTCTCCACCTCTCCCCCTCTCCTTCCTCTCTGTCTCTCTCTTCCCTTCCCGCAGCCAAGGCTCTATTGGAGCAAAGATGGCCCGGGCGCTGAGGATGGCTCCATGGCCTCTGCCTCAGGCGCTAGACTGGCTCTGGTCTCAACAGAGCGATGCCCCGGATGGGAAGAGCATCGCCCCCTGGTGGGCGTGCCAGGTGGATCCCGGTCGGGCGCATGCGGGAGTCTGCCTCCCATTTCCAGCTTCAGAAAAATGCAAAGAAAAACAACAACAACAACAACAACAACAACAAAAAGAAGTACCTTCAACCTTGCATCTCATCAGCTGCTTGTGTTCTTCAGGTAGGAGGTGGGTTGGTGAGATGGGCCCAGGAGGATGCTGCACACACATCAAGTTTGTGCTACAGTTAAGGTTTCAATCTATGAAGGGGGCTGCAAGTAGACCTGTTCAACTATTGCCCTGATGGAGGCATTATTATTATATTGCCCTCTGCCCTGGAGAATGAGAATACCACTGTCTTCCAGGGATGTTGTCATTCTTAGAAAGATAGTCCAAGGCTGTGCAGAAATACCATGCTATATTAGCCCAGCAGGAACAAGGGAAGAGTAGACAGAAGCCCGGGAAGCAACAGAAATAAGACCAAAAGGCAAAAAAAAAATTAATCACAGTAAATAAAATTATCAACCTTCAGCATAATCCCAGTTTTTCAAGACAGATGATGGGTTTCTAGTTATGGGAACACTGTGAGAATCTAGGATTTCATGGGAATTTTCTCTACCCTGTTAATGTAATGTCCATACCCTACAATCAAATTCAGGTCTCTGAGGGTAAAACCAAAGTTAAGGAATTACTCAGGATGCCACATTCTTATGTGCTGCATGGGAAATTTAATGGATTTCTTTCCCATATATACTCTTATTATCCTTTTCATTATGTATTTTATTATAGGTGTATAACTCACTAAGAATATAGCCAAAGGACACCATTATTATCTGATGCCTTCAACTCTAATTAAAGTTGTCACATTAAGAATGCTTAATCCATCGGTGAAATTCTCTGACACTAAATGGCTCTGGCATTTTTAGCAGCTTGGTTAGTTCAGCTTTGCACAGAGAACAGCTGGAGAGGTAAGTGTACAAAGATGTGCTGATTGCAAGTCAAGGGACTTGAAGAAAATCTAAATTGAACACTTTCAATTTTGTTCACCCCGTGGGAGAGCCAATGGGAAATAGGCCCCCTGAGACAGAGAGAGCGATAGCAAGGGAAAGTAGCGGGACAGACACCTGCAGCCATCCCATAAGCTTCCCTTGAACTTCCTTCTTAGTCACAGTAGCAACTTGCTGATTTGAAAATATGTTCAGCTTGCTTTCCTCAGGATGCTATTGAATGTGTCAGGAGGGAATGACCACCGCTAATTGGAAGATGATGTCATGACAAGCAACACAGTGTAGCAGAAAGTGAACTTGGCCCGGAGTCCAGTGTGTGGACTGCAACTAGCCAGCCGTGTGGACTTAGGTGAGGCGAGGCCTCCTCTGCTTTGAATTTCTGTGTCCTCCTCAGTAAAATAAGGAGGCATGTACTAGGTCTGATGAATTTCAAATATCTATCTGGGAAGTGACACTTATCCAAGAAGAATCTTTAAGAGCCATTTGGTGGAGGGCAGGGAAACAGGTTGAAGAGAAAGATGAAAAAGCCAGACCTCATCTGTTCTTTTAATCGGCTCAGATAGTATCTACTTTACATTTTTTATATACTTATAAGATACACTTTTAGTTAAGGTTCTCTGTCAAAATGATTTTAATGAACACTGAAATAAAAATATCTGTAGTCCTTTCTACCACTAACATTAAATTAGTTTCTTCAGCCCTGGATGGATAGCTTGGTTGGTTAGAATGTTGTACGGAAGCACAGAGGTTGCTGGTTTGATCCCTGGTCAGGGCACATGCAGGGGCCAATGTTCCTGTCTCTCTCTCTCTCTCTCCCTTCCTCTCTCTTCGCTAAGATCAATGAATAAATAATTATAAAACTTTCCATGAAAACCAACAATAATTATATATATACACAAAGTGAGGTGGAGTTTAATTTGATATAATAAAGCAACTCCCTAGAGGACCCAATTAGATTCATTCAGAGATTCAGAAACAGAATCTCTGAGATGGAGTCCACCCAAAGCATGCTGGGAAATGACATATATAATCTTTAATTAGAAATAAATAGATTTTAGTGCTGTCTCCTTTTTCATTTATCTCTTATGAAAGGAAGCTTAGGGACAGATAATATAGAGATAGCACCATGTCTGGGGCAGACCCATTAGATTAATCTGTTCTTGGATAGTTCTCCTGAATTACAGGAGCAGGGAGCTTATTAATGGAGACAGACAAGAGTGTGCAGGAACAAAAACGCTCCCAGACTCAAACATACCATCTGCCTTTAGGAACCTTACCACTAAGGCAAAGCAGGTGAAATGTTTGTGCTCACTGATATACCCCTGCCATTGTAGCCTCCTCTTCTGTTTTAAAGTTTCATTTTAGTTAAAAGAGTTCTCCATTCAAGTTGTCTCATGCATATGCAAAAGGAAGGGAAGATGGAAAATATCTGCTATGACCGAGGGCTCTGTGCCGCTAAGGACTGGCTCGACCCTCCACGCCCACGCACGGGTGAGAACGGATGCAAAGGCCGTGTTCATCTTTCTGTAACTCTTCTCCTTCAGCTTTTCTAAGAAAGCTTGGCTTTGGAATTAAGAAGATATTTTTATTTGTTTCACAGATGTGGTAAAAGCTAGAAATAGGGATATGGAAGGAAAAACCTTCCATATGAAGAACTCTGTCCTGGTGAACTTTAGTCTAGTGGGAAGACCAATATGTAAACAGGAAGGATTGTGCAGGCTCTGCTGGGCACATAAACATGGTAGAGCCTTCTGTTCCTCAAGCCACAGACTGGTGAGGATATATAAATATAATTCAGACACAAAAGGTTATAACATCGTGTACAAAATCTCAAAGACACAATCAACCTGTTAACTCTCAACTGGCTTATACAGAGAGAAAAATTTGAGCCAGAATATGCCATGCATCCTATAAGAGAGTATGACATGCTATCAATTTCTCATGCTATAACTGGTATGTGGACCACAGATAGAAGGAAATCTCAAGAAATAGATTTCCATGAAAAAATTTTTCAAAAACCCATGCTCTGTCACCTCAAATTGTCCTCAACTGTCTTGACCTGTTGATTGGTCCAATATATTTTTAGTAGGGCCTAACTCAGGACACTTAATTTAGCTGTAAAAATAATAAATAGATTGCAAATAAAAAAGTATACCATATATGGAAAAATGACCAGGCTTGGGGTTTGTAAGAGATTTTTCACCAAAAGCACTTTGAAATAATTCACTTGGAAGGAAAGAAGAAAGCATTCTGGCACATTCAAAGCCAGATTAGTAGACTTGTTAAAGTGATGCCCTAGAATTCTCCTTTATGTCACTCATCACTTAAAAAAACTTGCTAAATATCTTAATTTGGCAAGATAGGGTCTGTGTCTCACTTTGACTACTTTACTCCAAAAGTTTGTCCAGCATATATTAAGGTCTTAATTTGCATTTCTGAAGACTGGATATCACCGAGAAAAGTGAAGTGGGAGGGCAGCTGTATGTCCCTGTCTGCCTATACCTAGAGAAGCAGTAAAATAGCAACTAAAAGAGTTACCCTGTTTTTCTACCCACTGAGTCAATAAGATCTAAAATAAGGGTTAGCAGCATGAGCACTACCCTCAGAGCTGCTATTGTCACTGCACATTAGGCAGGGCACTTAATCTGAATTGCTCCATTGAATAATTATTGCCAATAACTATTATTGACTGAAGAAGAAATTTTCTGAGCACAGCATTTTTTTAGTCAAAGCAACAGGCTTTTCCAGAAGGCTAAAAATGTTAACCTGGTTTCACATTAAAATCACCCTTACATCTTTTAGAAAATACTGGTTTTGGAGCCTTGTATCCAGAGACTCTGTGGCCTAGACACAGTGATTCGCATACTTCAACCTATCAGCAATGAGAACTGATCGCCAGCACTATTTCAGACAACTTGAGATTCTAATTTATGAGCTGTTAACAAGCAGGAGAGGAGTTTTTATAGGGAGATAAAAAATTTAAAAGACTCACAACTCATGGGAAATCGCTTACATATATAACATATGATTAAAAACTATATTTAGGCATGATTATGCAATATGTATGCTGGGGAAAATTCTGATATAAGTAGATGTAGTACATCCTAAATGAATGAGCTTAGAAGTACTGCTTTTGGTTAGTAAAATATAAGCAAGATAGTGAAAAGAAGGGCAAAGACTATGGATCTTTCAAAAGAGAAATAAACCAGAACCCAGATGAAAGTTCACCAAGAACAAAGAACATACCTATTATTCAGCAGTCCAGAAACCAAGACTGGTTGTCCTGACTGCAGTGACAGCTCCTACTCAAATTAATGTTATCTGATAAAAGTCACAGGCAGATGGAGGAAACAGCCGTCAGGGAAGGAGTGAATTTCACCTAGAGGAGAACTGATGATGGAGCTTTGGAAGGCTTAAGCAGAAGATAAAGTATAAGCACACATAGCCTAAACCGTGGGTTATCAGCATCCTGCATGCTTGAGGGAGCCTTAGGAACGGTAGCAGTCTGTCCTGTCTTCCGCTATCCAAGTTAGTATCAAAGTGAATAAACTAAGTGTGGAACTATATTGCTCTAATTGTTCTACCAGGTGACATTGATATACGGGAGAGGATAAGGGCTTTTGTTTGTTGGGGACTATGTCAGCTTGCTTCTAGGAGTGCCTTCTCGGTCCTTTCTGAAAGTGACTAGGAAGTGAGAACAGTGACAGCAGCAGGACTGGTGGTGCACTATGGTAGACAGCAGGGAAGGGCGGTCTCTCCTTCCAGAGGTTTCACAGGTTCGAGAAGCAAGGTTTTTGAGGTCATACTAGAGGTTCTGTCTTCACAAACTTATTTCTTATGCGAATGGTTATACGATCTCATGTGAGCCCCCCTCTGACCAGTCTGCAGACTGACAGCACTGAAAGTGAGATACGAACAAGCAGGACCATGAAAACAGGGTTAGCTCAGTGCAATTATTTCCATGGGTGATCTAGCAGGTACTCTGCTCGGACTCAAGAGATCTGGGTTCTGTTTCCAGCTTCACACATGCAATTTCTGGTCCCTACCACAGCAACAGTTCCGATCTGTGTTGAGAAAACGTTTGATTAAGAAGCACACGGGGCCCTGGCCAGTTGGCTCAGCGGTAGAGCGTTGGCCCGGCATGTGGAAGTCCCGGATTCGATTCCTGGTCAGGGCACACAGGAGAAGCACCCATCTGCTTCTTCACCCCTCCCCCCTCTCCTTCCTCTCTGTCTCTCTCTTCTTCTCTGGCAGCCCAGGCTCCAGTGGAGCGAAGTTGATGCAGGTGCTGAGGATGGATGGCTCCATGGCCTCCACCTCAGGCTCTGGAATGGCTTCGGCCCCAATAGAGCAACGCCCCAGATGGGCAGAGCATCGCCCCCCGGTGGGCATGCTGGATGGATCCCGGTGGGGCGCATGCAGGAGTCTGTCTGACTGCCTCCCTGCTTCTCACTTCAGAAAAATATACAGTGTGTCCGTAAAGTCATGGTGCACTTTTGACCGGTCACAGGAAAGCAACAAAAGATGATAGAAATGTGAAATCTGCACCAAATAAAAGGAAAACTCTCCCAGTTTCATACCTATTCAGTGCAGTTCGATGTGGGCTCACGCACAGATTTTTTAGGGCTCCTTAGGTAGCTATCCCGTGTAGCCTCTACAGACTCGTCACTGACTGATGGCCTACCAGAACGGGGTTTCTCTACCAAACTGCCTGTTTCCTTCAACTGCTTATCCCACCAAGTAATGTTATTCCTATGTGGTGGTGCTTCGTTATAAACGCACCAATATTCACATTGCACTTTGGTCATGGATTTGAATTTAGTGAGCCACAGAACACACTGAACTTTCCTCTGTACCATCCACATCTCAACTGGCATGGCCGTGGGCTGCTCTACTGTATACATGGTGTTATATCATCATCTGTGCATATGCACATGCTGCCACATCATCCTACAGAAACTGGGAGGGTTTTCCTTTTATTTTGTGCAGATTTCACATTTTTTAAAAAAATTTTTATAGAGTCAGAGAGTAAGTCAGAGAGAGGGATAGACAGGGACAGACAGACAGGAACGGAGACAGATGAGAAGCATCAATCATTAGTTTTTCATTGCGCGTTGCAACACCTTAGTTGTTCATTGATTGCTTTCTCATATGTGCCTAGACCATGGGCGGGCCTTCAGCAGACCGAGTAGCCCCTTGTTGGAGCCAGCGACCTTGGGTTCAAGCTGGTGGGCTTTTGCTCAAACAAGATGAGCCCACGCTCAAGCTGGCGACCTCGGAGTCTCAAACCTGGGTCCTCTGCATCCCAGTCCAACACTTTATCCGCTGTGCCACTGCCTGGGCAGGCAGATTTTATATTTCTATCATCTTTTGTTGCTTTCCTGTGACTGGTAAAAAGTGCACCATGACTTTACAGACACACTGTACAATAAATAAATAAATAAATAAATAAATAAATAAATAAATAAATTTTAAAAAAGAAACGACCTGAAAGTGAGAGAGGGATTTTCCCAGCCTGGCTGGAATTCCTGAAGGTGGGGTTTTCACACTCTCATGTGCTTCCATGATAATCTGTTCCTGCTGCTCTCATGACATGGATTTATTTCACTGTGATTACCATAGCTACCGACATGCCTCCAGCCCAAGGGTATCTGCAGTATCTTGCTCTCCTGTCTGCACAGTGCCTGCTGGGGTGATGCGGGCACCTTATGGCTGCTTCATGACGTAAAAAGGATGTGTTTGAAATATAATCCTACTAGAG
The DNA here is from genome assembly GCF_036850765.1 of Saccopteryx bilineata. Taxonomy (NCBI): domain Eukaryota; kingdom Metazoa; phylum Chordata; class Mammalia; order Chiroptera; family Emballonuridae; genus Saccopteryx; species Saccopteryx bilineata. The sequence goes on along the minus strand of NC_089494.1, from coordinate 109,865,161 downwards.
TCTAGTTTAATTTTGCTTTGTTTAATTCAACTCAGTCTAGATAAAAGATTATAGGCTTTAAAGTTAACCCATATGGATTCAAATCTCAGTTCACTCAAAATCTTTAGTTGAGGAACTTGAGAAAGTCACTTAACTTCTTTGATCCTGAATGCCCTTTGTTGTAAAATGGGAACGATACCATCTCCACTAACTTCCTTTCACAACTGCATAGTGGTAAAAAGAGGTCTTGCTTATTAAGAAATTCAGTAAACTAAGGAGAACTCAGAATATTTTTATCTCATTTCATAAATATGATTATATCTTATGTATCCAAATTTTTTCCTTATTGAAGAATATAGCAGGATTCTTAATTACAAAAATGTGTCCCTTCTGGCTACAGGCAAGGCAAAGGCTGAAAATTATCCTGAATCAAAAGAGTAGCTACATTTAATGATCTTTGAGAAATAAATATTAAAGAGTAATTCAGTGAGTGATTTCTTCTTTTAAAAAAGGTAAAAAAATAAAACCCACTTACTAAAAAGCTAAGAAAACATGTCCACATTATCTGCCATACCTGATGCAGCCAGTTTTGGGCTTTTGAGTCACGACAATTTAATGATGACCTATAAACAGCACCAAAAAATAAAAAATACAAAATATAATTTTATCCATTTAAGCCTTGATTTGTTTATTTACTCCTTTGTGTGTGTGTGTGTGTGTGTGACAGAGACAGAGAGAGGAACAGACAGACTGGAAGAAGGGAGAGAGATGAGAAGCATCAATTCTTTGTTGCAGCTCCTTAGTTTCTCAGTGATTGCTTTCTCATGTGTGCCTTGATGGGGGGGGGGGGCTACAGCCAACCGAGTATCTCCTTGAGCAAGCCAGTGACCTTGGGTTTAAGCTGGTGAGCCTTGCTCAAACCAAATGAGCCCATGCTCAAGCTGGCAACCTTGGGGTTTCGAACCTGGGTCTTCTGCGTCCCAGTCCGATGCTCTATCCACTGTGCCACCGCCTGGTCAGGCAATCTACTCCTTTTCTAATCACCTGCTTCATTGAATGTTTAAATGGTTAATTCACTGATTTATTCTAACCCCTGTATTGTGGGCTTTTATTGAGACTTTATAAGTTCCTCATTACAGAATACTAATCAGTTTAAAATAGACTTTAGCAGTGGCCAGAGATCCTTACAAAGCAGCTAAATGGCATTGCATTCAAGTTGAAAAGCAAGAGCTTAAGATCATTTTATAATTTAGAATGCTATTTTCTAAAATACTTTCAAGCAGTGTCCACTTTGGCAGCATTCACCAGGTCATTTCATCTGCTATTAACGTAAGTGTGGATCCTTTGGAGCTGGCCTCCTTACATAGTGCCATTCACGACTTCTCTACTGAGAAATCCCATAAGAGAAAGCTTTTCATTGCCTCACACAGCTGGGAAGAACATTGCTGATCATGAATATGGGAAGCAGTGCCAAGAACAAAGTGACCTATGGAGAAAAAAAGGAAGTCTGTGTTGAACATGATTGAGAATGTGGAGAATATAGTAACTGGAAAACAATATGATAAGGAGAGAAGAATGCAAATAAAATTTGTATTTAGCTTTCTACTAGAAATGAGATCTAGTATAATTGCTGACCTTCTCTGAGCCACAACTTTTTTATTATTAAATAGGGATAATAGCAACTATCTTCCAGGGTTGTTGTGAGCATTAAATGAGCTGGTTTATATAAAATGTAGCAGATGCTTACATGTTTAATCTCTTCTAGCCTTTTGCTTCTCAAGACAGACAGAAAATTAAAATCAAGGGATGAAAGAATTCTGATAGAGATGTAGAAAATGCCAGAAATACCCTGCCAATTGAGGCTCCATAATGCTTGACTCTTCTGGAGTATATAGGACAGAGAGGCATCTCTCATTCATTTCAAGACCTAGTTGGCTTAACTCTTTTCAGTGGTACACCAAGAAGGGAAGTTAAGGTGAGGAAAAGAGAGATCTTGTCCATGGAGCCAAGGGACTACCAAAGATATAGCTCTTTCCCTTATTTTCAATACAATTGACTGGTAGGACTACCTACAAGGCTGGGGTTACCATAGGTGTCCATGATGCAGAAGAAGAAGAGGTTCCCTGAAGGTGAAAGGAGAGGGGGAGCTGCGAGCCAGTGTAGCTAGTAATTCCAGGTCCTGAGTGGGAATGGCGTGGAATTAAGAAAATAGGCTTAGAGAAAAAGGGTGGTCTCTGGAGGCCTCTGCAATGCTGATGGCAAGAACAGAGCATGCTCAACAACTGCTTCCTGCTTTATTTATAGGGCAAAGTAAGGCCATTAGCAAATCAAAGATATCTCTGATCACATATTCTTTACTATTTCAAGGCAACCCAAGACTTCTACCAAGTGCAGAAAAACCCCACCATACATAACATCTTAACTTTACAAGACAAAGGATAAAAGAAACTTGCCTCCAGTCTTTCTGAGGGACAAGGTGGGTAGGATGAGTATAAACAATCCAGCACCATAGCAAAATAGTCTTGAGCAACTTCACAGAACAAGTGAGGTGGGCGGTTGGGCAGACTGTCAGTTTACTGCCAGCTCCCCACACCTCTGTTCCCAAAAATCTAAACTTCAAAGATCCTGTTGGCTTTCAGTCCCCAACAGGGGGAGGGAAAGGGGAGGGAGGGTAGAGACAGGAGAGGCTAGGGAATTGACTAGTATAATTGATGGCCACTGGGGCTTTAACAAGTCTGGGTTGCTGAATTAAGACCTGCTGGGTATGTCCTCTTCAGTTCTCTTTATTGACACTATGGAAAAAGCAGAGGCAGTGCTGTATGCACTAGAGCTGATGTTAGTTATTTCTGGGTCATAGGAAGTAGTTAACTTGGAGTCAAAAAGTCAGATCAGCTTGGCATCTAGTAAATTGGGCAAGGAAGATAAGCTGATAGAGTGAGAAAAGTGTGATACTGAGGTCACACCAGAGACTGCTGGATAGGGTGGGTGTTACCTCTCTGATCAGCTTTAGCCTCTACTCGGCTCCCCAAGGTCCATGCTTTAGTAATGAGCCCCGTGCCCACCTGAACCCTGTGACCCATGATTTCCAGTACTCCATTTGTCCACAATCTCGAATTAGGAAATCATTTGCTTGTTATGGTTCCAAAATCCACATAAGAACGTAGTGTACTGAAGACAGAAATAGCATCAGAATCCGAATCCCATTTTATACAATTCAGTGTTCTAATACTGTCACAGTAGTTATCCTATTTTTCTCTGCCATTTGTTCTCATACTTTTCATAAATCCCTAAGAAGCAGTGAAAAATAAGATTGCCCCAAAAAACTTTGGAATCTTAGAAAGATTGAATCACAGCAGCTTCAGTAATGGTTTTGTTGGGCGGATAAAATGTATTATGCTCATTTTGTTAAAGATGACGCTGCCCATGTGGAGGCCATTACCCAGGTGATATTAATGTGTGTTGGGGACTGGCTGTGGGCAGGCCAAATCCCTGTAGCCTGGGGCTTGGTTTTGGGATTAAGCCTTTCCCACCCTTTTTGATGTAGGGCGGTACAATCCAATCATGCCTCAGAGAAGTGACTTTGTATTAGAGACTTCCCTATTTTGTATATTGGATTAAAGGCTTGGATTTCTACACTATAAAGTGGGGGCAGAACGGGAGCTTGCTCTTGGTTCCTGAGATTAACATTAGAGGAGAAAGCAGACAGAAGAGCAAAGAGAGGCCACATGGAGGAGGCCAGGGGAAGCAGCCAAGATGGCGGAGTGTTGATTGAGAGGCCAGTTTGTGCAGTTTGACGCTGGAGAAGGAAGGAGATGGGGAACAGAGGTGAATAAAGTCTGGTGAGCTAGAAACCTTTGATTCTAGGAAGCTCAGATAAGTCAGTAGCTTTGTGAGCACTGAACATGAGTGGGTTTTGGAGCCCAGTGTGTGTTTTTACTTGCCCGCCGAGTGCAAGCTAGAATTAAAGACTATGGCCCATCAGCTTTTGGCTCCATTGTTTCTTTACCAACTGTCTGAATCCAATCTGAACCTGCATGGGCTGGGCTGCTGTGATGGTAGCCCTGGCTACTGGCTTTACAGGTTTCCTCCACATATTAACAGATTTTAGTACAAATTCCTTTGAAATATTTGAGACTTACATTATTTTTCAAGTAAGAAGATGGTAGGGTAATAACTTTAAAGAAAGGGGAAAGAAATGTTTCTGTTATCTTTAGAAGAGCATAACACAGAATAAAGGCCTGAAATCTAACATGTTCTTTGTGAATTAACCAACTGTTGGGCAGATAAAATGTATTATGCTCACTTTGTTAAAGTGGCGCTGCCCACGTGGAGGCCGTTGCCCAGGTGATATTAATGTATATCTCTGGGCAGGCAGAATCCTTGTAGCCTGGGGCTTGGTTTTGGGATTAAGCCTTTCCCACCCATTTTGATGTGGGGTGGTACAATCCAATCATGCCTCAGAGAAGTGACTTTGTATTAGAGACTTCCTTATTTTGTATATTGGATTAAGGGTTTGGATTTCTACACTATAAAATGGGGACGGAGCGGGAGCTTGCTCTCTTGGTTCCTGGGATGATTAGCATGAGAGAGCAGAGGGAACAGAGCAGAGAGCAGAAAGAGGCCATGTGGCGAGGAGAAGCAGCCAAGATGGCGGAGTGCTGAGTGAGATGCCAATTTGTGCAGAGTTTGTATCTGGGATAAGGAAGGAGATGGGGAACTGAGGAGAATAAGGCTGGTGAGCTAGAAACCTCTGATTCTAGGACACTCGGATAAGTCAGTAGCTTTGTGAGCACTGAATGTGACTGGGTTTTGGAGCCCAGTGTGTATTTTTCCTTGCCCGCCAGGTGCAAGCTAGGATTAAAGACTATGGCCCACCAGTTTGTGGCTCCGTTGTTTCTTTACCGACTGTCTGAATCCAATGCGAACCTGCATGGGCCGGGCGGCTGTGATAGTGGCCCTGGCCGTGGCTCCTGGCTTTACACCAACTACTTACATATCTTATGAAATAAAATTCTAAATTTAGTTTCTGTGTGTTGTTGGTTATCTGCTTGGACTATGCTTCACCAACTACTGCATTGGAGGACAGTGGTGAAGGGACCAGATCAGATGACCTTCTCAAAGTCTTTAAGGTTATAAGGAATTGCCCTAGACAAAAATTCCCTTCCACCAAGTAATTGTCACCTAAGTGGTAAAAATTATTTTTAAAAATATGAGTATCAATATTATACATTTGTTTAGCTTTCTTTTTCAACGACAGATATTTTAAATAAAATCCATTTTTTGCTATTGAAATAGAAGAGATCAAACATTTATTCCAGTCTTACCAAACATCTTTTCCAAACTAGTCAAAGAAAAACCACATCCTTTAAAACCACAATAAACAACTAAAACCAAGGACTGAAGCAAAGTATAGTATGTATTTATCTCATTATCTTTCCCAGTGTGAAACCACTACAGGATTTGAATTTCCATTCACCCTCACTTTTCTCATGCTCCAAATATTTGAAGTGAAGTTCTCTTTCTGGACTAGTTTTGACCCAAATCTTTTAGCAAAAACAACACAGAAGGTGCATATATTTAGGGCCAGAAAGTTTCTGCTCTTCCAACTAACACTCATAGTAATCCCCAAATTTTCAAGGAACATGGAAAATAATCTGTATTTCTAATTTTTTTCCAGCTAATATGCAGTTTAAATAGTATTTTGAAAATGGGAATGGAAGACTCAACAAGGTACAGGTTTTAATGTCGACCAAATACTTTGTTTCTGCCTTGAATGAATGCTCCAGCCTTTCAGATGGCTGCAGGACCATTTGCTACATTGTCACACCAGCAGCCCTCAACTGCATTGTGCTGTCAGGGGTCCCTGGGATACTGGGAAAGAAAATAATTGGCAATCACAATGTCCTTTTCTCAAGACAGCTCTTTGAAACAAAGTTGATGGGTCTATCTATATATTTATAACCTGTGTTAAGTTTTAAAGTACAGTAAGTACAGCTCTAGTATCCACCACTGCCCCAGAGCTAAGGCTAAGATTCAATCGGGCTCTATCTGTCACTCACAAGAGAATTCACATGTTCTCAGTGAAAAAAGTATTTGCAATCTATTGTAGTTTATTCACCCCACCTCCCAATAATCTGGCAAAAATATTTTACTTAGATGATGTCTGCTCTATTTGTTTATTTGTTTGGTGGTGGTTGATAGGTAGAGGCCCGAACTGGGAGAAGAAAAGAGTCTGGGACAGCCAAGAACTGAAATTCCTAGACTACCCGCAGAGTCTTACTGTGTGGGTGGCATCTAGAAGTAAGCCCACCTTTTTTTGTAAATGTTATCTCTCTCCTGATTTAAAGACATCTGGGCAGATATAGACCGTCTGACTATAGTGTTCTCAAAGTGTGGCCCACAGGCCCCAGGGGATTTCTAAGACATTTTCTGGTGGTTCTCATGGTCTGAACTATTTTCTGTAATGATTCCAAGACACTCTTAACCTTTTCAGTGTGTTGACATCTGTACTAATGATGCAAAGGCAATCATGGGTAAAACTGCTGGTGCCTTAGCATGATTCAGGACAATGCACCAAACTGTATTAGTAGTCATTGTATTTTTCTAAGTGAGTCATGTGCAGAGAACAAAAAATGTCAACTGTACTTCAGAATTTCTTTGTTGAAGCTTTAAAATTTATTAATTTTAGTTACAACATTTAACAACTCATTTTGTACTATCTTTTGTGAAGTAGAAAGTTGAATGAAACAATTTTGCATATGGAAGCACAGGGATTATTTTTTTAAAAAGCACTTACACAATTTTTTTTTAATTGTGAGGTTAACTGGCTCTATTTGTCCATTTAACATGGCTCTGGCTTGAAAGAATTATCAAAAACTATAGTTATTCAGAGGTGGGTGGGTACTTAGTAGACACTTTCTTAAAAATGAACTAGTGAATCTGTCACTGGAGAGAAAACACCTTGTAAGTAAAAATTCTGAAAAATGTGTATCTCCCACCCAAATATTGATAGCTTCCTTGTACCTAACAGACTTTTCTGAGGAAAACAGTGTAACATTAACAAATATAATTTTCTTATATTTTTCTAATGAAATCTATCAACATTGGGAATATCTACATAATTAAGTAAACCAATATTTTTCAGATGATCAAAGCATGATGTTATCAAATTATGCATAAATAAAGAGCCCGTTCAGAGTGTCACAGACTGTGGAAAGTTCTTTGAGGAGCTCCTCAAATGGCACCTCGCAGAGTTTGAATATGGCATCAGATAATACTATCCATAAATTATTTGAAAAGGCTAATAAATACTCCTCACTCTTCCACCTACCTACTTAAGTGAGCTGCATTTTCTTCATATGCTTCAACCAAGGCAACATATCACAATACATTTAATGGAGAGAAAGGTAACAGAAATGAAATGTGGTCTATTAAGCCAGACTTTTATAAGTAAGCTTTATTTTTTTATTTATTCATTTTAGAGAGGAAAGAGAAAGAGAGAAAGAGAGAAAGAGGGGAGGAGCAGGAAGCGTCAACTCCCATATGTGCCTTGACCAGACTAGTGCAAGGTTTTGAACGGGCGACCTCAGCATTCCAGGTCGACACTTTATCCACTGCACCACCACAGGTCAGGCTATGAAGCCTGACTTTTAAGAGGTTTGCAAAATGTTCAATAATGTTGCTTTTTCTCAGTATTTCATGGTGAAATGTTGTTTTACTTAAAAATTTTTATTTATGTTAATATGTAGTCATTTTATGTTGCTATTTTTAAGTGAATTAATAAACAAATATTTAATTTTTGTTCAATTTCAATTCCTCATATGATAAGGATCAGTAGCTATAATCTCACATCAATGAAAGCTCTTTGAGTCCTGAATAATTTTTAAGAGGGTAGAAAAGTCTTGAGATCAAACGTTTGTATTTTTTCTGCTTTAAGGTAAATCAGTGTGTGTACTGTGCCATTATAAAGTTCAACAGTTTAACAAACTCTTTCAGACAGGGTCCAAGACGTTTACTGCTGTCAGCAGAAAACTGTTGACTGACCTTTATCTTTAGAAAAATAGTCACTATCAGTTTTGCTCATATAGCTTCATATAAATTATGCTGGTAAACCTAGTAAGCTCATTATGTCACATTCTGTAAAACAGCAGTTTCCATCATGATAGCAGTCATGATTTTTATTCATGTAGTATTTCTCATAACAATATCTAATTAGCATATCCATTTTATGTCCACTGCGTTAATTTTATGTTAAAAGAAATCCAATAGTGCTCAATTACATTTACCTCCAAATTAAATTAGCATTACATGAATTTAATGAGTATCTTAATTAGGCCATGCTATTAAGAGGGTTTTATACAAATTAAATTCCACCTATGGTTCAACCTTCTTTGTGTTAAACTTAAGAAGAAAATTCTTTAAAACACAGGAGGCATAAGAATATCTTACATTGCAAACAGAGAAGGAAAACAATGAATTAATACAAATTTAAGCAAGACTCACTTCAGCCAGAAGTTATCTTATTATTTCTATATTTCATCTTGTTGTAGTAAATTTTTCTTTTTCACTAAAATATTAAACCTGTGTTTTAAAAAATAAAGCGATCCTCACAGATGTTTTTGACTTTTTTGAAATCATAAATTACCAAACCTTGGCTAGTTTGCTTTTTAAGATTGTTTTGGCCCAATAATTTAAGTTCACCAATTCTTTCTTTTTTAAGTTACTACCTTTTTTCATGTTTATTTTATGGTTTTAGAGATAGAAGAAAGAGAGAGAGGGAGAGTTGGAGAGGGAGAGGGAGAGTTGGAGAGGGAGAGGGAGAGAGAGACAGGGACATCAGTCTGTTCCTGTATGTGCCCTGAGCAAGAATTAAACTGGCAACCTCTGCACTTCAGGACAATGTTCTTACCAACTGAGCCATCAGGCCAGGGCTCAAGTTCACCAATTCTTAAAAAGAAAATATCAAATAGAATTGGCATGCAATCAGGTCATAATACTTCATGACAAATCAAAAATAAAATGTTCCCATGTTCTGTATGACTGATATTATGGTTTCATTATTTATAATAATGGGTAACATTCACTAAGTAATTACTATGTGCCTAACAATCTGTTAATTATTTTGCATAAATTATCTTTAACCCTTGTTACATTTCTACAAAATTGGCATTATTATCCCTAAATCATAATTGAAAAAATTAAGCTCAGAGAAGTTAAGGAACATGCCCAAGGTCACACATCCAGTAAGTGATAGAAGCTGCTGATTTCTAAGCTTGATTTTTCCTACAGTTACTGCACTAGGGCCCTTGTGAGAGAGCCGAGAGCTCCAGCCCTGTGAGAAGACGCACTGGTTTGATTAATGACTCCATCAATCGTGGCTGTGTGTTTGGGCCAATAAATCCTCTGCCACAGTGACCTATTTATGATAGGGTAATTAAGATAGACAAACAAGAAGCTGAATTAAATGGTTTCTATGGGCATTGCCAATGAGATGAAAAGAACAGGATTAGAATGAACTTTCTCTGCATGTATGCTATAGTTTGATATTACTTTGGAACCATGTAATGGTTCTGTGTATTTGAAAAAACAAAACAAAACAAAAAAAAAACCCCAGCAGACACTAAAATTTAACACAGATAGAAATAAATGAATTTGATTGATAATAAGCCATTTTGATTAAAGAATTGTTTCAAATACCTATTGAACACAGTAGTACTTCTGTATTTTCTTAGTGGTACATCTTTTAAAATATATCTGCAAAGTGTATCTATAAAGAAGATGCTGTATCTAAATTCAACTCAGTAATTTAACTTTTTTAATTTACTGATTTAAGAGAAAGGAAGGGAGAAAGAGAGAGAAATATATCAGTTTGTTATCTTTTTAATTTATGCATTCATTGGTTGATTCTTGTGTGTCTCCTGACCAGAGATCAAACCTATAACCTTGGTGCATCATGATGATGATCTAACCAATGAAGCTACCCAGCCAGAGCCTCAACTCAGTAAATTTAACAAAAAAATACACACACACACACACACACACACACACACACACACACACACACCACAAACAATTAGGATCATTAATAATTCTCAAAAAACTTAATAGTCAAATTTTCAGTGTAATAAAAGAAAAAATATATACTGTAAAATAAAATAAGTAAAGAGAAATCAAATTTATATGTACACTTTGAAATGAAAATGTCTGCAAAATACTTAATTGCCTTTCCAATATATCATTTGCCTCAGTCCATAAACAAAGCCCAGAACCTATGATATCTGAGAAGCTATAAGCCCTGGCATCTAGAATTTGCTTTCTAATGACCATTTTAAAAAGAAAATAACCATAACTATTTAGAGAAATGTCTGATTTCAGGTCTGAGGTTTAAAAAGTGCTAGAGAATTCTGACCCAAGGATGCAATCAAGTATGTGCTCGAGTCATGTCAGAAATGGGTAGACAACCCAGCTTGAAAAATCATCCATTGTCAAATGTGCAATAAATGTAACAGCAAAAGTATTCATGATGGCAATGAATTATAGCCCATTAATATAAACTAAAGTCTACAGTAGTGCTCAAAGGAGAAGGAGTAAGAATACAAAGGAAGCCATCTTTTTAACTAAAAAAATGTTAATAGCCCGACCAGGCAGTGGCACAGTGGATAGAGCATCGGACTGAAGTGTGGAGGATCCAGGTTCGAGACCCCCAGGTTGCCAGCTTGAGCAAGGGCTCATCTGGTTTGAGCAAAGATCACCAGCTTTGACCCAAGGTCGCTGGCTCGAGCAAGGGGTTATTCGGTCTGCTGAAGGCCCACAGTCAAGGCACATATGAGAAAGCAATCAATGAACAACTAAGGTATCGCAATAAAAAATTGATGATTGATGCTTCTCATCTCTCTCCGTTTCTGTCTTTCCTTATCTCTCCCTTTCTCTCTCTGTCTCTGTAAAAAAAAAGTTAATAAACATAAAAATATATTTGTAATTACCATTTTACAAAGATAATATTATAACTTATTAAAAATGTATTACTCATGAATGCTAAAACCAACAATATTATACTAACATACAAAATAAATTCAAAATGGATTTAAGACTTGAATGTATAACCTGATATCATAAACTCCTAGAAGAAAACACAAGTGGTAATAAGATTCTTGACATTGGTCTTTGTGATACTTTAGTGGCTCTGACTCCAGAGGCAAAAGGAATAAAAGTGAAAATAAACAAATGGCACTACATCAAACTAAAAGATTTCTCACAGTAAAAAAGAAAAAATCATCAAAAATGAAAAGGCAATCTACTATGAGATATATTTGCTAATTATATGCCCAATAAAGGGTTAAGATATAAAATATATCCTGACCAGGTGGTGGAGCAGTGGTTAGAACATCGGACTGGGATGCAGAGGACCCAGGTGTGAAACTTTGAGGTCACCTGCATGAGCACAGGCTCATGTGGCTTGAGCGCAGGCTCACAAGTTTAAGTGCAGGGTTGCTGGCTTGAGTTTGGGATTATAGAAATGACCCCATGGCCGCTGGCTTGAGCCCAGAGGTTGCTGGCTTGATGCGAAGGGTTGCTGGCTTGAGTCCAAGGTCGCTGACTTGAGCAAGAGATCACTCACTCTACTGTAGCCCTGTGGTCAAGGCACATATAAGAAAGCAACCAATGAACAATTTAAGGAGCGCAATGAAGAATTGATGCTTCTCATCTCTCTCCCTTCCTGTCTGTCTTTCCCTCTCTCTGTCTCTCTGTCTCTGTCACACATAAAAATTATAAGATGTAAAATATATAAAGAAGTCTTATAACTAAAAAAAATGGTTAAAAATTGGTCAGAGGATCTCAGTTGCCATTTTTTCCAAAGAAGATATACAGATACCCAACAGGTACATGAAAAGGTGTTCAACATTACTAATTATTAGGGAAATGCAAATTAAATCTATAATGAGATACCACCTCACACTTGTTAATATAGATATTATCAAAAAGACAAAAAATAGCAAGTTTTGGAAAGGCTGTGGAGAAAAGGGAACCCTAATGCTACTGGTGGTAAGATTGTAAATTGATGCAGCCACTCTGAAAAACAATATGGAGATTCCTCAAAAAAATTAAGAATAGAATTACCATATAATCCAGCTATTCTACTTTTAAATATGTAGCTTAATAAATCCAAAACACTAATTCAAAAAGATATGCATAGCTCTATGCTTATTGCAGCATTATTGACAATAGCCAAAGTGTGGAAACAACTTATGTGTCCACTGCTGGATGAGTGGATAAAGATGTGTCTACATACAGTGGAATGCTACTCAGTCATAAAAAAATGAAATCATTCCGTGTGTGAGAACGCGGATGGAACTTGAGGTATAATGCTAAGTGAAATAAGTCAGAAGAAGAAGACAATGAACATGATTTCACTCAGATGTAGAATCTACAGAAACAAAAAGGACAGAAACAAACTTATAGACAGAGAACAGCTCAGTGGTAACCAGAGAGAAAAGAGGACTGGGGGTGGCGAAAGGGGGGTGGAGGAGATCCAATTAAAATGGGATGAAATGAGGGGGCAAAAGAATGAATACTAACTAGACTTTCATTGCATAACCAACTTTCAAAGTTCAACTCTGCTTGCTCTGTAACTTTGGAATTTAGGGTTATTAGTATTGACCTGAACTGAACAGAATTAAATACCCCTGACTTAGTCACGAGTTCCAATTGACCTTCTGAGGCTTTCAAATAGCTTGAAATAAATTCTTAAAAGGTCACCAGCACATTTTGAAATAGTATAATTTTCTATTATGTTTTTCTAAATTAGAGCAACTCTAAATTTAAATATTTAATTAGTACTGTATTTTAAAATTTTAGAGCCCAGTTATAAACCGTAGAAAATCAAAGAGGGAAGGAAAACAGCATCATCCTGGGAAAAACTATTGCTGAAACGGTCCTTTGTAATCTTTCCATTATATTATTAATGTAAATATATATTTATGTTTATATGTACTTATGTGCACATGTATGTGGTTTACACACATGTTTTTACTTAATACTGTATATCAACCATCTATTTATGTAGATAAGCTTACATCTACATCAATTATTTTTTGTGTCCATAACATATTCATTAGAAAGGATATTCTAAACATATTAACTGGTGTTCACTGTGGTTATTTTTACATTTTGAATGTTAAAAATAGCCTGACCAGGTGTTGGTACAGTGGATAGAGCATCAGACTGGAACACAAAAGACCCAAGTTCGAAACCCCAAAGTCACCGACTTGAGCTCAGGCTCATCTGGTTTGAGCACAGTTCATCAGTTTGAACCCAAGGTCGCTGGCTTGAACAAGGGGTCAATCAATCTGCTGGAGCCCCCTGGTCAAGCCCCCAATATATATATATATTACTGCAGCTCTGGCCAGTTTTCTCAGTGGATAGAGCATCAGCCTGGCATGTGAACATCCCAGGTTTGATCCCTGATCAGGGCACATAGCATCAGTGCACACAGGAGAAACGACCATCTGTTTCTGTTTCTCTTTCCCTCCCTCTCCACCTTCTCTCTCTCTCTTCCTTTCTCACAGCCAGTGACTCAATTGGTGGGAGTGTTGGCTCTGGGCACTGAGGATAGCTTGGTTTGTTCAAGTGTCAGCCTCAGGTACTGAGTATAGCTTGGTTGATTCAAGCATCAGCTCCAGACGGAGGTTGCTGGGTGGATCCCAGTCAGGGTGGGTACAGGAGTCTGTCTCTCTGTCTTCTTTCTTTTCACTTTAATATAGATATATTAAATGAACATCCTTATATAAACATCTTTGAATACTCAACTAATTATTTTCTTATTCTAATTCTTAGCAATGCTGGTTTAACATGTATGCACATTAAGAATTTAGGTTCCTGTTATTGAATCTTCCTTCAGCAAGGCTGCACAAATTGATACCATACCTGCAATGCAAGAGTTTCTCCATCCCACTGCTGCTGGACATCTTTGTTCTTAACTTTGGACAATATAATGAAATCCAACCCACAAAGCTATGCTATTATTATTCCAAATTATATTTATTTCATTAATTTTAGGGTGAGATTTCTTATAAATGTTATGACCCATTTTTATTTCTTTATAAATTATTCATTTATGACCCAAGCTGATTTGCTTATTGGTTAATAAGAATCCTTTGTATCATAAGGACCTTAATCAACTTTTGGTAGAACCAATTTAAAAAGTATATACTAAGCATTTTTTTCAGATATGTTATCACTTTGACTTGAAATGATCTACAATTATTCTATAATCAGTTGAACCCAGTTAGCCATTGACAGGGCATGACCTTAATTCAACGAAGACAAACAGGCAGAGGCAAGAGGAATAGAAGTATTTTTAGAAAAAAAAAAAGAAACATTAGCAAACTTCTACTCTAATGCTTTTATCTTACAAATGAGGAGCTGTGAGCTCAGGGTTGTTAAGGTTTAGCCTCAGGTCTCTGATGATACAGTTTGTTGTTGCCAAAGCCAGGACTTATGACCCGTATGTTATCTCCCTTCCACCAGCCAGTTGCTCAAATTTGGCTGCATTCCAAAATAGCTGAGAAGCTATTTAAAATGCCCAATGGAAGGCAGTACATGAGCTGTCATCTGCTTTGTGTGTCACAGTAAAAGATTTGTAACTCATTTTCCTAAATAAACTCAGGTTTCCTCCTAGCTGTTCTTCTTAGGGGTCTTGAAAAAAAAAAAAAAGTAGAATTTGAGATTTGCCACAAAGACAAGGATATAAGAAGACTCCAACTCACCACCCTTTGTCCACGTAACTTTCCTTCATTTTTCATAGTGTGATGTTAAGAGATGGTCCCACAGGAAGATACAGTGGCCTCCTGAACCCCCAGAGTCCTTTAAGCATCTCTCACCATCTCAACATCACTACCATCCTATTTGTCTAAGATTTCCCCTGCAGCTTGAAAGGTTGAAGGAACAGTGCACAGGTTAGCTCAAGGAGAGAGAATTTCAGTTGGATTGGAGAGTTCAAAATGAGTCAGGCTGTCAGTAAGAATGCACAAATTGTTAAAGCCCAGGTTAATGATTAAGGTTGGCAAAAGACATCACAAATGAAAAACTCCAGCTAGTTATTTTAGCCAACTTGTTCTTTCTCTCTGGGTCTTCATTTCTTAATGAAGTTTGTCAAATATTAAATGAAGTTATATTCCAATAAAATGATGGAACAATTAGACATTTTTCATGCCTCGTGGGACTAGGGTCCTACTGTTTAAATTTCCACAGAAATTGTCTGGTGCAAAATTGCTTCCTGCATGATAGAAAAGTCTAGTTCAAAATGTAGACATCTTTTCTGATTAATGAAGCAATCAATCTGGCAAGAATAAAACTTCTGAGACATAAAATTTCCAAAAAATCACAATCTTCATATTTAGAAAAAATTGTCCTCAGACTATCTCATAGGTGTCTATTTATTTTAGTTCAAGACCCAATGTAAGAAAATTAATATCACCTGTCACAGACTTGCATTATAACTATCTAGAATCCCAACAATGCCTCTCTGAATTTAAGTGACAGACATGACTAAGAACTTTCAAAAGTAAGTTTTAATACCTTGCCTTCATTCATATCTCCAAAAGTTTTATTCACTGGTGATCTTCAAAATCAAAGCTCCAACCAACCAAGGCAACATCTGTAAGGATGTTGAAAGCATCCTATTTCATATAACGCTGCCACTATGTGGAATTCAACTCCCTGAAGCCATCACACCCCATCTTCCCACAGGTATATTCCATCACAGCTCTGCATACGGTTTATCAACCCCATTTGCAACATATTCTTAGACCTGTACATTAACTGCGCAAATGCTGAATTCTGGTTTAAACTAAGAATGCGACCTCAGGAGATCCTAGTGTTTCACCACTCAGAGATTCTGCAACACTCAAACTCTTGTTGCCAGTGTCATTTGGAACCTCCTAACTTTTATCCAATTAGCTCTATTACCCAACACTTTCTTCTGAATGTGCTCTCACTTCCACCCACCCCAAACCGTAGATAATCCCCTTTATTCACCTTCTTGATAGTTGTGCAATGATACATAAGACCATAGCACTCCTTTGGGGCTCAGCGCTGTGGCTGATCCTTTTCGTTTCATGTTTGCCAGACTTAGTTCACCTTAAAGACAACCTAGATCTGCAGAAAGATTAATTAAGCTTTCCAGCATGGGGTGCTTTGGTAAGTTGGCATGCAGTATGATCTGCAGGAAGAGGGAATGATGCAAACACATTTTCCATGGAGCAGAAAAACACATAGGAACTGTGTCTTTGAGAAGAGACTAATTTGGTCACAGGGGCAACTTTAGGTCAAATGTTTCAGAAACTACTGCAATCTGTCTGTTCTTTTAGCAGTTGGTTAAAAATAACATTTAATGGTTTTGTTCTTCCTTGCTTTCTAATTGGCAAATATTTCATCTAATTGGTGAACAGACCTAATAATGTGTTATGCACCCAAATGATCAAAAAATGCTATTGGCTGCTGCTGCCACAGTGAAGACAATACTTAGATTATTTTTAAAAAGCCTCATGTTAGGGGCAATAAATGATGATGAAAGAACATAGACTTAGGGTGCTGTGCTCACAATACAGTGTACAGATGAGTTGTGGAACTGTGCACCTGAAACCTGTATAATTTTGTTAACCAGTGTCACTCAAGTAAATTCAATAAAAGAGAAAAAAAAAACAGCATCATGTGCTCATTTCAAGATTATTATAACAATAAACAATTGGAATTGACATAAATGTTCTACAGTGGTACAGCAGCTAATTAAATAAGGTCCATACATTAGATGGAGTAGTGTGCAAACATTAAAATGATAATAGGAAGAAAATATTACAACATGGAAAATGTTAATAAAAGTCAAACAAAAGTGCAGAATAGCAAATAATAGGCAATCTCTTAATGTCATTTCTAAAACAAATACGTAAAATATCACCAGGAAATTGTGCCTGATATTTTTATTTAATTTCCAAACCCTTCATAAATATTACCTGATACATCTCGTACTTCCTCTTTAAGCAACAGAGACATACAGAACACACAGCAGTTTCTGAAGTTATTCACACTGCACTCTCCAGAGGTCCTCTGCTGGTCAACTCCCTACGTTCCCAGAGGAGACCTGGTTCTAGACGAGTGACCCCAAGTATGTTCTGTAACTAGAAGTTTCAAAGAAGTACAAATTCACCAGCTATATCTGAAATTCCTCTGGTGAAAGGAGGCAGCTCAAACATGTCTCATGTATCAAAACCTGTTGCTTTGAATATACTTTGTTAGTAGATTTGACTCTGAAGTCGTGTATATAATCTACATAATTATAAAATAGAATTTAAATATAAAAATCAATCCATAAATTTCCCACGTAAATGGAAGTAAATCTTGTTAAATACCTGATTGGTGAAATTGCTGTATAGGGAAAAATGATTCCAAAAGATCATAAAATGAAATACTTTCCCCTAAGGATAAAATGAACATTGGAAACAATAAATCATAAACTGTTTTGGGATAATCATATTGGTGGTGGTAGTTTTATAGTATGTATTTTAGATACAGTGTGGATTAAAGCAAAATAGTAACTACAATTGTGTTGTTGAGAACCAGAATATTAAGCATGGGAGTAAAAAAATAGAAGACTGGTAGGCATAAATTAAAATTCATTAATCCTGAATTTGAATTAGAGTCATCAAGTATAAATTTATAATTTATTTTATTTTATAAATGAGAGAGGGGAGATAGAGAGACAGAGTCCCACATGTCCCCCAACCGAGGATTCACCTGGCAACCTGGTCTGGGGCTGATGTTCTGCCCATCTTGGGCCATGTTCACAACTGAGCTATTTTTAGTACCTGAGGTGGAGGCTCCACAGAGCTAGCCTCAGTGGCTGGGGCCAATGTGCTCAAACCAATCAAACCATGGCTATGGGAGGAGAAGAGAGAAAAAGAGAAAGGGAAAGGAGAGGAGAGAGGAAAAGCAGATCACACTCCTGTGTGCTCTGACTGGGAGTTGAACCCTGGGACTTCCATATATGAGTTGATGCTGTAACACCAAGCTAACAGGCAAGGCTTAAAATGTATTTTATTTTATTTTTACTCTCTTTTGCTTTGTCAATTAAAAGACCTAGAATAATGACCAACCGATAGCAATATGCATTTTTAAATCTTAGATTTTAGTTTCTAAAAAGAAAATTTCTATTGAAAGAAACCAGGGCTTTGTGTAGAACTTGCAAATTCCAGGTCTGTAGCGGGAAATACATGAGGTGAGCATGGACTATCTTAAATATCAGAAAGAAAGCTCCGAAAAGTATTCAAGTGTCCTTTTAAATTAATTAGCTCCCACTGCCCAAATGATTTTTTTTTTTTTTTTTTTTTTTTTTTGTATTTTTCTGAAGCTGGAAATGGGGAGAGACAGTCAGACAGACTTCCGCATGCGCCCGACCGGGATCCACCCAGCATGCCCACCAGGGGCGAAGCTCTGCCCACCAGGGGGCGATGCTCTGCCCCTCCAGGGCGTCGCTCTGCCGTGACCAGAGCCACTCTAGCGCCTGGGGCAGAGGCCAAGGAGTCATCCCCAGCGCCCGGGCCATCTTTGCTCCAATGGAGCCTTGGCTGCGGGAGGGGAAGAGAGAGACAGAGAGGAAGGAGGGGGGTGGGGGTGGAGAAGCAAATGGGCGCTTCTCCTATGTGCCCTGGCAGGGAATCAAACCCGGGTCCCCCGCACGCCTGGCCAACGCTCTACCGCTGAGCCAACCGGCCAGGGCCCCAAATGATATTTTTTTTTTAAATCGATTGGTTATCTTTAAACTCATGATTTTGAAAGCTGGTAAATGCAGACAAAGCATTAAGCATTTATGCAGCTATATATTAGGAAAAAAAATAGTTGATAAGGAGAGGTTTCTCCTTATAAAAAGTATCCCAGCATAAATGAAGAAGGATTGAGAGAATTAGATTATTGCCATTTTTCAAATCTTAAATGATGGTCACCATTGACTGATAATATCACACAATGAAAGACAAAATATGATGTTTCTTCTTGTATAAACTTACACAACAGTGCCAATTAAGGGATCTTGACTAAAATGACATATCAAAATGTGATCCAGCCTCTAGAGCAAACCAATATTTGTCAGACAATATTGGGGCCAGAAGAGCCTATTGAAGATTCAAAGCTATAGTAACCAAAATTCACATGGTGGGAAACTACAGGATACACAACCTCCTATCTTTAACAATACAACAACAAAATAATAACTGCAAAGATATGATTAGATCAAGAAAGACTTTAGATAAATAAAAACTATAATATGACCCTTATTGGAATCCTGATCCAAGCAAACAAATTGAACATAATGGTGAACTAAAATTGGATATTTGAAAATATTTCAGAATTTATATTTTTCTTTTTCTTTTTTTATAAGGTGGCACTAGTTAACATAATTATATAGGTTTCAGGTGCTCAATTCTACAACACATCTCTGTACACTGTGTTGTGTGTTTACCACCCACTGCCCAAGTCAAGACATCACCATTTATCCCCCAAACCCTCTTCCACCTCCCTTGCCCCTGGCAATCCTGTCAGAATGGCTGTCATCAATAAATCAACAAACAATGAGTGTTGGCGAGGGTGTGGAGAAAAGGAAACCCTCATGAACTGTTGGAGAAAATGCAGGCTGATATAGCCAGAGTGGAAAGCAGTATGAAATTACCTCCAAAAATTAACAATCAAACTGGCTTTTGACCAGTGATCCCACTTCTGGGCATAAATCCTAAGAATTCTGAAACCATAATTCAAAAGTATCTATGAACCCCTATGTTCATTACAGCATTAATAATCTCTAAGATCTGGAAACAGCCCAAGCGTCCATCAGTAGATGAGTGTATAAAAAGCTGTGGTACTTTTACACAATGGAATAATATGTGGCCATAAAAAAGAAGAAAATTTTACCTGCTACAAAATTATTATTAATTCTTTTTTAAGTTGTGAAAATGGTATTGGGGTGATTTTTTTCCACAAGGAGTCCTAATCTCTTATAAACTCATGTTTAGCTATTTACAAAAAAAATTATGTTTCTTTAAAATTTGCTTCAAGTTAACCCAGGGATCGAGGGGAGTTAGTGAGAATATGCATGGAATAAAATTGGCATGAGTTGATAACTGTTGAAGGTGGGTGATGGGAGTTCATTATACTATTTCTATACTATTATACATTTTTTATGCTAGAGATTTTCTTTCATTAAAGAGTTCAACTAACCAGATGTTTATTAAGACAACTTTTTAAGTGAACATCAACATATTAGTAATCAAATTGTATAACACTTTTATAATTCATACATATTTACTCATCACCATATATATAATAAAGCACATTCTACCTAATATATGTGAGCGTTTATAAATGTCTTTTTAAAATAAATGACAGATGGGGCCTGGAACTAGACAATTCTGAATCAATACCATTCTACTTTTATAGTTTAATATTCACAAGATAATTCAGGAGCAATTCTGAAACTAAACCATATCATACCACCAATATGCAAAATAAAATTCAATTATTTCTTCTGTCTCAGAGGATGGAATTTAAGCATCCCTTTAGACCTGTGGCCTGCTGATTATTACCTGAACACATCAAGCTCTCCCATGGCCTCAGAATTATGACCCATCATTCTTTCCATAGACTGCCTATCCATATTTTTCCATTTAGTGAACTTTTACTCATCCGTAATGACCTAGTTAAAATTATCTTTCCTAGGTGAAGACTTCCCTATTCTCAATAGAGAGCTAACCATTCCCTCTTCAATGTTCCTATAGCTCTGAGAATAGGTATATCACAGAATAAACATTCACAGAATACATCTATCCACAGTATAATAATAATTACCTTTGATAGAATATTAACAAGCATCAGTCACTGCTTAATGTGCTTTATCTGTATTAAACCAATTGTTTCATCCCAACAATCCTACGAGTCAGGTGCCATATCATCCCTATTTGACAGATGAGAAAACTGAGGCTCTTCTTTGATGGATTGAATCAGTTTTTCATTTGTATTTTAAATACTAAACAGTGCAAGGCACTGTTCAGTAACTATTTGCTGTTTTGGAAGTTTTAATTACTAACCTGAATAATTTAATTCAAAGCAAAGCTAGTTCTCAATTTTTTGATAATACAACGAAAAAACTTAGATTGAATTAACTCTTATATTTTAGATCCATCTGTTGGGATAGATTTACACTTTGAATTTTCTCAGAAGAAAGCTAAGGAAATTATTTGTGTCATGCAGCTCTTTATCTGAACTATTTCCTCAGTTATTTTTGCTATTGTTAGGTTTTTTACACAAGATAAAATAAAAATTGTTGTCACTTTTTGGTTGAATAAGGTCATGAAGGATTTTGATTAGCCTAATGTTTCTCAGAATTTTATTTGAAAACCAGTTTTATAAAAATTTCTCAAATTTCAAGGAACTAGGAGTGTATGTTGGTTGACCTCAGGGTCCAATTTGAACAAATAATATGTTTTCTAGTTCACCCATTTTATTTTAGAATGTATTTGTCTTTTTAAATGAAGTATGGTGCTGCTGGCAATTGTATCATTTTGGAGAATGTTTTTATTATGCATAAGACATTGGGTGTTTCTATAAGTACATTTCACAAGAGAGTTTTCAATTTGTGATAGTGTGAGTACAATTATGTCTTTCTTTTTATCACAGAAATACGATGCACATTATTTCTACAGTGCTTTTCAACATTTAGTGCATTTTAATTGTGTTGCTTTAAATGTTGGAACTCCATCAGCCTAAGTCAGTCAAATTCTCCTTTACTGTGAGAAAAAGTTAATGATAAGGGTTTTGACTCCTCTATCCTTCTGTAACACCTCCTTTTCTTTTTAGCTTCACATTATGAATGCTTTTCTTAAAACTATGCCACTCTCCTCATTCTAACCTTGTATCATCCTTTCACCACAAAATTGTCAATAATTTGACAGGGTTTGTTTGTTTTATATAGCACAACTTTAAACCCAACTGACTGAGACAAAAATAAAAGTTGATTCACATATGTCCAGGTGAGCAAATTCTGGTACTTTGATCATCGCTTTCTTTGCTAATGATGTCTTCTTAAATACCACCTCACTTTGGTAGCAAGATGGCAACTGAAAACCATGAACTTTTCTCTTCAGAGCTTAAATCGCTAAGGGAAAAAGACCTTTGGATCCCAGTACACAAGCCTTGCAAATTATACCACCAGAATCAATTACTGTGATCTGGAAAACTAATTTTGCCAATTGTCCAGACCCAGGTCACATGCCCAACCTTAGAGCTGATGGAAAGATGTCAACACTACCTGAAGGCACACATTGAGAGTGGGAGTGAGGTAGTCTCCCAAAGAAGAATAAATCTTACAGAATTTATAGTGTGGGACCTACATGGGAATGTGCATTAAATAAGACAACACAGGTAAAGGGTTTCTTCTCACATAGTGGGGAAAGAAACAAATGTTAGCAAAGATAAGATTTATTATTTTGTTATTTGGGGAATGTAGAAGGCATAAATGGATTTAGGTTTGAGTTAGAAAAGTTCAAAATGTAAGCATTACAGATGTCTCTTCTCCTTTGGGCAAAATGAACACCACACGTAATGAGCATTTGCCTAATAATCAGCTGGGTGAGTCCAATGCTGACTCTTGTCTTATTTTCAATCCTACTTTATTTGGTTTTATTCTCAGTGGGGCACAAAATCAGACTGTGTTTGGGATCAGGTTCATCTGTTTTTTGTTGTTGTTTTTATAACCCAACTCTGTTTGTTCTCTGTCTCCATGTTTTAGCTCAGCTTTCCGTGGGATCCTAATAATAACTTAAAATTAAAAAAAAAAAAGATTCAGGTGCTGATACTCTCTCTGTAAAGATAATAGATTATCATTTTACCAATTCCACCAGATTTGAGGATCATCATGCACTTACTGTCCAAAATGAAGTTTCTAAGATATATATAGAGACATATGGAGAGATGAATGAGGTAATCATTCATGAGTCACCATGGTACTAATTATTTATTCAGCTGCAGTGGGTGGAGGAGCAGAGATGCAATCTATAATTTTCAATATGCCCATTAATTGTCCTGGAGCTTTCCTGTGAAACCTTCTGGGTATACTCTTTAAAACATAGACAGAAAACCAAATACATATTGTAATATGAATGGTTATGCCCTGTCAGCTGGATAGGGAGTTTTAGGTATTCTGGAGGGTGGGAGCAAAGTGGCTACACAGAGAGGATTTTTATAATTCTCTATAATAGTTTTTTACCCTGAATTAAATGCTAGATTTCATTGTTTCACCTCAATTAAACCATCATAATGACAGTCTATTATAATCGCTTAATTTAATTTTCTGAATAGGAAAAGTGACGAATTCCAATAAGGCAATAATAAACAGCCTATAAGCACCATCCTCGTGGCCACCTCCACTCCCTTTCTCTGTCTATCCTAATTCAGAGGTTTTATTTTAAACAAGCTGGTATACTTATTGTTCCTAAACATTACATCCCCAAGCCCATTGTGTCATTCTATTTTTCTTGCCTGGAGTTTCTTCCTTATTTTTTCTTTTAACTGATTCTCAAGTGTTCCTGCAAGTTGAGTCCCTCATACATCCTAAGCTCCAGAGATAAGTCTTGCTCACTGGTGTGTAACCAATTTTCTGTGTTTAAATGTTGCTTTTTTTCTGTACTGCATTAAAAAACTTTTGAGGATAGAAGTAATATCTTCTTTCTAATATTTAAAATTTTTTCATATAAGTGGTTGTTGATGACTTGTCCACTATATAACATGCTTTTCTGAGTATTAGCTGGAAGCTGAGGAAAAAAAGATTAACAAAACAGCCCTGGCTGGTTGGCTTAGCGATAGTGTCAGTCTGGCCTGTGGAAGTCCCGGGTTGGATTCCCAGTCAGGGCACACAGGAGAGGCGCCCATTTGCTTCTCCACCCTCCCCTCTCTCCCCTCTCTCCCCTCTCTCTATCTCTCTCTTCCCCTCCTGCAACCAAAGCTCCCTTGGAGCAAAGTTGACCTGGGCACTGAGGATGGCTCCATGGCCTCCGCTTCAAGCGCTAGCATGACACTGGTTGCAATGAAGCAATGCCCCAGATGGGCAGAGCATCGCCCCCTGGTGGGCTTGCTGGGTGGATCCTGGTCAGGCACATGGAGAGTGGGGGGTCTATGTCTCTGCCTCCCCACTTTTCACTTCAGAAAAAAAAATTAACAAATCATAATTTATGCCATTGAAATGTCATAATCTAAAAGAAAATGATGAACATATCAACATCTGAATTTAACAAACTATAATACTGTAGGAGTCTCTGTTCAAGCATACATTAAGATTTTTAGGATATCTTTTAATAATTGGTGAATAGTCCTATCAGGGAATAATTCTTATGAGGCTTTTTGTTTTGAGCTAAAGCAGCAAAGGACAGAGCAAAGATGATTCAAATAGAAAAAAAATAAGTTACATGGCCACAAGTAGCAGTAGCAAGAGGAATAAAATTAATGCTAGTGCTGATGAAGTGATAAAGATATTATTTATAGAATGACCCACCAGATCCTTTCATCTGAGCCTGTGCAGAGGGACTGCAAGTAGAAACTGAAGAAAATGGTTTGGCAAGGTTTTTTTGTTTGTTTGTTTTCATTTTATTTTTGGCAGGGATTGTAAAAGAATCACACACTGACGTGTGTTGGAACAGATTAGTTTCTGGCAGTCATAGATCTGATGGGGTAGAGAGAAGCGACTGTCTTTTTTTGTTGTTTAATCTCAAGAGTAACCTGATAAAAGCAATTCTTTGAAAGATCAATTTATTCAATACAGTAGGCTGAAGTGGGAAGAGACTATGTAGAATTCGTGTTTTCCAGAGATGAGGCAAAATTTTCAAATATTTTATTGTTTGGGAATTTGTTGGAAACATACTAATGTTCACCTTCTCACCTGGGTATTTGGAAATTATTATTATTTCTTTGATTCTTTAAAATGTATATATTTGTCTTGTGTTAAATGTCCCATGCTTATTGTTAACTGTACTTGCATGTTTTCAACTGTTTCTCAACTGCAACAAAAGATTTTACTTTCTTCCATTTTTCATAAAATTTTTCCGCATTAGATATGTGGATAAATGTATATTCTGCAAACCTTCCTATGTGTATTCATCATAATCTGTATCCTTCACACTTGCCAGAAAAGGCTTGTCTTATTTCTAGCTCCAAAATCTAAATCATTCAGCCAGTCTTATTGACAGAGAATAAATCCCTGCCAACATTCCACAATAGTATCTCCCCTTTCCAATGTGCTAATCCATTGCTCCCTTGTTACTTCTTCCTCTTCGGTATCAGTGATTGCTGATAATGCCCAAACTTGAGCTCTCAAGTCTGATCTGTCCATTAGCAGTAATGTATAATTTGTGGCTTTTGTCCAACAGAGAAAAACACCACACTCTCCTTCCATTTCACCTATACCGAGTACTATTATTGACTTTAATTCTCAGAATATTTAATTTAATATACAATTTATTTTATGTTGATTATATTTCTTTGGTGCTAAATTTATCTAATGACACAAAATATATGAAACAGTCTTCCATGTGAACCCTCAGTCCACATGAAAACAACTTACTGATTTTTGTTGTTTTATTATGTTGTAATCCCCACCAGAACTATTGTTATTTAAAATAATCATATTGCAAACATGCAAGACTTTCAGTCAAATTCCCCCTGCTCCATTATCTTTAATTTGTTTTATTTAAAAGTAGACTATTTGAAAGCATGATGTACATTCAAAGGGACCTGAGTTCAAATTCTGACTCGGCTTTGTATTACCTGATGATCTCGCAGAATTTATTTTCCAATACACTTTAGTTTTCTCATCTGTAAAAAACCCCCCAGGAAATATTTTATTGGTCTGGCAGGATTTTAATGGGAAGATAATAAATAATATGCCTAAAGTGTCTCATGAGTTTTCCCGAGACGTTCTAGTTCAAAGCGAATAATTGCATCATTTCCAATATTAATAATTTGAAAGCAATTGTATCTGTGTGCTAGTACCACTGTTTTTCATATTTTTCAAGAAAGCCTCACTGTTCTCAGTTTTGTGTTGCTATAAGAACCAAGAAGGAAACCAGTGTACCTGCCATTACTGGTTGAATAGTTGTGGTAAATTGCTGTATGGAAATTACTATGTATTTCTTTTTTTAAAAATTTTACATCGAAGATTGGCAATACTGCCAGTCAATTCCAGTATCTCACCAATTACTGGCAAGTATGGGACACTTGCATATAGGATTTTAAAAAGATGGTACAACTACTCTGTTGCTATTAATGTGAACACCTTATTATAAGTGAAACCAATATTGCAAATATCTTGATATCTACTATTGTCATTATTTTCCTCTTTTCAAAACATATTTGGTCCATGATAGAGACCTAGAAAAAGAAATTGTGTAGATTCATTAAGCATTTAAACACACAGTCAGTCCCTTTGCTGTCTGTATTATCTGACACGTACAGCAATCTCAAACAGCTTCAGTGGCTGATACATAAAGAGCTCTAACCAACTGGCTGACTGGCTCCACTAGTGGTTCAAGTGGACACTGCTCAGACTGACTTCATCGGCTCATTCCTAGCCTGAGAATTCACACAACCATAGTCCATACTCCCAGTGACAAGGACAAAGGAGGGCAATACACAGTCACTAAGGCAATAACTAATAATGAAAAGAAAGTTCTTTATAGCATCTTTAATGAAATTGCTAACATGTGTTTATGCCAATTTACACTGAGTGCTTAGGCTAAGTGAAAACAAATATGACATTTGGTACACATAGCTTACTGACATCTTCTGGGAATAGACTTTAAACAGGTAAAATAAATGGAAGGACTAAAAACAACACTAAATTTAGGACCAGATTGCATAGAAAATAATATTATTAATGATTTTACCTGGAGTACTAAGTGTATTGTCACTGATTTTTTATATTTTAAAAAATTTGAACATA
This sequence comes from Saccopteryx bilineata, assembly GCF_036850765.1. Lineage (NCBI taxonomy): Eukaryota > Metazoa > Chordata > Mammalia > Chiroptera > Emballonuridae > Saccopteryx > Saccopteryx bilineata. The sequence goes on along the minus strand of NC_089494.1, from coordinate 109,838,154 downwards.
TAGAAATAAAAAAAATAGAATTGAAAACATCTTGAATCTTTTCCCCTCAAATGTAATAGGCATTCACATTTTGCCATAATTTTGACATCTGTTTTTGGAGTAATTTCAAGTCAATTATTCACATGTGAAGTGAACTCTAAATAATTCAGTATACATTTGTAGAATTTTAAACAATTTTATAATTAACTAGAACATCATTATTAAACTATACAAAATTAATAATAATTTCTGAATAAGATCTAATAGCCACTCAATATTTAAATGTCATAAATTGTCTTTACATGTCCTTTACAGCTAGAGTTTCCAAACCAAGATGCAAGTTAGAACCACACACTGCATTTGGTTGTTATATATTTTGTTGCTTACTTCTCACTTCTTCTTTTGCAACATTGGCTTATTGAAGAGACCAATGAATTGTCCTATAGAATATTGCATATCATAATACATTTTTCTGATGTTAACATGTGATATTGTTTAAATTCTACCTCTATATTTTGTACTTTGTTTAAAGGGAAAGTTGAATCTAGGGGGTTACTAAATTCAAGTTAACCACTTTGGTAGAAACACTTCATAGGTCATGTTGGCAAGTTTGTGCCACCTGATGTGATTCATCAAGGCTTCTGGTGATCCCATAGTCAGTAATAAACTGGGTTAATAGCATGAAAACTTGATTTCTTCATTAAAGTTATGTTGCCCTCTTGTGCCTAGCAAGAAATCTGTCATGTAAATTCTTACTTTTTCATCTATCTTTCATTTGTTAGCTTTATCATTCAATAGATCACTTCCTCAGTCAAAAATTTCATTTTAGCTTATAAAAAGGTAATTTTACTAATCAGTATTTTGTTTAATCGTGATAATACTATATAACAAATATCCTCCAACTCTTAAGGCTGATGTCAACAGCATTTATTTGATTCTTCTAGACGTGTCTTTGGCTCAGCTGGTCTGGACTGGGATCAGCTATAATCCAGCCTTTGGGCAGAGTCCCATCTGCTCCAGGCTTCTTTGCTCTTGGCATAGACTAGGAACAGCAGTGACTAGGGCACGGTCTTTTCCTGGCCAAGTGCAGTAAATCCTAACAGGCTGACAGAAACTTCTCATGCCTCCTAGAGGCTGAACTCAGAACTGGCACAATGTCTCTTCTGCACACATTCTACAAAGTAAGACAAATCACCTTGTCAAAGTCAGTCAAGGGAAGAAGGATGTATACTCTGTCAGCTTTAAAGGTGATACTATGAAGGGAGCAAAGAGTTGCAAACAAAAAATCCAATCCACCAAATAGATTTATAATTGTTTATCTGCTGTCTTTCTTAAGATTTTTAATAGATAAGCTATCTTTATAATATAACTTACTTTGATTGTAATAAGATTCCAGATGCAATTTTAAACATGTTTGAGTTCAGTTCTCTCTTTTGCCCCCATCAGATAATGCACTAATGCAATATCTAACTTATCTTTGTAACTCTCGTGCCCAGCACAATTCTTAAAACATATGAGATGTTCAATAAATTTGGATGAATTATATGTCAGAATAATCCTTGAATTTTGCAAATAAAATCTACCCAAAGAAATTTATGGCATGTTTTCCCTTTTGCCTGCCTGCAAATGTAATTACCTTTGCTTCCCAGATGGAAAGAATAAGACATTGAGAGGGTAAGAAGCATGACATGCCCAAGGCTAAACAGTAAATCAAAGACAAGGTAGAAGAATAGAACCCAATAGGTTTGGTTCCTTTTCTATACATCAGACAGCATGCCCCAGTGCTTTCATTTTCTATCAGACTATTATTTCTATATAAAGCAATTGCCACTGATCTTTTTGACTATTAGTGACAAAAGAGGATAGTGCTAATCACCAGATCTTTAAAAGGAAAGAGAGAGAGAGAGAGAGAGAGAGAGTCAAACTGCTAAATCTGTCTTAAAACCATGTGGGAAGAGAGAAAGAAAATAAAGCAAGAGATCAGACAGGCTAAGGAAAACTATAATCACAATCAATATTAGAGACAGCCATGCTGCTGTATGTGGATAGAATTAAACTGTGTTCATATTAATCTTCAGTAATTTAGAAAGTTCACAGAATAAGAAAAACACACTAACATATTAATATGCAAGTTTTATTATTGAAAGCAGGTTTACTATTCATTTGGAAATAAAACTAGCACACAAAATTATAGAAAAAATCAGTTACATGGAATAAGATTTGCACATCTAATTGACTGTTTCAAATCTTAACTATCCCATTACAGACACTCTAACTATATCCATACACTTCAGGAACAAATATATTTGTATGGCTATAGAACCTGATCTATAAACATGCATACTTGCTAGCTTGCACGAAATTGAAGTATTTGGGGGAGTATCTTTCACTATCCCCTTTGTTTCAGAATAATCAAATTTGTCAATCTGCAGGTTTATTGGGTAGGAAAATGATTAATTCTAGTTGGTGGCTGGGATGATAATTTATGCATAATTAATAGAAGGGTTTTTGCCATCATTGTGAAATTTTGTAGACTGCTTATACACCCTAGTGGGAAAAAATGGTCAAAGCACTTATTTTTTCTGAAGAGAAAAGTCAAGCAAACAACAAATAGATATGTGTAACACTTGAGCACTGCAATGACACTAGATCTCCCCAGAGTGTCCTGAAATTATGCAAGCAAACTGATATTATAAAATCTGACATAAAAAACCACTTAAGCCACACTAATTAGACAAATAATAAAAATCAAGCAACTATTGAACTGCAAGGCAGTTATATGGATAATTAAAGGTTAATTAGATGCATGACTACAAGTTCTTCCTTCTCTGGGATTTATTTCTCAGATGTTTTAGATAGATTCATAAGGGAGTTTGACATCTAACTTAAATACAATTATGGATTAATTTTTATGAGAAAGAGTTCCTTGATAGAAAGGCTAAGATTTAGAAAGTCAGGTAGGTTTAGGGATGGGTGAGTTGGTAGAAGAAAGAGCAATAATTAATAACAACAATGAAATATATGCTTAGTAGTCCTTTGAAAATATGGTCAGAACTTGTTCTTAAATTCAAATTTATTTTTACTCTAGATACATAATAGGATTTTGAAAGATGCAGAGAGCTCCAATGATGGAGTAGGTGAGGTTGTTGGGTAGAGAATGAAGGAGCCTAGTCACACTGGAGAGACACATGTTGGGGACCGATTTCTAGCCCTCACTTACCCCTATCAAGCTTTGTGTCCTGGCAGTTTATGAGAGATCTCCGTCCTCAGTTTCTCCTAAACAAGATGAAATCTATTCTAGGTTATTTTATCTTTATGCCTCCTTCATTAATTTAATGTCATTAAGTTCTTCTAATATTTTCATTGTTATATAAAATAGCAATATGTTTGTGTAGAATAGATTGGATGCTAAAAAAATAAACCGTCAAAATCTCTAAAATTTTTCCACCAATCATTCAGCTCAGTATTATTTTCTGGGAGCTGAACAGGTGTCAGGAACAATGCTAGGTGCTGAAGATTTGGAGATAAATGCTAAAATCCCTAACCTCTGTTTTCTTATTAGTAATCATTTTAATAAATAGGTATTTTGGTGTGAATAACAAATATCAATAGCCACATGTATTTTATGTATTCTCATAGGTTTCACTAGAATACTTCTAGGACTCTTCTATAAAAATAAGAAGAAGCTAAGAATGTACCTAATAATCAAAAATATTTATTAAGTGACTATTGTGTCATATATTTAATCAGCACAAGTCTAAATAAAATTAGCAAATATTATTTCCATGTCAACAGATAAAGAATGTAGGGCTTGGACTCAGTCAAGACCCTGTAACTTGTAAGAGACTTGAACTCAGGCTTGTTCACAAACTACCAACAACTGCTGTACCTCCTGTAGACATTCACTATGAGGTTTTTCAGGGGAGAGGTTCTATCTGTTTTTCTAGTACTAGGAAATAAGCCACACAGACTCATTCTTTCTCCCTTAATAAATATTGTAGACTATTCAGGTTTAGGGCAGGCTGACATTTAAAGACACTATAATCATCTGACCATGTGTAGCTAGAGGCAGAGTGAGAGAATTAATGAAAAAGAGAATCGCCAAACATTCCATTTCCGAAAGAGGAGCAAGATTTCAGCTTGTATGTAACGGTCAAGGAGGGTTGCTCAGCCCGTCTGCAGCTCAGACCCGGAACCAGAGTTGACTTCTCAGCAGGAGGAGGAGCTACCAGCTGGGAGGGTGGGAGCATGGGGGGAGGAATCTGAGGAAAGGAACAGGAAATGACAGGCCCAGACACGAGACACGGGGTACCATCGATGAATGTACCCCGATCCAAAGTCTGACTGGGACCCTAACAAAGGAAAGGCCAGAGATGGAGCAGAACAAGAAAAGAGAGTTGTATTGGATTCGGATTTGCAATTGACCTTGACAATTAAGTAAAGTTTAAAGAGCACATGTGAGCGTGTGTGCTGTTGCAAAGCTGGAGAAGCCGCACAAGCAAGGGTGTGAGGAAAAAGAGTGGCTGACAGAGCTGGTTTGTACTGGGCAATGCACAGAGGAGAGTTGAAAAGATGAGCAAGCAATTCACATGAGCTCCGTTTTATAGGTGAGAAAACCCTCAGAACTCGTGCTAGACCTGGGTCTCAGCCAGGGTCTCTGTCACCATGCCCCTGCACGCTCCTTTACTCTGTGATGTCAGAACAGTGTCTACACATAGGACGAGCTTCATCAATACTGGCTGATTTGTTGATTAATAAGAAATTGGCAGAGGATTGAAAATAATTTAAATATCCCACAATAGGAAAATACAGTAAAATAAGTAAGGATGTGATTGTAAGAAGAAATGCACAACTCTTAGAAAAACCTTTTTAAAAAAGTATTCAATGGAATGAATAAATGTTTTCTCATAATGTATTATAAAACAAAAACCAGAATATAAAACTGCTGTCATATGACCCTAATTATTTAGTCCAAGTGTATGTGAATAAATAAGATATTAAATAATATATCTATAAAAATATTAATAGAAGTTCTATCTGAACTGAGGGGCCATAGGTTGTTTCTCTTTATAGATTCTACATTGGTTATATTTTTAGAGTTGTTACAGAATGGGAAAATGAACAATAAAAAGGGAAAAATGTAAGGAGAGAAGTGACAGTGACTGAAGTGTGGACAATGTTCTCAACCAATTTCATTCCCTGTCTGCACAAGAAATCAGGTTGTCACCATGCTCTGCTTTTTATAGCAAAACAAGAAATTTTAAGTCCTGGATACATTGATAATTAACACTTGCACATGACTATCAAAGCAAGGACACTCCAGTTTCCACTTCTGCTTGGTGACTGAACGTCGTAGTGCCTACAGGTTTCCTTTCAAAACACTTAATAGAGAATGAGAGACCGTCCTTCCCCGTTAAGTACAGTGTAGGCGGCAGGTGCTGGGACAGGCTTCATAATTATACCTGAGGATGCACCAGAACTGCAATTGTCTGGCTGGGAAATTGGATCTGATGATGATTGCCCAGTGTCGAAGGTCAGAAACTAGCTGCTCTGCTAAAAAAAGAGTGTATGTGTGTGTGTGTGTGTGTGTGTGTGTGTTTGTGGGGGGGGAGGGGTTGCGAGAGCTGTGGGTTATGCAGTAGAGGACTAGGAAGGTAAAGCCCAGGTGCAGACTGAGCTGCTGGGGCAGCTCGGCAGGAAAACCTCAGGCCAGCAATAGCAGCACTTATTCTAGAAGCTCCACTGACACTGCAGCTGAGAACAGGAGAACACGGAGACCCCACTGAGAGAAGCTGTTGGTATGTGTGCACGTTTGTTTGTTGGTATAATGCGCGTAAGAGCATCTCCCTCCCCAGGCTTCCCCAGTTGCCAGCCTCTTGGGTTGCACTTGGCTTTGCCTTGTGTCCCCTGGACACAGTCCCTAACCTTAGCACATTCTTTTCAAACCTGAACCTGATCTTTAAAGTAAACCACTCTGATTGTAAAAGATCTCAGATATGATCTGCACAAAGAAGCACAAGACTATATCTTCTCTCCCAACCCTTGTTTGAATGTTACATATTTATTTTGTGCAGTTTCAGAGCACAGACACTCTTTTTAGTCTGCCCTTGGAGTGTGTACCTTAGCTTCCATCAGACCCCCTGTGAAATATGGCCACATTGCAGATACCTGGTCCTTTCACTCTGGGAGGTCCAATGCTGCAGGCTTGAGATGGGCCTTGGAGATGAATAATTTTAACAAGCCTCTTAAATTATTGTGATACCCAATCAGGGTTTACCACTGTTCTCTACAGTATTAATATGGAGAGCAAATGAGGCCAAGCCAAAATATTTATATGTATATGGCTGTTATATATACCATAGGGATAACATGGGTAACAAAAAGCACACTTTTTCTCTGTGAGCCTCAGTTTTGTCATCTGTGAAATGGTGATACTATTGTCTATCCTGCACTATAGTTCATGTGAAATACTTACAATAAAAAGTAGCAGAAAGCAGGCACTAAATAAATATGAGCACTGTCTTCTCTTTCATCAGGAATATGGTCAAGTACATTTAAAGAAAAGCACTCAGCTCAGATCTTCACTGTGCCTGAGGGCTGAGGGCATGCATCAAAAGTACTGGGGATTGATGGATGCAGTTGTCTTAGTTGAATGCTTTCTATGTTAAAGGCATGACTTTACTTCATGTTTTGTAGTACTTTAGTAAAGTTTATTCACAATTTCCTAAAATCCTTTTTAACATTATTTGAAATTTTAGTCTATTTCATGTTAAGGGTTAATTTCTGAAGTTTTCAAGGGGAATCTTCCTAACAGCCATTAGGAATTGGGGGTTTGGAGAAGAGGAGAGAGTAGCTGAGAATCTCTGTGTTCACTTTCCCTCCCTATCACTTCCTAGATTTTATTTTTTTAAAATTTTTTTACTAAAGATTTTCTTTCATTATTTTTAATTTTTTATTAATTTCAATTTATTGTGTTAACATGAAATCAAGTGTCCCACTCAATGTAACCCTCTCACCCCTCAGCCCCATGTGTTTGAATGTTTTTTAGTTTTTCTATTGTAGTTGATTTCTAGTTTCAAGCCATTGTGATCCGAGAAGCTGCTTGATATGATTTCAATCTTCTTAAATTTATTGAGACTTGTTTTGTGTCCTAACATGTGGTCTATCCTAGAGAATGTACCATGAGCACTTGAAAAGAATGTATATTCTGCTTCTTTGGGATGAAAGGTTCTGAAGATATCTATTGTATTAAATCTAGTTGATCTAGTGTGTCATTTAAAGCAGATGTTTCTTTGTTAATTTTCTGTCTGGAGGATTTATCCATTGATGTTAGTGTAGTATTAAAATCCCCTACTATTATAGTACTCTTGTCAATCTTGCCTTTTATGTCCATCAAAATCTGCTTTATATATTTAGATGCTCCTATATTAGGTGCATAAATATCTACAATGGTTATATCCTCTTGTTGGATTGCTCCCTTTATCATTATGTAGTGACCTTCTTTATCCCTTACTATATAGCCTTTGTTTTAAAGTCTATTTTATCAGATATAAGTATTGCTACCCTAGCTTTTTTTTTATTTCCTTTTGCATGAAATTCTTTTTTCCATCCCTTTATTTTTAGTCTATGTGTATCTTTTGTTCTGAGGTGAGTCTCTTGTAGACAACATAAGAATGGGTCCTGCTTTCTTATCCATGCAGCTACCTATGTCTTTTGACTGGAGTATTTAATCCATTTACATTTAAGGTTATTTTTGACATGTACTTATTTATTGCCATTTTATTCTATAAATCTACAATCTTCTAGATTTTTTTTTCTTTGTTCTTTTTATAGCATGCTCCTTAACATTTCTTGCAGTACTGGTTTTGTTTTAATGAATTCATTCAGTTGTTTTTTGTTTTTTTGTTTGGTCTGAAACGTTTTTATTTCTTTTTCAATTTTAAACGATAGCCTTGCTGGATATAGAAGTCTTGGTTGTAGGTTCTTGTTTTGCATTACTTTGAATATTTCTTGCCAATCCCTTCTTGCCTCAAATGTTTTTGTTGAGAAGTTGGATGTCATTCTTATGAGGGCTTCTCTGTAGGTAATTAACTACTTATCTCTTGCAGCTTTCAGTATTCTTTCTTTGTCTCTTAACTTTGGCACTTTAATTATGATGTGTCTTGGTGTAGGCTTTCGTGGGTTCCTCTTTAATGGGACTCTCTGTACTTCTTGAACTTATGTGACTTTTTCCTTCATCAGTTTAGGGAAATTTTCAGTTATGATTTCTTCAAACAGGTTCCTTATCCCGTGTTCATTCTCTTCTCCTTCAGGAACCCCTATGATGCAGATGTTGTTTCTCTTCATGTTGTCACAGAGTTCTCTTAGAGTTTCCTCAGTCTTTTTCAGCATCTTCTTTTTGCTGCTCTGCTTCCATGCTTTCATTTATCTTGTCCTCTAAATTGCTGATTTGATCCTCTGCTTCATACAGCCTGCTTTTGATTCCTTGTAGTGCAGTCTTCATTTCTGATATTGTATTTGTCATTTCTGACTGGTTATTTTTTATGATTTCAATGTTCTTTTTGATGCTTTCTATCACTTTATTTACGTGCTTATTATGTCCATCCATTGTTGCTCTAATTTCATTGAGCATCCTAAAAATTATTATTTTAAACTCTGCATATGGTATTTTGATTACTTTCATCTCATTCAGTTCTTTTTCTGGGGAGTTCTCTTGTTGATTCCTTTGGGTCACATTTCTCTGTCTGCTCATTTTTTTGCGTTAGGTGGTGCTATCTGATTTTGAAATTTTTGCAGTGTCTTTATGAAGAAGAAGGACTCAGTGGTACTGACCTCAAGACCACCTGTTTTCCTTGTTCTAGGAATGCTTCATGAGGGCCCTATTTTCCCTCTTATTGTATGTGAGTGTTAAATGCAGTTGATTGATTCTTTCCTGGGTATGATTATCCTTTCAGGCTGGCTGGCTCTAAGGGTCAACCTTGATCATGTGTATTACACACTGTGCAATGTCTGTCCTGTTGGGAGTATTTATTCTCCACAGTGTCTGGAGACTCCACCTTTGGTTGTGCTGCTTGTGTAAGTAGCTGAGTCTATGGTTGGAGCTGTATGCCACCCACTACCAATTGTATTGGCTCTAGATCTTCTTGGGTTGGCATCAGCTGTTGTTTGTAACCTGTTTTGGACTACCTGTCAGCAGTTACTAAACTTTTTGCTATTTGTGTCTGCATTTTCTGTGCCTATGTAGTGTTGGAGGAGCCAGCCTGTGTACAAGGATCAGTCAGCTTCCTCCTGCTTAGAGATGACAGCAGGTGTGTAAAACCCCAAGCTCTGTAAGATTTGTCTCTACTTTTAAGCTGCTCCTCCTCCTCTAGCAGCTGCCTGGTCTTCCCACAGAGTCTTCTATAGTAAGACTGTATCATGGGCTCAGACTGCTCTTACCCAACCAACTCCTCTACAGGTTTCACACCTGGTAGATTAGGGCAGCTGAGGTTGGGAATACAATGTTAGTGGGGCCCCCTATGTCAGGGGTCTCTTGGTCAGGAGCTTAGTAAAGGGAATGTGGCTCCTACTCCGAGTTTAATTCCTCAGCCACTGCTGGATACTCACATTTTATTTCTCCCCAACAAGGTAAGCAGCAGGTTCAGACCAAGTATGGCCACCAATCTCCTCTGCAGAAGTTTTTCAGCTGGTGAGACCTTGGTCTCAGGGAGGAAGACTGAGAGAGTCCTCTCCTGGGGCTGACTGTGCCCCTCCAAAGGTGGCTAAGCCCCTCGACCAGATCCAACAATAGACTCATAGGGACCCACACATTAAATGTCCATGATCCAAGCCTCTCTCCCTTACCCCTGTGGAATCTAGCCCCACAGGGCAGAATATCCAGTGTCCAGGCTTGCTCACTGTCAAGCCCCACCCTATCAAATGCACATGAGTTGCTATGCTGGTGCTAATCACAGAGAGCAGAATTTGCCTCAGCTGGGCCAGGTGTGAGGAGCCTTTTTTTTATGATATCACTATAGCAAGGGTTGTTAGGTCCTAAACCAATGCTTTCTGCAGCTGGCCCCTGGCTTTGACAGCCCTGGGCCTCCCTGACAGGAACCCAGCACTGACTGGTGGGAGACACTGCCCATGACTGGTACTCAGCAACCTTCTTGGAGCTAAAAGCAATCTAAAGTTTGCCGATGCTTCTGCTGGGCCCAGGTGTACATGGAAATACCAAGATGCACTCCAAGGCTGGCTTTTACCCACACTGGATCTGGGGAAAGGATCACTTGAAAGGCCAAGTTTCCCTGAGTCCCGCCTCCTGCAGCCTCTGTCTGCTGGCTGCATGTTGGGCTTAGCTGCTAAAAAAAAACCTCTGCTAGAGTCAAACACCTGCAGCAATTCAGGGATTAGGAAGGTTGATGGGTGTGACTCCACCCCTCAGCCCCAGGTGTCATTCTGTCCAGACTTTTTTCACAGACCTCAGTAGGGTGTGGCCCCAGGAGTCTGGTGGGTATGGCCTCTGAGACCAAGAGGTGTGGTCTTCCCACTCTCTGGACCGTTTCTACTGAGTCTCCTATGAGGTAGTAGCACCAGTCCTAGAATTGGGAGCATGTGGGAAAATGTCCTGGTCTCAACACCAGAAAACTGAGCCACTGACATACCCCCTGATTCCTGGCCTTTCAGAACGACCTGTCACCATCCCAGGGGTAGGAGAGACTCCCTAAGGTGGAGCAGCTGCTGTTCCTCAGGCTGATGCTGCACAAAGGGGATGCACCACCCAAGAAAGCTGGCTACTGCAATACTGGAGAATGACTCAGCACAGGGGCTCTGGTGGCTGTCCCCCACAGTGTCTCTCCCTGGGCCTCCAACTTTACACTTCCCTCACACAACTCCAGTCCTCTCAGCTCTCCCTCCACCTGAGCCCAGGGTAAGTGGCTGTGAACGAGATTTTCTGCAAGGGCCCTTTAAGATAGAGCCTGTGCCTCCAAGAGTCCCATCTCTTTTTCACAGACAGAAACTCTGCACTTTTCACCACCAAATGCTCTCTAGGCACCTCTTCTAGGCTCTGGGGCTCTAGGCTGGGGTTCTGGGCCTGGGGCTGAGCACTCACACCTCTCAGGGCAACTCTCCCCACAGTGAGAGTCCCTCTGGACCTTCCACCGCCACTTTTTCCTGGGAGTGGGGCAGCCCTTTCTGCATCTCCACCCTTCCTACCAGTCTCGATGTGGCTTCTTCTGTGATCCCTGGTTCTAGACTCCTCTTCCTTTAGCCCAAAGTTGGTTTTTCAAGATGATTGTTCTTAAATTAAGTTGTAATCCAATTTGGTTCTGGGAGGTAGCAGCTGGAACATCTTCCTACTCTTTCACCATCTTGGACTCTTACTAAATTTTAAGTTTGGGCAATTTACCTAGCTTTCTTTCTGAGCCTCAGTTTACTTCACTTCTAAAATGGAGAAAACAGTAAGGAACTAGACACCACTTGTACATCATTTCAAGTCCTCTTTGCCTCTCTGTCTTGGTCCACCCATCTCTGGTGGGAGTCAGGCCAAGTTCACGCAGGCACAGGCTGATAATGCCTCATCTCCTGCCTGCGCAGCAGGCCTCTTCCCTTCTATCCTTAGGCTTTCCTGCTGACTGTCATGGCTCTGGTGCATGGAAGAAAACAGTAAAACCATGAGGATAATCTGGCCAAGGCAGGCAAAAACCATGAATAAATTCATCCTTGTTTTCATCTCCTGGAGAAAGTTCTGAGACACAGGTTAAGACAGCTTCTTGAGGGAACTGTACTGCTGATCAACTATCTGTACATTATCTGGTCTGGTCTCGGCCACCTGGATAAAGCATCCTCATATTGACTCCTCTCCTTCTGGGCTTTATTTTCTTGTACCTTCATCTTGTTCATGGAGTTTTACTCTCAATTAAAACAATGGTCCATAAAACGTCCCCAAATCAACATTCTGGGCAACCCTATGCTAAGACACATAATATTTATCTCAGAGCTGATGTGAAGATAAAATGAGATAGGTCACAGAAATGTATTATAAATCAAATTCAGTGAATATTAAATTGTCAGTATCATATGTCTTTTTTTATTTATTTTTTATTTTATTATTAAATTTAATGCAGTGACATTGATAAATCAGGGTACATATGTTGAGAGAAAACATCTCCAGATTATTTTGACATTTGATTGTGCAGTATCATATGTCTTAATTTATATATCTATAGTTTCTGGTTATTTGTCATACCCACTACCTCCTCTATCCTCTCTTCTACACTTCTCTTTTCTGGCCTCCCTCAAACATTATTTATGATGGTTGTTTCCTCTGACTTTGGGGAAAAAAATCTGTGGTTGGCGTATTAGTGATAAATATGAGAGCTTTGAGCAAGGGTTTAAAGGTACTAGTCATCTAAATTAAAGTAGCCTCATTGTTTCTGTGTTTGCACAGAGAGTATAACACTGCAGATAAGGATTGTCACCTCACTTAATCCCCGCAAGCCAACTCTCTTGGTCAGAGCTAGTAAATACTCCCAGTTAGAGAGATCCAGAGTCATGCCAGGTTTTGGGAAAGATGGTACTATTTGTATAGATAGCTAAGAGCCTCACGAGATAGAGGTGGATGGAAATTTTGAGGGTTATGACTAGCTCACAGGTTTGGGGTTTATGAATCATCATGGAGTAAGTTTCTTTCTTAATCTTGCCATCAGGGCACTGGATGGACATAACTCTTTCCTAAGGGAAAAGACCATGACATGTCCAGAAATAAGAGTTTGGGGGTTGAGTTGACACTTGGACTTATAGTGTGTCCAAATCACCTAGGAGGAGCCTGGAAATATCTATAAAGAAACAAAATAAATCAAACTTGTGTCATTACAGCATCTTCTTACTAAGATGCAAAGTAAAACTGTTCTTTTGATCTAACTTAAGGGACTTGTATTTTGAATAAAAGACAGAGTTCAGATAAATTAATTTTTTAAGAAAAAGGTTTCAAATTAAAAGACTTCATGACCAAGAACAGCACAACCACAACCTTCATCATTCTGACATCTCCATCACCCTGTCCTGCCTGTCAGTGCTGCTCCAGAGCTCATCTGGTACGTTGTACTTTAGGACCATTTCCTTGGATGTTCTGGGATGGAAAGCTATGACCATTCTCAAGGTTTGTAGACTATGGTCCCATCTTTCCAGAAAATTACGCTTATCTGGTCTTTAACCAGACTGAGTTTTAATTACTCTATAACAGCTGTGTTCCTCCCAGCCACAACATTTAAATAAGAGAATCTAGGTTTAAGTCTTTCGTCTCCTTTACTCAGTTCCTGAGGTAGATATTGGAAATACCAGGGAAACACTTTGTAAAGACCATGATTGTTCAATCACTATTCTGTACACCTGACACTAATACAAAATAATATTGGAAGTAAACTATAATTGAAAAAGAAAAGCAAAACAAATGTTCTTTCATTAGGAAAAAAAAAGAGAGTTCAGGTTTAAATGAACATCAAGAGCCCCTCTGAAACAGGACAGAATTTATAAGGCACTGACATGCCCCCTGAGAGGGAAATGCAGAGGAAACATCTGTGGGGAGGCTGAGCTTCCCTCTGTGCAGACAATGGGGAGACTTAAGATCCGGCAATGTGTACAGAGGTTTTGAACTTTTTTTTTCTGGGAAGCAGCTCATTTTGCGTTTATCATCTCCTCTTCCAGACCAGTCACTGTTCCCCACATTCTTCCCAATACATGCATTTATGGATGGGATCTTGCACTACAAGCAATGAAAAATCAAAAACATAACAAGTGACTCCCAAAATATTGTTACACCCTGACCTGGCACATGGGATAGCCTGTGGTAAGTAAATTCTTTAAGGGGAAGGCAGATCCTGAGATCCTTGTCACAGGTAGCTGAAGAAAGAATGTATATGCAGCAGGGGCGGTGATAAAGAGAAATCAGGAAAGGACTGGAGAGAACTTTGCTAACTCTGCAACGTTGCTAAGGGCCAGTCTGAGTTCTATTCATCAGTGTCATAAAAGTGCAGGCATAAAATAGTAACAAAGACAGCTGGCCCTTCAGTATATCCTGTTTTATTATGTAAAGGTTTATTAAGTACATAGATCATTGTACCGTGTCTCATATTTCCAATGAGACTTGAATCAATATATTAAGACACAACATTAAGGTAAAAGACTGCAAGTTTTATTGAATACTAAATATCTTTTATAGTGGGATATCTCTATAAAACCAACTCTCCTACCCAAATGGTTATTTTAACATTTGTGAGAAAGTGAATAAAACCTGAATGAGTTAAGCCTCATTCATGACAAATAGCAACATCAAAACAAACAACTCACCCACTTACCAGACAACTTGTATCCAAATGAACGGAAGACAATCTGGGTTGTCATAGGTTAGAGTTAGATATGAAGAGTGGGCATCCAAGACTTGTAAATAACTATATCTCTGTCTTTGTTTTTGACTCTGCCCCTCACATGTGGCTTTATTCCTAAATATGTCTATCCATTATACCTTGAGTTTCTCTACCTCTCTCCTCAGTCATGTATTTTGATTTGATGACTAGCAGAGTTTCCTGGGTCTTGATCATGTGCACTGGATTGCACTTTTTCTTTGATCCTAGAGTAGTTGGCCACCTTGACTAATCTAGCACAGGTTTTTGAACCCCACTGTGCCCACGATGCCCTTGGTTAGAACTCCATGGAGCTTGCTACTGTTACAGTGGGTCATAATAGAAACTGTCTGGAATTAGTCTAAGACTGCCTATCTATTATGACTTTTTCCATGAGCTTACTTTTATGAATGACATTAAGTTGATTCCACAGCAAGAATATACATTCAAGGAATAACAAATCTGTTTCAGTCCAAGCCTTTCCAACAACTTTTCTCCAATATGATTACTTCGCTAGTCTGAGGCTCAGTTATCAAATCATAGTCCCACCTACCTCAGAGTTCTGCTTACTGAAACAAAACAAAACAAAACAAAACAAAACTTGGGGGGGCATAACATAAATAATAGTTGCTAAGGAGTTATAGAATTTTAAGTATAAGATAAATTTGGTAGCTTATTTAAGTTTTTCAATCAGTATCAAATAAGCAGAAACCAATGCACCCAAGTCTCTTGTAAATAGTCATCAAACCTTTGTTCATGCAAAGAGCTGCTCCAGAGCAGGAAAATTGGTAAGAAAAGCAAGATCAGTCAATATTTAAAGAATTAGAGAGTGAAGAAGGAATTAGTGTCCGTTGCAGCACAGGTCACAGAGCTCGGTCTTCTGGGTGAGTTTTCCCTAGAAGGCAGGACAGCTGTGTGAGCGAGGCAGGTTATTCACTACCCAGGCTACTTGGTCAAGGAGACAGGTAGAGCAAAATTCCAGCTGTGCTCTGCTCTCCAATTCTTGTGTCTTGGCATAGGACTATGTCTTCCTCAAGAAAAGAGTACCTTTCTACTCAGGTAAGAGATAACTAGCCTGAAAAGCTGCTAGGAAGAGTTAATATACCCTGAGCGGGCTTGAGAATGCTCTGCACAGGAAGGCAAGGTTGGCCCTTAGCTGGGGCTTGAACACTTGGACATCAGGAGAGTCCCCACCATTCCCTGATAAGAACAGTTCACTGTGCCTCAACTGTCCATGTAAACTATGTGGCTGATGCTGAACACTTGCTTCCCTTTGCAATATCTGGAATATTGGACTATGCCAGGCTGAGGGTGCATATGTGACAAGCTCCTAATTAAAAGACTAATTACTCCCGGGCAATAAGTCCCTAATGGGCCTCCTGGAAGACATTTCTATGTGTTGTTGGACTTGTTGCTGAGGGAATTAAGTACATCCTGGGTGACTCCACCAGGGCAGAACTCTAGGAAGCTTCCGTCCAATTTTTTCTGGACTTTACAACATGTTCCTGTCCCTCAGCTAATTTTGTTCTGAATTACTTTTGCTATAATAAATTGTAGCCAGAGTCTTTCTAGCAAATCATCAAAACTAAGGATGGTTTTGGGGACCTCTGGCACACATTTATTTTAAAATTCAAAGGCCATGTGGTCACTGACCTGTCCCTCAGGGAGCTGTGCCTGCTTGGAAGTGCTAGTTTTCCCCAAGTCACACAGAGATCATAAGAACAACTGAGGCTCTGCTGGGAGGACAGGACAAAGAAAATGCACAGGCTTCCTGTTCCCACCCACATTCTTTGATTTGTATATAAAATCATTGACCACTATTCCTCTTTTTCTCACCAAAGCCAGAGTGAACACTGCTCAGGTAAAGATTAATTCTGCAGTTATAGAACTGGGTTTCAGGAATGCAGGAAAGATGGGACCAACATTTACAATTGTCTTCCTATGTTTTAGGTACTATATTTGAGGTTTTACAAACCTGTCTTGATGAATTGTTATAATAGAGGCTGTAGTAATCCTATGTTTTGCTTTAAAAACATGGGCTGTAGAGAAGTTAAGTAATATTCCCAAGATCATGCAGTAAGTGGTGAATCATGACTTGATACTGTATCTGGTTTCAAACTACATGTCCTTCCCATATTATGCTGCCTCCATTTTCAAGTCTTCAGCCTCAATGTCTCTTTATCTGAAAACTGTAGTTAATGATCTTACTGGGTTTTTATTAAAATAAACTGGTATGTGTGTGTTAAATCTGTAGTGTAACATCTGGTATGTAGTTAACTTGAAACAAATGAGAATCACTTTTATTGTTCCTGCAGCTGTGATTGCACCCATAGCAAGGATTTATTGGGCCCAGGACTTCTGTGGCTGCGCTGGGGATGGCTGGACAGACAATGATGACTATCTAGGGTATACTGTCTGCTACTTTTTGTCAGATTTACAATGTAGCACATTAAAAACCATGAATCTCTTTACATTTGTATCAGATTACTGTTGAAAGTTTGATTTTATTTGAATCATCTCCAAACTCACATGTATGCAATTCCTAATTAATTACATTATTTCTGAAGTACCTGACAAAAACAACAAAAAGTTTGAAAGCATTGTCTTGCAGGGGCCAGGTTTGTGTTCTCAGGCACATGCTGACTTGTGAAATGACTTTACACAATATTCTTTCATACACCACTCAATGTTAATGAAATATAATGATAAACTTTCTCAAATGTGTTTAACAGTTCATATTTTCCTTCTATTGTTAACAGTTGAAAAACCCATCTGAAATGTTGATTTTGTTCATATCAGCCCACTGAAATGAGTGTAGTGTAGGATAATACAAGGTTTTGTTTACAAAAAGGTATTGAGAGCCTACTTTATACTAAATAGCTCTTTTTAATTATTATTAAGTGAGAGGAGGAGAGGCAGATACAGACTTCTACCTGACCAGGATCCACTAGGCAAGCCCCCTACAAGGAGATGCTCTGCCCAACTGGGGCACTGCTTCATTGCTCAGCAACCAAGCTATTTTTAGTACCTGAGGCAGAAGCCATGGAGTCATCCTCAGTACCTTGGGCCAACTCACTCCAGTCAAGCCATGACTAGAAGAGGGGGAAGATAGAGTGAGAAAAAGAGAGTGAGAAAGAGAGAAGTGAGAAGGGAGGGATAGAGAAGCAGATGATCTCTTCTCCTGTGTACCCTGATGGGGATTCGAACCTGGGACATCTGCATGCAGCACTGATGCTTTACCACTTAGCCATCCAGCCTGGGCCACTAAATAGCTTTTAACACAGCAATTCTCTTGTATACAATGGGGCTGGGATAATGATGGTGGTGATTAGAGAAGGAATAAAATGTATTCTAGCACTGGACGGGAACTTAGATAGTTTCTGAGATCAATTCTTAATATTTCATAGTTTAATAACCCTTATACCATACACACATGGACACACAATATTATACACTAGTATATGAGTGAATTCTCTATACCTCTAGCCTCCTAGAAAAACCTTTGATTTCCTGAATTTACATAAGTGTACTGTCTCTATATCACTTTTTTTTTTTTTTTTTGGAAAATTCAACTTTTTATGTCTCTACTTATATTAACTACCACCAACTCATACAGCATATATTCTTTTGTTAAAGTATGCTCAGCATTTTATATGATTACTTTTAAGCCCCATTTAGTAAACTCACCTAACAACAGAAGAAAACATGCCACACACACACACACACACACTATTCTATTTTCATGAGCATATGTTATCACTATTGATTTTCTAGTCTGTACTTTGAAAGCTGGGTTTAGGATGATTTTAAGTGCTCAAGCTCATTTATTAAATCTTTGAAAGTTGATTGCCTTAATTTTCCCCCAATCAGCAAGATAATCCTTAATTTTAAGGTCTGGATCAGTGGCACTTCCAACTATGAAGTAATGATGCCATTTATTTACATTAGAATCAGCATGACTTCAGAACTTAAAGCCTTCATCAATTTCCCAAATAAAACTGCAGCTGTAGTGTGGGACAGGTGAAATGAGGTCTGTATTTCTCAGATGTAACACAGCCAGGAGCTTAACCCAGCCTTCATGAAATTTAAAAGCAGTAAAGCCAAAGTTATTTCAGCCTTGCAGCATACTTATTTAAAGAGATGGATGTTATAGGCTGTTTTTCAATATACTGCTCATACTATCATTAAAACTTGAAATGGAGTCCAACAGTGTTAGATGTACAAAATACTATAAACTGATAACCCATCCTCACCCCAACCTCTTTAAAACAGAAGGATAAAAACAACTGTAAAGCTACATCCAGCATACTGTGATATCTATAGAACCCCATCTTTATCTTTGGTCCTATAAAAAGCAACAACAGCAACATGAGATTGAGAGATTATGGAATATCAAGTATAAGAACTATAAGCATCTATCAGGAGCTTTGCTCTCCTTGGTCAGGAATCAGGGAACAAAGGCAAGTTTCTGAGAGGAGCTGGTGGCACCAGTACAACCATCAAATTAACAACATGTAAGAATATCCTCACTAGTCTCTAAACTCCATGAAGGTTGGCCATGTCTACCCCTCATCACAATGTCTATTAGAGTAGCAAGTGCACATTATTTATCCAGTGAATCCTGAAGGAATTAATAAATCATAGATGCTACATAAAAGCAGCTAGATCCAATGGTGATTAGTTGCTATGAAAAAGTTTCCAAAAGACTATAAGGAAAACAAATTCTTTGTTACATCAAAATCTTCTAATGTAGAAAGGTAAGTTGAAAGAGGAAGAGAATAGAGTAAAGCATTTTACCTTCTTTGCTTAGGCATTTATCTCTGGCATGAACTTGTTTAAAGAGTTCCTGCTTCTTCCTTCCTTCCTTCACCTATTTCTAAACTTATAGGTTCAAAAAATTCTGTCAAAGTAGCATTTTTTCAATGACTATTCTTTTAACCTCAGCACTTTCAGGTTAGTAAGATAAAGCAAAGGTTAAACCCAAATAACCAGGCATCCTTGTTTTGCATTATCACATGCTATCATTTGTATTTCTTGCATAATAGCTGAAGTTTCAATTTTATACTAATTTAGGCTGGAATTTTTATTACTGATATATTAAACAATAAATTGAAAAAAATAATGATGTTGGGGGATATCAAATTTGCTTATGACCATGTCAACTCAAATCAAGATAAACTTTATACCAGAATTTCTATGACAATAAAATTCTTCCATTTCCTTCATAACCAAGAGAAGAAATAGCCAATAAAAATGGGTCCAGAGAAGTCACAAATATTGGAATTAGCATGAAATAACTTTAAAGCAGTTAACACAAATATGTTCAAGAATTTTGAAAAAGATATACTCAATGGGCAGATAAGGGTTTTTCAAAAAATTAGAATCCACAAAAATAAAACAAATGGAAATTCTAGAAATGAAAAAGCTAACACCTGAAATATAAAGTTATTTTATGGGCTTAGCAAAAGACTAAATAATGGAGAAGAAACAATCCGTGAACTTTAAGACAGAAAGAAGAAATTATAAAATTGATGTTCAAAGAGGGGGAAAAGTTTTAAAAATATTAACAGAGACTAAATGACTAATCAGACAATATTGCCTAGACTTACAAATACATAATTGAACTCCCAGGAGGAAGAGAAAGATATTGGCATAGAGCCAAATATTTGAAAAAATGATGGCTTAATTTTTTTCTTGCCCTAGGCCAATTGGCTCAGTGGATAAAGTGTTGACTTGGCATGTGGAAGTCCTAGGTTTGATCCCCAGTCAGGGAACACATGAGAAGCAACCATCTGCTTCCCTCCCCCTCCCTCTCGCCCCTTCTCTTTCTCTTATGCTCTTGCAGCTAGTGGCTTGGCTTGTCCGGGTATCAGCCTCAGGCACTGAGGATAGCTCGATTGATTGAAGCATAGTCCCCAACAGAGGTTGCCAGGTGTATACCAGTCAGGGAACATGTGGGAATCTGTCTCTCTATCTCCTCTCCTTTCAGTTAAAAACATTCTTCCCAAATTTGGTTATGCATATGTACCTCTAGAGAAAGCACAATAAAAACCAAGTGGAATAAACATAAATAAAACTATAGCTAGATACCTCTTAGTCATATTCCTGAAACCCAATGATAGAGACAACATTTTTAATGGAATACAATGGAGAAGGAAAAGTCTCTTTAAATATTGCACTGAAGTATATCTTTATATAGTAAAAATGAACATCTATGCTTAAATGTAAACAATGATTATATCTATAATGAATAACAGAGCTAAAATAAAAGCTAAACTATAAAGCTTTTTAAAAAATAAAGGTATGTCTACCTCACAAGTATATAAAGATTTATTACACATTAAGATTTCTACAAAAGTGTTTATACAAAATTTATTTATAATAGCCTAAAACTGAAAACTAGAAAAAGTGACTAAGAACAGCCACATAGATTTAAAAACAAAATAGTCTATGGTTTATAAATATATTCAAACCTAGTAATAAAAAAGAACAAACTACAAGTGCACAAAACCACATAAATAAACCCCAAAAACATTATGCTGAAAAAAGCCAGAACCAAAAATATTGTCTGACTTTAGCAGTTCTAGCATAGGCAAAACTAATATGGTTATAGAAATCAAAGAGTAAATGCTTCTGGAGGTGACGGTCAAATAACTGACAACAGAGGAAGATGAGAAAATTTCCTGAAATAGTAGAAATTGTCTATATCTTTAAAGAGTTTTGAATTACATAATTTTCAAAGCTCAAAAAATGTAAAATATATTTTTATTGTACTGTGTGTATATTTTATCTCACCTTTTGAAAAGAGAAAAGAAATACAAATCTAACTTATCCTCTTCTCCTTTAAATGGTATTATCCTCTCTTGATTTTTCCATTGTCCATTTCTCTTAGTGGCATTCTCAGTCAAAACAAAACTCTATTTTTTTATACCTATAACTACTTCCTCTAATATTTTCCAATAATTTTCTAAATTTAAACATTATTTTAGTTGCCACCATTTTGACTACTTAAGTCAAGCACAGGTAAAGCCCTTTACACCCAACAATTAGTTTATAATCATATTTATTCCACATATTAGCCCACTGGTTTTCATTTCCTTTTTTGCTGTGAGGAAATTACAATTCAGAGACTTCACAAATAGCTGGGAATAAGAATTGGAATCCATGTCGCCTCCTAATTATTACCAATAGTACTTATAACTAAATCTCTCTTGTGCCCCTCCCACTTTGATGCACTATTTGTATCCAAATTTAACCTGGATCAAATCAGCAAACAACTTGTGAATGCCGTCAATGACCCCTCTGTACTGAAGCAGATTGTCTAGCCCACATCTTATTTGACCTCTTGTCTGTAATGAGAACTATTCACTTTCCACCCAAAGCATCTCTCTTTACCTGCCATTACAAACTAGCCTCTTGGTTATCTTCCTTCATTTCCAGCCACATCTTTTCAAGTTCATCTGAGTAGGATTCCAACCCGGTTCGGTTCAGTGATTGCTAGCATTCCTAGAGATGTGATTACAGATACTGTGCCCTTCTCCTTGATGCCCCTTCCCCTAGATAATCTTACTCATGCACTTGTCTGTAAGCAAAAGGGTTAGCAGCAACTTATCACCTCCCTCTCTACATCCTCTTTCCCACCCTAAAGAAAGATAATTAATTTATTTACATTTTTAAAAGCATAGTTTGATCATTTTACTTTTTTTCTCAAACATTTTCACCTGTCCCCTTCCCACTGCCAGCCAAGCGAAGATCAGACTTCTCCTGATATGAAAATCAGATCTTCCAAAATGTAGAAACAAGTTAGCCCTCTTGGTTCTATGTCACACTCTTCCTTTTGATTTCATCTATGATGCAGTCACACAGGCTTCTGTGCCCCTGCCATCCTCTTTTCATCGTACTGTTTCTTCCATGTAGGAAGTCTCCTTACACTCAAATATTTGACCATTACAGTTTTGTTTACCTTTGGAAGAGCAGAATGACATGAGTTGTCTCGCTTGAAATTCTCCCTTATATGTAAAGTCAGAGGTATCTGTCCCTTCTATATACAATCTCCCAGATTATATATGTATTTGAGTTGTACACAAAGATAGTGATATGGCCAAAATTCACAGTGGGCACTGAAGTAGAAAGTAGGGTCATGGGCCAAATTCCAATGTCTTCTATACCCATCAGGTAAGAGACAAAGCAGATAGAAGACAAAGACATTGAAGGGCAAAGCAAATTAATTTGAGTGGCATGAAATTCAAAAGGAGATAACTATATGGTTTTCTTGAGAATGCCAATATTTTCCTCTGTCTCACAATGTTAAGAGTGCAGGACAGTATCAGCTGCAGCCGTCAGGGCACCAGCTACCAGGTATTTTTGGGGGAGAACTAAATTTCCTTTAATCAAGTGATTGAAAGGTTGAACAAAAATTTTATCTACTCAATAGAAAAATAGAAGATCCAACCAGGACTTCTTATTCCTAAATGTCTTATGAGATATCTCAGAACCTGCTAAAGTCCCTACTTGGGAAATAATTAGCTGCCCTGTAACTTCTTCAGGTATGATTATTCTGATTATACCTTTGCTTAAAATTTCACAGATGGGTCTTATGACCTACAAAACGAATCCAAAATTGTGAGACTGGATTATAAGGTTGTCTATTTTTTGTGACTTAATCACCTTATAACCTTATTCCTAATTATTCACCTACATTTACACGTTCTTTATGATCCAACAGTATCATTACTGTGCTTGTTTCTGTCCTATGCTTTTTCACCACTAGATGCCACTGCAGGCACTTTTCCCTTTTCCTGGAGTGTCATTGCCCTCGCTCTTCAGTCAGTTCAACACAGCAAACACCCTGAGACACCACAATGTATTTCATCTTTCCCTGATCTGATCCAGCTCAAGTTAACTGGTAGCCACTTGCTTATTACAGGTACCATCATGGACTTCATTCATTTGTTCCCTTTTCTGACTTGCCTACTAGAATATAAGCTCTGGTACTTAGTGATCTATTAAATCATTTTGTAACCCCTGTGACTAGGACAATGGCGATGTATAGCAAGTATTTAGTAAGTGTTTGTAAAATTTCATTGAAATAATGTGATCAATAATTTTAAGAAAAGTATAGTGTGATAATAGTAGAGAAAACGGTTAAAAATCCAAAGAGATATTTTGGAATATTTGTATTAAATCATGACTTACTGACTTGGTGACTTTGGAAAGTTATTTAACTTCTCTTAACCTCAGGTGTATCACTTGGGAAAAATATAAACAAAGATAATCATACTCTGTAGAATAAAGAAATGACATGGCTTGTGTAAAATGCATAGAATAATTCCTGTTATATATCAAACACTAAATATGTTAGCACTGGTTTTGTTTACATTACTATAAATGAACACACAAAAATGGAAAGCAAATATTAAAAGGATTCATGATACACTCATGGGCAAAGGAATCCATGGGTTTCATTTGTTGTTGTTGTTTGCTTTTTAATCACCAAGCTCTCAATGCACACAGATTTATGTTTACTTGTGGCTGCTAAGTAGATTTAGTGGTTATCCAAGCCTCTAGAAATCTATTTTAAAGAATACTGAGTTGTTCTCTTTTCAAAGATCCTAGAAATGTCCACTGCTTTTAGAGTACCAGAAGACTGCCATAATGTCACCATGAATATGCACAGGGACAGAGGTCTAGCTATGGAACAACTGGCAGAAGGGTAGACAGGCAAATATAAAACAGAATGAAACATACATAATTCATGTAAATGAGCCCAATAAAAATTAACATGTTTTTTTACAATTTTTAAAAAATAGCTCAGGGAGAAAGCAGTAGCTAAAATTTGCATAATATTTTTAAGTTGGATTTGATTCACAAATGATTTTTGGATACAGGCTCCAAAAATTCAGGTGAAATTGGGTGTCTCGGAGGTTTTTCTGAAGAGTTAGAAACGGCATGCCTCTAGTCTTTGTGAATAGGCATGAAAATACCAAGGAACTTCATTCCAAAAGTGACATTTATCAATTGATTTTCTATTAATAGCAACCCTTGGCAAACTGTTCTGGGTGTAGGAATCACTGATTAAATCTTCTCTTCTTATCAAAATTGAGCTGAAAGTAAAGAGAATGATCCAGGATCACATAGAGGACATGCAGGTCATCTACACTCTAAGTGTCTGAGGTAGTATACTTGACTTGTCTTGGGTCATGGAAATGCTATTTATTTAGGTTACAATGTCTCCGCTTCAAGCAGAAGTGCTTTTACTGAGGTTCATTTGGAATGCAGGCTCCAGCATCTGGGAACTGTTTCATCTGTGACTTCTTGAAAGGTCATTTGATCAATGGCTTACTCTTTGTTCCTATCCTCTACTTCAGACCATATAAATTGTTTTTTTAAATATTTCTAAAAATTAAAACCATCTGTCATTAAAATAACAAAGATTAATCAGAGCAAAATGTAGTTATGGTAAAAATATTTTTCTTGAGGTACCAACTGTTTCAGTGGCTTTGCCACAGACAGAAGTTTTCTAGGCCTTTTCTTCCTACAACTTCTGAGTCGTTCTGCATACATCCAGAGACGTGTGTCCTCAAAAGTACAGTTGATGCTGGGTCAGTTCACTGGTGATGGGGAAACGTACATTTCTGGTCCCCAGTTTTTCTTTTTATAATTCCTGCC
This sequence comes from Saccopteryx bilineata, assembly GCF_036850765.1. NCBI lineage: Eukaryota > Metazoa > Chordata > Mammalia > Chiroptera > Emballonuridae > Saccopteryx > Saccopteryx bilineata. Next base: position 109,813,126 of record NC_089494.1, on the reverse strand, counting down.
ATTTCAAAGGGGCTATATTACTTTCTCAAAAGTTTATCTTTAAATAAGTTATTTGTTGCTTATTCAACTACCAGGAAGGGTAGAAGGAATGATGAATTTAGCTGGAGGTTTGACTTTAGGTAGACTGAGAAATAAAATTTGATGTGTGATTAAAAAAAAGTAATTTTGTAATCATTTCTTTTCTTCTTAACCAGATATATTAATTACAAAAGCCCAGAGAGACTAGATTTTACATTAAAAATCTTGGAGAGGACATAAGGAGGACATGCATCCTGGAGGCATCATCCTGGAGGATCAGGTGGGAACTGGGGCAAGAGAGATAGAGAGACAGACAGGCCGACAGACAGACTGGTACAGAGAAAATGAGAGAGATCAAGAAGTACCACATAGCCCAAAAGAGCAAGCAGAAACATAGAGAGCAGGTGGAAACCAGCTCAAAGAGTCAGGGCCCAAGAGAAGGCAACACATCATTGGGAAAATGGGAAATACCTTTAAGGAAATTTTTGGATATTTGGCTGAGGGATGAACAATATACTAACCACTCTATATCTTCTAATGACTTCCAATAAAGAACAACATTGTTTTTAATCATTTTTTATTTGACAGAGACAAAGAGTCAGAGAGAAGGACAGATAGGGACAGACAGACAGGAAGGGAGAGAGATGAGAAGCATCAATTATTTGTTGTGGCACCTTAGTTGTTCAGTGATTGCTTTCTCATATGTGCCTTGACTGGGGGGCTATAGCAGAGTGAGTGACTCCTTGCTCAAACCAGCAACCTTGGGCTCAATCAAGCCAGCGACTATGGGGTCATATCTATGATTCCATACTCAAGCCAGCGACCCCTTGTTCAAGCTGGTGAGCTCATACTCAAGCCAGATGAGCCTGCGCCCAAGCTGGCGACCTCGAAGTTTCAAACCTGGGTCCTCTGTGTCCCAGTCTGATGCTCTATTCACTGCGCCACCACCTGATCAGGCTCAATCATTTTTTCAGTCAAATTTATACCCCTGCCCCCATACCCTTTGGTTGTTAGACCATTATTAGTACGCAGCCTCATGTACTTATCCACCCCAAGAGACTTGAAGCTTTTATTTGTTTGTTTGATTTTTAAGAGTTAGGATCATATCTGTATTGTCATCATGTCCTCAGTACCTATTTGATACCCAGTAGGTGCTTCGTAAATGCTTGTTGACTTGGGTGAAAAAGAGGAGGGTGTTCTCAACTATTTAGATTTGCAGAGCCTCCCCACTCTCAGCAAGGCTGGCATGTTTCTCACTTGGGTCCAGGTGATAGAAGAGCCATACACTAATGACCCTGGGAACAGAGGAAGTAGAGCATATTGTTAAATCATCATTGTACCAGACTATATCCTTATAAATCCTTTCTTAATTTTATGTTTGAAAATTGTATAACCAGAAGACAACTATTCATTGTATTGGGCTGATAGATTAAGATTATTTTTAGAGTCTCTAGTAGGTGCAGTTACATTATTCTCAAGCATGTTCTCCATGGATCCCCTTAAGCCCAATGACCTCTGTCTTATTTCCAAATAACATAAATGTATATCTAAAGGGAAGAATCAAATTCACATCCAAAATCATAGGGAGAATGGCAAATGTGAATTTCAGCTTTCCCACTTATATAGATCAGAAAAATATAAATAGACGTAGGTGGTATTGGATGCTGAGTGCCAACCAATGGTGTGCATAAGAACGCTAATTGTGCAGTTTCTGCTCTTAGTCAGATGGTTGCAGAAACCTGGACCACGTCCTTCAGGTTGTACCACAGTGCAACCTATTACACTGCCAGCTATTGAAGTTCTATCCAGCTGAAACAAAATAACAAATGTCTCTTTACCCAAAAAATGTTTTGAAAAAAGATTATGATAATTAAAAATATCACATGTATATTGTACTCTGCTTTTATTTTCATTTTCTCTATACCAATAAAATTTTTACATAAGCATTTGTAAATGGTGCCTAGTATTCCATGTTGTGACTGTTCTATACTATACTTAACTATTTTTCTGTTACTGATTATGTAGAAAAGGTACAATTTTCAACAAATGCTAATGATGTTGTAAGGAACACCTTTGTATATATATAAATCTCTGCCATCCTCTCCAATTATTTTGTTAGGATAGACTCAACTTTCTCTTAAAAATAGGTCTTATTTACTGGCTAACTGAATGTAAGGCTTCTTATTCTGTAAATAAGACAAAAGTAGATCTGCATTGTTTAAAATGGGATAAAAGGAAAAGTCAGCAGTATATTATTTTGTGCTAAAATGGCACAGCTTCTAAAACACCTGGGACCTGTTTAGAGGAATTATGTAAAAGCATAGATTGTGCTAAATGTTGCTTTATTATGACTTAAGTTTTAGACTGATAATCTTGAGGTAATGAATCAATGTTTCTTATTTAAGATGATACTTAATCATTAGAAATTGGTACTGGAAAATACTATTGCTTATTTTCCTAAAGATAACACCTGTTTCTTGTATTTTTAGTTTAAATGAATACATTAAGTACATGTTTTTCATCATGTGAAATTCTTCTAGAATCAAAAAGTATGAGATAATGTCCCTAAACTTCAAGAGTTTACACTGTTTAGGGGAATGAGGAATACTACTTTATTGCTTTGTTGTAAAAGTGCATTATGTCCTCCCTAAGTTTTTCTTTAAAGCTGAGTGGAATGGAGTCAGCTGAGAGCAGAGCTGATTCCTTCAGAATCTCTAGGCTGTAAATTCCCCAAGGACCAGGGCTTTGTCTCTCCTGTATCTCCATTGCTTAGTTTGCAACTTGATAAATATGGATTGGATAACTGAATGAACAAAGACAGTAAAGGAATTAATCAATTCCCACCCTATTCTCTAGGATCAGTTCAAAAAATGACCAAAGACCTACATGGCTTAGTAACTAGATGAACTACACTCAACATGGAGAACATTTTTCAAGAATGTAATGGAAGTCTGTTATAAGCCCTTACATGTATTCCATTTACTATTCACAACTACTTCACATGGTAAGTTCTACTCTGTTTCTAATTTATAGAAAAGTAAGGCCTAGCATCAATTTGCCCAAATCAATGCAACAAAAAGAAAATGAAGTGAGGATTACAAACCCAGCCTGACCTATGGTTGCTCAGTGGATAGAGCATTGACCTGGAATGCTGTCTGTCAGGTCAAAACCCTGGAATTGCCTGGTCAAGGCACATAGAAGAAACAATTATGAGTTGATGATTTTTGCCCTCTCTCAATCTCCCTCCCTCTCTCTTTCTAAAAGTCAATGAATAAAATCTTTAAAAATATTCTCCAAACCCTAGTATGTTCTTAATCATTATACTAAGTTGTCTCCCATATGTTAGATCAGTGGTCCCCAACCTTTTTTGGGCCATGGACTGGTTTAATATCAGAAAATATTTTCACGGACCGGCCTTTAGGATGGGATGGATAAATGTATCACGTGACCAAGACAAGCATCAAGAGTGAGTCTTAGACGGATGTAACAGAGGGAATCTGGTCATTTTTAAAAAAATAAAACATCGTTCAGACTTAAATATAAATAAAACAGAAATAATGTAAGTTATTTATTCTTTTTCTGCGGACTGGTACCAAATGGTCCATGGACCGGTACTGGTCCGCGGCCTGGGTGTTGGTGACCACTGTGTTAGATAGCAAATATCAGGAGTTGATATGGGGAAAGATCTTATAGCAAATTAATGCAACAACGTTTAAAAGCTATAACTTTCTGTGTGTATTTGCACTATAAATAGAGTCATGTAATTTTCAAATTTCTATGTGTCCTTTTGACAGGTAGCCTTCTGCAGGTTCTATCTACCTTGAATTGCCCCCAGAAGGCATGCATTGTCCAAAAGTGTTCAGACCTTATAAAAAACACAAAGCTCAGGGAAAACCCAATTCTGTTGGTAGTCACTGCCTTTGTTTCCAACCCGTACACAGTGTGTTGCTGTGGAAATGGTTTAATTTTTCATCTCCCCATAACTGTCCACTCTACAGTGACACTTCATTGATCTGATGGTCTGCCAACCAACAGGGTTTCTTCTCACTTGGGTTTTAGCTTATAGCTCAGTGGCAGGCAGAATTCTAAATGGTTTCCAAAATTCCTTGCCCATAATCTATACAACCCAACTCACAGTTATTCATTTAACACAGATCTAGGTGTTGCTGTACAAGAATTTTTCAGGTGTAATTAAAGTCTCAAATAGTTGACTTGTAGGCCAAAAACTATCTAGGTGAGCTAAACCAGTCACATGAGCCCTATAATCTGAGTCTACTGGTCAGAGACAAATAAATCAAAGAGATTAGAAATAGGAGGAGATGAAGGTAGGGGGACACATATGGCATAGAATGCAGGCAGTCTCTAGAAGCTGAGATGCCCCTCTAACAGTCAGCAAAGAACACTAGGGAACTCAGTCCCATAACCCCAAGAAACTGGATTCTGTCAATACTGTGAATGGGCTTGCACATGGCTTCTTCCTTTGAACCTCCAGAGAAGACAACAGCCTAATGTAGCCTTATAATAATAACCTGAAAGAGAACCCAGCTAGGCCATGCTGGACTGTGAGCTAATAAAGGTGCCTGGATTTAAGCTACTAAATACGTGATAATTTGCTACACAGTAACAGAATCTTATACAAGTTCTCTTAGTTTGTGCTGTAAGTCTGAGAATTTTTCTCCAGCATTTACATGCTGATGCTTGGACTGGGGGTCTTTTGTCATGATCCACATTGAGATCCAGAACCCTGTCTATTCCATACACTTCCAAATTCTCATGTTGAGGCAAAGGTTCTAACCTATTCTCTTTCAGCATCCCTATTGAGTTTCCACTTGTTACTCACAAAACAAACATTCTTAATGTCTAAAGATAAAACTAAAACTGCATTTGTCAATTACAAGTTCAATGAAGTTTCTTTAGTCAAGTCATTGGCTACATTTAAAAGAGTAGGTAGTAAATATTCATAAGTAATCCTTCAATTTAAAAAAACCAGATATGTAGCCTGACCAGGTGGTGGCACAGTGGATAGAGCATCAGATTGGGATGCAGAGGACCCAGGTTCAAAATCCCAAGGTTGCCAGCTTGAGTATGAGCTCATTCAGCTTGAGCAGGGGCTCACCAGCTTGAGTGCAGGGTCTCTGGCTTGAGAGTGGGATCATTGATATGACCCCATGGTCACTGGCTTGAGACCAAAGGTCACTGACTTGAAGCCCAACGTTTCTGGCTTGAAACCCAAATTTGCTTGCTTTAACCCAAAGTCACTGGCTTGAGCAGGGTTCACTTGTTCTGCTGTAGCCTTACAGTAAAGGAATATATAAGAAAGCAATCAATGAACAACTAAGGAGCCGCAACAAAGAATTGATGCTTTTTATCTCTTTCCCTTCCTGCCAGTCTGTCCCTATATGCCTCTCTCTCTGTCTCTGTCACAAAAACAAAACAAACAAACAAAGATATGTATCATGTGACTCAAGATTGTCAACTGTAGGCAAAGAAATTTACCCTTCAGTATTTCCTACATTGAAATTCATTTTAACAGATATAGCATTACCTGTGAATTCTTTCTGCATAGACACATAGATTGTCTTTATTTTTCAGCCTTTGTCTCAAAGAAAAATCAAAGTAATAAGCAAAAGAGGCAAATGAACACTTAACATTCTAACTGGGAGCCACGAGGTGGCACTTAATGCTTTCAAAATAAATAAATAAGGAATATATATTTGAATCATTTGTGGTTTTCCTTTATTTTGTTTTTGTTTGTTCTTTTATTCATTCTTATTGGACAGATATCTTACAGTCATAACACACGAGAACTTTTATATAGCTGTGCCCTCCAGAATGATATTTGCTTTCAAAAAAGTTTATAGTGAGATAAAAGAAAAACATAGAAGGAAAATGAAAATTATATTGAACAGTGATTCATAACAGTGGAACATCACTGAAAACCAATGCTATCTGGAGGTTACTTCATATCTCATCATGTTTGGAAATATGCTAACCCATACAAGAGAAAATAGATTTTATTCAGCTTTACAGATCTGTTGCTTTGAATTTATTTAAAATAACAAGTAATCCCTTCCTCAGTAAAAGATTCAAAGAGTTATGGTACATGGAAATGAATAAAAAAGCTGGGGTAGCAATACCGATATCAGACAAAATGAACTTTAAAACAAAGACTAAGATAAAGAAGCTCACTACATAATGATAAACAGAGCAATCCAACAGGAAGATATAACTATTAAAAATATCTACGCACTGAATACAGGAGCAATTAAATATATAAAGCAGACTTTGATGGATATAAAGGGTGAGATCAACAGCAATAATATAATAATAGGGGATTTTAACACCCCACTAACATCACTAGATAGATCCTCAAAAAAGAAAATTAACAAAGAAACAGCAGACTTAAAGGACACACTAGATCAACTGGATTTAATAGATATCTTCAGAACCTTTCACCCTAAAGCAGCAGAATATACATTGTTTTCAAGTGCTCATGGTACATTCTCTAAGATAGACCACATGTTAGGGCACAAAAGTGGTCTCAACAAATTTAAGAAGATTGAAATCATATCAAGCACTTTCTCTGATCACAATGGCATGAAACTAGAAATCAACCACAACAGAAGAGCTAAAAAATGCTCAAACACATGGAAACTAAATAGCAGGTTGTTAAATAACAAATGAATTAAGAATGAGACAAAGAAGAAATAAAAAAATTCCTAGAAACGAATAATGAGCATAAAACAACTCAAAATTTAAGGGACTCAGCAAAAGCAGTACTGAGAGGGAAGTTCATAGCACTACAGGCACACTTTCAGAAGCTAGAAAAAGCTCAAATAAACAACTTAACCCTGCATCTAAAAGAACTAGAAAAAGAATAGCAAGTAAAGCCCAAATGTAGTAGAAGGAAGGAAATAATAAAGATCAGAGCAGAAATGAATGACATAGAGGCTAAAGAAACAATACAGAGGATAAATAAAACCAGGAGCTGGTTCTTTGAAAAGGTAAACAAGATCAATGAACCTTTAACTAGACTCACCAAGAAAAAAAGAGAAGACTCAAATAAATAAAATTAGAAATGAGAGTAGAGAAATAACAATTGACACAACAGAAATACAAAATATTGTAAGAAAATACTATGAAAAACTCTATGCCAAAAAATTAGACAACCTAGATGAAATGGACAAATTCCTTGAAACATACAATTTTTCAAAAATCAATCTGGAAGAATCAGAAAATCTAAACAGACCAATTACAACAAATGAGATCAAAACAGTTATCAAAAAACTCCCAACAAAGAAAAGTCCTGGGCCAGATGGCTTCACAAGTGAATTCTACCAAATATTCAAAGAAGAACTAACTCCTATTCTTCTCAAGCTATTTCAAAAATTCAAGAGGAAGGAAGATTTCCAAGCTCCTTTTATGAGGTGAGCATAATTCTGATTCCAAGACCAGGCAAAGACAACACAAAGAAAGAAAATTATAGGCCAATATCCCTGATTAATATAGATGCTAAAATCCTCAACAAAATATTAGCAAACCAGATCCAACAATATATGGAAAAATCATACACCGTGATCAAGTGGGATTTATTCTGAGGAAGCAAGGCTGGTACAATATTCGCAAATCAATCAATGTGATTCATCACATAAACAAAAGGAAGGAGAAAAACCACATGATAATTTCAATAGATGCAGAAAAACCATTTGATAAAATCCAGCACCCATTCAGCCATTCATGATCAGAACTCTCAACAAAGTGGGAATACAAGAAACATACCTCAACATGATAAAAGCCATCAATGACAAACCCACAGCCAACATCATACTCAATGGGCAAAAATTAAAAGCAATCCCCTTAAGATCAGGAACAAGGCAGGGGTGCCCCCTTTCAACACTCTTATTCAACATAGTCCTGGAAGTCCTAGTCACAGCAATCAGGCAAGAAGAAGAAATAAAAGGCATTCAAGTTGGAAAAAAGAAGTAAAACTATCATTATTTGCAAATGATATGATATTGTATATTGAAAACCCTAAAGTCTCAGTAAAAAAACTACTGGACCTGATAAAGGAATTCAGCAAAGTGGCAGGATATAAAATTAATACTCAGAAGTCAGAGGCATTTTTATACACCAACAATGAACAGTCAGAAAGAGAAATTAAGGAAACAATCCCCTTCACTATTACAACCAAAAAAATAAAGTACCTAGGAATACATTTAACTAAGGAGACTAAAGACTTATACTCGGAAAATTATAATACATTGATAAAAGAAATCAAGGAAGATACAAACAAGTGAAAGCATATACCGTGCTCATGGTTAGGAAGAATAAACATTATTAAAATGTCTATATTACCCAAAGCAATTTATAAATTCAATGCCATACCAATTAAAATACCAATGACTTACTTCAAAGTTATAGACCACATATTCCAAAAATTTATATGGAACCAAAAGAGAACACAAATAGCCTCAGCAATCTTAAAAAAGAAGAATAAAGTGGGAGGTATTACACTTCCTGATATCAAGTTATACTACAAAGCCATTCTACTCAAAACAGCCTGGTACTGGCTTAAGAATAGGCATATAGATGAATGGAACAGAACAGAGAACCCAGAAATAAATCCACAGCTCTATGCACAACTGATATTTGACAAAGGAGGTAATAGCATACAATAGAGTAAAGACAGCCTCTTTAATAAATGGTGTTGGGAAAATTGGACAGCTACCTGCAAAAAAATAAAACTAGATCACCAATTTACACCATTCACAAAAATAAACTCAAAATGGATAAAAGACTTAAATGTAAGGCGTGAAACCATAAGCATCTTAGAAGAAAACATAGACAGGAAGCTCTCCGACATCTCCTGGAGTGATATATTTGCTGATTTATCTCCATAGGCAAGTGAAATAAAAGACAGGATAAACAAATGGGACTATATCAAACTAAAAAAGCTTTTGCACAGCCAAAGCCAATAGGAACACAATAAAAAGACAAACTACACAATGGGAGAATATATTTGACAGTATGTCTGATAAGGGGTTAATAACCAAAATTTATAAATAACCTGTAAATCTCAACACCAGAAAGACAAACAATCCAATCAAAACATGGACAAAAGAAATGAATAGACACTTCTCCAAAGAGGACATACAGATGGCCAATAGGCATATGAAAAAATGCTCAACATCACGAATCATTAGAGAAATAGAAATTAAAACCACAATGAAATATCACCTCACAGCAGTCAGAATGGTGCTCATCAACAAAACAACACAGAATAAGTGCTGGCGAGGATGTGGAGAAAAGGGAACCCTCCTGCACTGCTGGTGGGAATGCAGACTGGTGCAGCCACTGTGGAAAACAGTATGGAGATTCCTCAAAAAATTAAAAATCAAACTGCCTTTTGACCCAGCTATCCCACTTTTAGGAATATACCCCAAGAACACCATAGAACTGTTCCAGAAGGAGAAATGCACCCCCATGTTTATGGCAGCATTGTTCACAATAGCAAAGATCTGGAAACAGCCCAAGTGTCCATCAGAAGACGAGTGGATTAAAAAGCTTTGCTACATATATAGTATGGAATACTACTCAGCCATAAGAAATGATGACATCGGATCATTTACAATAACATGGATGGAACTTGATAACATTATACGGAGTGAAATAAGTAAATCAGAAAAAACTAAGTACTATATGAACCCATACATAGATGAGACATAAAAATAAGACTCAGAGACATGGACAAGAATGTGATGGTAATGAGGGGGGAGAAGAAAGGGGGGGGGAGGGAGGGGCACAAAGAAAACCAGATGAGTTCGAAGGAGACTCCAAAGACCAAACATGAAAAACTATCAAAAATCCAGAAATAACTTTGCTAAATAGAGACAAAACAAGATTCTTTCACCATGAGAGAAGAAAGTCAGTGGACCTCCAGTGGGCAGAATTTATCAACATATATATAGAAAAGAATTATTCATATTACTATCCATTTTCTACAAGTTCACGTCTAACTCTACAAAGTTTTATAATAGCTCTAAGACAATGAAATGCACAAACCCTACTGATCAGATAATTCACAGAGGATGCTTAAATAATACATAATGTTTCCATTGAAAAAGTCTAGTAGTCTTTGGTTATTAAAGTTGTCTACAATTTTTCCTTCCAGTTAAACAGATGGAAAACAAAAGGGCAAGGCAAAACGTGGCCCGCAGGAACAGGGCCCCTGAGATGAGCAGGAGCTGACATCCTGACAGCAGAAGATTAGAATTGAAACATCAAGTTCAACAAGGAGGGTTTGTCCTTTAACAAAGCATCTTAAGTGTCATGCTGATGACTGTCATTCTTCTTATGTTAATGCAAGTTGTTGGAGGTTTCTGGGAAAAGATGCCCTGTGATCAATGCAGTGCGCTTTAGGGATATTAATCTAAAGCAATCTCTAAAATGGATTAAATGCCAGAGATGATTGGAACAACTAAGAGCTAGTAAAATAATGCAGGACTAAGGTAAAATTTAGTTTTCCAGAGACTTCGTCTCTAAAAATTCCTTTGGAGACAGGCACTCTTCCAAATCCATCTGATTTTACAGAACTCACAAAACCAGTGTGCTCTCTCTCCTGTGGCCTTGCTCTGCAGTAATATGTTGAAAATAGAGACCCATTTTTCTTTGCAGACAGGGTGGATAGTTATCTGAAGTGAAAAGTTTCATTTTCTAGCATTTTTCATTGAAAGTATCACCTGATAATTACACTGAATAGAAAGTAACCATTAATCACATCTCTAATATATCAATTCATCACTGTCTACCTTGTGTGAAGCTGCATAAGTAAAATTAATCAGTCAAACCAAACCCCGTCACAGCCACAGGCCTGGGAAGAGTGGCTGCCGGAAGGAAACCCTTTTAATGGAGAAAGTGTTTGCTTCTTTCTCAGTGATAACAGTGCTTCCTGTCATCAGAGAAGGCGATGTTCCTCTCCTGCCTTGCCCACTTTGAGCAACTTCAAGTTTGTTAAAAATTTTAAAGGTTTTTCATGTTATCTGACCCGCAAGGAAAGGAAGCGGGTGAGTTCTGTCGATGTCCTTTCTTTGCACAAAATTTTGTTAATGAAAGGCTTTTAGGAAACAAATTCATACTTCAGATTGCAACTCTGCCTGTGCCCTTGTCACCCCTGTTTCCCAGCCGATAAGGTCACTCTGTCCGGTGGTTTGCTTGCAGACTCCTCATTCCAAGCTCCAGGGGAAAAAGGGTTTTTGTGGCAGTGATTAGATGTGGAGTCTGGCTCTCACGTGGGGAGCTATTCCTTTGTTACTTACCATCCTCTGCTTTTCTAGACCTGTGTTAGTGCCGTGAAAAGATACCTGCCTCATTTCCCCAACTAGATTATAAACTCCTTAAAGATAGCAGCCAAGTTTTATACTTATTTTGTGAAGTCCCTTTTCAAAGAGGGCAGCTCCTGCATTGCTCATTGATAAAAAAACTTAAAGTTTGGCTGGTTATTAACTACGGATTCCCTAGAAAGTTTAGGGAGGGAGAAAAAGAGTTAAAAATATCAAGACATTTATTTTTTTAAACTCCTGATTTAGATTATAAGCCTTTACTATATTTTACATGGGGGGGCACAAGACTTGGCATTTTTGAGAGTTACATTTTAAAGCATTCAGTGATTGCCATTATAGTACATTATTTCCCCCCATAAAATTCATAAAACTGGTAATTGAAGAGAGTCAAGGCTGTGGCAAAATGAAAACAATCAAGCCCCAGGGCTATGAGTGCTGAGCAGTCACCTCTGCCTCCTCAGACGAAGGGGCTCCCCAGACAGCCCCGCTGCACAACTCAGGTCTGTGCCTCTTCAAAATCACAGAGCGCTGCATACCGGACACCTGTGTGTGTGGTCACTAATCAGAACAATAACATTCAAGTCACCAAGTCCTACACGGACCAAATAGCCTCAGCTCTACAGCTCCTAGCACAGTACAAGAAAAACGATGACTGCTCAGTCCATTTTGGATGAATGAACTAATTTGTAGATTATACTAAAGTCTCCAGTGCAGAATGGCCAAATTTGAAAGTGACAAAGAAAGAAAGGTAAAGGTAAAGATCATGAAAAGAAGAGGTTACAATGCCTGTGTCGGAAATAACTTTCATTATACATAAATCAAAGAAGTGCTTTAATATTTTAATTCCAAATTAAATGCAGAAACTCCAAACACCTGTTTTTTTCCCCACTTTTATCATCAGCAAAAAATTAAAAATAAATAGAAGTGTATGGGATTCATGTTAGCCTGAGAGCAGGTTATAATTGAAGAGGAAAATTCATGTTGCAACCAAAAAAAGAAAGCACCAAAGGTCATTGGAGGATATCAGCCAAATTTGACTGAAGCACCCAGGACATAATTTCAATTTCTAATTGATCAGTATGTGAACTGGTTTGTAGTCAATGTGCCAACTGTGCTGACAAGGTAAGTTCCTTTTGTTGGTGAGTTGTTTAATTGGAGTTGGCTGATTGACTAACCCATGCCAGGACTTTACTTTGCATTTAAATGAGAGCTGGGAAAGATACTTTAGAATAATCAGGGGGGAGAATGTGGAGAGGCTCAGTTTCCCAGGAGGAAATAAACATACATGCTACTGACCCAGGATGTGACTGGAGTAAAAAGAAATGGACCACATGAGTGAGAAATGTTCAGTGTAACAATAAAAATAAGATACCTATATAAAGACATAGTAATGACAATAAAATTGGCACCTTAATTTGAATAGCACACAGCTTTAAAGTGTTATTACATATGTTATCTCATTTGATTCTCAGAGATTATTATAATATGTATTTGCATATTATACATATTTGTATAATTGATTTTCAGCATCACAGCCAAGTGCATTTGTACAGATGCTAGCTATCAGAGCTCTAACAAGTAACATGTTAAATATCCATTGTTTTTCTTTCATTTGTAACTTTAGCCTTGTTGGGCAGATAAAATGTATTATGCTCACTTTGTTAAAGATAACAGGAGGAGGCCGTCACCCAGGTGATATTAATGTGTGTTGGGGTGGGCTAAAGGCAGGCAGAATCCTTTAGCCTGGGGCTTGGTTTTGAGATTAAGCCTTTCCTACCCTTTTTGATGTAGGGCAGTACAATCCTATCATGCCTCAGAGGGTGACTTTGTATTAGAGACTTCCCTGTTTTGTATATTGGATTAAGGGTTTGGATTTCTACACTATAAAATGGGGGCGGAATGAGAGTTTGGCTCTTGGTTCCTGAGATAGTCATTGGAGGAGAGAGCAGAGGAGAGCAGAGAAGGGCCACGGGGAGTAGGCCAGGAGAAGCAGCCAAGATGGTGGAATGCTGAGTGAGATGTGATGGGGAACTGAGGAGAGTGGGGCTGGTGGGCTGGAGACCTTTGATTCTGGGGAGCTCGGATGGGTCGGTGGCTTTGTGGGCGCTGAGTGTGACTGGGTTTTGGAGTCCAGTGTGTATTTTTACTTGCCTGCCAGGTGCAAGCTAGGAGTAAAGGCTATGGCCCACCAGTTTTTGGCTCCATGGTTTCTTTGCCGACTGTCCGAATCCAATGCGAACCTGCATGGGCCAGAAGGCTGCTGTGATAGTGGCTCTGGCCTTGGCTGCTGGCTTTACAAGCCTTATGAAGCCTTGTGAACTAATTCTTCTTAGAACCTGTTGACAATTTTAAAGGTTGCTATTATGGATTGAATTGTACCCTTCCCCAAATTCATGTGTTAAAATTCTAAACCCAGTACTGTAGTGTGTGACCCTACTGGGAATTAGGGTCATTGATGATATAATTAGTTAAGATTAGGCCATTAGGGTAAACCCTAATCCAATACGACTACTGTCTTTATAAAAAGAAGAAATGTGGACAGAGACACCTACACAGGGAGAATGTTATGGGAAGATAAAGGCATCAATCAGGGTGATACTTCTGCAAGTCAAGGAATGCCAAAGGCTGTAAGCAAACCACTGGAAGCCTGGGAAGACATGGAACAGGGCCTCCTTCATTGTGCTCAGAAAGAACCAAAGCTGGAAACATCTTGATCTCATACTTCCAGACTCTGGAACTGTGAGACAATATATTTCTGTTCTTTAAGCTTACCTGTGTTGTGGTACTTTGTTAATGAAGCCCTGGTAAAGTAATATCCATTACTTTTCCAGACTATTTTTTCTGTCTCAGTGTTGAAATCTGCTGCAGAGATGAGGGAAAAGGCAAACTTCTCTGCAACCCGAAGACCTCAACTCAGCTCGTGATTCTTTGTTCTTTCACTATCTCTTTACTCTTAATAAAACAGCAAACACTTTTTTCTGTAACATTCTTTTGTCTACTTGTATACCTAATTCTGTGCTCCTTTTATCATGCCATCCCCATCAACCTTGTCTTCTTGACTTCCTCTTATCTAAGGCAGAAAATAGATTGCATTGTCTTCTCCTTAATCACCCCTTTCCAGGAAAAGCACTCCCCCCCCCCCCCCCCCCCGTCATTGGGTAGTTGCACAATTTCAAGACAGGAAGGCTTAGAGGCAATGATTGTGTTGAAAAGGTATGCCAAAGGACATGTCTTGAGTCTGTGTTTGCAAAACAGGTTGTGTGTTTTTGTTTAGTGTTAGTTTATTTGGGGTGACCCATGGACAGTGGGTATGCTAGTGAGCTCATGCATGATGCTGAATAAAGCATCACTTGCTGGCTTTTCTTGTTGCCAGTCCAGATCTCTCCTTCCTTCCCCACCCTGCTCGATGGATGTTTACCTAAGCTCTTCTGTCCTCATGAGAGAAGATGGTGACGTTGGTTCAGAGGGAGTCTAGGGTATTGATCCTCCCCGTCTTCAGGTCCCTCCAAGCCAGACTATGATTTGGACAGTGGCTGTGTCCCTCCAAGACAACACCTTCTTTCCAGAAACCCTTCCCTTAAAGCTTTCTCTTACTAAATTCCAGAGATTACAAATTCCATTAATACCATTCTCTCCTCCCCTCTTCAGGACCAGAGATAGACATATAAACAAATGTAAGAATTATTTTTTAATACCACCATCCCTTGCAAAATTGAGGGGCTTGCACTATTGCTAGTGTCGAGGAATCCCATTAGTGCCTAACCCTTTCCACATCTCTGCAAATAACGACTTGCTAAAACTCTCTTCACTGAAACCCACTGAGTGTCCCATTTTTCTGTTGTCAGGACTTTGGTGTCCTGATACCACTGCCACCTCTCTCCTCGAGAATATCACATGAGGTGTAACCAGTAGATTGTTGATTGTTTCTTTCAGTTCCTCTATATATCAAATAATTTTAGTGATGTTTTTAATCTCACAACCAGCAGCTCTTCTGTTAGTATGTTATCATGATTCTGTGATGTCCTTTAACTTTTCCTTTTTCCTGTCTTCATCTTTAAATCTGTCCTCTCAAGGCAGTCTGGCCCAGTGGAATCAGTAGGGACATTAGTCAGCCAGATGGCCAGCACTTGAAATCAGACAGCTATTATGTGTGTATGAATGATATAACTTTGAGCAAGACACGAATCTTCCATGAATGTCATTAATATAACACCCACACACTCATGATGAAGAACAAATAAAATAATGAACGTGAAGACTATAGCACACAGTAGTGGACTTAACAGTTGTCAGCCCTTCTCTTCAATTAAAAAAAAATTTATTTCTATAAATATAAATCTAAAAGTCCCCCAAATGTCCTGAGGCTTTTGTTTTCTTCCCCAGCAATCTATTAAGCATGGTATTTTGAGTCCACTTGAAATACAAGGCCAAACATTTTCAACAACTTATCTTTTCCACCATCTCTTGGCATTAGTCATGATTTCTTTTCCACTGCTACACAATCAAATGTAATAATCCTTCTCTAGTGCCTCCAACCCTTGGGAAAGGGGAGATTTTCCAGCAAAGGATCATTTCTAACTAGCAACATTTTTTTTTTGAGCAATGTTCACTTCGCTCAGACTCCTAAAATAAATACTGCAATTCCTTTAAAGTTCCAATCAGCTCCTGCTCATCCTCCTTCTCATAATTGTTGACACTATCAGTCAGTCCTCTGATATGTGAGTCTGTTTTCTCCCTGGGTACTGGTCTAGGAAGATGGAGACATTCCAAAGCAGCCCTCAAAGCTCTCTAAGAACTCAGGAGCTAGGTCAGTGGGCCCAAGAGCAACTACTTTTCAAGAATTGTTTGTGCTGTTTCCTGAGTTGAGATGCCTGATTTTGAATTATTTTTTGCTTCTCTTTTTGATAGCTTTTGACCATATCCTGGCTCCTTTCCCTACACTTTCCTTGTTCCTGAAAATGACCTTTGAATAACTTTCTTGGTAGCAGAGTTGTTCTTTCAGAATCATCTTCCCCAACTTCCTTCCTGCTAGGGTCTTCTTTGCTTGTGTCTTCTCTAAAATGCCTCTCAGTCATGACTTTATTGGGATTGGCCTAATCTTTCATATATTTATTTTTTTCTCATATCTTCTTAATTCTTAACATACAAATTCATTTATTTATTACTTGAATTTTAGATTTTCTACCTTTATGTTTTCAGCTTGTCTTTAATGTTTCCAGGAAGGTAGGGGAGGAGGAGAAGCACAGGTTTCAGATCTATTAGAACGTAATCTTAACCTCAGCTTGAACACTAACTCCCATCTCATCACCTGTGAGAAGGGATGACATTATCCACCACATGGAGCAGTACTGAGGACTACTATATTTTATTTATTTTTACTGGGATGACATTGGTTAGTAAAATTATATAGGTTTCAAGTGTACATTTCAACAATACATCATCTATATATTGCATTGTGTGCCCACCACCCAAAGTGAGATCCCATCTCATTACCACATTCACCCCCTTTTCCCCTTTGCTACCCACTTTATCAATACATAAACAGGTCACATCATCCTGTTTTCTGTATCTATGGGTTTTTGTTTATTTGTTTAGGACTATAACATTTCAAAAACCAATAACACTGCCTGACACACATTGTGTACTCTCAACAAAGGTTAGTTTTCTTTCTTCTTCTCTTGCATTAAACGCAAATATTAGGAGACACTTACCATTTGCTATGGTTTCACTTCTTTTCCTGAAAGTTTGTTACAGCTCTAGGTTAGCATGTGTCGTAGAATTGGACAGATTGAATGATAGGCAGAGATCTGCCTCTTCTGACCATTTTTCTTATGTTTCTAAACATTTCATATTCTAATAGGATTTTTTATAACTTTCAGAGATTGTGAGAAATTAATTTTGGATATTATTACAGAATAATAGGTATTACTTTTATCTTTTATTTTACAATCCATTTTCTCTCTCAGAGACAAATGGCCTAATAAGCATGGTCCACATCATGTTTTGATGAGTTTGTTTCAGACTGTTAGCATGTTTATCTGAATAAATATCTTCAATCCTATATGAGTAGATCAATTCAAAGCTTTTAAACACAGAGCCACAATTTGGTTATATCCACTTCTTTTATCTTTATAAAATTAAATTATTTACAATAACAATGTTCTTCTTTTCTTTAATGAGAAAGGTTTCCTACTCTGTGATAGTGCTGGTCCCTTCATTGTGTGTTCCAGGCAGAGGCAAGGAGCAGTGCAGGTGCCGTGAGTTGAGAGCACACCTGGCACATTTAAGGGACAACAGGGTGTTAGCTTTCCTGCAGTGGATAAAGTACAAGGAAGAGGAGTCCAGGATGAGAACAGTAAGATACAGAGAAGTGAGGATTTAGGGGAGAGTGAAAACTTTGTAGGGTCTTGTAGCTACTGTAATAATTTCCATTTTCATGGAGTGCGATGGAAAGCTATTGAAGCTTAATGAGTAGAGAAACTTCACTTGCCATGATATGACCTTGTTTTATCAGCCTCCTTACCTTGTTTTAACAGTACCCATAGAGACAAAGCATGGACGCTGGGGGAACTGTCAGAAAAAAATTTGTAACAAATGTACGTGAGCAATAGTGCTGGCTGGATGGAAGTAGAAGGGGTGGGAGTGATGAGAAGAGTTCAGACGACAGGGATATTTTGAGGGTGGAGCCAATAGAATTTGCATATGGGTTGCTGTGGGCTGTAAAGGATAGATGGGTTACAAGGATGATTCCAGTTTTTCCATAGACTGAAAAAAGATGCAGTAAGAGTACATGTAGAGGTGGATGGCTATGAAGTACACATGGAGTGGAAAAGGAAGATGGCAGCAGGACGTGTGAATCTGAGGACTGGGGAGAGATGCAGGATGGAGGTAGGAATTGGGAGCCACTATCCTCTGGTGATGAAAGCCATGAGAATGGGATCTGAGAGAAAAATAGAAATCATGAACTGGGACTGAAATAGAGCAATCAATGCAGTAAAGACCAGGAAAGTAAATGTCCTGAAAGTAAAGTGGTACCCAAAATAATAATAATAATAATAATAATTAATCATTTAAAATGAGGAGGAGGAAGAGAAGGAGAAGTTGTTTTTTAAGGAGAAGAAAAAATTGATCTATTGAACCAGATTTTGCTGACAAATCAAATAAGATGAAGGTTAAAAATTGTCAATAAATTTACAACAGTACTTTTGCCAAGAACTTTGGGGTGGAGTAGGAGAAGAGAAACCCTGGTTAATCTGGTATTATGAGAGAATGAAAGGAGTAGAAGGAGAGAAAATATAAACAATTTTTTCAAGATTTTCTATAAAGGAAGTTGGTAAAAGAAAAAAAGAGGATTCGTAAAATGAAAGAAATTTCAGAATGTTTATATATTGATAATAATAATCCAATAGATAGGAAAAATTAATGGCACAGAGGAGAAACAAGACAGTTACTTTAGTTATTAACCTGTGTAGCAGAATGTAAGTGGACCCAGTGCTCAAGGAGAGGCTGGCCTCACTGGACAGTTCACAGGAAGGAGAGGAGAGCACCAGACGTAAGTACAGTCAGTATGTATGCTGGAGACAGGCTGAGGGGTGCTTTTCTGAACATCTGCATTTCATTTGCAGCAGATCAGTAGGAACACCAGCTTTGTGAGCAGGTCAGGAAGGAGGTGCTAGAGATGGGACTAGGTTTAAAATGTCACCCAGGAAAGAGAAAAAACAAGAATGGACAACAAAGTGTTGTATGACTGCTTGTCAGTGTTGTGGGCCTAATTTCAGATCATAAGTTCATTCACCATGAATTAAATGTGCAACCAGCCAGAAGGATGGTGGGCTTTTCTGCAGCCACATTCAACTGTGCAGGTGCAGCTGTGAGGAAGGGAGGAGCCAGATGCATGCAGAGGGGAGGCTTTGCTAGGGCAAATGATGATAATGACAGAAAGAAACAGGGGGAGGGTGTGATTGTATTGAAGGGCTGTGAGGTTGAAGGTGGACAAGCAGGGCCAGGGGCAAACCATAAGTGTAGGATAGATGATCTTAAGTACATAGGGTTTGAAGGAATATTAGAATTGAGGCACTTTACACACTCTGTTTTTTCTTAAGTATTTTTGTTTTGCTTTCATTTGTCTTCTGCAAGGACCCTCTTCTTCCTGTGGTACTTCCTGCTCACCTCTGTTCTTTTTCCTGTTCTATTTTACCTTATTCAAGTTTGATTTTTTTCTTTTATAATTTTTCCTTATTCCTCCTGAAATATTGTACTGTCTGTTTGTTTGTTGTTTGTTTTTCCAGTGCTGTCTTATGAAACTTTCTGTGATGAAAGAAATGTTCTAGATATGCACTATCCAATAAAGGAGCTACTAGCCACCTGTGGATAGTGTGACTAAGAAAATAAATTTGTTTATTTTATGTAATTAGAATTAATTTAAAATTTAATAAACACATGTGACTAGTGGTTACTCTATTTTATATCTCAGTAAGCTTAAGAGAAATGGTTTTTTGGGGGAGGGTTTTGTGGGGTTTTTTTGAGACAGAGAGGCAGGGAAAAGAGAGAGGGAGAGATAGGAACACTGATTTATTCCTGTATGTGCCCTGACAGATCAAACCAGCAACCTCTGTGCTTCCGGACAATGCTTCAGCCAACTGAGTTATCCAGCCAGGGCAAGACATGTTTATATCATTTGATGGTATAAATATCATTGGCACTAAAATCATTTTTCTCTTCTCCCTTTTACGTCTACATTCTAAAGTTGGCTCTAATGTGCTTCCTTCCCCTCCCTCCATTTATTCAACAAATATTTGGAACATCAACTCTATGCTAGTACCAGGTACAAATGCCTGTCCTCAAATAAGAAAGAGATGAGTAAGGACATCAATGACAATAGTATAAAATTACAACACAATGTGCCACATGCTTTGATTGCTAGAATTATGAAGAGAGTTAGTAACCTAGCAGAAAATGGGCAAAGAAAATATTTTTCAGTATCCAATGGTGGAGGTTTGAATCCTGGCTTTATTGCATTTTCAGTGAATAGCCACCTCACAGATTGTTAGAAGAATGTTTAAAACATTGTAGTGTTGAAAGTGCTTAGCACACTGCCTGCCTTTAAACAGAACTAATTTTCTCTTGGGAGAATGAGTATATACATTTTTTGCATTAAAAATTTACCTATTTTTTAAATTGAAAATCTGCCATCTTTATACATCTTCATTCTCAGGACAGTATTTCTGGGTGCAACTACATTCTGCTGATGTCTTGAGCCAAATATCTGCTATGGCTTTGAGTGTCCCATGCCCACATTTATCTGTATCTAGCCTGAAATGGAGATTCTCTGCCTTCCCACATCACAATTTATTAGACAAGATAATCACCAGTTTATTATTTTTCTGGAACATTTACTAATGCAAAGGATATTTTAAACCAAATGTGACATCTTTTGTCCAAAAAAAAGACAAAAAACTAAAATACCAGGAACTTGGAAATATAAGCATAGCCTCATTCTTGCTAGGAAGCTAACAAAACTCTCTTTGAATACCATTAATGACAGGCAGCTCACTACCTACCAAAGTAATTCAATTCATTTTCAGGTCTTTCATCAACAGAAAGTTCACTTTTCCTTAGAGATGTATTCTACTACCCTGTGGTTCTCTCCATAAGTCTTAGTTGTGTCCTTGACCACTATTAAGTGCACACCACTGGGAGGAAATGGGGTGAGGTTACAAATAAGGCTGAGGTTACACATTACCCAAAGACTTTCTTATCTAAGTAGTGTCTAGCTAAGAGTTACCTTAACTTACGGGTGTAAGTATTGTCTCCCAGATGAATCTTTGTGAAAAGTGTCAGAAACATGAGTCCAGGATATAGAATGAAACAAAATGAACTCTTCCTGTTCATGACAACCTTGCACATACTTTGTATATCCCACCCCCAACAGTCTTTCATATTCCAACCTAAATATATCTAATCCCTTCACTTATTCTTTATGATTTCAAGTTTTCCCATTATTCACTCTCCTTTGACCTATTGCCAAGGTCCATCCCTACTGTGGTTTATGATGGATATCTTTTAAGCAATATCCAAACATCTTGTGGGATGGTTAAATACCTGGAGATATGCTGGTTGGATTTACAAGTCTAATAGTAATACTGAAGTGGAGAACCTTTCTTTTTTATTTCCTTTGAATAAGATATAACATACAGGCCATCCCTCAAGTTCTCTGGCTTTGGTCCACAGTTTTTTCTCTTCAGTGTGTGATTAAAGGGTTTGTTAGCACTGGGAAAGTGTGTGGTGACAAACCCAATCTCTCATAAATATTTTGCACAGTTTTTATAATTCTGTTTTCAAAATTTAGCCCCTGACATTGATGAGAAAGAGGAACCAAAGCTCTCATCCCCAATTAGATGCTCTCTGCATATTTACCCTCTCTGCAAAAGACATATGAAGAGAAGTTTCCCTGTTTGATCTGCTTTAGTTCAGATATGCCAATCTTCTTCCTGCCTCCTACACGAGAGATTGATGCATACATTATCATTAGATAGTTGACAGATATCATTAGATAGTTGAATAATTAGTAGATGATTGATAATTAACAGGTTTATAGATACAAGTATGTGAGAGATTCATCACTGATTCTAGCTCTCTTCTTTTTTGCTCAGGTTTAATTTTGCAGGAATTTTTTTACGCTTTTCTCCCCCAGGCATGGCCCTGGCTATTCCACCCTTTGTTTTGCCATCTGTTTTCTCTTCCTCAGTACACAGCTTAGAAATAGCCAGTATCTTTAGGGGGAGCAGTAATGCACAGTACAGTGCAAAACATATTTTCCCAAGGGACACTAATAACTTGATGGGGGTCTCATTGTAGGGAGAGGTCAGAGGAGATGTGAGGCCGTTTGCATTCTGGCAAATACCTGTCTTTCAAGTCCTTGCTGTTGTCTTAAAAATAGTTCCCACATATCAGGACATACTTTAGAACTAAGTTAAAAGCATATTTGCTTGTTCAGACCATCTCTTATGGGGCTGGAAAACGCTGAGGCTGCAGAAAGCAAAGTGGGGACTATTTATTTGTAACTTGCAGTCAGTCCAGAATTCCCACAGGGAATGACTTTACAGCAATTTAAGCCTAAATGTAAAGCAAATAGAAAAATGGGCACTTTCCCCACTCTCACAGGATTTGGCTGGTACTTTTGCATGGATAACAAGTAGAACAGGAGAGAAATTAGTAACCAAAATCGTCAAGTCACTTTTATCCTCAGCAACTTAAGAGACTTCCTCAGGCAGTGTTGAAAGTTCGCACATCTAAACCCGCCTCTGTGCCTAAATTGCTCTACTTCTGAATAGCTTATTCTCCTTTGGGCACTTTTCATATTTAGGGCTATTAATGCATAATATGAGAAAAAGCAGTTGAAGGTCACATTAAAAAACACCTTGGCTGTGCCTCTTTATTTGCTTGGGGTTTTAAGAAACATATAGCGGACATCAGAGAAATGGCGCCATGAAGAGTGCTCCCGATACCTCTCCCTGAAATTTCAACAAATTCAACAACTAGAGACAGAAAAACAATCTCAGGAGCATCTGAAATACACATACATCAAACAAAGGTACAACTGGGCGAAAAGGTGGCTGAATATATAATCCACTCTGAAGGTAATAAGACAGAGAACAGAATATTCCGCTTTCTTCACTGACCTGAGCAAGGGCTGCTTTCACTTGGAACTGAGAGAAAGCAAGGGGATGGAGGCACAGATAAAGCTGGGCTAGGGCAGAGACATTCAAGCCAAGGGGAGAATGTGCCCGCAGCTCAGCCCGCGAGGAGCTGACGCCAGCAGCAGACCCCAGCAGAGTTGGGCGAGCAGTTGCCTTGTTTACTCCTGGTATCCCGGTTGGTAAGCATGGGCAGTGTGTGAGTGGATCCACCTAGCCCTTCAGGCATGGGTGCCTGCATTCCTGCAAGAACGGGCTGGGTTAGTGACTGTCAGTAGTGGCCCTCTGTGTGGTTTGTGACCAGAGTTTCTGAATAATCCCAGATTCCCAAACAACAGTGCGTGGGAAGTGCACAAAAGCTGGCTTCCCTACACCTGGAACTGTCTGGGTGTGGCACCTCCACCAGCCATACAGGCTAACAAAGCACACTCCTGGGGAAGAGAATTGCTGAAGTGGGAGGGGGAAGGGTGTGCAGGCAGCTTGCAGACTGCCTCTAGAGAGCAGACCTGCAGAGTGCTGAGGCATACCAGACATGCCCAGAGGCTCATAGAAAGACACCTGAAAGGCAATCAGCTCCCAGCTCTGCCTGATTACACTGGTGGCTCTGGCTGGCAAAGCCTTACCCAGAACCCTGTGTTGAGTGGGGATTGAGGGGGGGATTTGGCAGCTCTTAGAGCCTCTTGCTCTCCAGGCAGTGGCTGGGGCAACTTCACAGCTGGGTCCCAGGCTTCTGGTTCAGGAAGGAGAGATTTGGGGAGAGCTCCGGGAAAATGGACTCTCTCATTGTAGGAGCCAGCAAACACTAACAAGCCCTGCCTAACAACAAGACTGAGGCCTAGTTTATGTCATCACCATAGCGCCACAACAAATGCAAATCTCTGCCTAAGAGTGCAACAGGGGCAGAACCTGGGGTACAGTGCCACCGGCCAAAAAGAGAGAGAAGGAAGAAAAAGGAAGAAGATTACTTCTCAAAACCAGGAAAAATCCACAGTCTTTATAACTTTTTCCATTTTCTTTCTTGTATTTTTTATCTTTTTTTTCTTGTACCTTGGTCATTTTATCCTCATTCTGTTTTATTCTTTTCTTTTCATTTTGAACGTTATTACCCATAGGTGTTACATTTTCCATTCTTTTTTTTTTCTGAGTGTTACATTCCAAAAACTTAACTAAAATTTTTTCTCTCTTTTTGTTTCTTCTTTTCTCTTTCACTTTTTCTCTCATTCAAATCTCACCTACAAACAAATTATTTTATTCTGGATTCAAATTTTTTCTTTGTGGCATTTTGTGTGCTTTTTACTTCACTTTTTATCTCTTTAGCTTTTCCCCCAACTCTGGCTCTCCATTCTATAGTTTTTGTGCCACTTAATACAATAGAATTTTCATTTTTTACTGTATTTTTTCTTTTTTCTTTTCTCTTACATTATTTCTCTCATTTGACCATCATTTAGAAACAAATTATTTTATTGTTGATCCAAATTTTTCCTTGTGGCATTTTGTTGGTTTTTGCCTCGTTTTCTGCCTTTTTGTCACTCCACCCCATCCTAGGCCCTCCATTTTATGTATTTTTGTTCCACTTAGCCCAATAGAATTTTCAGTTTTTCACTGCATTTTCTCAAAAAAATTTTTAATCAACTCTTATTAGTGTTATTAACAATACCACTCTCAAATGCCATTAAAGAAAAAGAAATAGAATATCATGGATATAAGAGACAGTGATGTAGCTCAGATAGATGAGGAAAAATCTATAGAAAAAAATTTAATAGCTTAGAAACATTAGAGTAAAGTGACAGAGAATTTAAAATTGAAGTCCTAAAAATATTCAGGGATACACCAGAGAGCACAGAAAGGCAATTTAGGGAGCTTAAAAAACAATTCAATGAACAGAAAGAATACTTCACCAAAGAAATTGAAACTATGAAAACAAATCAAACAGAGATGAAAAACTCAATTCATAAACTGAAAAACGAGGTAACAAGCTTATCCAATAGAACAGGCCAGATAGAGGAGAGAATTAGTGACATAGAAGACAGGAAACTAAAGGTACTACAGAGAGAAGAGGAGAGAGACTCACCAATTAAAAAAAAATGAGATAGCCCTACGGAATTGTCTGACTCCATCAGAAAGAGCAACATAAGAATAATGGGTATATCAGAAGAAGAAGAGAGAGAAAATGGAATGGAGAACATATTCAAACAAATAATAGATGAGAACTTCCCAAGCCTGTGGAAAGAACTAAAGCCTTGAATTCAAGAAGCAAACAGAACACCGAGTTATCTTAACCCTAACAAACCTACTGCAAGGCACATAATAATGAAATTGGCACAAACTAATGACAAAAAAAGAAATTCTCAAGGCAGCCAGGGAAAAGAAGAATACAGCATATAAAGGAAGGCCCATTAGATAATCAACAGATTTCTCAGCAGAAACTCTACAAGCTAGAAGAGAGTGGACCCCAATATTTAAAGTTCTGAAAGAGAGGAACTTCCAGCCAAGAATACTATACCCATCAAAGCTACAATTCAAATACGAAGAAGAAATAAAAACACTCACAGATACAGAAAAGATGAGGGGATTTATCACCAGAAAACACCCACTTCAGGAAACACTAAAGTGGGTTTTCCAACCAGACACAAAGAACAAAACAAAACAAAACAAAACTACAAGTAAAAGCTCCATCAAGATTGCAATAAAAACAAGATTAATCTGTGACAAAGAAACAAAAAAAGGAAGGGAAAAAGATTAACAGTAGCAAAGGAGGATGGAAGCACTCATGAGATAATGTATTACAATGAACATGATATGTATGCTTTCCATTACTTAATGGTAACCACCCCTGAAAAAACCAACACAGAAGTACATAGCTTGAAAAAAGAAGTAACTGAAAAAAGCAGTATGGATTACAACCAAATAAAAACAAATGATAGAAAAACAAAAGAGAAGAACCAAACAAGATATAAAACTCTCAGAAAGCAATATAAAATGGCAATAGGAAACCCTCAAATGTCAATAATTACACTAAATGTAAATGGATTGAACTCACCAATAAAAAGACACAGAGTAGCAGAGTGCATTAAAAAAGAAAATCCAGGCCTGACCTGTGGTGGCGCAGTGGGATAAAGCGTCGACCTGGAACACTGAGGTCGCCGGTTCGAAACCTTGGGCTTTCCTGGTCAAGGCACATATGGGAGTTGATGCTTCCTGCTCCTCCCCCTTCTCTCTCTCTCTGTCTCTCTCTCACTCCTCTCTCTCTAAAAAAATCAATAAATAAAATATTAAAAAAAAAATCCAACTGTTTGCTGCCTATAAGAAATAAATCTAAGCTATAAGGATAAAAATAAATTTAAAGTGAAAGGTTGGAAAACAATACTCCAAGCAAATAACATCCAAAAAAGCAGGTGTAGCAATACTCATATCTAACAATGCTGACTACAAGACAGCAAAGGTAATCAGAGACAAAAAAGTGGTCATTTCATAATGATAAAGGGAACATTGAATCAAAAAGATATAACACTTCTTAATATATACGTACCAAACCAAGGAGCACCAAAATATATAAGACAGCTACTGACTGACCTAAACACAAAAACCAACAAAAATACAATTATACTTGGACACCTCAATACACTGCTGACAGCTCTAGATCGTTCATCCAAACAGAAAATCAATAAAGAAATATTGGCCTTAAATGAAATACTAGAATAATTGGATATGATAGACATCTACAGGACATTTCATCCCAAAGTGCTAGAGTATACATTTTTCTCTAGTGTACATGGAAGATTCTCAAGAACTAATCATATGTTGGGCCACAAAAATAACATCAATAAATTCAAAAGGATTGAAATTATACCAAGCATATTTTCTATCATAAAGCCTTGAAACTAGAATTCAACTGCAAAAAAGAGGTAAACAACACATAAAAATGTGAAAACTAAACAACATACTTTTAAAAAATGAGTGGGTCAAAAAGGAAATAAGCGCAGAGATCAAAAGATACATACAGATAAAAGAAAATAACAATATAACATATCAGAATCTCTGGGGTGCAGCAAAAGCAGTAATAAAAGACAAGTTCATTTCACTACAGGTTTATATGAACAAAGAGAGAGCCCAAGTAAACCACTTGACTTCACATCTTAAGAAACTAGAAAAAGAAGACCAAAGACAACCCAAAACCAGCCAAAGAAAGGAGATAATAAAGATCAGAGCAGAAATAAATGAAATAAAGAACAGAAAAACTATAAAAAGATTAATAAAAGAAGGAGCTGGTTCTTTGAAAAGATCAACAAAATTGACAAACCCTTGGCAAGACTCACCAAGGAAAAAAGAGAAAGGATTCATATAAACAAAATCCAAAATGAAAGAGAAGAAATCACCACAGATATCATAGATATACAAAGAATTACTGTAGAATACTATGAAAAACTATATGTCACCAAATTTAACAATATAGAAAAAATGGGTAAATTCCTAGAACAATACAATCTTCCTATACTGAGTCATGAAGCGGAAAGCCTAAACAGACCCATAAGCAGGGAGGAAATAGAAACAATTATTAAAAACCTCCCCAAAAATGAAAGTCCAAGGCCAGACTAGAATACACTAGTGAATTCTATCAAACATTCAAAGAAGACTTGGTTCCTATTCTACTTAAAGTCTTCCAAAAAACTGAAGAAGAAACAATACTGCCAAACATATTTTATGAGGCCAACATAACCCTCATACCAAAATCTGGCAAAGACAACACACACACACACACAAAAACTACAGACCAATATCTCTAATGAATACAGATGCTAAAATACTAAAAAAAAATACTAGAAATCAAATACAACACATTAAAAAAAAATTCATCATGATCAACTGGGATTCATCCCAGAATCACAAAGATGGTTCAATATACATAAAACGGTTAATGTAATACACCATATCAACAAAACAAAGAACAAAAACCATATGCTCTTATCAATAGATGCAGAAAAGGCATTCAATAAAATACAGCATCATTTTATGTTTAAAACACTTAACAAAATGGGTATAGAAGGAAAATATCTCAACATAATAAAGGCCATCTATGATAAACCAGCTAATATCATACTAAATGGCATAAAACTGAGGACTTTTCCCCTAAAATGAGGAACCAGACAAGGTTGTTCACTTTCTCCACTCTTATTGAATGTAGTGCTGGAAGTTCTAGCCAGAAAAATCAGACAAAAGAAAGAAATAAAAGGCATTCATATTGGGAAGAAAGAAGTAAAGGTTTCACTTTTTGCAGATGATATGATCCTGTACATCGAAAACCCCAAAGACTTCACAAAAAGACTACTAGAAACAATAAACCAATACAGTAAGGTCGCAGGATACAAAATTAATATACAAAAGTCCATTGTCTTCTTATATACCAACAATGAAACTTCAGAAAATGAGCTCAAAAATACAATCCCCTTCATGGTTGCAACAAGAACAAAAAAAAAATACCTAGGAATAACAAAGGATGTAAAGGATCTATATAATTAAAACTACAAAGTATTGTTAAGGGAAATCAAAAAAGATATAATGAAATAAAAAATATTCTTTGTTCTTGGATAGGAAGAATAAATATAGTCAAAATGAGTATATTACCCAAAGCAATATACAAATTTAATGCAATTCCCATCAAAATTCCAATGTCATTTTTTAAAGAAATGGAACAAAAAATCATCAGGTTTATATGGAACTATAAAAAACCCCGAATAGCCAGTGCAATCCTAAGGAAAAAGAACAAAGCTGGGGCCATTATAATACCTGACTTCAAATTATATTATAGAGCCACGATAATCAAAACAGCATGGTATTGGCATAAAAATAGACACTCAGACCAATGGAACAGAATAGAAAGCCCAGAAATAACCACATGTATATGGTCAAATAATTTTTGATAAAGAGGACAACAACACACAATGGGGAAAAGAAATCCTCTTCAACAAATGGTGCTGGGAAAACTGGAAAACCACATGCAAAAGAATGAAACTCGACTACAGTTTTTCCCCTTGTACTAAAATTAATTCAAAATGGATCAAAGACCTATATATAAGACCTAAAACAATAAATTACATAGAAGAAAACATAGGTACTAAACTCATGGACCTTGGTTACAAAGAGCACTTTATGAATTTGACTCCAAAAGCAAGGGAAGTGAAGGCAAAGATAAATGAATGGGACCACATCAGACTAAGAAGCTTTTGCACAGCAAAGGAAACTGACAACAAAACAAATAGTCAACTAAATGGGAGATGATATTGTCAAGCAACAGCACAGATAAGGGTCTAATATCTAAAATATACAAAGAACTCATAAGACTCAACAACAAACAAACAAACCAATCCAATAAAAAAATGGGAAGAGGATATGAACAGACATTTCTCCCAGGAAGAAATACAATGGCCAATAGATATATAAAAAAGATGCTCATCTTCATTATCTGTTAGAGAAATGCAAATCAAAACTACAATGAGATACCATCTCACACCTGTTAGATTAGCTCTTATCAATAAAACAGGTAATAACAAGTATTGGAGAGGCTGTAGAGAAAAAGGAACCCTCATCCACTGTTGGTGGGAATGTAAAGTAGTACAACCACTGTGGAAGAAAGTATGGTGCTTCCTCAAAAAATTAAAAATAGAACTACTATATGACTCAGCAATTCCTCTACTGGGTATATACCCCCATAACTCAAAAACACTGGTACGTAAAGACACATGCAGCCTCATGTTCACTGCAGCATTTTTCACAGTGGCCAAGACATGAAAACAACAAAAAATCCCTTCAATAGATGACTGGATAAAGGAAATGTGGCACATATATACTATGGAATACTACTCAGCCATAAGAAATGATGAGATCGGATCATTTACAACAACATGGATGGACCTTAATAATAGCATATGAGTGAAATAAGTAAATCAGAAAAAACTAAGAACTATATGATTCCATACATAGGTGGGATGTAAAAATGAGACTCAGGGATATGGACAAGAGTGTGGTGGTTATGGGGGGGAGAGGGGAGGGGTGGGGAGAGAGGAAGGGCACAAAGAAAACCAGATAGAAGGTGACAGAAGACTATATGACTTTGGGTGATGCGTGTGCAACATAATCAAATGTCAAAATAACCAGGAGATGTTTTCTCTAAACCTATGTACCTTGATTGATTAATGTCACTCCATTAAAATTAATAAAAAATAGATACATATAGCACCTCTACTGCTTAGATCTTCTTATTAAAAACACACAAACTCTATGCATCAAATGACACTAAGTGTTACAGCTTTGTTCTGGTCCTGCTACCAAAGCAAGAAAAATTATGGGGTGGAGGGAAAGGCAGAGGCTCAGAGAGAAATACATAACACCAGGCAGTATGGAAAAGGCAGGTGATGGAAAAGATGGAAGCAGAGAGAGGGACAGACACATCCACAGCAGGGGTCACTGATGCCTCCCAGGGCCTCGGACTCAAAACAAAATATGACCACATCTACCCAAGCAGTCATGAGTCGTGTAAGTAGCTCCACGATTGCATACGGGTATTTGGGTCATTGCCATTTTTATTGTTCTGGTTTAAGAGATGTAGAACTCAAGTTTGAGGAGGTTCTAGAATGCATGTGGTAGGACTGAGATGTGAATGAGCCTGGAAAATTGTTGTGTTGACTATAATAATAATATTGGGTAATATAGCTATGTATTGAACATTGTATTCTCCCTGCAATTCCCCAAGCTTCACAAGAAACATAAGCGGACAACCCTTTTTGTTACGTCAATGAAGCAGTATGACCTAGTCATTATAAATGCAGGTTCTACAATAGATATAGGTTGCCTGGGTTCAAGTCCACCTACCAGCTACGAAGTCCTGGACACATCTTAAACCTCACGGGTATCAGTGATGGAATTCACTGGGTTCATACCGGCTTGGCAGAACCAATGCGTAATTTTTTGTTGAGTTTGGTAAACCAGTTGTTAAAATGGCACTTGTAATCAGGGTTCTATCTAAGGTGGGCACCGGGGCAGCCTCCCAGTGTGAAAATTACAAATTTACATTCCTTAGTCTTTTTTACATTCCTTAGTCCATTTATCTGTGGAATAGTGTATTCTAAGTGTTCGTTGTAAAGTTCATTCTGTCCATAGGTGAAAAAAATTGCAAGTGAGGATGCCAATCAAGAAGCAATATGGAAATATCTTAAATAACAATTTTATTGTTTTTTGTCAGGTATTATTTAATATTTTTTCATTAATATTTTAAAACTCTTTTTTATAACATAAACTAGTTTTGTGTACTTCTTTTATTCTTCTTAAGTATTAAATATGTGAAATAATAAACTACCTTGCAGTATATTGCTTTCTTATACTTAAAATGGTCATTAGGGCCTGACCAGTCGGTGGCGCAGTGGATAGAGCATCGGACTGGAATGCTGAGGACCCAGGTTTGAGACTCCAAGGTCACCAGCTTGAGTGCGGCTCATCTGGTTTGAGCAAAGCTCACCAGCTTGGACCCAAGGTCGCTGGCTTGAGCGAGAGGTTACTCGGTCTGCTGAAGGCCCGCGGTCAAGGCACATATGAGAAAGCAATCAATGCACAACTAAGGTGTCACAACAAAAAAGAACTGATGATTGATGCTTCTCATCTCTCTTCATTCCTGTCTGTCAGTCTCTATCTATCCTTCTCTCTGACTCTAACAAAAAACAAAAAACAAAAAAAAGGTCATTATGGCAGAGAACCAGTGGTTAAATTATTTGAATCCCAGCACTGATGAGTATATTAGTTTCTTATTGCTGATGTAACAAATGATCACAAATTTAGAGGCTTAAAAACACAAATTTATTATTTTACAATGTGAAGGCAACATTCCTTCTGGAGGGTCCAGTAGAGAATGTTTCTTTATCTTTTACAGCCTCTTGAAGCCTCCTCCATCCCTTGGTGCATGGACTCCTCCATCCCTTGGTGCATGGTCTCTTCCTGCCTATTCAAAATCAATAGAACAGCATCTTCTTTCCCCTCTGACTCTCCTCTTCTTTTTAAGAGGACCTCTATGATTATCTGGATAACCCAAGATAATCAATCCACCTCATCTCCTGATTTTATCATATCTGCAAAGTCAAGAAACACAAGTAAAACGCTGAGAATAGTTCTTTTTCACTGGTGGTCTTTTATTTTTTTAAAAAAAAGTTAGAGGCAGGGAGGCAGAGAGACAGATTCCTGCATGAGCCCTGATTGGCACCCATCAAGCAAGCCCACTAGAGGCGATGCTCTGCCCATATGGGGACGCTGCTCCATTGTTCAGCAACGGAGCTATTTTAGTACCTGAAGTGAGGCCATGATGCCATCCTCAGTACTTGGGACCAACTTGCTTGAACCATACAAGGCATGGCTGCAAGAGGGAAAGAGAGAGTGAAAGAGAGAGAGAAGAAGAAGGAGGGGGAAGGGTGGAGAAGCAGATGGTCCCTTCTATGTGCCATGACCAGGCATCCAACCAAGGACTTCCACATCACTGAGCCAACTGGCCAGGACCTCACTGATGGTCTTAGCCATTAACTCATCCAAGTAGCACAGAGTGTGGGGGATAGAAGATGGGATATGTGGAGAGGATGGATTGTGTGGTCAGAGTCAGGGGCAGCTCTGAAGCTCTCTACAACCTAATCTTGTTTTATTATAAGTGACTGCTTAGCATTAGGAAAATCAGTAAAATGATTTTGATTTTTTGATGTTTTTTTATGTGAAGACACTGATGCCATGATAATAGCAGGGCAGAATTTAAGATCTTGGTGAATATCATAAAAAGGTAACCTACATTTCTAAATTTTATACAAGAGATACCTGCTTCAGATCCAGAGAGAGAGTTGTCCAAAGACACAAAGTTAAGGGCAAAGCTGAAATGAGAACCAAAGGCTCCAGTTCACCTGCCCAGAGTCCTGTCTACCATGTTTGACTTCTCTTAAAAGAGACTCAATAGCCTAACTATTGTTTGCCCTCTGCCCTTCTAGATGCTATCTGGTGCAAGAAAATAAAATTTAATCTATTGAACATCTGAGATTAATATATGAAATCTCCTAAAGGTGATAATATATTCTAGATTGGATACTGAAATAGACAAAGAACATTAGTGGAAAACATAATGGAATCAGAATAAAGTTGGTTTATTAATTTTGAAAAATGTACCAGCATAATGCAGTATGTTATCAGCAGGGAAAAATGAGTGAGGTGTCTAAGGGAACTCTGCATTCTCTTTGCAACGTATTTATATATGTAAAATTATTTTTATGTAAAAACTCTTTAAAATATATTTTTTTCTTTTTACTGTGAGATGGCCATATTACTTTAAAGAATGCCTTTTATTATGTACCATAAGGTCCTGTCATATTCATTGTATCTCAGCTCCATTGCCCAGGTTTGTCCCTCTGCCCAAAATAATAATCTTTTGGAGAAATACCTATTCAGGCCCTTTGCCCATTATTTTTTAATTGAATTGTTTGGTATTTATTTTATTTTTTTTAGTGTTGAATTTCTTAAGGCCTTTATAAATTTTAGACATTAACCCCTTATGAGATGTATTAATAAATGTATTGGTGAATATGTTCTTCCAATTAGTGGGTTATGGTTTCTTTTGCTGTGCAAGTCTTTTAGTTTGACATAGTTGGATTTGTTTGCTTGTTTGTTTTTCTTTCCAAGGAGATATACCAGAAAAAATAAGGGTTTGAGAAATGTCTGAGATTTTACAACTTATGTTTTTTTCTAGAACTTTCATAGTTTTAAGTCTACCATTTTGAATTTATCTTGTGTATGGTGTAAGAAAGTAGTAGTTTCATTTTATTGCATTCTTTACCCATTTTATGTTTTTGCCTTCCTTGTAAAATATTAATTGATGATAAAGGCATGGATTTATTTATAGGCCTTTTATTCTGTTTCATTGATCTAAATGTCTGTTTTTATACCAGGGATATGCTGTTTTGATGTTATAGCTTTGTAGTATAGTTTATTGGGCAGTGTAATTTCTCCAAATTTGTTTTTCTTTCTCAAGATCACTGTTGTTATTTTTGATTTTTTTGTGGTTTTATATAATTTTTTGGAATATTTGTTCTAGTTCTGTGAAATACACCAAAGGTATCTTGATAAAAATTGCATTGAATCTATAGATTGCTTTGGGTGGTACAGGCATTTTAATAATGTTAATTCTGCCTATCCTTGAACACAATATATTTTTTACTTATTTGTATCTTCTTCACTTTTTTTCTTTAGTGTTTTATAAATTTTTGAGTACAGGTCTTTTTATTATTTACTTAAATTTATTCCTAGTTATTTTACTCTTTTGAAGCAAAAGATTCCCAACATCAGTAATCATAAGAGAAATGTACATTAAAACCACAATGAGATATCACCTCACACCTGTCATAATGGTACCATCAATAAATCAAATGTTCTGGGAATAGATCCAAAGAAACCTAAAACACTCATTAGAAAGAATATATGTACCCCAATGTTTACTGCAGTGTTATTTACAATATCCAAGATTTGGAAGCAGCCCAGGTGCCCATCAGTAGACAAGTAGATAACAATGTGGTATATTTACACAATGAAATACTATTCAGTCATAAAAAAGAAGGAAATCCTTATATTTTATAACAGCATAGATAGACCTGGAGAGTATTATACTGTGCTAAATGAAATAAGCCAGTCAGAGAAAGACAAGTACCATATAATTTCACTCATATGTGTAATCTAATGAACAAAATAAGCTGTTTAACAAGCAAAATAAACTGACTCATAGATAGACAGCAGGCTGACAGCTATCGGGGGAGGCAGGATGGGGATATGCAGGGATTGAGCAAAAAAGAAAAGAGAGAAAAAACTCTTGGACAAGGATAATAGTGTGGTGATTGCAAAAGGGAGGGAAGGCAGAGGGTAGAAGGAGGGCACAGGGAGATGAATGGTGTGATGGAAGGAGACTTGACTGGAGGGGTGAACAAAGAATACAGTGTACAGATGCTGTGTTGTAGATTTGTACACCTGAAACCTGTATAATTTTGTTAACCAATGTCACCCCAATAAGTTTAGTAAAAAGAAAACAATACCTACAAGCAAAGAAAGAATAATTCTCCACTCCTGAGAATGGAAACAAAACCCAGTTTCTGCATAAATAATAGTCATTAGTGAGAATCAATATGGTGTAGTAGGAAGAGTAGGCACTTTGCTGTTAGATCTCACCAGGATCTTGAGTGAAGTCTCTACCCCTGTTTCAGTGAACTTGGAAATCCTCCTTTACCTCTGTGGACAACTTCATTCATCAGTAAAATAAAGAGAATATATTTACCTTGTTTGTTGTGAGACCTAAATAAATATGGTTTATAAGATAAGGTAGCTTAGTCTAAGAAGAGGCCCAGTGTATGTGTCTTTCAATGGAATTCAGGCCAAAAAATATACACTTTTAACCGGAGAGGTAAGATGTAAAAATCTTAATAAAATAACACATTTTAGAGTATCACTTCAAAACTGTGTGCTAATCTTTACATATATTACCTCACTTAATCTTCATGGGATGACAGCATTGGGTCCGTTTATACATTTGGAAAAACCAGAGCACAGAGTACATTGTCTGACGTTGTAGGTGAACTTAGTGGCAAATCTCAGGTGTTGGCATTTCAGACCCACTTCTCACTCCACCACACTGCAGATATGTTGAGAGCTCTGTCCTACTAGTCAGAAAATTGACTGAGGACCGCTGCAAGACTACAGCAAGCTTGCAAGCAGAGGGCAGAGAGAAAGTGCAATGTCAGGTGGGAGCCAAGGGGAGTGGAGAATACCCAAGATGCATTTCATCTCTTCACTTTCTCTGACTTTCATACTGACTGATTTCAGACTTGCTTATTTAGATTCTGGCCTTCTAAAATACGCCACAAAGCAAAATTTAAAAACAAAATATGAAGCCAGTGATTCATGACTAGGGATATACAAATACCGTATGTATTGTTCTATGCCATTTTACATAAGGGACTTGAGCATTTGCAGATTTTGAAATCCATGGTGGATGCTGGAACCAGTCCCCAGTGGTACTGAGGGATGATTAAAGTTTTGGGGACAGAAAAATTATACACTGATATTTGACTGCATGGGGGTTGGCGTCCCTAACCCCTATGGATTCTGAGGGTCAAGTGTAATCTCCTCGGGAAATAATAAAGTCTTGAGATGGCTCCTCTTCTTAATCAGTTTGTGGCAAATTGAGAAGGTGAAGAATAAACAGCAGAACCTATTATAATAATGTTTTTATTTGCTTATTTCTTATGTTATTATTTTCTAGTAATAGAGTATTAATACTTTCACTTAAATGTTTGGAACTTCGAGTAATTCTAGGCATACTTATTTCTTGGTCTATCACTTTAGAAGTCTAAATTTACCCTTCAGAGTGGAGTGGTTTTTAATATTTAATTTGATTTTTTTTGTATTCTTAATATGCAAACATTTTAATTTGAATGTGAGACAGTAACATTCATTGTGAGATAGCATATTCATTTTTAATAAGCCCCATTAATGTTATTGCATATTTCTGGGAATTCAACTTAAAAAATTAATGTGATTAAGCTGGCACATTTAAGTCTTATGAAAATATAGAAGAGACATAAAGAATCACAAATATATAAAATTTTTCTTTGTAACAAGTTTTCCTTAATATTAAATCAACTCAGTTTCGAAAGGTTACATATACTTAAGCACACAATGTCATATAATAAATCAAGATAAATGAAACATATATAATTCCTTTTTACAGAGTATGATTTCAATTCTTAATTCATCATCCACCCTTTTGAGAAAAAACTCCAGTATGAATCTAAGCTCCAATACACTATTGCTATTTATTATAATGTTGTGTCATTTGTCACTTTTATGGAATTTGGTATATTTTGCAGGCTGTAAAATGGACTACAGTGATTCGGAAATGATCTATGCCATCATTATTCTTCATTTTTTTGTGCTTGAATTGCATCTACTCTCCCCAATAGGCTTGATTTATTAGGCAAATAAATAACAATATGCTCCAATAATGTGTATCTAGCAAGACTTCATTAACTGCTCAGGAGATGCTATCCTGATTTTTAGTAATTGAAACACATAGACGATAGAGTCCAATGGACTTGAGATGATTGGGGGATAAATATTTACTAAAACAGAGCGGTAAAAAAATGATTTCTGAATATATTGGAATTGAAGGGGCACATTCAAATGATAGCAGATGTTCTTTGTACAATTATAGAGATTTAGAGGTGACCTCTCTCAAAATAGAAAAGGTAACTGACAGTGGAAGGTAATTTTTTTTTCTCTAAATCCCAGACAGACTGTTCTCCAACTTTTAGCTGACTCATTCCTCAAGAATTGTATTGTAATGCTGGCCAAATTCATTAATGACTAATTTCCCAATCCAACCTAGTGCTGTCTCAGTCTAATAAAGTAAGGTCCAAAGATTGAAGTATTGTATATTGCTCTCCTCAGTTCTAATGCTTTATCTGGTGCTAGCTGAAGTTATTCCATTGCCAGGTTAAATAAGTTTTATGCTCTTAATTAAACATCTTTTAGCTTTCTGTCTATAATGCCCACTTGATGAAATAAGTTTAAGTCCATAGTCAAAAAATCCTGGTTCTGTGTTATTTCAGAAAATTCCAAAATATGTGTGTCAGAGACAATTTATAACAGGTGCAGCTTAGATAGTTTATAAAGCTAAACATAATAAAATTTCTAACATTCCTCAGATGGCATATTTTAGCTTCAAATGCATTTTGGGAAGGAGAATATTTATTTTTTCTCTAAAATAGACTTAGAAGTTCCTTCTAATTGGGAAAAAATTGTCTCACAAGTGATGAATAGGCACTAGAGGAGAATATTTCTTTTCTAAAAGTAAACTGGAAAGTTCCTTCCCTATAATTGGAAGTGAGGAGAAATAGTCTCAAAAGTGAGAAATAGTTGCTTAAGGAATGACATATCTATAGCCAAAAGGTGTAGAGGTGTGTGTGTGTGTGTGTGTGTGTGTGTGTGTGTGTGTGTGTGTTACTCTGGATAAATAGATCTATCCTTCATCTCCTTTAAAACAAATAAAACAGAATCTTCCTTCTCCTTGTTCCAATGGCATATAGACAATAAGAGTCTATTATGTCCAGCAGCTACCTAGACTGGGAACCTCCTTAGAGAGGTCAGAAATGTGATTAGAGTCAAGAGCTTAGGAGCCAGTATGGAGGCAGATCCTATGGGTCTGATAAGATTATCTGAGACCCAGAAGAGCACACAACCCTAGACTAGGCAAGAAGGAAACACTGAAGCAACACAAAGAAAGTGTTACAGATCTCATTAGTGCTTCCTTAGGATCTTCTGCAGAGGACAGGGGGTGAGATCACAGACATTGTTCATAGAGAAAAGACAGTCAGAGAAGGGGCTGCTGGTGAATAGGTCCATCACCTGAAGTGTGAGATCCCTCACCAAAGTATCAGTAAAGATGAATAGTTCAATATGATGATTCAAACAAATGCTTTCCAACAGTGAACATATTTATTTAAGGCATCATAGAAGACCTACATTAGCACATGATCATACATACATATCCTTTTTATTCTAGAATTCTTGCAGGATTTCTGCAACCTGTAATTACTGTGTTTCTGTAACCTAGAGAAAACCCATGCTCTCAATAATGCTTTGTTATCTGAAGACTGAGGCTTGCTTGCATGAGAGGGTGGTGGAGCAAAACAGAATAGATGGGAGAGTCATGATATCACTAGGGAACCTTGACCTGACCGATTACTGAGTTCCACATCCTTCTCATCCTGGACCAGTGCTACAGCTGTGTGGATATAGCATATATATATACAGTCTATCTGCCAACAATGGTCTTCCTACCTGACAACAGCCTGAATCTACAACTTCTCCCTGAAAAATCTTTGGTTTTTATTGACCTGATATTCTAGATCCTAGACACATGCTATCTTGGGAACTTAAATAGAATGCACCCTAGCCTTATTTTGCCTTAGATAAATTGCTTAGCCTCAAGATCCCATCTCCTCCAGTGATTTTGTTTGTTGCCTCCAAGTATATTACATCTAAATCTGTATTTTTAGTTTTAATTTTTTTTCTTGAGTTCCCAACATATTTAACTACTATGATATGCTGCTTCCTAAATATTACCAAAATACATGAATAAATATTTAGTAATGGTTATTTTGAGTTCAATATACACCAAAAATTATGTTTAATGACTTTATATTTTATTTATAAGTCTCACAGCAATGTTATGAAGTGGATAGCATTTTATTTGAGAAGAATCGACTGAATGCCTATAGAGCACCTAGCATTGTGCTAAGTACTAGAGTACAACAGTAAAGATTAAGTGCTTGCCTTCATGGCATTTACATTCTAATAAAATTATTAATCTTATTATATTGATGAGGAACTGAAGCTCAGAGGAACTGATGGACTGGCCAGTGGTCCCAAATTTAGTGGTAGAGTTATAACTTGTTCTCATGTTCTTTACACGATACCACACAAGCAAATGTGTATTATATTCTTCTAGATCAGGTGTTGACAAATATTTCTGTGAAGGGGCAGATAATAAACATTTTAGGTGTCACAGGCCATTGATGCAGGAAAACAGCCTTAAACAATGAATAAATGAATTTCACTGGGGTAAAACTAAAGTATTAACTGTATTTTAATATAACTTTATTTAGAGCTAGAAAGTCATAGCTTGTTGATATGTGCTCTAGAAGATTCCTCTAGCCTTAAAGAGTATGTTATTTTTCTGCCAATATCACTATATCTTCTATGAGCATGAAAA
This sequence comes from Saccopteryx bilineata, assembly GCF_036850765.1. Taxonomy (NCBI): domain Eukaryota; kingdom Metazoa; phylum Chordata; class Mammalia; order Chiroptera; family Emballonuridae; genus Saccopteryx; species Saccopteryx bilineata. Next base: position 109,773,245 of record NC_089494.1, on the reverse strand, counting down.
ACCTTGACTGTGAGTACTCCTCCTTATTCACTGTTCTTGTTCCCCCAACTCCAAAGATGTATCCCATAACTTACCAATAATGGTTCTTTCATAATGTCAGCCACCGTACTGTTTAGATGATTTCTAAGGTCAATTGCATATTTTCCTAAATTGTTGGGACCAAAATTTGTCCTAAATGGTGGAATCAAAACAGGTTAGCATTAACAGAAAACTTAAAGGAAATCAATCATTCCATAGTATTTGCATGTGGCACATAAAGTAAGTTCAGGTTTAAAGAGGCCAAGGGTACATATCTGAAAGATATAATAGAGTCTCCATTTTCCCCTCTCTCCCTCCTTCTTTTCCTCCCTTCCTTCCTCCCTCCCTTGCTCCCATCCTCCCTCCCATCTTTCCTTCCTTCCTTCCTTCCTTCCTTCCTTCCTTCCTTCCTTCCTTCCTTCCTTCCTTCCTTCCTTCACCTTTCTTTCTATGAATCCAAAACAATACTTGCAATTTTTGAGGACAGAAGTTTTCCTTCACCCAACTGGGAAAGGAGTAACATCTCACCCTCTAGGCCCTATATCCTATTATTACCAGTTCCAATCACCCACGGTCTTTCATAGACTTCTGTTCTACTTACCAGAATCTATGCAGATTGGTGGAACAATCCCACAACCCAGAACTCCCTTCCTTGAGATGTCACCTACATCAATTAGGAAAATACGGAACAGGGGTCAGAGATAGAGAGCTAGAGTGGTGGGTTTGATGTGAGGAACTAAGTTTGTTTGTTTTCTATTGCTTCTGTCAGAACACACCACAAACAAAGTGGTTTAAGATAACACAAACTTATTATCTTACAGTTCTGGAGGTCAGAAATCCAAAATGAATTTCATTGAGCTAAAATCAAGTATTGGTAAGGTTGTAATCCTTTTGGAAACTCTAAGAAAGGATCCATTTCCTTGCCTTCTCCAACTTCTAGGGGAGTCCACATTTCTTGGATTGTGACCCCAATTATTCTGACCTCTGCTTCTGTCATCACACCTCCTCTCTCTGACCTTCCTTCCTGCCTCATGCCCCTCATGATTACATTGGATTTACTGTATAATCCAGGACAGTTTCCCCATCTCAAGATCCTTACCTTAATAACATATGCAAAATCTCTTTTGCTTTGAAGATGATATTCACAGATTTCAGGGATTAGGGCATGGACATCTTTGGGGAGGGGGATATTATTCTGCTTACCACATTAAGTTGTATACACAGGAATATGTTTATTTCTGGGCATGAAATGTACTCTCTGTATTGAAATACCAAATACAAATTAATTTTGAATCACTCATTGATTCCATAAATAGCTATTAAGTGTCTGTTAGGTGTCAGACACTCTGATGAGAGGAGGAGAGTCACGAAAAACATGTGTTCCCTACCACCATGATGCTTACAGTATGCAAGGAGGATGTGAGGTTAGCAAAGACCTTTGAAATGTAGCCTTAAATTTATAATACCCTCTACAGCACTCTCAGTTGTCATTTTTTTTAACAAACATCTGTCAGGCACCAACCATGTGTCGATCATTATGCTGAGAATGCAGCATATAGCTAAAGGGGAGGAAGCGTCTGCTTTGAAAGAGCTTAAAGTCTGATGAAGGAAACACAAAACAAACAAAGAAATAAGAAACTGAAATAAATGTTATAAAGAAAGTAAACTAAAAAATAAATCAATGTCAGAAAATGGATAACACCAGCCATAAGGTTGAAGGAAGAGCATTTATATAAAGGGAACAGAATGCACAATGATCCTGAGGCCAAAGAGAAGCTCTATGTGTTAGAAGCCAGAAAGAGGGTCCATTTATCTGCAAGAAAGCTGGGATAGGAGATAGTTATAAATTTTTAAAGTTATTTATTTTGGGTTGACTTAAAGTAAATTTGTTGCTCAGTTAGTGAGGACTTCCGAAAGCCTCTCAACCAATCACAAGGTGGGCTGAGGAGGAGTGCTGTCTTCACATTGGCCATCAATTTTGGAGGTCAATAACTATTGCATGCAGGAGTTTATACTGTTCTTTAAGCTTCTCCTGAACAGCAAGTAGTTCCACAATTTTTCATTTCCAGTCATGCTAATGAATTATTTAATTCACCACTTAGAGTATAGAAGAGATTTCTAAGAAAGATGCTATGCCCTGATGATAAGATATGGTGCTGAGGGATGTGCAGAGGAAAAAAAATGAGCATCTGGAAAAAAATTGAAACTGTCATCAACATCAAAAGTGCTTACCATGTGAAGGGTTCCCTGAGAAGAGCTGGCTCTTTGATAAAGCTCCAGTTAGGAGACTGTCATGACCGTAGTCTGAATGGGTCCCCAGTACTCAACTACTTGGTATTTATCCACACCCCTGCATTTCATTATTTCAGATATTCAGAACTCCCCCCCCCTGGAAATAAGGCACAACTGAGGTACAGATGCATAATAATGCAGTTTCTCTACATAACTGATAGATTTCTGCTCACAGAAGACAAGGTCCTCAAACCCTAACTTTGCAACCCCTCCCAGGCACAAAAACACAATAAAGTGAATAACCATTGTTAATAACTAAATAGACAATCTAGGAGCTCCTTGCCGACTTGTTAACTAGGAGAGCGGAGACTCCAACAGGCCTTCTCCCTCTGGACCTGCAGCTTTCTGAAGCCATTTTTCACGTGGAAAGATATACATGTTAACCATCAATTCTATTTTCAGTTAGCCTCCCCCATGACCTAGGTCACAAAGAGGACCTTTATTGAAAGTGTTGTGTCTACTCTACACCTGCCTTTCTTCTACTCTACGTGGATGCAGAAAAGGGGATGTCTGGAAAGCTAGGGTTGAAAACTGCCTTGTCATCCCAGTGAGTGGAAGAGGGGACAGGAAGAGGCAGCCCACCAGCACTCAAAAGTGTTACCCTGATAAATGCAGTTAAATATAAAAACTATAATTAATAAAAGTGGAAGAGATTACACAAAATCAGGGACAATGAGAGAAAAGACTTCCAAGAAAAGGAGACCATTAATATGGGCCTTCCGTTAAAGCAAGGATTTTAACAAATAAAAATGAAAGAGATCCCAGACAGACAAAGACAAGATTAGGAAAGACTATCCTGGTTTGATTGAAATGTAAAAGAGAAGACCAAAAGTAGAATGAGACCATAATGTGGTACAAAAATAGTAAGTAGAGTTCAAATTTGAACAATAATCAATAATTGTCTGACATTGGTGTTAATAACAATTTGGAAGCTATAATGAAAATCATTCTTTTTTTTCAAAAAGGTTTTATTCATCACCTGCAGTGCCAAATGCTTTCATCACTTCTATCACTGGTGAAAGCACACAGAAATCCCTGCTTTCTGGATCACAGAAAGAGTAACAAGATGAACATTACATTACAAAATGGGAGTATAAAAGCCCAGGTGATAGGCAAAGGGAGTATAATTTAAAAGAAACCCAGAAAGCTAAAATGTCATGGACATCAATGGAAGAATGTTGACACAGAAATTAATGTAGAAAAATTGAGGATGATAAAAACTGAGAAAAAAATTATTGGATTTGGCAATTCCGGGTCTTTCAGTAACATTTTAAAGATTAATTTCTTTTGCAGTGATGGGCAAGGAAGCCAGATTGCGTGGGAATAAAGTAAATGGTGTGGAAACGCAGAAAACAGAATCTCCAAACTGGTCATTTAAAAAAAATGGATAGTTTAGGAAACTAGTGTAGCAAGAGAAGATCAGGAGAGAAGACCAATATCAAAGGAAGGGTATTTCTCAATTAAATTCTAAATAAAATCTAAAATATCAACAAAAAAGTTATAAATTTTTGTGAACCCTCGTGCACCTTTTCTTTCTTTTCCTTCTTTCCTTCTTTCTTTCTTTCTTTCTTTCTTTCTTTCTTTCTTTCTTTCTTTCTTTCTTTCTTTCTTTCTTTCTTTCTTTCTTCTTTCCTTCTCCACATGGACTATTTGTTTAAAATGCCAGGTATTTGGCCTCTTACATATGAAGCTACACAAAGCATCTTGGCAACTGATTCCACAATGGAAGGACTATGGCCCAAATGGGATAACACCTGCCAAAATGATATAGCCATGGTGTTCAGCCACACAAGAGTCCAGGACCCCTTGCAGCTCAAGCTCAAGTCTCACCACCCCCTACATCTGGGGCAAGTTCTGGTACTTTTACAGGGGCTTCAATAAGATTGTTGACATTTTAAGAAAAAAAGTCCTTTGGAGTTCCTGATCTCAGGATGGTTACTGTGGGTTGGAATAGGTCAAACAGAAAGCATGGAGTAGGAATAAAAACAAACAACAATAAAACAAGGTTCTGGACAGATTTAGATCCAATTCAGAATCCATCAAATTATCCAAATATCCTTCAGAATTATGGACTCATAAATATCAACCCTCCTGTAAGAAGTTTTTCTTGAACTTCCAACCCAAGATTGTCTGAAATCTCCCTGTTTTGTCTTCTAAAGTAAATTAGAAATCATCTGATTTATCTGCTTTTTTGTATTATCAGCCCTGTGCATTGTAAAGACAGCTCCACACAGATGGAATCTTGTGTGTTCTATTGACCTTGTGTTACTAATCCTAGAATAGTGACAGCTATTTAATAAATATTTGTTGAATTAAGTAATTGTGAATCAATAAAAGTTATAACATAGGCTTTGATACCATGGATTTCTCAAATAAATATATATTTTAAATTAACAAACCTATTTTGATCTACCATTTTTGCTCATTTTGAATCTGAAAAAAATCAAACATTTCTACTCTGGAAAAAAAATTCCCTATATTTGGGATAGCTGACAGCCTCGATGGCTAGTCAATCATTGATAACTCATGTTGCTCAGACCACATTATCACTTTATTTAACCCATCCCTCATAAAATGACAGAAAACTACTTATAACCACTCACTCTTATTGAATCCCATGATACAGCCCCAGAGTGGAAAGGCACAAATATTGATCTTCCCAGGGGAAAGCAATCTACACCCTAGTTACCACCAGATGGATGGCATTATGATTCTTTGGCCCTGGAAATCTATCATCTTTAACTTTTTCACCTACCCAGAAACAGAGTGTGGTAATAACTTCAAGGAAATGTGTTTCAAGTCCTGCTGCAGTTCCAATTTCCATTTATAAGATTTAACCTAGAAATTATCAGTGACAACCACTGGTGGAGGGGAATGAACTGCTGATTTGGGGGGCATGTTTGGGAGATACTGGCTCAGCCTGGCCAAAGAGAAAGACAGTTGATGCGCAAAGCAGACCAGAATAAAAACTACCCTGTAGAAATGAAAAGTGATGTATAGTAATTCCAACAGTGAAGCCACCAAACAGCCTATTCACCCATAAGTGGATTGATGTGATTATAGATAAGACAAGAGAAATTAAAGATCATCACATGCAATGAAAGCAGCATCGGGAAGCTTTGACGAAGGCTAATGAAAGGTCTAAGCAGCAGCAGGAAGAGATGATGGCTGGATCATGCTTTGAATGAGAAAATTAAAAAAAAAAAAAAAAGATGGCATGTAGGAAGAAGTCTATTTAATTGGAGTGTAGATACTAGGGGGCAATTAGTTTCCAAGTCTAAAATGTTAAAGATAAAGGTTGAAAATCATATATATCATATATATCAATCAAATAGTTTTAGAATCTTTAGCTGCAGGCATTCCATTCACTCAATAAACATGGCTAAACATCTAAGTGCCAGGCTCTGTTCTAACCCATAGAAGAGTAGAGACATCAGCTCTTTCCTTTAAAAGATTAAGTTCTGGGGCAGACAAGGTGGCTGAAATTTTTAGGCACAAAATTTGTCAAGGGAATCAATGTATTCTACTCCCGTAAAAGCTATACTCTGCATTTCAAAAACAAGAACCCCATAATGAGTAATTAATTATTAATTGCTTTACATACGTTATCTCACTCAATCTTTACAACAGCCTGTGTACTGTGCATTGCTGTCCCCCCACCACACTGGCAACAAAATTGAGGATCTGAAACACATGACACGGAGCTAAAGATTAAGGGAGTTGGGATTTGAACACAGTATTTGCTCCAAACCCTGTGTTCTTTCCACTCCACCACATTACTCTAGGGGCACTTAGCCTAAACCACACCTGGAGAACCTGCGAGGTACACTGGATCCCCTTTCTGTGCTTCATGTCCCAGGACAGTGACCCCATTTTGCCTCCTTAGAGAGCAAGTGACTTTCAAACTTGACAGGAGCAGAAATTCATTTACAATCTGGATAATTAGGGTGAGAATCATATGTTGTATTCTCCTTAAATGTATCTGAATGTTAGCATGTGCTGCCCTGCAGCCATAAGATCAAAAAATAAAAAAATCTCCAAACAATCAGGTTAGGGATTCTCTGAAAGGAAAGGTGGGATGTCCTTGAGGTAGGGAAGAAATCTGTTGAAAACTCTTCACACAAGTCCCACAAATAGCAAAGGAAAAAAGCAAAAAAGGTTTACCGTGGGAGACCCAGTTTAGTATCCAGGACACTAGAGCTCTTTGATGCAGCAGAGTCACAACTCCTGGGAAGCCTGTCTCTAGAAGCGATCAGCTGTCTCAAGCATATTGTCTGCAATAGTGTTCACCAGTCACTAGGGCACTGAGTAAGCTAGAGCTCAGAGGAAACTTCTCTCAGCCTGGATCCTGGTCACATCAATAAACACTAGGAGGCAGCAAAGCACCTGGGAAGGAACTCAAAACTTCCATTAAGTTTAGCTTTGGGAGTACTATACTTATTAGCTGGTGAACTGCACCACTCTGCTGGAGTTGCGAATATAGTAAGAAACTAAAAATCGTAGCCTTGACCCCTTAAGGGTGTATAATCTTATTAAAGATATAATAAATCCATAGTCAAATGTTTAATGGGGGTGTAGAGGTGGGACTATTCCAGAGGTGGTGACACTGAAAGTATATTTTAGAAAATAAAGAGAGACCAATGTGAGCTATTTAGTTATGGAAAGCTTTGTGGGCCACATGGACTTTGAAACAATTATGATAAGAGAATGGGGGAACTCTTTGGTGGAAGACCAGAGTCCTGATGCTGGAAAGAGCCTAGAAAAATGGAGAGAGGGGGCTGCATTGCAAGGATACCAAACTGACTCAGAGAGATGCAGCTATGACACAGTAGCACAGGGCTCTGGGTTCACAGTTTTTATTTAATGTGACTCTCACATTAACTGTTCTAAAAGGAGTATTCCAGTTCTCCCTACTATAAAGAGAATCTCATAAATAAGAACTTCCTTGAATAGGCAAGAGTCAGAGCCAGAAATCAAATGATCATTCACAGAATTCTTTATTCAAGTGTCCTCATGAGTTAGATGCAAGTGAGACAAAGGTGGGCATCTTTTCTGACATCAGGAGACACACAACTTATCCAGGGGGAAGGGGGACATAGTCAATTTAATTAGGAATTTCAGTCTGGTATAATGTGCCATGACAACCAAGGCAGACAGAGCCTTGGTTTATGGAAAACCCTATTTGGTACTTGAAGTGAATCTTGAAAAATAAACAGAAGGTAAGCCACAGACTCGGAGAAAATATTTTAAAAAGACATATAAGGAAGGCACTGTTATCCAAAATACAGAAAAAAACCTCTTTAAAACTCAGCAATAAGAAAACAACATGATTTAAAAATGAGCCAAAGATTCTAATACATATCTCAAGTAGATACAATGGCAAATAAATATATGAAAATACGTTCCACATCATATGTCAACAGGGAAATGCAAATTTAAACAACAATGAGATACCACTACACACTGATTAGCATCACCCACATCTGGAACACTGAAAACATTGAAAGTTGACATTTATATGGAGCAGCAAAAAGTCTCATTCATTGCTGGTGGGAATATAAAATGGTACAGCCACTTTGTAAGACAATTTGAGAGTACAAAATTAAACACATTTTTACCATATAACCTAGAAAATCCTGGTTTTTGGTATTTTCCCAAATGAGCTAAAAACATATCTACAGGAAAACCTGAACACAGATATTTAAGAAGCTTTATTCATAACTGCCAAAATTGAGAAGCAACCAACAGACCCTTCAGTAGGTGAATGAATAAATAAACTATGATCCATCCAGAAAAAGGAGTATCATTTGGTGCTAAAAATAAATGAGCTACTGAACCATGAAAAGATGTGGAGGAATCTTAAATACATATAACTAAGTGAAAGAAAATAATCTGAAAAAAATACATACCGTATAATTCTCACTATATGACCTTTTGGAAAAGACAAAAATAGAGTAAAAAGATCAGTATTTGCCATGGGTTAGAGAAGGATACGTAGAAACACAGAGTACTTTTAGGGCAGTGAAACTACTCTGTCTGATGCTATAATGATTGATACATGTCATTATATGTTTGTCCAAACCCATAGAGTATGCAACACCAAAAGTGAACTCTAACGTGAATAGTAAATTTTATACGATAATAATATATCACTGAGGTTCATTAGTTATAATAAACAAACTATTCTTGTGGGAGATGTTGATAATAGAGTAGACTATACCTGTGGGAGGGCAGAGACAAAAAGAACAGTGTCTTCTGCTCAATTTTGTTGTATATCTAAAACTACTCTAAAAAATATTCTATTAAAATAAACAAATGAATAGAAGATATCCCAGCAAAGAAATAATAAGATGAGAAGATAGCCCAGTGGTAGTCAACCTGGTCCCTACCGCCCACTAGTGGGCATTCTAGCTTTCATGGTGGGTGGTAGCGGAACAACCAAAGTATAAATAAAAAGATAGATTTAACTATAGTAAGTTGTTTTATAAAGATTTATTCTGCAAAACTTAGCGAAAATTCGACATAAAATGCTTATTAAGTTATTCTTATATGCTTTAACTTGCTGTAACTCTGCTTTATAAATTTTATAAAATAAAGTTACTTCCCTACTTTATAAATCACCATTACTGTGAAACTGGTGGGCGGTTAGAAAATTTTACTACTAACAAAGATACAAAAGTGGGCGGTAGGTATAAAAAGGTTAACTACCCCTGAGATAGCCGATGTATAACCCCCAAGGTGAGAAGGATCTGACTCAGACAGGGAACTATAGAGCAGCAGGCCTGATGGACTAAGACTATAGACTTTAAAAGCAAATGTCCAATGTAAGTCCTGGTCCTGCTCCTTGCTAGCTCTGAGACCTCGGAAACGTCATTTAACCTCTCTGTGCTTCACTTTTTATTTTTTCTGAAGTGAGAAACAGGGAGGTAGAGAGACAGACTCCCACATGCACCTGACCAGGATCCACCCAGCAAGGCCACTAGAGGGAGATGCTCTGCCCATATGGGGCATTGCTCTGGTTGAACCTGAGCCATTCTAGTGCCTGAGGTGGAGGCCATGGAGCCATCCTCAGCGCCTGGGCCAACTTACTCCAGTGAAGCCTTGGCTGCGGGAGGGGAAGAGAGAGATAGAGAGAAAGTAGAGGGGGAAGGGTAGAGAAGCAGATGGGTGCTTCTCCTGTGTGTCCTGGCAGGGAATCGAACCTGGGACTTCCACACTTTGGGCCAATGCTCTATCACTGAGCCAACTGGCCAGGGTCTCTGTGCCTCACTTTTCTCATTTGTGAAATAGAAACAATGATAAGTCATTAAAAGGGTTGTTAGGAAGATTATGGAAATAACTTAGAATGGTACCTGGCACAATGTGTGTAGTATGACTGGAGTCTCCAAACCAAGTCTAATCATGGAGGTCTTTTTTTGTATTATAAGAAGGAGTCTGGAATTTATCTTGAGAATGATACAGAAATCTTGTAGAAATTTAACTAGTACATTGAAATCTCAGGACCAGCATTTTAGAAAGCTGGGGGTGGAGAATTGGCTTGCAATAATTTAAGGAAAAAAATGAGAGGCCAGAAGCTAAGGCATGGCCGTTGAAAAGGAGAGAATACAATGGGTTCAACAGATATTGGGAGTGTGATTTATAGAATTAGGTGACAAAATGGATGAAGAAAGGAATGGTCCTTATTTTTTCAACTTGGGAGTGTGATTGTTTCTAAAGGAGGTAAAATGCTTCCCCGTGATCTTTGACCTTTCTTTTTCCTCCCCTTCACTTTGTTCACCACGCTCAGCTATTTCCCTGTATGTAAAATGAACACTTTCCAGGATTGAATCTGTAGCTGACCTTTGTATCTCTAAGAGCCTCTGTGAATTATGAGTGATTCTTCAGTACAGGATTGTACTGATGTGTCTGGTGTGTCTCTGACCAGTATCACAGTAGCCATCTTTGTCCTGTCTTTCCTGTTTATATAGACACATTTTTAATGGTCTGCCAAGAAGTGAGGCTTTTAGTTGGCTGCCTATTCTTCTCAAACTTACACTTGAAATACCCAGAGATTGTGCTTGAGAGTTGCAAATATCTCTCTAAATGGAGTTTTATACCATGGACTCCACCCTTGCCATGAGACACTGATGAAGAAGTCAGCGAGCAAATCTGGGCCAACCAGAATGATCTGCTTCTTTGCTCCTCCCTCCCTACCCACCCACTCCTTTCATGGGTGTGTACCCTGGTGAGTGAAAGCTCTCTGGAGGCCAAAAAAGTGACCCAAATGAAAACTTAATGCCTTCACAATCTCTCTCCTTCACCATTCACTGCTAACACAAAATGAATTCAGTCAGTAAGAAAATTAAATGTTATATTTCTACACTTTCACATTTTTTTGCTTAATAGCTATTCCCCTGCCTCTCTTTTAAAGCCACACATCAGATTTTAAATGCATCCCTCTTTAACCAGAACTCAACAAGGTGTTTTATATTTCAACTTCTCTTAGTCTCAACTTTAATATACATGCTTCAGGAGAAACAAGTTCAGTTTTTCTCTCTACCTTACAAGGAATTGGTACAATAGAATGTTCAGGCATGGAGAGAAGGGATATCATCTTATTCTAAGTTTTGGGGGGTCACTGTCACCACAGGAATCAGAACTAAAATTCTATGTTTTCAGCAACACTTGAAAAGCAGCTTCAGAAGAAGAGTAAAAGATGATTAGATATGTTACTCTGTCGAAAAGCAGTTTCTTGGTATCTCACAGATCTTCACAATTAGCCTCTTATTAGTCACCCCATTTCAAGAAGAGCAAGGGGAGAATTAGAAGAGGTAATTAATTTGCTCAATTGTTCTATGGAAATATGTCAGGGCCAGGAAAATAATCAAGTGTCCATTCACTGCTACCAATTTTGAGGCGATGTAACTGGAATTTTGTTGTTGTTGTTTCTTCACATAAGATCACCACTTCTGAGCATGGTTGTGGACAGAATCAAGAATGCAACAAGACACCCCTAACTCTACTAACTCCATCACCTGAATTCAAACTTGTTTTAGTTTCTCCAGAAAGATAATATAAATAATACTGGTAAGTATCTCTGATTCTATTCATTGACAATTTACAGTTCAAGTTGACATATTTATCTCATGAATCCTCAAGCCAACCATGCAAAGTCAAGCCAGGTGTTCTCCATTTGCCTCCACTGCCCTTGCTTGCCACTGTGCTCTGGTCCTGGGAGGCTGGTCTCCTTGGACAACATCAACATAAATGGTGGTCCCTGCAGTGTGGCCTCCAGTGCATTTTTGCCGGACAAAAACCCCTCACAAGATGCGAGAAGAGGTAGAGAAAGAAGGAAGTGAATGTGACTGCCGCCCCCCTTGCCCTGCTGAGTCAAGGCATGGCAATAAGTATGTTCCCCTAAAGAAGTGACATCTCCTGTCTAATGGTCCACCTCTATATTCTTCTCCAGTAATTTCATACTGGAGAAGATGAAATACTCTTCTGTAATTTCAGCATTCTGAGGACCACATTCTCCCCTGCAGATAAAGGTGTATCACTATTGTAGGAAGTGTCAGATGATCTCTATAGGTTATCTTTGTTATATATGTGTGTACGACTCACATACATGTATGACTCACATATGACTCACTCACATATATGTATACTTATACATATGTGTGTGTAACACACACTCTGGTGCTTTTATGATGGAACCCTTACCCTGACTGATACACAGGGGACCATGGCTAAGATATATTCTTATAGTCACAGAGTAAGAGCTAGCCACAAAATTTGGGGGGCCCAGTACAAAATAAAAATATTGATCTCTTATTCATAAAACAAGGTAAAATCTCTTTTGTTTTTTTACTTAGGTCTCTCTCTTATCTGTCATGGTGTTTATTTAATTTGCTTTTTAATGTCCCACTTCCTAGGAACAGATAGATGTATACCGTCATGGCAACTGGGGTTCAGACCCACCAGTTAGCATGACAGTCACGTTTCTCAACCCCAAACCTCTCCCATGCCTGCCTTCAAGCCCCCTAGCAATGGAGCAGAAGATGGCAGCTGTCACTGGGAAAGAGCAATGATGCCCTGAAGAGCTGGGGATGTGGAGGGAGATGAGAAGGCCAGTGAGCCCAGGTGTGCTCCAGTGTCCCATTGGACATCACTTACAAAACACAAAAACAAAGATAAAGGTATTAAAATTTTTAAGTCAGCAATCACATGGCATTAAAATCCCAAGAGCTGGGCATCCTTGGGGATTGAGTCCTGTGCTCCTGCATACCCAAAATGATGGCTCTCTACATGGATAGCATGTGATGCAGCTGGAATTTAAAGTGTGTCTAAAACCCATGCTTTACCAGGAAATCACACTGTGTTCCAGAGCCAACAAATGGGTGCCTATTACTCATAGTGAGAGGATGGGGGTCAGTATAAGAATACACCCCGATAGGCACATCACATCTTTAATTTCCCAAATCTATAACCTGATTACACTCTCCACTTTGTTAGGCAAGGAATGAACATCTGTTATTTTGTGCCATTGAGTTAGCTCTAGCCCAGTGAGTATGTGATGCCCACAATGTCCTGTCCTCAACAGCCCTACGCATCTATAAACTCATGCCTATGGCTTCTTTTATGAAGTCAATTGAACTCATATTTGGTCTTCCTCTTTTCTTGCTGCCTTCTATGTTTCCTAGCAAAACTGTCTTTTCCAAAGAACCCTGCCTTGTCATGATGTGCTCAAAGTGGAACAGCTTCAGTTTTATCATTTTTGCCCCCAGAGTATCTGTAGAACTCCCCTCCAACACAGTATTTCAAAAGAATAAACTTTTCTTTTCAATTTTCATATCTGTACATAGTAACTGAGAATACAAGTGTTTGGATGATTATAGCCTTGGTCTTTAGTAACTCATCTTTGCTCTTGGAGATCTTTCTAAGTCTTCCATTGCTGTCTTTTCAGGTCTCAGCCTTAATTTCTTGGGTGCAGTCTCTATTCAAATTGATGACTTAACCAAAGTAAGCAAAATCTTTAACAATTTTGATGTCTTTATTATCTTTCACTTTCATCAAAAGCCATTTCAAATTTTTGTTACTTTCTGCAGCAAGATGGTGTTGACTGCATATTGTAAGCTAATTATATTTCTCCCACCAATCTTCACTCCTTTCTCCTCTGAGTATAACCTAGTTTTTTTTGTATATGTTCTGTATACAGGTCAGACATACAGACATATAGGGAGATAAAATGCACATTGTCTGACCCTTTGCCTGTAGAAAACCATTCTGTCTCTCCATATTTTGTCCTGACAGTGCTTCCTGTCCACAATGCAGGTTACACATCAGGATAATCACATACTTGAAGTAGGACCATTTTCTTTTTCAGAGCAATCCAGAGCGTTTTATGATTGACAGTGTCAAAGGTTTTCCTATAGTCTATAAAACATAGATTAATTTTCTCCTAAAATTCTCTGAAGTGCCCTGGCCGGTTGGCTCAGTGGTAGAGCGTCGGCCTGGTGTGCGGGGGACCTGGGTTCGATTCCCGGCCAGGGCACATAGGAGAAGCGCCCATTTGCTTCTCCACTCCCACCCCCTCCTTCCTCTCTGTATCTCTCTTCCCCTCCCGCAGCCAAGGCTCCATTGGAGCAAAGATGGCCCGGGCGCTGGGGATGACTCCTTGGCCTCTGCCCCAGGCGCTAGAGTAGCTCTGGTCGCAGCAGAGCAACGCCCCGGAGGGGCAGAGCATTGCCCCCTGGTGGGCAGAGTGTCGCCCCTGGTGGGTGTGCCGGGTGGATCCTGGTCGGGCGCATGCGGGAGTCTGTCTGACTGTCTCTCCCCGTTTCCAGCTTAAGAAAAAAAAAATTCTCTGGAGTACTCCAATATCCAGCAAATGAACACAATTAGATCTTAACTACTTCTTTTTCTGAATCCAACTTGAACATCTAGCAGTTCTTGCTCCATAAAATGTAGAAGCCTTTGTTGTCCCAACTTGAGCATCACTTTACTTGACTGGCAAATTAAAGCAATGGTCCTAGAGTGAATACACTTCTTGATATCTCCTCTCTTGAATATTAGGATTTCCATTGAAAATTTTTAGTCTGTAAGCTATTGTGTTTCGTGTGTGTATATGTATGTGTATGTGTGTGTGTGTATATAAAATCTTGTTAGGATTTTGATAGATTCAGTCTCTGTGATTTGAAATAATTCTATTGGTATCCCATCTCCCCCTGATGATTAACTTCTTCCCAATATTAGCAGGGTAGCTTTAACTTTGCTTTCTAGAATTATAGGTTCTTCTTTATAGAAATCTCCTTCAAACATATCTGTCATCTTTTTGTCTTTTCTGTGTAGGTTTTCAGTACACTGTTTCCATCTTCCCCTTACTTTCTCTTGGTCATATAATGTGGTTCTTTGGTCACCTTCCCTAATATAGATTGGAATTTCCCTTTTGTTAAGAGGGTGTTTAGGCCCTGACAAGATTTGGTTGATTAGAGCATCATCCCAAAGCGCAGAGGCTGCTGGTTTGATTTCTAGTCAGGGCACATACAGGAATAGCTCAGTGTTCCTGTCACTCTCTTTTGCTCTCCCCCTTCCTTTCTCACTAAAATAATAAATAATTTTTTAAAAAAGAGGGTATTTAAAAACACTAAAACAAGGTTGAGCCAGATAACATTTCTGGTGAATTTTCTATTTCTAATCTAGATTCAGACATACACTGAACCTTCAATTAGTGTAGACACCTAGTGAAGGTGGCAAATCACTAATTAGAATGCTTTGCCTTAGGAGATATGGATGTCACCAACCGCTTTAAAAAATTGAATAGTTTGGTTTGACCATTCTTGGAGGCAGAGGTATTGGTTGAGGGAAAATTCAATATCATCAGACCAGAAAAAAACATTTTAGTGCTTTGGGCACACTGCAGGGAGATGGACCAAGAGACTGTTTAGCTGCCTGGGTAACACTGCATTCTGACTCTCAAGAATGGAATGACGGTGCTGTTCAGTGTGGGTGGAGCCAGAGAGAGCAAAACACAGAACCACTACTGAGGAGAGAAACAAACACCACCCATTGAATTTGCAAGCCAGAAATCTGTTTCAAGTTGAATTTCTTTGTGGACTTTTTATACTTAATACAAAACACAGGTATCCCAGGTAATGAAGTGATAGCAGCAGAAACAAGACATTAATTAAGAGCCTTCAATTGCAAGATCTGTGCCATGAGCTGAGGTATGAAGAAATCTAACATGAGACAGTTTTCTTGTAGATGAGACTAAAACTATAAAATAAACAGCAGCTGTGTTTAAAGTATTGGATGATAAATGACCACTCTGAGGGGCTAAAGGAGAGAGAACAGACATCATGGCGTAGGTAGTACTTGAACCATTGTTTGTAAGAAAATGAAGAGTCACATAAATTCACATAATTGCTCAAAGATTACACAGAGAGTCCAAACAATTTATCTAAAGCCCCTGCGTGAGAAGTACTGAGTGGGTTATTAAGAATAAACACAGTAAGGAAATCTGCAAAAAGATTTGCTGTTGATCTCAATAAATCCAACTTTTTCTCAAGAGTTTTTTTTTTTTTGGTGATATGGGGGAATCTCAGTCACATGGAACACAGGGCTTTCTTTGCAGGTAAATTCCTGCAGTGATTGAGCTGTGCTGGGATCTGAGGCTGAGGATCCCCTCACCTTGGTTCTAAACAAGCAGTCTATTTAAGACTAGTTCAGACTGCATACTAAAAGGTAAGGAGTCACAAAACCAGACAGCCAGATAGTAAATCTAGACCAGTACGTCCGATAGAAATGTGCTAGCCACACATGCAATTTTAACATTCCTTATAGCCATATTTTAAAAAGTTAAAATATAAAGCTAAAATTAATTATAATAATGTATTTAATTTAATATGTCCAAAATACTATCATTTCAACATGTAATAAAAATTCTTGAATTATTAATATTTTTATTAATTTTTATTGTCTTTGAAATTCAGCATATATTTTACATCGACAGCATATCTCAGTTCATACCAGCCACGTTTCAAGGGCCCATTAGCCGCATTTGGCTGGTGGCTATCGTATTGAACAATGCAGCCCTAACTCTTTTCTTAAGCACTAGAGTCTGTTGCGTTTGGCACAAGGATTCAGATTCTCCTAGGCTTAGTGGCCCCTGCAGGTTTCCTTGAAACCAGTCACAGATGGATTTCGAGGCAGCTTTGTGAACATCGGAAGTTTCTGGAAGAGATTGTATGTTATGTTTGTTTGTTTGATCAGTGACCTGGCCAGTGCCAGGCATATAGTTTATGATATAATGAATAAGTGAATAAGTGAATAAATAACTTTAAATGTCACTAAGGACTACAGCAAGATTAAGAGGTCATGAATAAATAAGACAGTAAAGAAACACACATTATCACAACTTTGGGTCTGGTCTTCAAGACTTTCTAGACTTTATTTTGTATCTCCAGTTTTAATTCTACATGATATCTCCCACTGTGCACAAATGAAAGAAAAGAAGATAATTGTAGTAATTGGTAAATTATACACACACACACACACACACACACACGCATGCACACACAGTCTCCGTTTGGAGAATCACAATACACACCAGCACTATAAGAAACTCAGCTAAAGGAATTTCTTTTCAATAGGACTTCTCAGATCCTTTAACATGTTAAAATATGTTATTTCACTCTTTCTGCCATGGTTCTCCACCTAAATGGTATGCTTGGTAAGCTTGTTGAGGGCAAAAATCATGTTTATTTTGCTTTTATAACCACTACATGGCCTTTTATTCCTGCTTGCATTCGTGACCCTATAATCCATTTTCCAAACACAATCAACATGGCCTTTTACAATATAATCAAATCAAATTAGTACACTGCTAAAAGCACTCTGAAAACCTCATTATATTTGGGGTGAAATAGAAGACCCTTCCCATAAGAAGTCCCTATAAAGTTCTGTATGATGTGGGCACAGCCTATAGGCTGAAACCTAATGGCCTGTTTCATCCATCTGCAAACTATGGCTCTGGGATCTCATCTACTCTGTTTTTTGTAAATTATATTTTATTGGCACTCAACCACACTCAACTTCAAGTTTTGTGTCTGCTGTAGATGCAATGGCAGGGTTGAGAAGTTGAGAACTTAAACTATTACTATTTGGCTCTTTATATAAAATGTTTACCAACCCTGGCATACCCTTTGACCTTTGTTCCCTTCCATTCAGCTATGCTGACTTACTTTCTGAACCTGAAACTCACCACACTCTGTTTGCCTCAGGAATTTTGCTTCCCTCATTTTCTCTGCCTGGAACACTACCCTCACCTTATTGTATGATCTTATTACTGTTCAGGTCTCAGCTAGAATGTCATCTTCTCAGTTACCTCCCTAGCTCTGCACTCTAATGTAGCTCTACTCCCACATCCAGTTACTCCTCCCATTGACCATGTGGTTTGTTGTTGTTTCTCCTCAAAATGACAATATTTATATGTTTACATATTCATTACTTGTCTTCCCTAATAGACTATATGTTTCATGGGGGCATTCTCTCCCCATTTCACTGCTTTAGCCCCCCAAATCTAGAACTATGCACAGCACAGAGTAACTACGTAAAGCACACACTATGAAATTAATCAACTACGGTCTTGTTCAATGAATTCAATGAATGCAATCAGATCAGAACCATCAGCTATCAAGACCATTTAGAATAAATTTCTCATGCTATGGATGAATGGGAACTCGAGATAGAATGTGTCCAGATTGAATTCAGATTGACCCTATCTCAGGCCTAAGATACCTTGACATCCAGTTCATCTTTGTCTTGGTTGACTGTTGACTATTAGAACAGCCTTTTTGAAAGATTCCATTGATCAATAAGTGTAGGATGATCATAAAGCTAAGTGTAATAATTCCTTTACTGAGAATTTTTCACATCCTTTAATAAATTATTCATTGCAGAGAATCTATAAAAAACTGAAATATTTCATATCAACTTCCATGAAAACCTTATTTTTTTCTCTAATTAGTGTTCTCTATGCTTTCCAATCTTGTTCAACAAGTGCTGGAAAACAGAAATATCCAGCACTGTTACTTCCCCCCAGTCTTTTTTTTTTTTTTTTTTGTATTTTTCTGAAGCTGGAAACGGGGAGAGACAGTGACAGACTCCCGCATGTGCCCAACCGGGATCCACCCGGCATGCCCACCAGGGGGCGATGCTCTGCCCCTCCGGGGCATCGCTCTGTTGCGACCAGAGCCACTCTAGCACCTGGGGCAGAGGCCAAGGAGCCATCCCCAGTGCCTGGGCCATCTTTGCTCCAATGGAACCTTGCTGTGGGAGGGGAAGAGAGAGACAGAGAGGAAGGAGAGGGGGAGGGGTGGAGAAGCAGATGGGCACTTCTCCTGTGTGCCCTGGCCGGGAATCAAACCAGGGACTTCTGCACTTCAGGCCAACGCTCTACCACTGAGCCAACCGGCCAGGGCCCCCCCACAGTCTTTTTTTATGCCCCTGTGGCATTCTTACAGCATGCTATAAGGATCTTATTCCATCCTAACATCCCACAACATCCTTAGCTTTATGTTTGATCAGTAATAATGGAATATTAAAATTGCCCATTTTGGATCTGTTTCCTATATGACAGTAAGCTCATCAAAGTCAAGAAACATATTCAATTCACCTCTGTATTGCCGATGATTAATACTGCCAACACTATATTAAAAAAAAATTAATGTGTGTCTTGATTTTTTTCCACCACAAGACTTTTGCCCTGGACTGGAACAGTGTTTCACCAAGATGGGTTTTGGTTTACTCCCTCATTTCCTTTATATCTTAACTCACATGTCACTGATCAATAAATACCACTCCGACTAGTATATTTAAAATCGTAAACCTCCCCATTTGAACTTTCTGATCTCCCTTACCCTGTTCTATTTTCTTATAAAAAGCTTATAACATTCTAATATGCTGTATACAGTAATTTATAGAGTATACTTACTCTCTACCCCACTGCCACTATACAGTAAGCTCTAGAAAAGTAAAGATTTCTTTTTGCTTTTAATTAGTTATAGTCACTAATTATTATATAGTTATTAGCACCTAGAATGCTTAAATACTAGGTGGTCAAAATAAATTTGTTGAGCTAGAAAAATAAATTCATAAATTAATGAATAAAGCCTTACATGCCAAGCTCCATCTTAAGGCTCATCAGAGACAGGCCAGCTGACTAGCAGACCTTGCTGTGATCAAAGAAGATATTGGATATGCTCTTCTCCTAGTAAGGAGCTGAAGTTCAGGCCAGACATGTTGAAGAGCAGCACAAAACAAATAAAAGTTAACAGCCTCATATGGGAGAGGAGTTTGTCTTGCTTAATGACTTGGCAGCACAGCAAGCACGGGAGTGTTTGAAAAGATTTGAGACCTTATTTTTTGTTGACTCTTTGCTTCCACAACCCACAGAAGTCATGAGCAATATTTCCAAAGAATAGCAGAAAAATAAATCTGGTTGTGTTTAACCACCAGGAGGCAGAGTAAAGCAAAAATAAATGAAAGGAAAAATAAATTACCCTGGACTGATTTCCACAAAGGATTAAATCTATGCAGAAAGTAATAAAGTAGACTACCTTTACCTCTGACTATGTTCTACATATTCTTCAACTTGGGCTCAGAGGCTAAGGGACTTTGAAGATACTGTCAAAATGAGGCTTCACTGGGGTTGAGAAAAATAGAAATTAGAATTGAGCAACAGGCTTTATGTGATAGTTTAAGATTTTCCCTTAACTGAGCATTGAAAACAAGATATTGCCTAGTGGCAAGATGGTGATGGAGTAGGCAGACATACCAACTTCCACCTTCCAGAACCAAAGTGGATTACAACTTAATTTTAAGAACCATCATCTGCCTCAATGCCCCACTCATATTTCAGGCTGGGACCTACTCCTAATTTAGAGCTCTCTTTCCCTCTTTTGCCAATTTCTATTATGAATTTACCTTTGCCACTCAGCTTAGTGTATCCCAAGGTTCTCTTTACTATGCCACAGTCGCAGAGCTCCAGGGAAAAGCAACCTGATCTCATCTCTCCAGGCAGAGAAGAACAGAAGCTCCATCTCCACACATGTTGCAGATGGCTTTTCCAGTCTAGCTGAATCATTACCAGCTAGAAGCAGTGGTCATTGGGACTTGGATGTGAGCTGCAAAGTATAGAATTGTGACAACAATTCTAGTGCCATAAGGACTTTTCCTGGATGTGGACTTCTCCTGGACTCCTGCTCCTTGTGACAGCTCCTATGGTATGAACTGGGCTGGGTTGCATTTGCAGGGATTTGGAATGGTGTTGGTGCCAACTTGGACTTGATGAACATGTTAAGGACACTACTCTTTTATGGATTCTTGCTGTATTGGCAAAGAGTTTGCTTAAAGGCCTTAATCACTGTAAAAAAAAATAGAAGACTGGATAAAGAAGATGTGGCACAAATACACTATGGTATACTACTCAGCCATAAGAAATGATGACATCAGATCATTTACAACAAAATGGTGGGATCTTGATAACATTATACGGAGTGAAATAAGTAAATCAGAAAAAAACAAGAACTGCATGATTCTATACATTGGTGGGACATAGAAACGAGACTAAGAGATATGGACAAGAGTATGGTGGTAACGAGGGGGGGGAGGGAAGGAGGGAGAGGGGGAGGGGGAGGGGCACAAAGAAAACTAGATAGAAGGTGACAGAGGACAATCTGACTTTGGGCGATGGGTATGCAACAGAATTGAATGACAAGATAACCTGGACATGTTTTCTTTGAATATGTGTACCCTGATTTATTGATGTCACCCCATTAAAATTAATAAAAATTTATTTATAAAAAAAGAACCATCATCTGGAAAAACCAACTTTGGACTAACCTAAGAGGACTCTTTAAGCAAGGAACACTGAAGAAGCCACAGAGACTGGTAGGAAAAGTGGAAATGCGGAGAGGGCTGCCCAGCTCCCAGGTGCAAATGGCAGCCTGGAGGGACTCACGTGGCAAAAAGTGAGTTTAGCAGAGTGGGGAGGATCCTGGGCCCCAGGAACAAAGCCCCAGCCTGCAGCCCTAGAGACTAGAAGAGGTGTATGAACAGTATTTAGCTACAAAACAAGCCAGATTACTGTTTGTGAAAAAGAGAGAGATTTCTCAGACCCAGGATTCTTCTTAAAGGGACCATGCAGAAAACCTCTTTCACAACCACTCACCCCGGGCTCCAGGGGATGGGGAGAGATGAGAGGACCAGAGTAGCAAGAAGAGAGAAGGCACAGGGAGAAACACTTTGAGGGACAGCTATTCTAACCCCTAGGTTGAGTCACTCTCCAAATCTAAAGTGAATATTTCCCCTGGAACCAGAAATACCAAAAAAGAACCAGGACACCAGCCAAACAAGCTTTCCTGTGGCACTCAGAGCAGAGTCGCTTATTCAGGAATGTAGTATTGAGTGCTAGGGTCTGAGCAGCAGTGCCCCCACCCACACTGCTGAGGGCTCTCAGAAGGGTGAGCGGCAGTGGGACATGGAAGCTCAGTCCCATCAGTGGTGGTGGAAGCCAGGTCAGCCATGACTGAGGCCTGGTGTGAGCTCAGTTTCACCTAGCAGGGGCAGAAGGGGCACACAAAAGCTGTCCTACCCAGCTGTGGGCTGGGTGAGCAACAGCAGTACTGCCTGCAATCCAGCCAGCAGGGACAAGGCGAAAGCAAGAGAACTGGTGGAGAGTCATGGCTGAGCAGGGGCACGCAGCCCTGCCCAAGTGCTGGCACATGCAGTTGTCTGGAACACAGCCCGCCTACAGGGGCGGGCGAAAGCTGGGAATGGGCAGAGACCGTAGCTGAGCATAGATGTGCTGCCCCTCCTGCGGTGCCAAGGCTTCCGGCCCCAAAGGGAGCAGAGCCCCTCTCAAGGGGGGTAGGGCAAAGGCCAAGGCCTGCCAAGGCTTCTAGCCTGGGCATGTGAACACAACCCTGACCTTGGAAGAGAGGTAGAAACCACAGTGACTGCCATAGTGGGCCTGTGCTGGCAACACCCATACCCAAATGCCTGAGGCAGCTGCAGATGGGGTGGTGGGCTGCAGACAGACCACACCTAGGGAACACAGAGGCCACACCCACTGGACTCCTGTAGCCACACCCTTCTTATATACAGATAGAATGGGAAGGCAGGGAAATGCAACTCAAATGAATCAAGAGAAATCCTAAGAAAGGGACTTGAATGAGTCAGATATAAACAATTACCAGATGCAGAGTTTAAAATAATGATTGTTAGGATGCTCAAAGATCTTAGAACAACAATAGATGGACATAGCGAGCACCTAAATAAAGGGATAGCAAATATAAAAAAGGACATGAAAATAAAAAAGAATCAGTCAAAAATGACAAAGACAATATCAGAAATGAAGACTATGCCTGACCAGGCGGTGGCGCAGTGGATAGAGTATCAGACTAGGATGCCGAGGACCCAGGTTCAAGACCTGAAGTCACTAGCAGATGAGCATGGGCTCATCTGGCTTAAGCAAAAAGCTCACCAGCTTGGACCCAACGTTGCTGGCTCGAGCAAGAGATTACTTGGTCTGCTGAAGGCCCATGGTCATGGCACATATGATAAAGCAATCAATGAAGAACTAAAGTGTCACAAAGAAAAACTGATGATTGATGCTTCTCATCTCTCTCCGTTTCTGTCTGTCTGTCCCTGTCTACTATCCCTCTCTCTGACCCTGTAAAAAAAAACACACAAAAAAAAACAACAACAACAAAAGAAATGAAGACTACAATGGAGGGAATTAAAAGCAGGATGGATGCCTGACCAGGCGGTGGTGCAGTGGTTAGAATGTTGGACTGAGATGCTGAGGACCCAGGTTTGAGACCCCAAGGTCACTAGCTTGAGTGCGGGCTCATCTGGCTTAAGCAAAAGCTCACCAGCTTGGACCAAGGTCACTGGCTCGAGCAAGGAGTTACTCTGTCTGCTGAAGGCCCATAGTCAAGGCATATATGAGAAAGCAATCAATGAACAACTAAGGTGTCACAATGCACAACAAAAAACTAATGATTGATGCTTCTCATCTCTCCGTTCCTGTCTGTCTGTCCCTGTCTATCCCTCTCTCTGACTCTCTCTTTTTCTCTGTAAAAAAAAAAAAAAGCAGGATAGATGAAGCTGAGGATTGAATCAGTGAGTTAGAGGACAAGATAAATGAAGCATGGAAGCAGAGCAGCAAAAAGAAAAGAAACTCAAAAAGTCTGAGGAAACTCTCAGAGAGCTCTGTGACAACATGAAGAGAAATAACATCTGCATCATAGGGGTTCCTGAAGAAGAAGAGAAAGAACAAGGGATAGAAAGCTTGTTCAATCAAATCATAGCTGAAAACTTCCCTAAATTGATGCAGGAAAAAGTCACACAAGTTCAAGAAAAATAGAGAATTCCATTAAAGAGAAAACCAAAGAAATCCACACCAAGACAAATCATAATTAAAATACCAAAGCTAAAAGATAAAGAGAAAATATTAAAAGCTGCTAGAAAAAAAGACTATCACCTACAAAAGAGCCCCCATAAGGATGACATCTGACTTCTCAACAGAAACACTTGAGGCCAGAAGGGAATGGCAAAAAATATTCAAAGAAATGCAGTACAAGAGCCTACAACCAAGACTACTTTATCTAGCAAGGTTATCATTTAAAATTGAAGGAGAAATAAAAAGCTTCCCAGATCCCCCCCCCGATAAAAAATTATTACAACCAAGCCAATGCTGCAAGAAATGATGAGGGGCCAGCTGTAAACAGAACAAAGGGAGAAAAGATTATAATAAAAGAAGAAAATAGCTTTATTTTTATTTTTTATTTTTTATTTTTTATTTTATTTATTCATTTTTTTAGAGATGAGAGAGAGAGAGAGAGGAGAGACAGAGAGAGAGAGAGAAGGGGGAGGAGCTGGAAGCATCAACTTCCATATGTGCCTTGACCAGGCAAGCCCAGGGTTTCGAACCGGCGACCTCAGCATTTCCAGGTCGACGCTTTATCAACTGCACCACCACAGGTCAGGCCAGAAAATAACTTTAAAGAACAAAATGGCAATAAACAACTACATATCAATAATAACCTTAAATGTAAATGGATTAAATGATCCAATGAAAAGACATAGGGTTGCTGCGTGGATAAGAAAACAGAACCCATACATATGCTGTCTACAAGAGACACACCTTACAACAAAAGATGCACATAGACTGAGGGTAAAAGGATGGAAAAAAAATATTTCATGCAAATGGAAATGAAAAAAAAAGCTGGGGTAGCAATACTTATATCAGAGAAAATGGACTTTAAAACAAAAGTTATAGTGAGAGATAAAGAAGGTCACTACATAATGATAAAGGAAGCAATCCAACAGGAAGATATAACCATTATAAATATCTAGGCACCTAATATAGGAGCACCTAAATATATAAAGCACACTTTGATGGATATAAAGGGGAAATAAACAGCAATACTATAATAGTAGGGGATTTCAATGCCCCACTAACATCACTAGACAGATCTCAAGAAAGAAAATTAACAAAGAAACAGCAGACTTAAAGGACACACTAGATCAACTGGATTTAATAGATATGTTCAGAACCTTTTACCCTAAAGCAGCAGAATATACATTCTTTTCAAGTGCTCATGGTACATTTTGTAAGATAGACCACATGTTATGGCACAAAATATTATAAGAAAATATTATGAAGAACTGTATGCAAAAAAATTAAACAACCTAGGTGAAATGGATAAATTCCTTGAAACATATAATCTTTCAAAAATCAATCTGGAAGAATCAGAAAACCTAAACAGACCAATTACAACAAATGAGATCGAAACAGTTATCAAAAACTCCCAACAAACAAAAGTCCTGGGTCAAATGGCTTCACAGGTGAATTCTACCAAAGATTCAAAGAACTAACTACTATCCTTCTCAAACTATTTCAAAAAATTCAAGCAGAAGAAAGACTTCTAAGCTCCTTTTATGAGGTGAGCATAATTCTGATTCCTAAACCAGGCAAAGACAATACAGAGAAAGAAAATTATAGGCCAATTTCCCTGATAAATTTTGATGCTAAAATCCTCAACAAAATATTAGCAAACCGAATCCAGCAATACATGAAAATAATCATACATCATGATCAAGTGGGATTTATTCTGGGGAGGGAAGGCTGGTACAATATTCATAAATCAATCCATGTGATTCATCACATAAAGAAAAGGAAGGAGAAAAACCACATGATAATTTCAATAGATGCAAAAAAAGCATTTAATAAAATTCAGCACCCGCCTGACCTGTGGTGGCACAGTGGAAAAAAGCATTGACCTGGAATACTGAGGTCGCCGATTCAAATCCCTGGGCTTGCCTGGTCAAGGCACATATGGGAGTTGAAGCTTCCTGCTCCTCCCCTTCTTCTCTCTCTCTCTCTCTCTCTCTCTCTCTCTGTCCCTCTCCCCTCTAAAATGAATAAAAAATAAAAATAATTTTAAAAAATCCAGCACCCATTCATGATCAAAACTCTCAGCAAAGTGGGAATACAGGAAACATACCTCAACATGATAAAGGTCGTTTATGAAAAATCCATAACCAACATCATAATTAATGGGCAAAATTAAAAGCAATCCCCTTAAGATCAAGAACAAGACAGGAGTGCCTCCTTTCACCACTCTTATTCAACATAGTACTGGAAGTACTAGCTACAGAAATTAGACAAGAAGAAGAAATAAAAAGCATCTAAATTGGAATAGAAGAAATAAAACTATCATTATTTACAGATGATATGATACTGTATATAGAAAGCCCTAAAGTCTCAGTCAAAAAACTACTGGATTTGATAAATGAATTCAAAAAGGTGGCAGGGTATAAAATTAATACACAGAAATCAGAGGCATTTCTATACACAATGAACTGTCAGAAAGATAAATTAAGGAAACAATCCCCTTGACTATTGCAACAGAAAAAATAAAGTACCTAGGAATAAATTTAACCAGGGAGATTAAAGTCTTGTACTTGGAAATATACAAAACATTGATAGAAGAAATCAAGGAAGATAAAAACAAGTGGAAGCATATACCATGTTCATGGTTAGGAAAAATAAACATCATCAAAATGTCTATACTACCCAAAGCAATTTATAAATTCAGTGCAATACCAATTTAAATACCAATGACATACTTCAAAGATATAGACCACATATTTCAAAAATTTATATGGAACCAAAAAAGAACACGAATAGCCTCAACAACCTTGAAAAAGTAGAATAAAGTGGGAGGTATCACATTTTCCTGATATCAAGTTATACTACAAGGTCATTGTACTCAAAGCAGCTTGGTACTGGCATAAGAACAGGCATATAGTTAACTGAAACAGAACAGAGAACCCAGATATAAACTCACATCTTTATGGACAATTGATATTTGACAAAGAAGGTAAAAGCATACAATGGAGTAAAGACATTCTCTTTAACAATTGGTGTTAGGAAAATTGGACAGCTACCTGCAAAAAAAATGAAACTAGACTACCAACTTATACCAATCACAAAAATAAACTCAAAATGGATAAAAGACTTAAATGTAAGGTTTGAAACCATAAACATCTTAGAAGAAAATATAGGTAGTAAGCACTCCAACATCTCTTGCGGATTTAACTCCACGGGCAAGTGAAATAAAAGACAGAATAAACAAATAGGACTATATCAAACCAAAAAGCTTTTGTACAGCTAAAGACAATATGAACAGAATAATAAGACAAACCACACAATCCGAGAACATATTTGACAATACGACTGATAAGGGGTTAATAACCAAAATTTATAAAGAACTTGTAAAACTCAACACCAGAAAGACAAACAATCCAATCAAAAAATGGGCAAAAGAAATGAATAGACACTTCTCCAAAGAGGACATACCGATGTCCAATAGACAGATGAAAATATGTTCAACATCACTAATCATTAGAGAAATGCAAATTAAAACCACAATGAGATATTACCTCACACCAGTCAGAATGGCGCTCATTAACAGAACAACACACAATAGGTGCTGGCAAGGATGTGGAGAAAGGGGAATCCTCCTACACTGCTTATGGGAATGCAGACTGGTGCAGCCACTGTGGAAAACAGTATAGAGATTCCTCAAAAAATTTAAAAGGGAACTGCCTTTTGACCCAGCCATCCCACTTTTAGAAATATATCCCAAGAACACCATATCACTGATTCAAAAGAAGAAATGTACCCCCATGTTTATGGCAGCATTTTTCACAATAGCGAAGATCTGGAAACAGCCTAATTGTCTTTCAGTGGACGAGTGGATTAAAAAGCAGCATTGCATATATACAATGGAATACTATGGGGCCATGAAAAAGAAGGAAATCTTACCTTTGCAACAACATGGATGGACCTGGAAATAAGCCAGGCAGAGAAACAAAAATACCATATGACTTCACTTATTTGAGGAATCCAATGAACAATGTGAACTTAGGAAAGAATTAAGCCTGAAGGGAAGGGGGGAGGGTGGTGTCGGGGGGGCGGGGCAGAGAGATGTTGAGGGTAATATGGGGAAGGGGGAATGCAATCAGGGAAACACTAGAATCTATGTAAACACAATAAATTAAAAAAAAGGTATTGCCAATGTTGAGACATAACAGTAAGCAGGAAACAAAACGAGAAGCTAAATGAGTTACTTATTTACTTTTATTTTTTTGTATTTTTCCAAAATTGGAAACAGGGAGGCAGTCAGACAGACTCCCGCATGCGCCCGACCGGGATCCACCCAGCATGCCCACCAGGGGGCAATGCTCTGCCTATCTGGGGCCTCACTCTGCTGCAATCAGAGCCATTCTAGCGCCTGAGGCAGAGGCCACAGAGCCATCAGCACCCAGACAAACTTTGCTCCAGTGGAGCCTTGGCTGCGGGAGGGGAAGAGAGAGACAGAGAGGAAGGAGAGGAGGAGGGGTGCAGAAGCAGATGGGTACTTCTCCTGTGTGCCCTGGCCGGGAATCGAACCCGGGACTCCTGCACACCAGGCTGACGCTCTACCACTGAGCCAACTGGCCAGAGACGAGTTACTTATTTTTATAAGAAATGTTATAATGGTAAGAAAATAAAAACACTTTTTTTTGTATTTTTCTGAAGTTGGAAATGGGGAGGCAGTCAGACAGACTCCCGCATGCTCCCGACCCGGATCCACCCGGCATGCCCACCAGGGAGTGGGGGCAATGCTCCACCCATCCAGGGCATTGCTCTGTCGCGACCAGAGCCATTCTAGCGCCTGAGGCAGAGGCCACAGAGCCATCCTCAGCACCCAGGCCAACTTTGCTCCAATGGAACCTTGGCTGCGGGAGGGGAAGAGAGAGACAGAGAGGAAGGAGAGGGGGAGGGTTGGAGAAGCAGGTAGGTGCTTCCCTGTGTGTCCTGGCCGGAAATCGAACCCGGGACTTCCGCACGCCAGGCCGACGCTCTACCAATAAAAACATTTTTAACAAGTAAATCGTAATTAGTATTGTTATCAAAATGCCATGGTCTCCTCAGATCTCACCAGAAAATGGAAAAAAAAAACCCAAAAAACCTCTAGCAGAATTAACCTAGTCTTCATGGATAAAACACAGTTTACATTATATTTATTAACTTGGAAAAGAAAACATACTATTTTCTTGAGGCAGGTCTTACTGAGTGAAACTGAACTTTGTTTATTCAAGATTTGAGGCATCGTTATGGCACAAGGAGTAGAGCCACAGGGACCTAAGAAAAAGTTCATCCCAAGAAAAGAGAGGCAGGCTCCACCCTTGAAAAATTCACTCCATCATGATGCTCCATTTGGAAGCACAGTGTAATTGTGAATCTAGAGAAGTAAAGTAACTATCCATTGATGAGAACTTCTGCTAAGATTTTTTTACATGACTTTCTTTGTCTTTATTCTACCTGAACAAGGTGGTGTTCATCACCACTTTACAGATGAGAAAGCTGTGGTTACTGACCAGGGTAGATAGCCCATGGTCACACAGATAGCTATCGCTAGAATCAACTACCTTAGAAGTCAATTTGGTGCCAAAGTTCTCTTCCCTCCATACTAAGAGATAAAAAGGGCCAGAAAGGGCACTCCTCAGCAAGACAGCAGAGGCTGAACTGCAAAGGCCTCCATGTGCCATAAGGTAAGATTTCATGAATCCAGGTCTAAATCTCTGAGCCTTGTGGAAGGGCAAAGGAGACCTTCCCAGGCATGAGTGTGTGTGAGACTAGCATGCCGTCCCTACCAAGTAAGCCATGTTGGTAGAAGTTGCTAAAGTTATCCAAAGATATGTACGCACATACACAGGTGCTGTAAAAACTATCTCCTATTGACAACCCATTCCTTCCTTCTTTTTAAACTTACATTATTTTTCCACTGCAGCAAAAATAATAGAGGAATATTTCAAGAATTAATATGAAAACTGTATTTCTATCACAAAAAGGCAACTATTTATTTCTAGACTTTTTCTGTAATATTTTAAATATTTTTATCATACCATGCTATCTCGTCCTGCGTCTATTCAACATAGGACATAAATATTTTTTGCCATTAAAATTCTACAAGTTGGAAATGTTGAATAATTTTATACAAAAAAATTAAACAACTTTGTAAATGTAATTTTTACATCTAGGTATTTTATATCTAGGTCATAATTTTCTTAATTCCCTAAATGTTAGTCATTTAAATTATTTCCATTTTTTTCTATTATAAATGATTAATTCCTTTGACTTAAAACTTAACATTCTGCAATTATTCAAATGCCTTAGGAAGGCTGGAATATAAAATCTGATAATCCATCTGTACGTTGAAGAAGGCATTGGCCTTGTTTTCCTGGAAGCAGGTGTTGAAAGGATGGCAGTGAGAGAGCAGAAGGCACGGAGAGACTGACAGTGCACAGTGGGGCTCCCCTGAGGGGCAGGTGCACAGAGAGGGAGGTGGGACCTGCAAAGGCCACCTCCCAGTGCTAACCACTCTGACTGCACCGTCACACAGACCTCTGAATAAAGTATGAATGATTTAGCTGCCAAAGTATTCAGACCTCCTGAGTATAAAGCTTATCCTCCACTTTAGGAGAGGTATCTAGATTTTTCTGATACATGATGATAGAAGGATTGGATGGATAGATAGGAAAGATTCATAGATAGATAGACAGTCAAAAACTGACTCAGCCTCCATCAGAAATTATATCACCTTCCAGAGAAGTTATTTCCATAGTGAAAGTTCTAATTTGAAACATTCTTACAGAATATATTCACCTCTTGAAGATGTAGAGGAGACGTAGTACTTAAAGGACCAAAGAGATTGGGCTTAAGCTGTGACTGCAGCTTCGGAAAGCTTCCTGCTAAGAGGGAGTGTGAGTTTCAGGAGTACTTTTCTGAAAGAAGTCCACAGCCTTTTCTGAAGAAGCGACTGAACAGTGTTATTCTATGTCTGGTTTTAGGAGTGGAGAGGTATGAAGGGGGATGTTCAGAGACAAGGAAAAAGATTGGACGACCTTTCACAGAACTGTTATGTAACAAAGTATTTGTGAAGCCTCTAAGTTATACTCCTTTCCATTTAAACCTCCACGTAATTAAATTAAAATCAGCAATCCTAAACAATTTTAGTGTGTAATATGTGCTGACAAATGTCATTAAGAAGATGGCTGTAACAGATAGGGAAATATTTACTATGGCTCTTCCATCTGAATGTTATATTGTTAAGAAAACTCAACATTAACTTTTACTTTAATTATTCCAATGAAATTATTTCTCTAAATAGTTTTAAAACTATGGCCAGTACTACTTGAGAAATTTCTAAAATGCTTTTAATGAGGATATATTAACTTTATCAAGTTTCTACAGCCTGACCAGGCAGCAGTGCAATGGATAGAGTGTCAGACTAGGATGCAAAGGACCCAGTTTATAAACCCTGAGGTTGCCGGCTTGAGTGCAGGCTCATCTGGCTTGAGTGTGGGCTCACCAACTTGAGAGTGGGGTGGCTGGCTTGAGCATGGGATCATAAACATGACTCCATGTTGCTGGCTTGAAGCCCAAGGTTGCTGGCTTAAACCCACGGTCTCTGGCTTGAGCAAGGAATCATTCATTCTATTGCACCCTGCCCCCCTCGGTCAAGGCACATATGAGAAAGCAATCAATGAACAACTAAGAAGACTAAGAGCCTAAGCAGCAACTAAAAAGACTAAGCAGTGAAGAGCTGATGCTTTTCATCTCTCTCCCTTCCTGCCTGTCTGTCCCTCTCTCTGTCTCTCTATCTTTGTCACAAAAAAATATGTTTCTACAAAACATCCTAGGTATAAATATACATTTTATTGTTAATACTACTGGTGTATCAATCTCTTCTAACATTTTAAGATATGTATACCAAACTTCGAATGATTTTTTTGTTGAGTTCTGAGTAGATGACAACACTTTGAGATTTTTCATGACAGTTCTAATTACATATATTTCATGTCATTGTCCTTCCACACCATTAAATTGTCCTAGATATGTCAATATAATGGTGTCAAAACTACTCTTAGTAGATTGCTCTCCATACCTGGAAATGACACAAAAATCCTTTGTCAGACCATAGCTGATATTTTATTTGGAAAATATCTTCATTATCAGTCTTAAAAAAAAAGATGAATTGGTGATATATGCTTTGAAAAATATGTTCCATATTCTGTCTATCAATCAAACTTTAAGTTTCTACCTCTATTGTATTTTAGTATTTTTTAAAAAATGAAATATTTTATATTGACAATATATGGTATGCAGTTAATAATTATAAATTCTTGAAATCATTACCTGTAAAATAGGCATGATTATCATAATAATATTACTGATAACTTAATATAAACAGTTATTGTTCTGAGCTATTCATCTGCTATCATTATATCACTATGCTTTTGAAGACTAAGTATAATATTGTATATGAGAGTTCTCAATTTATCCACACTTGTATGGAGTTATTTCACAAATATTTATGGATTACTTTCTTTGTTCCAGGCACTGCATGATGTACTGAATATGTAGTAGAGAACAAAGTAGATCTATGATCTCTGTGCACACAAAACATACAGTCCATCCAAGATGCCATTGAAGCTGAAATAGGACAAAGGCGTAAAAATTACCTGAGCAGAGAGAAAGCAGAGGGGGAGGCAAGGAGAAGGAACAGCAAGTAGAAAGATCCTGAGCAAAGGGAGCCCTTGGAATATTTAACAACTGAAAGAAAGTGAGTTTGATAAAATAAAATGAGTCAAAAGGTGAGTGCCTGAGAATGGAAAGCGCCAGATTAGACAAGGTCTATAGGCTTTATCAGTAGCTTAAGTTTTATTTTAAGGTTTTGGGGAAAGAATTTAGTTTCCATCATAGTTGTGAAATAATAAAATGTATAGTTTACAGACATTACTGGCTGCTCTATGCTCATTAATAGTTGTTCTTTATTATTAAAGTATTGTTGAAATACAATATTATATTAAGAACTAAAAAAGAGAGAGAACAAAACCAAAAGTTAGTAGGAGGAACCAAATAATAAAAGTCAGAGCAGAAACAAAGACTAAATAACAATAGAAAAAATTAATTAAATTAAGAGCTGGTTCTTTTAAAGATAAACTAAATAGATAAGCCTTTGCTAGATGCATCAAAGCAAAAAAGACAAGAGTACCCAAATAATAAAATCAGAAATGAAAGAGAAGTTACAGCCAATACCATGGAAATGTAAAGTATTATAAGAGATTACTATCAACAATTACATGTCAACACATTGGGCAACATAGAAGAAATTTTCTCCTTCTGAAGGACAAAGAAGAGGGTAGCTGTGTAGCTCATATTCCCTTTGATCAGTATATGCGACTCATGTGATTAAGGAGCCATGAAAGAAGTGACATGGAACACTTACAGGCCCAGGCACAGAGATGGGTTCTCCACGTGTTCTTTTCTCTTACCCCAGCTGGCATGAAAGCATGTGTTCCATGTGGCTCATCTACCAGAAGTTGAGACTCTCAACTTTCCTGAACTTGGACCTTTCCTGACTGTGAGAAGAAATACCTCCCATCTCCCTCATCTGTTACCCACTAATCCACATGAGACTGCAGCATGAGGAAAATAAACTATGGTCTGTTAGTGACCCTGAGATTCCTGTGCTACTTTGTTACCTCCAGCTAGCCTTACTTATCCTCACTAACACATGAGGATAATCGCCTTCAGTGTGATAGGTGTGAGAGACAATAAAGTAACAGATATATGAATACATATCACAGTAGCCAGGACACAGTGGTTTGCTATGAAAATGGTTGCTCAAAACTATTAATTACTATTAGCTGTTTTGATTCTGGTCTCAACTCTGTTATTGATTAGCTTGCCGGACTTCAGTGACTAGATGTCCAAAGCTCCATTTGCTCTCTGCTAGATCTCCAAACATCTCACAAACTAGAATTCTAAACTGATAGGGTAAAGAATGCAGGGGAGTCTCGGTAGCTGGCAAATCTGGGACACTTGTTCTCCTTCTTTCATCAAGCAGAGTAAGCACAGTCTTTGGATACCAGGTCAGTGGACAAATGGCCCAAGGAGCCAGGCCACTAATATTCATGGAAGAGGCTCTTCTTTGCATAAAAAAAAAGTGAAACACTTCAGAATTATTCCAAGGCCACCAAAAAAATCCTTAATTTCCCTCTGGAAATTTACAAGCCTAGCAGATAACATGAGGAAAGAATGACACTGGTTATTCTGGTTAATGTGGTTACTGGGTCAAACACCACTGCCCAAGAATTTTCCAGTTTGTATCATCCTCTTCTGGGAACCCAGGTGAATCTGAAAATCTCCTGATCCACTGACTCAAACTTCCAAATGTGAGGTGGTTTGGGCTTTATGTTCTGAGCATTTCCGTGTACAGGCAGTGCACATAATCCATTTACATGACAACATGCCTCAGAAAACCTTGGTGCTGGCTCAAATGCGGCAACTAACTAGCTCTGTGATTCTGAACAAATAATTCAACATCCTCCGCAGCTTGGGATACTCATGTGTAAAATAGTAGTAATAATACCCACCTTATGAACCTCTTGGGGTTATCATAATAATCAAATGAGAGGTAATAGAAGTGAATGTCTTTTGTAAGCATACTTTGCCCCATAGATGCATTTGCAAATCATTGATGCACTGCTGTTATTATTGCTATTATAATATTTCCTGCTCTCAGATGTTTCATCTCGAGGGTCCTTCCTTGTATACATCAGAGACAAATAAAGTCTCTTTTTTCCCCTCTCTGTTTGATTCATGGTGTTGACTACAAAGGGAGTTTGCCACCTTGAAAATGTAAACAACCTATTTCCACAGAGATGATTTTCCTTACATAGAAAGAAACAACTGTTTATTTTTCTTCTGCATGCACATGAATTTCTGACCTCCCAAGATATCCTAACTTCTTTATCTCTATAATCAGTTTACTTTCGTAGGTGCTTGGTATTTTCTGAATAAACTTACTAAAGAAAATATATATTCCTCAGATCTCACAGGAGTCTAATCTATGGTTTTTACCCAACTCGCAAACCCAGGAGAAGTGGTTGAAATTAAAAAAGCAAAGAAAATAGGAGACAATAGTGTATAACACAAGCACACACCTACCGCACACTATGAGGTCAATTAGGTGGTGGGAGTGAAGGGCCACCTGTCCTTTGTACAGTGTCTTTGTTCAATAGCTTAATCAGAACTCTACCCACATCCCCCCTTCTTAGGTAGCTTCAATCTCTGGGGTAATAACCTTTTCAGGCATTCAGAGTCCTGTCTAGTATTGCAACTGCTTTCAAGGATGTATTTGAAATTACTAGTTAAAACCTTAGATGAACTTATTGAAAGCTTATGACAGCACACCTATCTCATGGACAACAGAAAAGTATGTGTGTGGTTTGACAGGGAGATTTTAAAATAGAAATTTTATAGTATTATAGAGTTCTAAACAAATATCTATAAAAGTTTTATAATTATAGCCCAAAGAGGTCAAACAGAAATAGATCAAAATCATTTCAATCCCAGGCCAGTGAGGAAATTAAAAAAAAATGGCTCCAATAATTACGGACATAAGTAAAATATCACCTTAAGGAGAAAAATACATCTGTTGGCAGCCCAATTGTAGCAGGAAGCATTCCCCCACGTGTCAGACAATATGCAGTGTAACAGTACATGCGGGATACAAACTACAACCGCTCTAATAGGACAGGGAGGTTCTGGCAGGTCATGTCAATATAGGTTTACACTATAGGATGGGGCAGAGATTCCTTGAGGTACCCAAACTAGTCTTAAAGGATATCTCCAGAAGAGAAAAGGCAAGGAGTGTGCACCAAGCTGAGAGATAACATTTAGAAAGGCACAGCTGCGTGAAATGTCTCACTGTCTGCCCTGGAAGTACATGGGCAACGTGCAGTCATATTTAAAACACCATGTTCCAGGCAGGCAAGAGTGAAAAACAAGACTGCAGAGACTCACAGGGGAGGGTCCTTCTTGGGCTCTCTCCGTGCTGCTTTGAATTTGGACTTTACTTGTTTTTTTCATTAAAAGATGTTACTTATTGACTTTAGAGAGAAGAGAAAGAGAAGAGGAGAAAAGCAGGAAGCATCAGCTCATAGTAGTTGCTTCTCATATGTGCCTTGACTGGGCAAGTCCAGGGTTTCAAACCAGAAACCTCAGCATTCCAGGTTTGCGCTTTATCCACAGTGCCACCACAGGTCAGGCTGAAATTTGGACTTTATTAAAGCAATAATAATTCATTGAGAGTTTTACAAAAAGAAAATAACATGATCCTATTTGCATTTCAGAAAATTCAGTCTGGCAGAAGGGATTTGAAGGGTGTGCTGCAGGGAAAACACAGGAATTGATGAAGTTTATTCGTACCTTGGAACCCGGGAAATAAAGACTGCGCACTGGCCCAGCCCACATCACAAATCTAGACCTCTGTTAGCCTTCACTCACAGGAAATGCCTCACTGTCAAGGAAACCTAACAATGCACCAGTTGCAGTTGCAATCCCTCAACCTGGCTTTAGCTAATTTATTTTACCCTAGAAAATAGAACCTCTGGCTTTATAAAGAAATTCCCCACTTCCTAGCCAATCATACCCTGCATCCATGTTGCCTCTTAAAATCTCTATAAACACACTCTTGTCCCAAATCAGAAAATACTTGTTGAATGGGTGAGGGTTTAACATTAAAATGACACCAGCTGAGTTATGGGTTAAGACAGAAGATTGGCATATGAGTTTCATGTTGTTATCTCATGAAACCACACTACATTTATAGTAAATGTATTTTGTTTATAAAGTCTTAAAACCACACAAAGGGAACAACAAGAAAAGAGATAATAGCAACAACACTTTGGAAGCTGAAAAGCAGATGAGAAAGAGGTAACAGAAGAAATGAGAAAGGTGAATTGAAAGCCAGTATTGGGGATAAGTGAGAACCCACACAAAGTACATCATAGAATCTGCAATGAAGAAGAAAAGAACCCAGTTCTAAGCAGCCTTGGAATGCGGGGTTAGGGGTGAGGTGGCATTGGGGCAGAAAGGGTCTGAAGTCAGGAGCAGGTGTGGGTGAGGATGTTTGCTAATCAAGTCGAGCACTACTTGCCATTCTTTCCAGCCTCATTGTATTGAGAGATTATTCTACACTATTAAATATTTGAAGCTTATTTCCTCTCCCCCAATTAAAACAAAAAGAAAAAAATGTAAAACAGAGGGTCTCTGGGGATACCAGGTACAGTTGAAGGAGGGTATACCAAACTAAAAACAAAGGACAAAAGAGACTGTGCACAAAAGTGCTGGCTTGCATGTATACTAAGTACCCGCAAGAGCCCTGGCACTCAGACTTCTGCTGCTACGTGAGGAAATGTTTTCTAGGAAACCTGGCCCACACAGAAAGCATTCCCACAGACATTCGGCATTCAAAACTTGACAACCTACCAAGAAATGAAAACATCACAAAACCTGTATAGTACCTGTCTTACTCAGAAACAAGCAACTAGGTTCACCATATAGCAAATTTAAAGGAAAGCCTCTAACTTAGAGAAGGCCCTCTAACGTGTAATACCGAGACCAAAGTGACAAACAGAATTAAAGCAACTTGGGAGGAAATAGAGACCATGATAAAAAGAGAAGATAAAGAAAGGAAAAGAAATAATTATTTATAGTCTCAGAAAAGACAATGCAGGCATGAAAAGAAATAGAGAAATATATAAAAAAAACCATGCATATAATTTAACAATAGGATTTTGGAACTTCAAGAAACACAGATAAATGAAATGGAAATCTAAACAGAAGAGTTATAAGATAACCTTAAGGGAATATACTAGCAAGTAGAGCAAAACGAGAGACAGAAAAGTGAAAAATTAGTTGACAACATCCAAATAGTAGATATTCCAGAAAAAGGGATTATGGAAAACAGAGGGAGAAATGCATCAGGAAAATAATTCAGGAAAGTTTTTTGAAAATGGATGATAATTCTTTCTTTAGATTTAAAGGATTTAGTGAGGGTCCAGTACAGGGAATCACAACACTCTATAAGCTTCAAAAGAGGGGTAAAGATTAGACTTACACAAAGGACAGAGATCCAGATGTCTCAGGCTTTTCTTAACAATAACCCTGCATGCAAGAAATATTGTCTTTAACATTCTGAAGGAAAGTGATTCCTAAACTAAAATCTATACCTAAACAAAGTAGAAATTACTATGGTGTTATATTATTTTCAAAGATGCAAGCTTTAAAAATGTATCTCTCTCTTACTTTTTCTCAGGAAATTACTGGAATATGAGTTCTGTCTTCTTGAACTGAGAGAGAGAAGGTGGGGGGAGGGAGGGAGGAATGGAAGAAAGAGAGAGAAAGAGACTCTAATCTCCCCCAAAAAACAAAAAACTCCCACAAAAAACAACACCAACATGGGATAGAAGTTATCCGACACAGGAGAAAGGATGAGAGAATCTATTGGGAAATCAAAAGCTGTTACCTCAGTAGGACAGCTGTGCAGCAGATTTAGGGGCTACCAGCAGATTTAGATCAGCACGCCCCAAGAGACAGACACCCTGAGGGCTTTCATCACTGTGATTCCAATGCCATCCTGTGTACTTTCACCAGAGAATAAAATGCCCAGGTAAGCCTGGCCCTTATTCATAGCTGGTCTTGGTTTGTCTCAACAGTATGCTGATAAATTTCTCACTCTTCACTCTGCCTTGCCTCATGTGTCAATGAAGGCACATATTTTGCTTCCCAGAAACATTCACCTTGGATTCACTCCTGAGAGCTATAGATAGGGCATAATGAGTTCAGAAGCAGGACACACTGAGCCACGCACTCCTGTGGTCAGGCTCCTGTACTATGTCTAGTACATGGTCAATCCTGCCATGATAAATCTACATGAGTTCTCAGATTCTGTTTATATCTTCTCTAGGAGCCTTCATGTAATAATGGCCACATTGGCCTTTCCTCATGCAGCTACTGCAATGTCAGTACTAACCTAAATATTGTTACAGATACATATAATATCACAAATAAAAGAAAGGAAATAGTTAACCAAAGTCAGGGTCATGAGTACTTCTGGAGGGTAGAACAAGGAGTATATCAAGGACAGGCACACAGGGACCTTCCAAACCACTGGTTATATTCTAATTCTTAAGCTGGATAATGAATGGATAAGTGATTGCTTTATTGTTTATAAACTGTGCATGTGTTTTATACATTTTTCCATCTATACAATATATAACACAATCTGTAGAAGTAAAAATAAACAACACATACTTTTCAAAACTCTTTGCTTTTAGACCTATATTCCATGAACCTCTATTTATTTTTATTTTACATACTAGAGCAAATATTTATTTGGTCACCATCATCAAGAAAGAAGTTACGTGTGACATAGCAACATCTTTTAGAACTCTTCATAGAGATTCTCAAAGACAGAAATATTTAGGGAAGGCTTCTAAGAGTGTGTCAGGTCCAATATGAAGGAAGTTAGAGTGTTGTTGTCTCCTCCATGCCAGTATCTGATGCTACTTAGTCCTCTGGAGACAGCTTACAATATTATAGGAGCCCAACAAATATCAAAAGACTGGATGAATGTTTGATAAAATTCATTCCAGTCTGTAACACAAATGCAGTCTTCTCTACTGCTATAAATAGCTGGTTTCCACACTTCACATTGTAGACTATCTTTGTCTTCTGCTTTACAGAATTATTGAATGAAGAGACTTCTCTAATGAGGTTTTAATTAAATCATGTCTGTTTTTAATCAATTGACAGAAGTAAATGATTTTTTAATACTTATTCACATAATAAAAAACTGTATAATATAGATTCCCCAGTACCTCTCATTGGTCATCAGTGGTTTTCTCACTATATATCTAGATTTGATGATCCGAAAGAATATTTTCTTGTTTTGCTGAGTTTGCAGAATATAAGAATTAATACTCTAATTATGTTTTTAATGTTTCTTTGTGTTTGTTTTTGCTATCTTTTTAGACAGCGAACTTCCACAGATGCTTCTGCCATATTCGTGATATGGAACTGATGAGCTGAGGTCAGCAGATTGGCTTGGAGGACACCCTAGAAGGGATCTGAGTGGCTGAGTTATTGGCTTGTTCTCTGAGGTGTCACTGTGGATGCTCATGAGAAATGAAATTCCAACTCGTGGACCTGAGAGCAGGTGCTTGTTTTGAAGGAGCCCCTTTTCTCTGACTGGGGACTACATTTATTCTCAACCTCCTGAAGTCAGTTTCAGTTTAACTCACAATGGAGTTTTTAGATAATCATAGAAGGCTACCTCCACTGTTTTTGCTGCCTCAGTCAAATGTTCTTTATTTTACTTCTGTTTTTGTCACTCAGGTTGGCTTTAGCCAGTGATACTTTAAAAAAGTTATCCATCCAATATCTATTTATAAAATGACATGCATGCGTGAGAACTGTATGAAGTGTTACAGATAGCCTGACCAGGCAGTGGCACAGTGGATAGAGTGTAGGACTGTGATGTGGAGGACCCAGGTTCAAGACTCTGAGGTCGCCAGCTTGAGCGCAGGCTCACCTGGTTTGAGCAAAGCTCACCAGTTTGAATCCAAAGTCACTGGCTTGAGCAAGGGGTTACTCGGTCCACTGAAGGCCCACGGTCAAGGTACATATGAGAAAGCAATCAATGAACAACTAAGATGTCGCAACAAAAAACTAATAATTGATGCTTCTCATCTCTCTCCGTTCCTGTTTGTCTGCCCCTACTATCCCTCTCTCTGACTCTGTCTCTGTAATAAATAAATAAATAAATAAATAAATAAAAGTGCTACAGATAAGATAATGGAAAACACACACAGAATACTCCCCCTCACACTCAAACTTATTTGACGTTAATAAACCAAATGCATAAACATAAAATCATCTTCTATAACAAGTGGTTGGAAGTAAACATATAAACCTACATCCTAAACACATCCTATAAGATATTAACTGGAGAATCCAGTTCCTATGGCTACTGTGGAATGAAGTTTCAAGACATAGCTTTCCCAAAAAAGGAAACAATGTAAAATTTCAGGTGAGGGAAGGGAGGGGGCAAGAAAAGAGAAAGTTGTGAAGAGGGAAAAGAATTCAGGAGGACACTTAAAGCGAGAGATCAAGTGGCGATTTCAAGACACTGTGAACAGCAGGGTTCGAGCCCAGGGGAGCGGGATGAAGTAATAACAGAGACAGAGGCAGGGCCCAGGTCATACAGGCTGCAGGCCACATTCAAGTCATTTCTATCTTCTCTTAAGAGCAGCAAGAAGCCTTTGAGGGGTTTTATTCAGGGAAATAACTTAGTAAATTTGCACTTAAAAGATCACTCTGTCTGTGATATGAAGAAGTTCTGAAGTGGGCAAAGCAAGTGTGAGGGAAATAATAGGTCATTTACAGTTCTGCAAGAAAAGTGAGAGCTTACTCAATGAGCTTTGCCTGAAGAAAATGTAGAAAAGGCATCATTTACAATGGTTGCAATGATAGGAGCAAAATTCAGGAGTTAAAAAGAATAGCAAGCCATTGATACCCCTCAGTCTGAAAGGACAAAGGGCACAGAAGTTTATCAGAGCCTGGGAGAAGTCAGAGCAGATATGGGGTCAGCTGACAGAGCAGGGGATAAAGATACGTTATAATCTCTCTCCTTCCTAAAGCCACTCTATTGCCAAAGCATCCCCACCAGACCTACAGGGAGGGCATAGGCTAAGGTCACGGCATGGCACATGGCACATGGCATGGCATAATGGCCAAGAATGGATCTAGGGAGAGGGGTGCACATAATGACTTGCTAGCAGGTTCCTACAGTTGTCCACATTTAAAATTGGATAGAGTAAATGGTTTGGAGAGATTTTTTTTTCAGAGTCAGAGAGAGGGATAGATAAGGACAGGCAGGAATGGAGAGAAATGAGAAGCATCAATCATTAGTTTTTTGTTGCAACACCTTAGTTGTTCATTGATTGCTTTCTCATATGTGCTTTGACCGGGAAGCTACAGCAGACAGAATAACCCCTTGCTCGAGCCAGTGACCTCGGGTTCAAGCTGGCTGGTGAGCTTTGCTCAAACCAGACAAGCCCATGCTCAAGCTGGCAACCTTGGGGTCTTGAACCTGGGTCCTTGGCATCCCAGTCTGATGCTCTATCCACTGCACCACTGCCTGGTCAGGCTGGTTTGGAGAGATTTTTAATAGGAAAAATCAATAGCCTTTGATGATATATTATTTGTGGGGGGTGAGGAAGAAGAAAGAGGGAAAAGACTTCTTCTCGGATTCTCCCTGGTACAATGATGATGCTATGAGACAGATAAGGATGGTCTTCACAAAGATGATATATCCTACAGGAGTAAAGGGGAAGATGTAGTGGTGGTAAGAAGTAAGTTTGACTCACATCATGTTGAATTTGAGACCTTCTAGTATGGATGCTAAATAATCTTTTGGTAGTGTCTATTCCACATGGACCATAAAACCATAGTGAGTTCCACAGGTGTGACCCTTGATCATGGCCAATCATCTCACAAATCCAGGGCATCAGTTACAAGGGGCACTGGCAGTGAGAACATGGATATATTAGCACATTACCTGTGCTGACCCTCATTCTAGCATTTGAATTGAGCATCCAGCTACAGCTAGGCAGTTCATCCCTCACCTAAGACCAGGGGAAGAGTAGCTAGGCCTAATACCAAGAACACTCACTCCAACAAAGTGGTTGAAAGTTGGTTTTTGATGGTACTATGCCTGAGGAGATAGTCCTAAGCACTTTTGACTGACTATTTGGACATTAAAAGTAATCTCTTGTCTATGAAACCCATTGGCTTGTATTTTCATGAGATCACAGACTGATCCATTAGCTGGTGTTTCCTCTGTAGCCACTTCTCTGCAGCGCTGGTGCTGCATGTTTGGGAAGTGGCTGTTCCATTGCCCACACCCTGGAGGGGTTGGGGGTATGGGAGTGATGATGCTGAATGTGCTTCTCCTTTCTTATGTTCATCTTCAAAGAAGTTCCTGCTTTCCATCCTACCCTCCATTTTCCCTTCCTAAGCCTTTACCTCTTTACTGTTTGAGATTATTTTCTGATTGTTGGTCCTCTAACTAGGACCTCCTGTATATATCCAGACTTTTTGCTAGTATCTTTTTAGGTCCTGTTGCCCCAGAATATAATGTCCTTGTTTTTCTGTGTGATATGATGTCAGTATAATATAGCTTGATATACTGACTGTTTGCTTATAATTCAGAGACTAAACTAATACAAAATTTTCATGATTTATAAAAAAAAAATTCACATGGGATTTTCCTACCCTTCTATCTTCCCATTGTGCAAATGCAGGACATTAGGAAATAACCCCATTTAGTTCATACTTTGATTACAGGCAGATTGGTAGGACATGATATGTTGCTTAAATGCTGTAAATCTAAGGATTCTGGGTTTTAGGAAGCTCAAGTCTTTATTGAGATGGGGGAAAGGCATTATTGAAAAACTACCTGGTTGAAAAGAAATGCTTCCAAGATTTAGTGACCCACATTTTACACAGGGCTGATCATAGGGTCGGCAATCAGTAAACTCTTTTCTAAAGATTGATCTTACAATCATAACTCTACCTCATTTCATGGTAGAACTATGATAGAGGTGATCACAGAGACCAAAGGAGGTCCTGAGAAGGGGGTCAAACTAAGGACAGAGGAGCATAGATACTGGATCATTTCCCATAATAAACATTTCAAAAAGTAGGCAAATGATATGACATGAAAAAAGTCATGTTATAGGAAAAATGAATAGCCACCTATAGTTTGAGAAAAATAACTGTAATGGTATAACTGAAAATAATACCCATTCATCTCTGAGACATATAGGCACATAAAAATGTTTTCCATAGGACATCTTAGATTTTCACCACACTTATACCTATATCATGCAACTAGTGCTATGGTAGCATTTTCCAAATTGTTTGTGATTTTAATCCTCTTCCCAACATGAAGAATCCATGCAGAGATTGTGAAATGAAAACAAGGTCATATAAAAGTTCCCAATAAACCCACCATCTTGACTA
This sequence comes from Saccopteryx bilineata, assembly GCF_036850765.1. NCBI lineage: Eukaryota > Metazoa > Chordata > Mammalia > Chiroptera > Emballonuridae > Saccopteryx > Saccopteryx bilineata. The sequence goes on along the minus strand of NC_089494.1, from coordinate 109,729,399 downwards.
TTCTTGTGTAACCTTTCTTACCATGGGGTTTTGGAAACCTGTGTTGCTATGTTAACCAGTTTCACCCCAGTAAATTTAAAAAAAAGAACTTTTGGAAAAAAAAATTTTCTCCTAGATCATAATATGTTTGAAAGTAGATATCTCTATAGTATGCATCATGATGATAAATAAAAGGCTATTTCAGAAAGAATAAAAATACAAAATAAAAACAGTAAGGGGGACCAATGAGAGGCCCATATTTTCTGGTTGACTAATATAAACAATTCCGCTTTGGAGATTTTACACAACAATATAACTGATGTTGAGGAACCCAACTTAAGGCGTATAAGTCAGCTGTCCTCTTGGCTGGCATACCAACCAATGGCCCAGAAATGATGAATAAGCATGGCTCACGATCAGATTACTATCACAGTTTGCCAAACAGCATTTCTGTCATGCAATAAAATAAGACTTTGTTTTCAGTGTCAGGCATGATTAAGTTAAATGTGTGAAAATCCCTAACCTTATCTATTTTCTTGTATTATGCTCATATTTCTCATGATTTTTCAGCAACTTATTCATGCTTCGAATAGAGGAAGACATCTGAAAGAACAAGCTATGGTTTAGAATCAGAATGTAGGCAGGGAGACAGGGAGCAAGGGAAGATGGAGGATGCGAGAGAGCGATGGGCTAAGGAGTTTGCCTTCTTCTCATGTTTGACTATTAGCCAAATAAAGGCAGTTCCATGGAGATGAATACAAAATTATACTGCTGAAGTCAGCTTGAGAAAAACTTCAGTTAACTACTTTCATTTACAGAACAAGTGGAGATTCAATGCAATGGCATTGCCTTGTCCAAAAATCATAGTAAGTGATATAAAAAGTGGAATCTCAACTACTTCATTCTGAAACCAGGTCTCTTTCACTTGGTCTTCTACAAGCTTTACCACCTCTAAGCCTCAATGTCCTCCTCTATAAGATGTGTCTCATAGGATTGTTGTTGAAATTGTATGTTTATAATACATGTAAATTCCTTACCATGTAGTATCCAATAAATATTAGCTATTATCATTGTACTATACACCTAACATTTTAACACATCCTTTACTTCAATATTATTTTTTTAGAATTAAAAATAATTTTTATTGATTAATTTTAGCCAGAAAAGAAGGGAGAGAGAGGAAAAACAACAACAACATTGAGCTGGTCCTGTATGTGGCCTAACTGGGATCAAACCTGCAACCTCTGTGCTTTGGCTTGATGCCCTAGCCAACAGAACTATCTAGCCATGGCTACTGCAGTATATTATGAGCTGACCTCATGTGAAGTCAGCAGACAAATGTACTGTATGAGCCAAATGTACTAAAATGTGTACTTTACCAAATACACACATATTTTCCAATAAGATGCCTAAAATCACTCTCTTAAAAGGGATTTTTCTTTGCATTAAGCACCACTTTCTTTCCAAAAAGCATCTCTGCAATGGGAACATGCTTAAATTAATGTGCTGATATTTGTGTTTATGAATTTAATATATATTTTTTCTAGTAAAGTATGGAGCAAGACAAGATAAAGTGTCTAGAGTCCTAGAAAGTGAGTTAAATATTTTAGGACCACCTCGAAAGGGGGAGGGTGAGCTCGTGCTAATATAGCAGCAAACCTCCCACACGTGTGAGGACACTGCCCTTCTCCAGCAGGGCCCGCCACGCTGCGCCCCACGTCCCTCTCCTGCCCAGCCTTCACCACGCCACAAGTGAGGCAATGCTCAATGCTGGAAGACCACGTTTGAGGGAAAATGTTGTAAAGGAACAGAATCTCAAGAGAAGAAAAAGGATTAAAGGAATTTATAAGTCATATAAAATGAGAACTAGTATATATTAAGAAAAAAAAAAGGTTGGGGTGGGGAGAGATAAGCAGGATGGACATGACTACCTGGCTGGAATGTTGGAAGGATCACTGCACACGGGCACCACAAACCCTTTCAGGATGCCAGGGCAATCACTCACCCCTTTCTCTAAATCCACTGTAGTCTTTCTTTGCTGGTATTTATTACAGCAAAATCTTATTGACTATGTTTTGTGTTTGTTTGTTTTTCTTATTAGATTTTAAGCTCCTTGAGAACTGGGACCATGTCTTCTTTATTCTCACTTTTAAAATAGCACTTGGCATGTAAATCTGTTTGTTGAATGAACAAAAAATCTGTTCTGCAAAACATTAAGTACCATATCTAATACCATGAATGAAATTCACAGAGGGAGATTAGCAGGAAAACGTCCTTGGTGTTTAGATTCACATAGCACTTTATATTAGCAGTTCATGGAGAAAGAACCATGGGGGCTCTTCCATAAGGAATGCGTGACCCTGCACTTGACTGGAAGGTTACATTTATGATTGTTAAATTTAGTTCAGGTTTGTAATATTTTACTTGGAATAAACAGCCCCTAACTGGCCTCTCTGATATTTTCTTTTTTAATCCACTCTTCACATTTCTTTAAAATTATCATGCTAAAGCACAAATGGCATCACTTACATTTCTTGAACAACTGCTGGGTCTCATTGCCAACACCAGCATTTGCTAAAGAATGTTATTGTTATTATTGTTGTTATTATTATTTGTAGAATACCAATCCCTTGGGACAGTCAGCAGTTAATGGGTCCCACAGAAAATAAATTTTCAAAATGCCACAATCTAGTACTCTAGACTCACAGCTCTTAGCATATGCTATGGAGATATTGGTGTATCTCCAATAAAAGGCAATTACAAATTGGTTTCTAGTCTCTTTTTAACCCAAGACAATGCTTTCTTTTTATTTCAACATCAACCACATTGTGTCCTAATTTCTCACCTATTGTTTGTGGGGCTTAAATGTTTCCAGACTCTGAGTTGATACATGGCATCATCTCAGGTGAGTTGGATCAATGAGAATGTGAAGAGGGATGGGATGAGTTGGACAGAATCTATAAAGGACATCAAGCTACACTTAATAGGTTAATCATGAGGTGTTGTGACTTCACAACTTGATGCTAACACAACCTTTAAATAGCTCACTGGCATGCTGTCTTCCAAAAAAGAGAAAAAAAAAACAATAACAACAAAAAACAAACATTTAGCCTTCTCCATCCTTCCTGTTCTCTTAACAGAGGTCCTCAACTCTCCTTTCTTTTTTTTTTTTTTTTTCGTATTTTTCTGAAGCTGGAAACAGGGAGGCAGTCAGACAGACTCCCACATGAGCCTGACCGGGACCCACCCAGCACACCCACCAGGGGGCGATGCTCTGCCCATCCGGGGCTTTGCTCTGTTGTGACCAGAGCCATTCTAGCGCCTGAGGCATAGGCCAAGGAGCCATCCCCAGCGCTCAGGCCATCTTTGCTCCAATGGAGCATTGGCTGCGGGGGGGGGGGGCAGAGAGGAAGGAGAGGGGGAGGGGTGGAGAAGAAGATGGGTGCTTCTCCTGTGTGCCCCGGCCGGGAATCGAGTCCGGGCCTTCCACACGTCACGCCGACGCTCTACCACTGAGCCAACCGGCCAGGGCCAACTCTCCTTTCTTTGTGACATACATCTCTTAGACACCGAAAGCTGGCATCTATAAACCATAATAAAAGATAAAAGACTGACAGAGACAGAGAAAGCTAACAACAAGGAGACCTATCAACACCCACAGGTGACACTGTTGGGATCCTGCTCAGATGTCCTTTGTCAGGCAGATGCACCAGCCTACCTGTTGCTGGGAGTGTTGATTTCTGAAGGCCCATGGCTGTTTTCTTTCCCAGAGAATTACCCTCTGTGGACCTAAAGCCACCTAGCTCTGCAGGTGAGAGCACTAACTCAATAAATGAACCCGAATTCCTATTTCAGTCTCTACTTCTAAAAAATCCAACCCAAGACAGCCTTAAAAGACCAATCAGAGGGTTCAATTCTCCCCAAATTCTGAAGCCTTAAAAATAATTTCTTATGGTTCTTCCTATCTCATTTCTTCTGTCATGTATCTGCCTTTATAGCCATTGTATCTTATATAGAAATATTTATTTTATTTCCTTGAAAAAGAATTATACTTATCTAGCTCTTTAAAATACAACCATCTTTTTAGAGTTATCTTTCCAAGCTCAGTTTCTCTCAACTGCTGAAGAAAGTATAAGTGTTTGAAATTATAACATAATATCAAATATAACAATACATTTATAATATCTATATTTGTTCCTATAATCAGAATCCTGAGGGTTTATTTTTCAGCCCTATGTACACATGTATAAATTTTTAGCCACTATGTATAAATAGATTCTATACCAATGCAATGAGCTAACATAGAGTTTCTATTTACCTATTTGGTTCAATTTTTAAATCAAGTTTGGCTGTTTTTGAAGAAGAGGGTCATGGGTGTTATAATCTTTGAGTTTTGACAACAGCTTGGCTGGGTATAGAGACATTGAACAATAATTTTTGTTACTACTCAATATAAATTCTCCCTTGTGTTCTGGTATTAAATTCTTGCTTTCCTGCCTGGACAGCCATAGGCATTTCATTCTATTCATTAGGACATGTTTCATATCACCAACTTTTCCTGTAACACAATAGGCTTCTCTTTTTCTTTCCATTAAGATTCATCTTTTGATTGATTTCAGGAACTGTGCTTCTACTGAATATTTAATTTTTCTATGTTATATTATCTCTTTAAGAATATCATTTTTCATAATTATATCTGATTTGCCTGATTTATATAGCTATAAATTATCTATAATCACTTTTGTCTTTAATTTTATGTTTTCATTTATTTTTCTCTGATTATCTCAAGCCTTTCTTTTATGCCATGAATACTATACATTTCATTGTCTCTTTAAATTCTTAATGTTTTTAATATAGACACATTTCTTGATAGACATTCTTTTATTTCATCTTTTCTTAAGACCTGTTTATTTTTTCTCTCAATATGATATGTATCTTTTAAGTTATTCATTTGATTTCTTTTTTTAATTTTTTTCATTTTTTTTTAAGGTGAGAGGAGGAGAGACAGTGAGGCAGATTCCCACATGCGCCCAGACCAAGATCCACTTGGCAATACCTGTCTTGGGCCAACACTTGAGTACCAAGCTATTTTTAGCACCTGAGACCAATGCAATTAGACTAACCGAGCCATCCTTAGCACTTGGGGCCATGCTCCAACCAACTGAACCACTGGCTGTTGGAGGGGAAGAGGAAGATAAGGAGTGGGAAAGTAGATAGTTGCTTCTCCTGCATGCTCTGATGGGGAATCAAACCCAGGACATCCGTACACCGAGCCAATGCTCTCTCTACTTAGCCACCAGCCAGGGCCAATATCTTTTTTCTCAAATACTTTACATTCACTTTAATATTAACATTTGAAGAATATATTTTTATTTCATTTTTCTTTGGTTCTTTTCCTTAAATGTTACCAGATTTGCTTTCTTTCCTTCCTATATACCACCATTCTAAAAATCTTTTTTTTTTTAACAGACACAGTGAGAGAGTCAGAGAGAGGGACAGACAGACAGGAACAGAGAGATGAGAAGAATCAATCATTAGTGTTTCATTGTGCATTGTGACACCTTAGTTGTTCATTGATTGCTTTCTCATATGTGCCTTGACCACGGGCCTTCAGCAGACTGAGTAACCCCTTGCTTGAGCCAGCGACCTTGGGTCCAAGCTGGTGAGCTTTTGCTCAAACCAGTTGAGCCTGCACTCAAGCTGGCGACCTCGGGGTCTCGAACCTGAGTCTTCGGCATCCCAGTCCGACACTCTATCCACTGCGCCACTGCCTGGTTAGGCCATTCTAAAAATCTTGTGTTAGTTTCTTTCTTCTCATTATTTCTTGGACTGAGGGAAGTACTATACAAACTAGTGATCTGTGCACAGATGGGAGGGCAAATGGAAAGCCAGTAGTTTCCACCTGGGTATGTTGTCTCAGAATACTTTCATATCTAATAAACCACATTTTCTACTTGGATGCTTGGTCCTCCTAAGGTGTGAGCACTCTGCCTTGGCTCAGATTGGTTCATAGTCCATATTGCACACATTCTCATTTTTATGATTTGCAGTTAATTTTTATCTCTCCAAGGGACTCTTATAATATACAGGTTCAGAGAATTCATAACACTTTTTTTTTAATTAAGTGAGAGGAAGGGAGGCGGAGGCAGACTCCTGCATGCACTCTGACTGGGATCCACCCAGCAAGCCCCTACCAATTGATGCTCTGCCTGGCTATGCCACAGCTCTGTTGCTTAGCAACCAAGCTATTTTAGTGCCTGAGGTTGGGGCCATAGTGCCATCTTCAGTGGCTGGGGCCAACTTTGCTCAAATATTTAAGCCATGGCTATGGGAGGGGAAGAGAGGGTGAAGGAGAGATGGGTAGAGAAGCAGATGGTTGCTTCTCCTGTGTGTCCTGACCAGGAATCCAACCCAGGACTTCCACATGCTGAGTGAACACTCTACCACTGAGCCAACCAGCCAGGGCCTATAACACTTAAAGTTTGAGAAAAGAATGGACTGGGTGCTGGCATATTTCTGTGGAGAATGTGGAGTTTCTTCTCATAAGTGAACGCTTTCATAAATGGAAGCAATTATTGCATTTATCCAATCACCTTTTACTAGAATTTCACTTTCTATACAGCACCCGTGCTTTATCCTGCTGCTTTTTCATTCGTTTTTTTTAATACCTAATGAAAATCTATAGTCACTTTAGGCCTTTCTTGCTTTATCTGCTATCAATTTACAACGGCAGCAGCATTCTTGCAGTGAGTGTTTTGCCTTTAAGCAATCTCCTTTATAAAGCAGTCTCTAGGAATGCATCATGTGCAAATTAAGGGTCATCTGTATGTTACTTTATTCTTTTTCTCACTCCTTATTAATTTATCAAATATCTGTTGAATGCCTCTGATGTGTGTTGGCCCTAACAAATATTGGGAAACAAACAACAACAACAAAAACACTACCAGCACTTCATAAATCCTCTGGAGATAAGCTAAAATTTTAAAATAATTTAGTAACATTTGAGAGTCCAATTTTATTTACTCTGCCTTTATCTCATCCATAAATATTATCAAGTGATGCTTTGTTCCTGACCAGGAAAATTGAATTTCATGAGCTTCTGATGAGATCAATTTTTCTAAAAAAAGAACATTGGCCTGACCAGGTGGTGGTGCAGTGGATAGAGCATCAGACTGGGATGCAGAGGACCCAGGTTCGAGACCCCAAGGTCGTCAGCTTGAGCGCGGGCTCATCTGGTTTGAGCAAGGCTCACCAGCTCGGACCCAAGGTCGCTGGCTCGAGCAAGGGGTTACTCCGTCTGCTGAAGGCCCATGGTCAAGGCACATATGAGAAAGCAATCAATGAACAACTAAGGTGTTGTAATGAAAAACTGATGATTGATGCTTCTCATCTCTCTCCATTCCTGTCTGTCTGTCCCTGTCTATCCCTCTCTCTGACTCTCTCGCTCTCTCTGTAAAAAAAAAAAAAAAAAAAAAAAAAAAAAAAAAAAAAAAAAGAAGAACATTGGTCACTTGTTTCAGTAGATTTCTCTTTTTTTCTTGGTGGTTGCATATTGAAAGGAGATGTATGTACTTCTGAGAGAATTTTAAAATGTGAATATTTTTATAATAATTCCATCATAATAGATGAAGGGGAATGTAAAATGACTTTGTATAAATCCCATAGGTAAATGTGTAAGAATAGTTCAGTTTTCTAAAACAAATCCTTCAATTGCCAAAGTTCTTGGAGGAAATATGCCTTGAAAAGTCAATAAACATATAAATAAGTAACAGACTGGTGCAGCAATCAGATGAAAATATAAAAGTTGGATGATGGCTCCATACTATGAGTCTGGGAAGAACATATTCTGCTGTTTTGAGGAAAGTAGAAACTACATTTAGAAATGGGCTATTAATGTGCTCTCTTACCTTGCAGTATGCAGACAAATCTAACTATAACTTTGACTCTGAATCTGACTCAGAGACTCAGTTGCAGAAAGTATCAGCTAAAATTGAATGGCAGAGTGTGATCATCTTTAGCTCACTGGGGAGTTCAGGATTGAAATTGCTGTGCTTGATCCAGGATATCACTGGGTGTCTCAGAACTTTCATCACTTTCTAGATAAACATCTGCAGCAAATGACATTGGACAATAGACCATTAAGAGCCAAAGTTGCATTCAAATAACCAATACTGTCATGATAACTAAATAAAAGAGAGTATCATGAGGTCTCACAAACAGATCTTCTGTGGTGTGAGAAGGATCAAGTTGGGATAGTATGTGTTTAAGACTAATGAAAACAGTGAGAATTCGGTGATAGGCAGCCTGAGTTTCTCATCTTCCTCATGAAACTCCTAGAGGCTACTAAACTATTGCTCTTAGTATCTTAAATGTGTATATAAATGAAGTGATAGTTCTTTGTTTTTTCTAAATCATATCAGTGAGTGATAATATAATTATACAAAGTTTAGACCTGAAAGTGATTTTAGAACTTATAGACAGTAGGTCTTAAATATCTTTCACGGGCAAACTTTTCCTTCAACCAAGTCTTATGTTAAAGACTAGTAGATAACAGCTGACAAAACTGGAATCATTCAGGGCTCAGGTGACAGTCCCCAACCAAACCACTCAGCCTCTGAATAATCGGAACTGAATAGGCAGAGCCTCAAGGAACAGAGTGTGAACACTGTGGCTGAAGGTATAGGGTGACATAGTTAGATAGTGGCAGAGATAAAACTAGAAGTTAACCCACTTTGATGCCAATACTCTTTGCCAGTAATTTTCAAACATCAACAAGCAAACCAGTCTGCTAAAAATCTTATTAAAATGCAAATGGGATTCCAGGGGCTTGAGGAGGTCCTGAGACTCTGCATTTCTAACAAGTTCCCAGTGATGTCGATGCTGCTGGACCAGGGACCACACTTAGAGAAGTTTATCAGAAGTGTGACACCAATTATCACAAGTTGAGTGAGTACCCTAGAAAAAAGTTTAGTCTAAATTATAAACCATTTTCCTGAAAAATCATTCCTTCAGAACTACCATCTTTACAATCTTGACTCAACTTTAAAATAGGAAAGAAATAGGGGAAATAAGCAGAGAGAAAACAAGTTGATCCAAAGTGGCCCACCAACTGATCTTAAGAGATTTGATATGAAAACAGAGAATGGATCACCTCAGATCTAATTATTTGCAAATTCATAAAATCAAGTTTCAAAATCCTGAGTTAAAAAGAATTATTTTGAGGGTGAGTCTAAAAATGGAGTGTATGCAGAAAATGGAAGGCTGACAACTCCCTCCAGAAACATGCTCAGTAGATGGAGCTGAACCTCAAAGGTCCTCCACATTTCCTCTGAGGGTTCACTCACTATCCCAGAGCATGTGGGCACTCACCATCCCAGAACATGTGGGCACTCACCATCCCAGAGCATGTGGGCACTCACCATCCCAGAGCATGTGGGCACTCACCACCCCAGAGCATGTGGGCACTCACCATCCCAGAGGATGTGGGCACTCACCATCCCAGAGCATGTGGGCACTCATCATCCCAGAGCCATGTGGGCACTCACCATCCCAGAGCATGTGGGCACTCACCATCCCAGAGCCATGTGGGCACTCACCATCCCAGAGCATGTGGGCACTCACCATCCCAGAGCATGTGGGCACTCACCATCCCAGAGCCATGTGGGCACTCACCATCCCAGAGCCATGTGGGCACTCACCATCCCAGAGCATGTGGGCACTCACCATGTGTCTGCAGTAGGTGATCAAATAATTTGTGGGTTAAAAATAGCTTACTATGTTTTAATTTCAAGAGAGTATTTGAATTCACATAATGACCTTAGAAACTTTAATGCCAATGAGTGATAAAAATATGAGTTAAATGTTTCACAGGCTTTCTTATAATCTTTATTAATATACCATGAAGACAGTGGAAGTCTACTCTTATCCATGAATGGACAAACCCTTTAGAGAAGGATTATACTCTCAAAGCCTAAGAATTTGATTAGTATGGTGGTCTCGGATCCACCAGTTCACAGTGAATTGCCATATAATGAAGATATCACTAAATCAACAAGGCTACAGAATACATTGAAGTTGAGAAAAGATCCCCATTTTGAGAAGCTGATGGGAAATTGATTATATTGAAGTTTATCCACCTAAGTTGCTATGACAAGAACATAAGAAAAGGAAAAGTATTTTTATACCTACTGACAATATGCGTATGTGTATGTACATTAGTTTAATATCACTTTAATCTACTTGTTTATGACAAAGACAAAAATAAAGTTCCTTTTAGAAGTCAAGTTGTTCTGATGTAGTAATAAAGTAAGTTGTGTCAGGAAGTCGTCATCTCATCTGTTGTCATTGATCAGCAGTCAGCAGCCAGCTGCTGAGGGACTCTTCTGGATCTTATCAATAGGAACATATGAAAGAGCAGCTATGGCAAAGGGATGTTAAACTAAGTTCTGGGAGTTTGAGAGAACAAGAATTTCATATGCGCAAGGCACACTCTGTTGACCTAAACAACTCCCCGCAGATTGAGATGTTTGCACCTGCAGTGGCCAAGGCAAGTCTGTCAGCATTAGCGCTATGCCATGCCACTGTTTCTGGAATTGTAACCCTGGGGGCAGCCTCATCTGTCCACTGGCACTGGCGCCTTCCTTCCCCAGCACCGCGCTCTAGCAGAGTGAGATGTCTGTTTCTGCCCTTGCCTCTGCAAGTCAACTGGAAATCAAACTGGTCAAGTGTCTCTTGAGAAACCATGCTCATATAAAAGGTACAACTCAAATTAAATTTGGACATTGTTTCTTTTATTTCTCCTTGCCTGGAAATAGTGTGAGTGACCTGCTTCTGTTTGGAGTATGTTATTTCTTTACTTGGCTTATTAAGAGATTTATCCTATATGCGACTGGCTTTTAAATTTATTATAATAATTTCCACCAGAACCAATGTTACATAAATGGCTGAAAAAGACAAAAATTAGTCTCTGTGTACAACGTTGCTGCCATTCCCAAAACAAAAATAAAGCAGTATGCACATCAATTGCCTGGTTTTCAAAAATTCCTACAATAGATTCTACCTAAGGATTTTGCTTCTTTGAGGGCTGAATATCAATCAGTAGTTCGTTAAAATAAAAAAAGAAGTTAAAAAGGTCAATAATTTATCATCACAAAACAGTTCTAGTTCATTTATATATTTAAAGGAACCAGTCTTTTCTGAGTTTAATGTGGCACACCAGTTTAAACTATGCAGAAGACTACACTGGTATTGCTTTCTTGTAATTTGGTAAAGCACAAGCAAAGCATTTGAATAATGAAGGAGAGGCACTTTCTCCTCAATTCTACATTAAGTAAAAGCAAATCACTAATTTATAATCCTGTTTCCATGGAAACCTGAGTATAGAGCCAGTCGGATACAAGGCATTTCTCCTGGTATATGTATTTCCCCCTTCTCCTTAAAATATACCTTCAATTGCTGGCCAAGGACAAAAGAGTAAGTGCTGAGAACAAAATGGTCATTTTTGCTCATCTTTTTCAGGTTCAGGGAGCTGTAGATGTAGCCCAAACAGGAAAACAGCAACTCCTCTTCACAGCAGGGCTGGAGAAAAGGCTGGCTGGAAAAATGGACATTGAAGGGGGAAAAAAGTGCCATAACGATTGTCTGACTTGAGATTTAGAGCTGGAATTTGAACCTCTAAACTCCATCTCCATTATTTCCTTTATCGTGTGCCTCTGCCTGGTGTATTGAGCAGCCTGGTACTCAGCAATATCTTCCTGTACCCCCACTACCTTTAGCCAGAGTAGAATCAATTTAGTGATTTTTTTTCTTCCATTGAAACAGTCATTGTCAAAGTGTTGTCACCAGACCAGCAACATCAGCAGCACATGGGAACATGTTAACAACTCAAATTATTGAGCTCCTCCTCAAATCTATTGCATCAAAGTCTCATGGCTAGCACAGCAGAGTGTTTGAACAAGCCCTCTGGATTGTTCTAATGCATGCTATAGAATCACCAGTTCGTTACACACCTGTGAGAAGAGCAACTTGTGGGGACACATGGACTTTAACTGAGAGCTTTGAGATCCTCAGCTAGAATTCATGTCTGAGTCACAGTAACTGCACTAAGAGAGTTCCCTAAGAAATCTAAACATCCTGGGGATTGTTAATACTTAACAATGAGAAAGAAAATAAGAGAGGTGGTGTTTTATGGGTTTTGGATTAAGATGAAAAAAATATTTCAAAGAAGCAGCAGCAAATCATTTCTTACATCATTTGGGGCTTTCTCTACAGGGAAATTGGGTTGAGGACAACCTCTTGTTCCAACTGATAGGTAACTAAATAAACATTTGATATACAATATTTAAAGTTTGACTTTCCAGGCTACACATTGTACTATTTTATATCCATCTGTGGAAATAGACTCCTTTATTTGCATCTAAATCAGCATTTTACTTTTAGGAAATATATTATCAGAATGTATTGCACAAAAGTATACCGCTCCTTTTGTAAAGTATACCGCTACTGAGCTGCCTACCTTTCTAAAGTACCCTAATCCTCTTGCTTGCTTTTGTTGAACACTACGTGGAAGCTGATGCCATTGCACAGATGTTGAGGAGGGCTTCTAGGGCAAATGAGAAGCCCCGACCTCAGCACCTCAAAGGCTCCTTCTCAAGGCTAAAATTCTCTCATCTTACAACAAATGAGTCTGTGGGAAAACACAGGGATTATCATTTTCAGTATTCACTCTAATTATGAAAGGCTTTGCTTATAGAATGTGAAAGCAGACCTGATCCTGGATGAAATGGAACTTGTCTTGGGGCTAAATCCTCACTCCAAGCCTGTTTCTTATCTCTTGCCTCTTTCTCTTTTTAGAAGTCTGCAGAAAAAAAGACAATTAAATTATTTGAAGGGGCTTGTATCTAGAGTCCAGTTGATCAGGTATCTGCTGAGGATGCTGCAGCACCTTGTGTAATACTGCCTACTCTCACATTTGCTTTTCCCTATTACCAGCAGTGAGTGAGTGTGAGTGTCATTTGGGAGTAAGGCAGTGATCACTCTTGGTCAACTCCTGGTAACTGCTGTTACTATCATAGGGAACTGAACTTACTTTTCTCCTGCCTTCATTACGGGAAACGTATGCTCTCTATGGCAACAGAGGCTATAAGTGCAAAGTACCTATTTTTTCTAAGAAAAACTCACTAAATACTTTTAATGTAATATATCTTCATGTTTGTCCTGAAGGACAATAAATAACATATGTAAACCCCAAGGCTTTGCCAGGGACCCTGAAGCCATGCTTTGTGGGATTCAAGAATCCCTATTCTCTAGTCTACAGGGAAGGGTGTATTCCTTTATTTAAGGCTTGTCTCTTCTTTGAACAATTGATAATGAGATTAAAACCGAGAGTGGCTCATATATATGTCAAAATAGTGTCTGTTTGCTGTCCCCTCCACCCAGGGAAGAGGCGAGAACACCTCCATCACTGGCCATAGCTGAGAGCTTGGAAATTCCCTAGAGATGCTTGGCTGACCACTGCAGGCACAGCCTTCTGTCTGCATTCCCAGTAAAGTGGGCAATATCATCAGCACAACCATGCAAAAAACTGAAGTTTTTCATCTTGAAGCAAAGACCTGATAATAATGCAGGTAACACTCAACTACTGCTTAGGCATTATATTTAATTGCAATTTAACAAGACTATGTAGCAAGTTTTTTTGTCTTGGTGTATGAAATTCCTCATTATGACTAAAAGAACCAAAGTATGAGACTCACACCTAATCAGGTCAAAAAAGTACTGGCTTCCATCTCCTCACCCCTTCCTTCTCTCCCGCCTCCTCCTTGTCTTCCTCCTTGTCCTCCTCCTCTCCTTCCTCTTCTTTCTTCACTTTACAAGGCATCACAGGCAGAAATGCAACTTTTTTAATAGAAAAATGTTCAGTCAATAATCTGCCTTTTACTTATAGCTGTCTCTACCCTTTCTCTACAATGATGTTAGAGATTGATCCCTGGTGAGGAAGTACTACCAACGGTGCCTGTTGCCATGCTGAGAGCAATACCTGCACAAGTCTGCTGCTGGTAGCTGAAAAGTTTGTATGTCTCCAGGGGAACTCATAAGCCAGTTCTAAAGACATTCATGTTTTTTGGGTGGAGAATTAATATTCTAAGAGCTATGTGCTAAGGAGAAATCGCTGGCTAACTTACGATACTTAAAGGAAAAGTAAATATAGGGGTAGGAAAAAGTAGATTTACAATTGTTTGTATAGAAAGACATGCAAGTCATGATTATTTCAGTAGTTTTATTAGCTCAAAAGAATATAACAATGCAACTCTAAACCTATGTTTGTGCAAAACGTACTGTTTACATGCATAGCATTGTGCTGAAAGCTGAGGGGAAATTTACTTCTATCTGGGTCTACTGCCCTCCAAGGACTGTGTTCAACACTTTTATATACAGTATCACAATGAATCCCTACAGCAATTCTCCCAATTTACATACAAGAGCACTGAGCTCCAGAGTCTGTGCATCTTCTCAGGTTTGTCTGAGGCATACCAGGCTTTTCAAAGTAGGATAAAAGCATGAGGTTCAGTTTCTGTGTAACCAGGTCGAGGTTCAGTTTCTGTGTAACCAGGTCAGCGAGACAAATGAACACCTAGGAAATCATTCAGTCCTAAGGTGTGTAGAGATGGGTGGTGGGGGTAAGGACTGCTGGAACAGTAATTTCCTGTGAGCCTTGCAGAGAAAGATTCTTTGGGAATTTCTTTTTTTTTAAGATTTTATTTATTCACTTTAGAGAAGAGAGAGAGAGAGAGAAAAAAAAAGGGGGTAGGGAGAGGAGGAAGCATCAACTCCCATATGTGCCTTGACCAGGTAAGCCCAGGCTTTCAAACCAGCAACCTCAGTGTTCCAGGTCGACACTTTACCCACTGCACCACCACAGGTCAGGCCAATAAATACCCTTTTTTATTATTAATTTTAATTTATTGTGTTAACATGGATTCAAATGTCCCACTCAATATAACTCGCTCACCGCCACCCCCTTATCACCCATTACCCCCCTCTGCCCCCCTCCCCTAACTCCCTCCCTCCTTCCCTCTGGGATTTCCTGTCTTGTTATCTGTATTTATGTGATATGTATAAATAATTTCACTAAACCCTTTACCTTCTCTGATCCCATCCCCTCATCCCCCTTCCCTGTCTCTCTGGTCCCTGTGACCCTGCCTCTGCCTGTACAATAAAGACCCTTTGAATAACAAGCCTGACACCCTTTCCACATTATCTAACCAACATCAAGTTTCATTTATTCAGATTATAAGATCATCTGGGTTATGTTTTGCAAAAGTCTGGAGCTTTATAAATGGAAAGCAGCCTTTCTATGCCATCTACTTATTTCTGTACTGTTTCCCAAATAAAAGTGTCTGTGTCATTAATATATTCAAAGACTCAGTCTCTTCAGTGTAATAATGAGTATCACCCTACAGGTGCCTGGAGATCTTTATAAATAATTTTTTAATTGCTGTTATTAAAAGTAGATGATGAGGCCCTCGCCGGTTTGCTCAGTGGTAGAGTGTCGGCCTGGCGTGCAGGAGTCCCAGGTTCGATTCCCGGCCAGGGCACACAGGAGAAGCGCCCATCTGCTTCTCCACCCCTCCCCCTCTCCTTCCTCTCTGTCTCTCTCTTCCCCTCCCGCAGCCAGGGCTCCATTGGAGCAAAAGATGGCCCGGGCACTGGAGATGGCTCCTTGGACTCTGCCCCAGGTGCTAGAGTGGCTCTGGTCGCGACAGAGCGACGCCCCGGAGGGGCAGAGCATCGCCCCCTGGTGGGCAGAGCATCGCCCCCTGGTGAGCGTGCTGGGTGGATCCCGGTCGGGCACATGCGGGAGTCTGTCTGACTGCCTCCCCGTTTCCAGCTTCGGAAAAATACAAAAAAAAAAAAAAAGTAGATGATGAAAGATAATGTTTTTTGGCAAGGGGAAGAATTTTATAGAAAACTTACTCTTTGGAAACTATGTAGAGCAAGAAGGGATTTGAAGCTTACAGACACTGTGCTCCTGGAGGAAGGTCCCTGTGCTGGGTGACCCATCACGACCAGGTTCTCCTTGTTAGTTCAGGACCACTTTGTGGATCAAATCAGCAGCAGAAGTTTGAATTATTATGAGGTTTGGGAGCCAATGTGCCTTAAGAGCTGATAGAAGCTAATAACTTCTTGTCACCACTTACTGCTGATCATCAGACAGCATTTATACCAGTAATTGAGTCCAAATAGCCTGCGAGTGCTCAGAAGCTGAAGCCCTGGAAAGGCCTAACTTGAAGATTTACTTGGGCTTCCTTGACGTTGGCTTTAGGCATTTACAATTCCCTTTTCCCCTTGCTTTCTTTCAGGGGACTGTGTTCAAAACTAGTCATTCCTTTCCAACTGATTTTAAATCGCTTGTTTTTCATGCAAGAATAAATGAGCAAATGTCAAAAGCCTGTTCGGACAGTTGTATTTGTCCTTGGCACAATGACACTTTAGGGGCTGATTATGGAACTCTTTGCTGTGTTCCATAAGCACGTCTTCATCAAGGCCCAAGTTCATATCAATGCTCTCTTAGAGTACATTGATTTTATGCAGTTTCTTTACACAGAATGTTCAAGGCTAAATATAGAAAGCAATTAACCCATAATTTTTTTTTGCAAATCACTTTGCATTATAAAAATATTCATATATATACACACTGTTATAAGATGAATCACTAGTTTCTACACTTAACCCCCTGGAATATTCCCAGAGGGACCGTTCACTAAAGCCTCATCTAGGCAAACCCATCATCCCTGGACCATAGAAAGATTGAACACTTTTTTTTTCTAATGCTTTAAACCACATACTTAAGCCCTTTGACTTCTGTAATTGAGAAGATGCTTTGTTAAATTTAAATTAATAACTAATAAAAAAAAAAGCCCTGAACTATTTTTACCTAAATTTGAGTGTGAGAGCCAATTAATTGGTCATTCCAATACAGGCCAATAACACTCTCCAGTGTGAACCTCTCTAATTATCTACACCAGAGAAAATCCTAAAGATAAATAGCTCAAAAAAAATGATGAATATCTTAGACCAGAGTAAGAAGTAGTGACAAGGAACCTAATATTTACTGAGCATCTACTACATGTCAGCAGGCTTAGTATTTTATTTATATTAACCCATTTAGTTTTCACAGAAATCCTGTAAGGTCTAAAAAATTTAATTTTCTGATGAAGAGACTACTGTTAAAAAGACACCAGATATAGCATGACTAAAATATGTCCTATCCAGTACACTATCTGTTTTTGAAGTCCAGCAGGCCAGGGAAGCAATTGTGGATGACT
This sequence comes from Saccopteryx bilineata, assembly GCF_036850765.1. Taxonomy (NCBI): domain Eukaryota; kingdom Metazoa; phylum Chordata; class Mammalia; order Chiroptera; family Emballonuridae; genus Saccopteryx; species Saccopteryx bilineata. The sequence goes on along the minus strand of NC_089494.1, from coordinate 109,712,096 downwards.
TTTGAACACTCCCCCAAAACTCTCCGATAACTGAAGACCTTTCTCCTTTCCAGTCCCTCTTTTTTTCTATACATTTGCTGCACTTCTTTAATTTCACCCTCTCTACCAAGTCCTTATCACCCCCAACTCACATGTTAGAAGACACAGACAAAAGTGTTTAGGTTTTTCAAAATCCTACATTTCTTGCTCATAAACAAAAGAATACAAAAACAAGCAAGCATGCAAAGGGAAACCTTTGCATTTTTCCACATTTTACATACATGAAATATAGTCTTTATATCTTCCCACATGCTTATAACTTTTTCACATTCCTAAATTAGAATCCTACGGTATTCACAGGTGGCTTTTTTCCAATAGTCTATGCTCTATCTGCTTCAATATCAGCAAGCAATCTAGATTCACAGATAAAGCAAAGTCCTTAAGCAGAAACTCATCACCTATTTCTCCACTCACTCCCTTAGACATAAAAGTGGGGATGCACTAGGTGGGGAGCTTATTAGAGCCTGAGTCAAGTCCCTTTTTTACCATCAAGAGTTCAGAATGGGAGTGCTATTTCCAGTAGGGACTTTGGAAAAAAGCAGATCAGAATTTAGGTGCTTGCACCTTTTATTCTCCAATCATGTGATCATGTAAAAATTATTTCATGTCTTTGAATTTTAATTTTTTTCATTTGTAAAATGTGAATTTTTTTTTACAGAGACAGAGAGAGTCAGAGAGAGGGATAGATAGGGACAGACAGACAGGAACGAAGAGAGATGAGAAGAATCAATCATTAATTTTTTGTTGTGACACCTTAGTTGTTCATTGATTGCTTTCTCATATGTGCCTTGACCGTGGGACTACAGCAGACTGAGTAACCCATTGCTCAAGTGAGGGGCCTTGGATCCAAGCTGGTGAGCTTTGTTCAAACCAAATGAGCCCACGCTCAAACTGGCGACCTTGGGGTCTCGAACCTGGGTCCTCCGCATCCCAGTCCGACGCTCTATCCACTGTGCCACTGCCTGGTCAGGCATAAAATGTGAAAATATTTTTTTAAAAAGCCCTTGCTCATAGATCTGATATGGTGGTAAAAATTTAAGACTGCAATAGAGGCATTGTTATTAAAATATCTGGTTCATAGCCAGAACTCAACAAATCTTCATAACAATGGCAATGTCTCAGTCAGTGATTATTTGGTTAATATGCATGTCAGAAACAAAAGCTATTTAACCAGTTCAGAGCAAAGTAGGAATTCACTGGAGGACTATCTGAACAAAAAGTTCAGAAGAGATTGTCTGATTTCCAAACCTCTGTTCTGAGCCACCTTCTAAGACTATTAAAACCAGATCTTTCCTGAAACCATAATTATCATATTGGTTAAAAGAAAAGAAAATTATTTAAAACACAGTAAAATTGAGTTTTTTAGCTAATATCCATGTTTACTGAAGCATGTGTTTTCTGGTTTCCATTAGGGAGAATTCAGGGTAGTTGCAGAGTTTTTTATTATGTAGGCTATGATGAGGAGTGTGTGTGTGAGTGGTGTGTGTGTGTGTGTGTTATAAATTGTGTGATCTTTCTGGTTTGTGTGAAGTTTATATATAAAAAAATATTAAATTTTTTTTTTCAGACCCACTGATGCCCACCCCAGAAACCATTGTAGAGCACGAGTCAACTGTCACCTAAGCTGAGACATACATTGTAGGTCACATATGTTGAATTTAAAATACTATATAGTCTGTCACTGGACTTGAAGGTACTTATTCTATGTGGTCAAATAAATTACCAAATCAGGACAATCATTGTATTAGTTGAGGTGGGAGAGTTATCTTTACATTATCTATCAAAAACAAATGACTGTTTAATGAGTTTCTGTAATGAGCTGGAACTGTATAATGATTTGCAAAGAAAGTAGAATGAGGCATAAAACTTGTTATAAGATTTATTGCTATATACTTGCTCAGAAAAAAAAAATAACATGCATGAAACAGACACAGTGAAATCATACACTGTCTGGTTCTGAATGAATCTACAGGAAGAGGCAACAGGGAGGCACAGGGTGTAATAGAGAGAACAGGATGGGTTTGCGTGCCAGTGCAGTGGTCCATAGCTGTGCTGGTAGGCAAGTTCATGCCTGATGTCTTCATTTGTAAAATCAGAATGTGGAACTATTTATAAGTTTGATATAAAAATTAAACAACTTAACATATGATGCATGCTTAGAACAGTGATTGGCACATTGAGTTTCAAAGAGTATTATCTATTTTGTTATTGCATGGGTGTAAATTAAGGTGAAAGTAAAACTCAGTAAGATTTAGGAAGAAAGAAGAAGAGGATGAGGTGCTGATCTTGGGGAAAGCAGTAGCATAGGGAATGGCAGAAGACTATGGAAGACAGGGAAAAGAAGGGGAGGACATTTTATGTACAGGAGAAGCAGGAAATTAAGGTGATATCTAGTGGAACAAAACTGGGGAAGACTTTTAAATCTGGAAGAGAAATGACTATTATGGAAGCAACAGAATATTTGTTATGCTCTTCAACGAGGAATTGTTCAAAAACAAAGCCATATTTAAAGAAATTGCATCTCTTAGCAACATATGAGTTGAAAATAGGAAGTGACAAAGGAAAGGAGAATAAATAGAAGGCTATTGAAGAATCCTGTATATTTCAACATACAGATAATTCTAAATTTTAGGATTGAAATGACAAAGTCAGAAATTCACATAGGAGGAGTTTCCGCACCAGTCCTAAGTGACAAGAGGGCTCTAACTACTTATTATGACAGTTGGAACGAAGTGATGCCTGATTCTCTAACAATGACAAGTACGGAGTACGCACCTTTACGTTATCTTTGATCTACCTAAAACTCCACACTGTGACCAGGGCCCTGGCCTGTCAAATCCAAGTGGAAAATTCACTTACTATCCTTGGTGAAAACATATGTATTGTAGCAATCAAGGTAAATTTTTTGCTGCTTGTCTTCTTTTTCCCCTCATAAGCATCTTAAAAAATATTAGGAATATTCCATAGTCTCCCAGAGCTATAAAAAATAGAAAACAATCAATAATTGTTTTTCTAAAAAGCTTTCTAGTGGCTTATATTTCATGGTATGTCATTTGGTTCCCATTCCTCACACGGGGCACCACTTGTCAAGGAGATAATAACTACTCAGAGACCATGTGGAGTGCACCAGAAACTAAGAAAGACTGCCTCATAATGAAATGGCCCCTACCGACTTCCAGTCCTTATGGGTATTTATTGATACACACAACAGAAGCAGGGACAAGAATGAGGAAGTCAGAAAGGGGTACTTCTTTAGAGCAGACAAAAGGGCAAGTGAAATAGCTCAAATGTCCCCACTTATTGTTTAATCAGAATTGCTCATTCTATTCCTATTGTTCTGTGTTCTGCACAGTACTGTGTTCAGTACTTGTGTCAGTAAAGTCAGGTGGCTTTTGCCTCAGGGTACTGAACTCAGGGTTCTATGTTCCTATTTAGGGCTCTATAATGGGACAAAAAATCTGACAGTACCCAGTATAAAAAAAAAAATGACAGGATGGCCCAGGTAATCTCAGCAAGATTTACAATCATCTGCAACATTTTGAGACTGTCCCAATCAGAATTCATGTTTCACTTGTCTTCATACTACACATACTACCCCTTCTTTCTACAACCCTGCTTATAAAACAATATATGATTTGGGCCTCCAGATCCTTCTCCTTCTTTCACAATATCTTCTTTTACTCAAAGTCAGGACATTTGCTCCAGGATCATTGTATATTCTATAGAATGAGTCTTACTTCAGTAATCAAAAATACAAAATGTGCTCCCCCCCTGCCAAGGTTTAATATTATATCCATCTCCAGGTGTTTGCATTTCTTAACCTTTTAAAAGAAACCAAATAAATTTTTATAGTATATCAAAACTCCCAAATAGTAAACCTTGGTTATAAAGTATGTAATTAGATAGTAACAATCAAATTAAGCCACTTTTTCCATAGTCACTTTTAAGACAACTGGTCTCTATGTCAAAAAAAGAAAAATAGTCACAGAAGTATTTTTTTAAAATTCTAAATCAAATGTCACTAGAATCATGCTTGCCCCTCCTTTCACAAAGTTGGACAAGTCTAGAAGCTCTTAGAGCATCTGTGTGTGAGGCAGCCCGGCATTGATGGGTTTCCAGAATCATCGCAAAGGGTGTCTGCTGCCAACAGCATCTTAAACAGAAGAGTGGTGCCAGGTAAATTCATTTCTAAGGCTCTTAAAAATCTATTTCTAGAGCCCTCACTGGCCTCTTTAAAAATATATTATACATCACACACACACACACACACACACACGCGTCGTGTGCACTTTTATGTTATCTTTGATCTACCTAAAACTCCACACTGTGCCAAGGGCCCTGGCCTGTCAAATCCAATAGGATTCCAAAATCCTAACAGTGTTTCATTTGCTCTCTAATTATCAGAATTCACATTTTTGTCTGATTTCAATTTGGAAAAAAAAATCATACATTTAACATTTTCAAAAATTCACACTAAAGTATGAGTCACCAGATGATGGTTTTAACCGTCACATATTCAGATATGTCTGAATTCTAATCAGGCCTTGGCTAACCTGAATGGCTTTTTGCTTGATAGAATGTGTGGGGAAGATATTTCTACTGGAGTGACTTCCTAAGTTTTCCACAAGGGCACCCACATGAAAAAAAGAGGGGGTAGTTGGCATTTTGACTCTGAAAAACGATATTCAAAATATAAGTATTTTCCTAACTCACTAGTTTTGTCTAGAATGATGAAAACTAGTTTATTTCTTACCCATGGCTGTGTTGGAGTTTCCCCCTTCAGCTTTGCCACTGTTTAAAAGTAAAGAAGGTATATGTCTACATGCTAGAACCTCTTCTTATATAATAGATATATTCATAAACTAGTCATGTATATCAAAATTTCATGAATAGAAATGTAGCATAAATGCTTAAAAATAACTTAAAAGAAACGTTATTGAGTACCGAATATGTACAAATACATACACACACACATACACAGCCTCATGACTTCACTAGAAAGTTTCGTAGAATGTTGGTCTTATTTCTCTCTCATATCAATTGTATGTTCACTTTAATGGTGTTTGGCCAGATGGAAAGATACCTTCTTCATCAATTATTTTCCACTATGCTTTAGGAGTGAATATGTACTCCTGAGTAATATTTTATTATATGACACCTGAGCTACAGTTTCATGGGCATGAGAGTTGCAAAATGAAATTGAACCGCTCTAATACCAAAGCCATAAGCAAGATGACAGATGCTGATTGTGCCTGAGATGTAACGTAGGCACCTAATGGGGCATAGTAACATACAATGAATCATTAGAATATCATTCTAAATTTCCTACTCACCTGGGGGATTGCTAATGGAGTATTTCACCTTCAAGGCACTCCCCCACTTCCCCAGAATAGGATAGCACATGAAAAACTTCATTTAGAATATCGTGGATTTTAGAAGTCTTACAAAAATTAATGATTGTTTTCTAGGTCTCAGGGAGCAGATCTCCATATTACTTAGGTTAGAAAATCCTTCAAAAGTAAAATAATACATCCTGTTGGTCAAAAGCTAGAAAAGTTACCTGTGTGAATTGAACTTTAATAAGCTCAACAACATGATAAACAACAATTTTTGAACATTCATTATTACTTCTGGGACAAGTACTTTCACATGCATTATTTCCCTAATGTCTACAAGAACTCTCAAAAGTAAATTCTATTATTATCTTCATTTTAAGGATGGAGATTAAAGAACTAGTCTGAGATAGTCACACACTTAACAAATGGTAAAGCCCAGGTGAAAACACATTTTACTATATATGTAGGCCATCTACTCTTAACTATTATGTAATTCTGCCAAAAGAAAAGCTATGAGACCCAAAGTTATTCATCAGAAAGTCAAGTAACTGCTCACCTTGTAACTTCCATTCTTACCTGAAAGCAGATTGCCTATGCCAACTTTCTGGCCATAGCCAGAAAGTGTTCTTCCCATGGCACTCAAACTTGAGCATTCACTATTGCTCTTTGAAGTCCTTTGCCATGGACAGCCTCCAGAGATAACCAGATGGATTACTACCTCAATATTCTTCCTAACCAAATTACCTGCCTTGGGCTCCTTCCTCTAAGATACTCAAAATACAAAAGTGTTTCAGATTCAATGTTTTTGCTTTGAGTATATCAAATCTATTTGCTTTCTGTTTCTCCTCTTCCTTTATTTTTCTTTTTCCTGAATCATGGAGGCCAATTAGTACCCTGCTTTACTTCTGAGACACTGTTGTTTGAATAAAGAAGAGTGGTAGGATGAATAGGTCTTTGTTTTTGGCATTAAGCTAACTAGGTACACATGACTAGTCAGCAGAGAATTGAGGCTAATCTAATCTGATATACACTGATATGATGTTTCCAAATTAGCATTTTGACCTAAATAATGAAGCACTGAAAGTTTTGGGAAAATGATATAAATATTTCAATACTGTAGAATCTTTGTGGCCATGATATTTTATCATGTGGGCTAATGTATATTATAATACATTCACACAAAATTTGAGCCTGATTTAGCAATTCTTTCCTGGGACTTGTTCAATAGGGTAATTAAAAAGTTCAGGGACTTGATCAGAGTTACTCATGAATCCTTTAATTTCATCAATGGAGTCAACAAATATTGACAGAGAGTCAGAGAGAGGAACAGACAGGAAGGAAGAGAGATGAGAAGCATCAGTTCTTCATTGCAGCTCCTTAGTTGTTCAGTGATTGCTTTCTCATATGTGCCATAATAGGGGGCTACAGCAGAGTGAGTGACCCCTTGCTCAAGTCAGTGATGTTGGATTCAAGCAAGTGACCTTGGACTTCAAGCCAGAAAACTTTGGGTCCAAGTCAGAGACATAGGGTCATGTCTATGATCCTGCGCTCAAGCTGGTGACCTCGAGGTTTCAAACCTGGGTCCTCCATGTCCACTCTATCCACTGTGCCATGGCCTGGTTAGGTGAGTCAGTGTGTACTGATTAAGTGCCTATGTATGCCATGCTTCTTCCATTAGCTTCTAAAACTTCAGCATTGCCCAAGGCATAGTCTGCTTTCAGGATCACTCTGTATTGTGGAGTAAGGGAAAAATTTATGACATGATAAACTCTACAAATGACCTCTGAAACATAGAGGTGGGTGCCCTACTATTCTCAAAAGTTTACCAGAAAGGAGAGAGCCCAGAAAACTCTTCCCAGAGAAGATGACAACCCTTGAGCCATAAATTCTGAGTGGAAATTGGCTATCTGGAGATTATGGGGTTTTATAAACACCGAGAGAAGTTTGAATTGTCAATAGAGAAGTTCCATGGGGACAGAGTATTATTACACATTAGGCTTCATTCAAGAAAATTAATCAGCACTGAAATTTATCTGCAGGATGATAAACTTCTTATTTATTTATTGAACTTACTGGGTTGACATTGATTGATAAAATCACATAGACTTCAGGTGTACAATTCTATAATACATCATCTGTATACTGTATTGTGTGTCCACCACCCTAAGTCAAGTCTCCTTCCTTCCCCCTTTACCCTCTTCTACCCCCTCCACCCACCCTCCCCTCTGGTACTACCATACTGATGTCTGTGTCTATGAGTTTCTTTTTTCATTTGTTTAATCTCTTTACCTTTTTCACTCAGCCTCCTGACTGAGCCCCTCTGATAACTGTCAGTCTGTTCTCTATATCTATGAGTCTGTTTCTGTTATGTTAGTTCATTTTGTTCATTAGATTTTATATATAAGTGAAATCATGGTAGTTGTCTTCCTCTGACTGGCTTATTTCACTTAGGTAACACTCTCCAGATCCATCCATGCTATCACAAAGGGTAAGGTTTTCTTCTTTCTTTCTCTTTCTTTTTACAGCCAAGTAGTACTCCATTGTGTAAATGATAAACTTCCATTTCATAAAGGCAAGAACGATGTTATCCATCTTCACTTCTCAATCAAAACTCTCCTCACCTTGTTTTACTTACTTCTAGTTTTCACCTAATTGCCTAATTTGATAAAATATTTTGGATTACTTTCAAGCACAAAGAAAAACATGTGTCCTATTGTCTTAGCCTGGGACTCTTCCCCACAACCCAGCACAACCATGCCTCCCACCCCAAATCTTTGAAAAACCTTATGGTGCTACCATTTTACTCAGGAGTGCAATCCCAAGGCAACAACAGAGAGGAGAAAGGAGCATAAGAGTAAGGTGACCAACTTTTAACAATGAAAAGGAGGCAAAAATAAATTGAAGAAAACAATACCATAAATAAAAGAAATATTTTATTTGTTGCAAAAATAATACACTATAATATGATAAATGCATAATAAAAACATGTGCAATATTTTATATTTTAATTAAGCTTACATGCCTATTAATTTTTAATAATTGTAAGAAAAAAGTACTCATTTAGATAATATTAATGAACTTTTCCATTGAATGAATATTTTTTGCCAATGTATCATCTTGTAACAATATATTGAAAATATCTGAACAAGAAATATCCTTTATATTGAATTTTACGACAAGTGCTGCAGCTAGAGTATTAACATTCAATCTTGATTTCTCATGTGTCCAAAAATCATTAGCAATTGAAAAAACTCTTAGAACTGCTGCATTAGTTCCAGGGCAGCACAATGTACATTGAACAAGAATAAATAAATTTTCACATGGAATATGTTCATTTTTCAAATGGCTGAATATTTCCACCCATCTTTTATCAATTTCAATGTGTTCTTTTTCCCATTGTATTAAGTTTTCAGAATTTAAATATACATTCAGTCTTCTAATTTCTTCAAAGAGATAATTGTTGTCTATTTTGATGTCTGGCATTTCTTTAGATAAAAACTCAAGACAAGATTTAATATCTGTCCAATATACTTGCGATGAAGTAAAAAAATACTATTGAAAACTGTTATTTCCCATGATGTTTGTTTCAGACCATTCTTTAATATATTGAAAACATGTCTGGTAAAAACTCTGCACTTCTTTGATAAACTTTTCTGTTATGCCTAGATTTAATTCCTCTAAGTCTGACAATTATCTTTTTATAATTAAAGGAAAATTTTTTTCTTCAAAACAAGATTTATTTTGAAGGATAAAGTCATTCAAATTAAAACTAACTTCTGTAGCTGAAATGTGTTCACCTTCAATCTTTTGAATTGTTTTGTGAAAAATAGATGCTTGATTATATACAAAATACATTAATATATCAGATATTTTATTATTAAAAAATGATTCCAGAATTTTAAAACATTTATCTAAACTTAAAAAATATGAATAGAGAGGCTCAAATAATTGTAGAACACGCTCTATAGTAGGTGTTAGAGTAAGCCATCTAACTTTTGGATATCCTAAAAGTATTTTGTATTCAACATTTGCTTCTTCAAAAAATTGTTTTAAAGTAGCAACTCGAATGGTAAAACGACTAAAATGCAAATAAATTGTACTTATCATTACTTCTACTTTAATTGGCATGGCACATGATGCTGTGTTGATTGTATTTGACAAAATATGTGCATTACAACCTATTCTTAGTATTTTCTTTTGGAGTAACTCTTGAAATTTTACATACACATTATTTTCCCCTTTCCGTTTTTGTCCATCAAAATTTGTATTTGTATTGTCAGCCGTTAGTGCAACAACTTTGGATTTCAAATTGTTTTAATTTATTACTCTCTATAGATGGTTTGACAAAATTTCAGAAGTTTCATCCTCAATGGATTCTAAATTTAAAATTTTTACTTGAATGCCTTTGGTAACATTAAAATATCTTACTATTATTGAATACAATTTAATTTCATTATGACTTGATGCATCAGATAAAATTGTTACAAATGCTGCAGTTTCCAAGTCCTCTGTAAGTATTTTGTCACAGTAATTTTTAAATACTGACTTCAAAATAGCCTCACATTTTGTCCTGGCACATGAAAATTTTGTACTGTGAAATTTTTTCAATGATTTAGTTGTACAATCCATAATACAAAAACTTTGATTGTGAATTATGGTATAAAATGCAAATATTCCCTCCATTGCAGCCAACTGTTTTTCATCTTCAGAATAATTTGAAGTTTAAAAAAACCTTGTTACTTTACAACTGGAAGCTGATGCATCTAATGATTGCTTATGTGTGTTGGTGGGTCAACTGTTTTGTTATCACTGCTCTGCCTGCAACTGCAATACAAAATTCTTCACTGCAAATATTGCAGAAAACAATGGTATCTTTCTTTGATATGAGGAATGGGAATTCCTTTTTCAATTTATCATTGAAATGGCATTTTCTCTTTTTTGATTTTTCCATTCCTTAAATGAAACTTAAAATCAAAAATAAAATATAGAGTTACACAAATGATGCAAGCACATTAGGAACTGAAAACATTACATCGTGATAGGCGAATTTTCTGGAAGCTAAATTAACAAAACTGTATATCAAACAAAACCAATAATTTGGAGTGATATTCGGGTGTATTTATCATTTTCTAATTTAAAAAACGTCTGTTTTATGAAACTAATCAAAATGTGTTATTAATAGATATGGTTTGAGGTTATATTTCTACTTTAAAACTCAAATTTTGGGAAAATACTTGTAAATAAAATTATACGGATTTGAAAATTATTAAATAGATAATGAATTAATAAAACATGAATTGTGCTCACCTGTCTATGATTGAATACTCACTGAGAAAGACATAATCGTGAGTCTACAATGTCATATGTGCCGTGTCGTGTTTCAGTAAAAAAGTACACAAAGCCATTTGCGCGCTTGTTCGGTATATCGCAAGCTCTCTCAAGGTCTCCTGTGTGGAGCGCATGCGTCTCATAATTGTGTCTCGCTGCACTGTACTGATCCTTGACAAATTGTCATGTCAAATACAAATATGTCACATCACATGCAATGGATTGACTCTGCATCAATCGAATACGAACATTTACAGATTAGTCTTCCAATATCAAAAAGGAGGACATGTAGGAGGACACTTTTTGAGGGAGGATGGAATTTACAAAAGAAGGACTGTCCTCCCTAAAGAAGGATAATTAGTCACCTTAATAAGAGGAAACAATATAGTAGGGTGTGTTACAGAGGTGGCCAGGATTGGTGACAACCTGTTTGCTTAGCGTGCAGGAAATCTTCAGAGAGGGCCACACGAAGCTATTGAAAATCTAAAGAGTCCATCCAGGGAGAGTAAGGGAGAAAAATTCACCTACCTTTTCTGCTGTCCCTTGATATAGCTTGCACAGAACTCTCTCCCAAGAGTGTTATCTCCCCTCTACTCTGTTTTCACAGGCACAGAGGCTGTGCATATGCCCTGGTGTCTCACGTCTCAGCAGTAACAGAGAAGCACCAAGATAAAGTGTAAGAGGTGGCTGGCATGAGAATGAGGAGAGCCACTATTGGATTGAATTGTGTGTGGCAGCAGAAACATGACTACGGGAGGAGCTCAACTACTTGGTAGAACTATGTGCCTCCATCCAGAAAGCAAGGTTAGAGTGAAGTCCTGAAGCTAAAACTGAGTTCAGTTCACCCTGCATGGCTGAGTGCACTTTCCTTAGAACCAAGGTCATGTCGTGTCTTTCACTTTCCCTGCCCTTGTTCTGTGTCCCCTGCCCCCGCCGCACTTGCAGGTTACCTAGACTTTTGAATCCTTGGCTTTGCCTCATTTTATATTTTAGTGAATTCAGAAAGTTCAACATTTTCTTTGTTGTCAGACAGACCTTAGCCTGAACCCTGCCCTCTTTTACCAACATTGACTAAAATTACTGAAATAATCTAAGTATGATTTTTTAAGATTTTTTAACATAGAGATAATCCCATTTCCCTAACAAAGCCACTGGGATTATTAAATTAGATTATATCACTGAAGGACTTAATAAAAACATTGACCCAGAATGGAGGCAAGAGAAAGTTTTTACCCCCCAAATCATTCTCATCACCTTAGTCTGTGGTCCATCCACCACTCACCCTGCTCTTAGACACTTCTGTATATCTATCTGTCTATGCATGATGAGACAGTCTCTACAGTACTTCTATTAGGAATTACTCATAAAACTAAAACTTGGTCACAGGACTTGTGCTGTCATTCATCATTTTGTTTCAGGTCAACACCTACTTTCCTATATTCCGCTGGGGGGTGCTGAGGCTGTGATTCAGCAAATACATCTCTCCTTTGATAGAAGTTTACTCTGCCAAGGGGTAATGAGAGGCCTGAGGGCTGTAGGGACTTGTTTCTTGTAGTTTTTCATGCTGTTCCATCAGGTTTCGCTTCAACAATGGTCCTGCACCATAGCGGTGGTGTTGGTTCCAGTTTCACCTTTTCTTAATGTCTTCCAAAATCAGCCTCTCTGTTTCTGTGACCAAAGCACTGCATAATGCTTGCGGTCTGTCTCCAAAGGACAGCTCTGAATCACTATTTGTCATTGGCAGATTTTTTCTGTCTTATGTCTGTCTACATTTATTTGCCACTGCTCTAAGTTTTTATAGTATACTTTCATAAAAATAGACAATTAACTATTTAATATATAAAATATTAGGTTACATTCTAGAGCCTATGGAAATATAAATAAAAATATTTATTTACATGATACCTGAGGAGGTAATTGAGGCCCAGAAAAAACATGTTACTCTCTATTCACCAGAATTCATCAGAAGCCAGGTCTCCTAATTAAGAGCTCTATCACAGAGGTTTTTTGTTTGTTTGTTTGTTTTTGTTTTTTCACCATTTTTCATGGTAAAAGTGAAAAGGAAGCGAAAAGGAGGTGTGTTTACCTTTATTTTCACTTGTAAAACAATCTTCAAATTGTTCCTTGTCTCACAGCAAATATAGGAAACTGGTATTCTATTCTTGATTCAAACTAAAGTTAAACAAGACCCAAATATCCAAATATCCTTTTTTAATTATTATTATACAATCATGTGCCACTGAACAATGAGGTTATTGTAGGGTGGTAGGCAATGGGGGATGGTCATGTGGGGAGCCCAGAACTGGAAACTTTGGCTAGGACCACACACAGCCAAGCAGGCCAAAAGAAATTTCCCTGGAGCCCTTTGGAAAAAAGCGACCGTCTGTCAGCCAGTGAGATTTCACCACGTCATATTAGCTCGACCACCCTCGGGACCCTTTAAATATCTCTCCACAGGTCACCCTATGCAACTTCCTTGGCCTCCATGTCCCCAGGGCTAGGGAACCTCATTGGATGGGATGCGCTCTGTACTCAATAAAGCCTTTTATTACTCCACACTTCGTGGCTCTGGCCCCTTCCTTTTTCCTCAGCGGGGAAAAATACCTTACAGTTATGTTCTGAGAAGTGTTTTGTTAGGTGATTCCAAACTTTCTGAACATCATACAATGCAATTAAACAAACAGAGATGATATAGCTTGCTGTACACCGAGGCTTTGTAGTCTCGCCTACGTCTCCTAGGCTACAAGTTTGCACAGTATATTGCTGCACGAGACAACAGCAGATTAAATCAGGCAAAAGAGGAAATGATGCAATCAAGAGAAATATGAGGCTGTTACCAGTGTAACATGCTTACTGGTTTACAGCAAAGTTTTCTTTTATAGTTGAAAGAGTACACTCTAAAATGATGATTAGAAGTATGAAAAAATAAATACATAAATCAGTAATATAGTCATTTGTTATTGTCAAGTATTATGTGCTGTATATTTGTATGTGCTTAGTTTTATATAACTGCAGTGGGTTTGTTTACACCAACATCACCACAAACACAAGTAAACATTGTGCTATGATGTTAGTTATACTATCACTAAGCTTTAAGCATTTTTCATCTCCATTATAATCGTATAAGACAATGTGATTTGTCGCTGACTGATCTGTCACTACACAGCACATGACTGTACTTTATTTCTCATGGTCAATTTTCTACCATATGAGTGAATTGTATAGTTGTTTTAGGTCAAAATTACCAAGATTGTTTTCTGCTAGTATTTTACAGTTCCATTACCCATTTTAATAAATCCCACTGTGTTGATGTGAGAATTCTGAATTTGCCACTTGAGAAATTTGCAAGTCCCTTACCTTTCTGGGCCTCAATGTTATGGTTTCTACCAGCATTAAAATAAGTCCTTATCTTTTCTCCCTCCCATGCTACCCCACCTTTGGGCAAATCATTATTCTGGTCCTGAGTCTTTTATTTTTGAACTACTCTAATCCTTTTATTTTCCTAGTATTCCAGCATACCTTCATTTCCACTATTCTTTCCCCTTTCTCTCTCTGCCCTCTGTCCCTCTTCTGGGTTCTGCAGCAAAAGCTACCTGCTTCCATTTACCTCAATGGTTTCAAGCAGGCTGACACCACATGGTTCCCCAAACTCCATACAGCACCATCCTAGTCAGTGCATGATACTCTGCTCTCACCAGCTCTTTATCTTTCCCTCTGAGCTGCTGCTGCTGTATCTCATAATTGGCTATGAAGTTTTTCCCAGTTGTGATACTCTGCTTACGACAATTCAGTGTACAGGAGCAAAAACCTCCTCCCGTTCTCAAGTCCTCATCAATGCTTCTCTCATTAGTCACAGCTCAAGAAAAACTCTGCTCCTTCCCATTCCATGAACATCTCACATGGCACTCTTAACTCAGAGCAGTTACATAGAAGTTCACATTCCAAATAACAGTACAGCTGTTCCTCGCTATATCGTAGTTCATTTTTTCATGGTCTCACTGTATCATGGCTTCTTAAATTGTATATATATCTAATTGTGTATCGTGGATTTTTCACTATATTGCGGGATTTTGCGGAGTATAGGTATTTTTATATCTTTATTATTTTAATTATCTTTGTGGTAAAATAAGCAAAATAAGTGTGGGAAAGATTAATAACAGTGTGAGAAGGTTTTTAAGAGTGTGGGGAGGGTTTATAAAGCTTTAAAATATATATAAATAATGAAATAAATATAAGATCACTACTTCGTGAATTTTCACCTACCACAGGGGGTTCTGGATCCTAACCCCCATGATAGAGGAGGGACATCCTCACATTAGACAACATTTATTGAACACCCACAATAGACTGGTCACTGTGCCAATTCTCATATATAAATCATCTCATTTAATACTCATAATGCTATTTGATTTGTTCTATTGTCATCCCCATTTTACTACTCAGAGGTAAGACTAGAAATTAAATGGCCTGCAAGAGATTTAATGACCTGGAAATCAGGAACTATCCACTATTTCTCATACTACCAGTGTGTATATCTTAGTGTCCAGTAGATCCTAAGATTTGGGGAACCAGGATCATATAACTGTTGTTCATATCCATATTTCCAGGGGTTAGGATGGTGTCTGAGCACATAGTAGATGCTCAGTAAGTATTTGTTGAATGAAGTTAGCATATTGCCAAAGACAGAAAGCTATCTCTCTACCTTAAGTTATAGTTTTAGTAGCTACACTCCAATACAGAACCACACCTAAGTGTGGTTCTTCTGATTGAGTGTGCAGGTAAGAGCCTGCAATTAGATATTATTGATATAATTAGTTGCCTTTTAAAAGTAATCTGTTTTAGCTTATATTTAAGATAGCTTTTATATCACAAAGAAATATATCAAAATGTGCAATATTTGCTTCTAAAGGTTTTGAGAGTATGAGCACGTGCATATAAACTTCTTTTAACTTATCCTGTGAAATCAAAAAGTATTTTCAATACTGAGTGGTGCTTTTTACATAGTTTTTACTTTGCAGTTGTACATTTATGTATACCTACTATTGTAGATGCTATTATTCAAATAAAAAAATTAAAGTACTTTGGTTAGTTGATTATTACTAACCTTAATGGCTCATTTAACAACTCCCACATTTCATAAAGGTGGTATAATATGAAATATTAGACTTGGGATTAAAACTATACAATATATGGGCTTCTGATCAAGATGGCTGCATAGTTAAACATAGTACTCAGGCCCTCCCACAACAACATCAAAATGACAACTAAACTACAGACCATCTATCATTCAGAACTATCTGAAATCTATAGAAGAGAAGTCCCCTTAACTTCTGGCTGTGAAAATTAGCTGGGGTTGTGGCTGAGTGAGATGAAAGACAGCTGGAGACCCAGGTGTTCCTCCTTGAGGACCCATGCACAAGCTTTAGTGGACTCAATCTGCCTTGAAGGTGAGCTAATTCAATTCTGGATTAAATATTTGAAAACAAATTCTTCCAAAACTTATATGAAATACATTTATCTTGAGATCATGTATTTTTTCTTCAGTAGGTAAAATATTTTCAGTAAAATAGGTAAAACTTTTCTAAGAAAATGCCATATTTAGAGACAAGATGGCACTGGAGTAGGCGGACATACCAACATCTACCTCCCAGAACCAAAGTCGATTACAAACTAATTTTATGAACTATCATCTGGAAAACCCAACTTTGGATTAAACTAAGAGGACTCTTCAACCAAGGAACACTGAAGAAGCCACACCGAGACTGGTAGGAAAAGCGGAAACACAGAAACGCAAAGAGGGCTGCCCAGTTCCCCGGATTGAATGGCAGCAGGGAGAGACTCGCGTGGTGGGAAGTGAGTTTAGCAGAGGGGAAAGGGTCCTGAGCCCCAGGAACAAAGCCCCAGCCTGCAGCCCCAGAGCCCAGAGGAGGCGTAAGGACAGTATTTAGCTGGAAACAAGTCAGGATACTGTTTGTGAGAAAGAGTCTGATTTCTCAGACCCAGGATCCTTCTTAAAGGGACCGCGCAGAACATCTCTCTCACAACCACTCACCCAGGGCTCCTGGGGACAGAGGGAGAGAGGAGAGGACCAGAGTAACAGGAAGAGAGTGTAATCTAGGAGGCACAGAGAGAAACATTTTGGGAGATAGCCACCCTAACCCCTGAGATGAGTCACTCCCCAAAGCTGAAGTGAATATTTCCCCTGGAAACAGCAATACTAGCAAAGGGAAGCAGGAGAGCAGCCAAACAAGCTCCCCTGCGGCACTCAGAGCAGAGACGCATAGAAGGAGGGAGCTTTCAGGTCTACACTAGTGAGTCTTAGGGTCTGAGCTGCAACACCCCCACCCATGCGGCTGAGGGCGCGCCGGAGGGCTGGTGGCAGCGGGAGACAAAAGTGCGGTTCTGCTGGCAGGGGCGGAAGCTAGCTGGCCACCACTGGGCTCAGGTGTGAGCTCAATCTTGCTCGGCTGTGGAGAAGGGGGGCATGCAAAAGCAGTCAAGCTCAGCTGCCGGCAGCCTGTAATCCAGCCTGCGGGAGAAGGGCGGGAACCCCGGAAAGGGTGGAGACCAGCCCCTGAGCAAGGGCAGAGGAGCACAGCCTTGCCTCGCCTGTGCAACCCAGGCTTGCGGTCTGAGTTGGTACTCAGCTCCTCCCGCGGGGATGGAGCCAAAATCCCAGAAGAGGCAGAGTTCCGCAACTGAGCTGAGCTTGGGCACGCAGTCCTGCCCAGTGGTAGAGCCAAGGCAAGCAGCCATTCCTCAAGTGAGCTCCTCCTGCAAGGGCAGGGCAAAAGCTCGGAAACAGGCAGAGACCCGCAGATGAGCAAAGGTGCTCGCCAGTGCCCTCAGGTCCAAGCATAACATCACACATGGGGGCAGGGCAAAGGCCAAGGCCACCAACGCTTGTGCACCGGGGCATGTGATCACAGGCAGTCTCGTGAAGAGAAAATGCGGAGGCAGATAAAAACAACACAAATAAACCAAGAGAAAGTCCCCAGAAAAGGACCTAAGTGAATCAGATATAACCAAATTACCAGATGCAGAGTTTAAAATAACGATTGTTAGGATGCTCAAAGATATTAGAATAACCATAGATGGCCATTATGAAAACCTAAATAAAGAGATAACAAATATAAAAAAGGACATTGAAATAATAATAAAGAATCAGTAAGAAATGACAAATACAATATCTGAAATAAAGAATACAATGGAAGGAATTAAAAGCAGGAAGAATGAAGCAGAGAATTGAATCAGTGATTTAGAGGACACAATAAATAAAGGCACGGAAGCAGAGCAGAAAAAAGAAAAGAGACTCAAAAAGTCTGAGAAATCTCTAAGAGAGCTCTGTGACAACATGAAGAGAAATAACATCCGCATCATAGGGGTTCCTGAAGAAGAAGAGAAAGAACAAGGGATAGAGACTTTGTTCAAACATATTATAGCAGAAAGCTTCCTCCAATTAAGGCAGAAAAACATTTCACATGTTCAGGAAGCACAGAGAACTCCATTAAGGAGAAACCCAAAGAAACCAACACCAAGACACATCATAATTAAAATACCAAAGCTAAATGATAAAGAGAAAATATTAAAAGCTGCTAGAGAAAAAAAGACTATCACCTACAAAGGAGCCCCCATAAGGATGACTTCTGACTTCTCAACAGAAACACTTGAGGCCAGAAGGGGATGGCAAGAAATATTCAAAGTAATGCAGAACAAGAACCTACAACCAAGACTACTTTATCCAGCAAGGCTATCATTTAAAATTGAAGGAGATGACTGTCTCTCCCCGTTTCCAGCTTCAGAAAAATACAAAAATAAAATAATAATAAATAAATAAATAAATAAAATTGAAGGAAAAATAAAAAGCTTTACAGACAAAAAAAAACCAACTCAAGGAATTCACTGCAACCAAACCAAGGCTGCAAGAAATGCTAAGGGACCTGTTGTAAACAGATCAAAGGAAAAAAAATATAGCAAAAGAGGAATACAGTTTTAAAGAAAAAAAATGTCAATAAACAATTACATATCAGTAATAACCTTAAATGTTAGTGGATTAAATGATCTGATCAAGAGAAATAGGGTAGCTGTGTGGATAAGAAAACAAGACCTATACATATGCTGCCTACAAGAGACACACCTTAAATCAAAAGATGCACACAGACTGAAGATAAAAGGATAAAAAAAATATTTCACGCAAATGGAAATGAAAAAAAAGCTGGGGTAGCAATACTTATATCAGACAAAATGGACTCTAAAACAAAGACCATAGTTAGAGATAAAGAAGGTTACTACATAATGATAAAGGGAGCAATGCAAAAGGAAGATATAACCATTATAAATATCTACGCACCTAATATAGGAGCACCTAAATATATAAAGCAGACTTTGATGGACTTAAAGGGCGAGATCAACAGCAATACTATAATAGTAGGGGATTTCAATACCCCATTAACATCATTAGATAGATCCTCAAGAAAGAAAATTAACAAAGAAACAGCAAACTTAAAGGACATATTAGATCAACTCGATTTAATAGATATCTTCAGAACCTTTACCATAAAACAGCAGAATATACATTCTTTTCAAGCGCTCATAGTACATTCTCTATAATAGACCACATGTTAGGGCACAAAAGCGGTCTCAACAAATTTAAGAAGATTGAAGTCATATTGAGCACTTTCTCTGATCACAATGGCATTAAACTAGAAATCAACCACAATAGAAAAATTGAAAAACATTCAAACACTTGGAAACTAAATAGCATGTTATTAAATAATGAATGGGTTAACATTGAGATCAAAGAAGAAATTAAAAAATTCCTAGAAACAAACGATAATGAGCATACATCAACTCAAAATTTATGGGACACAGCAAAAGCAGTCCTGAGAGGGAAGTTTATAGCATTACAGGCATACCTCAAGAAGCTAGAAAAAGCTCAAATAAACAACTTAACCCTGCATGTAAAAGAACTAGAAAAAGAACAGCAAGTAAAACCCAGAGCTAGTAGAAGGAAGGAAACAATAAAGATCAGAGGAGAAATAAATGACATAGAGGCTAAAGAAACAATACAGAGGATCAATGAAACCAGGAGCTGGTTCTTTGAAAAGGTAAACAAGATCGATGAACCTTTAACGAGACTCACCAAGAAAAAAAGAGAGAGGACTCAAATAAATAAAATTAGAAACGAGAGTGGAGAAATAACAACTGACACAACAGAAATACAAAATATTGTAAGAAAATACTATGAAGACCTGTATGCCAAAAAACTAGACAACCTAGATGAAATGGACAAATTCCTTGAATCATATAATCTTCCAAAAATCAATCTGGAAGAATCAGAAAACCTAAACAGACCAATTACAACAAATGAGATTGAAACAGCTATCAAAAAACTCCCAAAAAAGAAAAGTCCTGGGCCTGATGGCTTCACAAGTGAATTCTACCAAATATTCAAAAAAGAATTAACTCCTATCCTTCTCAAGCTATTTCAAAAAATTCAAGAGGAAGGAAGACTTCCAAACTCCTTTTATGGGGCGAGCATAATTCTGATTCCAAAACCAGGCAAAGACAACACAAAAAAAGAAAATTATAGGCCAATATCCCTGATGAACTTAGATGCAAAAATCTTCAACAAAATATTAGCAAACCGGATCCAGCAATATATGAAAAAAGTCATACACCATGATCAAGTGGGATTTATTCTTGGGAGGCAAGGCTGGTACAATATTCGCAAATCAATCAATGTGATTCATCACATAAACAAAAGAAAGGAGAAAAACCACATGATAATTTCAATAGATGCAGCAAAAGCATTTGATAAAGTCCAGCACCCATTCATGATCAAAACTCTCAGCAAAGTGGGAATACAGGAAACATACCTCAACATGATAAAGGCCATCTATGACAAACCCACAGCCAACATCATACTCAATGGGCAAAAATTAAAAGCAATCCTTTTAAGATCAGGAACAGGGCAGGGGTGCCCCCTTTCACCACTCTTATTCAACATAGTTCTGGAAGTCCTAGCCACAGCAATCAGACAAGAAGAAGAAATAAAAGGCATCCAAATTGGAAAAGAAGAAGTAAAACTATCATTATTTGCAGATGAACTGATATTGTATATAGAAAACCCTAAAGTCTCAGTCGAAAAACTACTAGACCTGATAAATGAATTTGGCAAGGTGGCAGGATATAAAATCAATACTCAGAAATCAGAGGCATTTTTATACACTAATAATGAACTGTCAGAAAGAGAAATCAAGGAATAAATCCCCTTTACCATTGCAACCAAAAAAATAAAGTACCTAGAAATAAATCTAACCAAGGAGATTAAAGACTTGTACTCAGAAAATTATACAACATTGATAAAAAGAAATCAGGAAAGATATGAATAAGTGGAAGCATATACCTTGCTCATGGTTAGGAAGAATAAACATCATTAAAATGTCTATATTACCCAAAGCAATTTTTTTTAATAAATAAATTTTTATTTTAATGGGGTGACATCAATAAATCAGGGTACATACATTCAAAGAAAACATTTCCAGGTTATCTTGTCATTTAGTTCTGTTGCATACCCATCACCCGAAGAGAGATCGTCCTCCTCCACCCTCCATCCAGTTCTCTCTGTACCCCTCCCCCTCCCCCTCTCCCTCCTTCCCTCCCCCCACCCCCCATAGCCACCACACTCCTGTTCATGCCTCTTAGTCTCGCTTTTATGTCCCACCAATGTATGGAATCCTACAGTTCCTGTTTTTTTCTGATTTGCTTATTTCACCCCGCACAATGCTACCAAGACTCCACCATTATGCTATAAGTGATCCGATGTCACCATTTCTCCTAGCTGAATAATATACCATGGTGTATATGTGCCCCATCTTCTTCATCCAGTCCTCTATTTTTTTACAGTGATTAAAAGCCTTTAAGCAAACTCTTGGCCAATACAGCAAGAATCCATAAAAGAGTAGTGTCCTTAACATGTTCCCCAAGTCCAAGTTGGCCCCATCACCATGCCAAATCCCTGAAAAATGCAACCCAACCACAGTTCAGTCTGTTAGGAGCTGTCACAGGGAGCAGGAGTCCAGGAAAGTTCCCCACAGGAAAAGTCCGCATGGCACTGGAATTGTTGTCACCATTCTATACTTTGCAGCTCATGTCCAAGCCGCAATGACCGCTGCTTCTAGCTGGTAATGATTCAGGTAGACTGGAAAAAGCCATTTGCAGCATGCGTGGATATGGAGCTCCTTTCTCCTCTGCCTGGAGAGTTGAGACCAGGTTGCCTTTCCCTGGAGCTCTGTGACTGTGGCCTGGTAAAGAGAACCTTGGGATACATTAAGCTGGGTGGCAAAGGTAAATTCATAATACAAGTTGGCAAAAGGAGGAAAGAGAGCTCTAAATTAAGAGTAGGTCCCAGCCTGAAATATGAGTGGGGCATTGAGGTAGGAGGGATAAAGGAAACACTATATATTAAGCAAAGCAGTAGAAAATAGGACTATCAACACCCACAACAGAGATCTTTGAGGGAAGAATAAAAAACCTGACTATTCAGGCAAAACATAGTTAAGTGGCCCTTGTGCGAATGAGATCAGTTTACCTGCTTCTTGGAAGAAATACCCTAGGCTCGTCCACAGTGTCGTAGATGGGGCCAATGGCCCTGGGCACCTTGAGTCTTCAGTGGCAAACCCCAGCTTTTAGGATACACCCTTAAAGGCTCCAATGCCCCAAATGGGTCTCATAGGATGCCATTTGCGTCCTGCTTCAATAGTGGAAAGGAAGGTCATTGAGCTAAAGCCTGCCAGGCTTACATGCCTCTGCTGTGAGGAAACAGGGACACTGGAAGGTAGGCTTCCCTCTCACTCCTCTAAGGGAGGGTTCAGTCTCTTTCAGCCCTGCTCCAGCCACCTATGACCTAACCTTGCCCAGAATGCTGGGGTTTACCACTGAAGGCTGAAGGTGCCCAGGGCCGTCGGCCCCATCTACGACACTGTGGACGAGCCTAGGGTATTTCTTCCAAGAAGCAGGTAAACTGATCTCATTTGCACAAGGGCCACTTAACTATGTTTTGCCTGAATAGTCAGGTTTTTTATTCTTCCCTCAAAGATCTCTGTTGTGGGTGTTGATAGTCCTATTTTCTGCTGCTTTGCTTAATATATAGTGTCTCCTTTATCCCTCCTACCTCCATGCCCCACTCATATTTCAGGCTGGGACCTACTCCTAATTTAGAGCACTCTTTCCCCCTTTTGCCAACTTCTATTATGAATCTACCTTTACCACCCAGCTTAGTGTATCCCAAGGTTCTCTTTTCCATGCCACAGTCGCAGAGCTCCAGGGAAAAGCAACCTGGTCTCATCTCTCCAGGCAGAGGAGAACAGAAGCTCCATATCCACGCATGCTGCAAATGGCTTTTCCAGTCTAGCTGAATCATTACCAGCTAGAAGCAGCGGTCACTGGGGCTTGGACATGAGCTGCAAAGTATAGAATTGTGACAACAATTCCAATGCCATGAGGACTTTTCCTGGATGTGGACTTTTCCTGGACTCCTCCTCCCTGTGACAGCTCCTAAAAGACTGAACTGTGTTTGGGTTGCATTTTTCAGGAATTTGGCATGGTGGTGGGGCCAAATTGGACTTGGTGAACATGTTAAGGACACTACTCTTTTATGGATTCTTGCTGTATTGGCCAAGAGTTTGTTTAAAGGCTTTTAAGCACTGTAAAAAAAATAGAAGACTGGATAAAGAAGATGGGGCACATATACACCATGTTATACTATTCAGCTAGAAGAAATGATGACATCGGATCACTTACAGCAGAATGGTGGAATCTTGATAACATTATGTCGAGTGAAATAAGTGAATCAGAAAAAAACAATAACTGTAGGATTCCATACATTGGTGGGACATAAAAATGAGACTAAGAGGCATGAACAGGCATGGGGTGGTTACAGGGGGTGGGGGAGGGGAGGAGGGAGAGGGGGAGGGGGAGGGGAGGGGTACAAAGAAAACTGGATAGAGGGTGACGGAGGACGATATCTCTTTGGGTGATGGGTATGCAACAGAACTAAATGACAAGATAACCTGGAAATGTTTTCTTTGAATTTATGTACCCTGATTTATTGATGTCACCCCATTAAAATAAAATTTATTTATAAAACAAAAAATGAAAATGCCATATTTAGTGGGTTAAGATCCCAGGCGAGTTGCCAATGGAGATGAAGCAATTTTGCCTGTATGCTAGGAAAATGGTGTTTTTTATACTCACATTTGCATACCGAACAAAGGGTTAGTGTGACTTTCAAATCTATAAATGATGAACACTTATTCTCTTTCCTTTATGGAGATTGAAAAAAAATTAGAATAACCATGTACATAAAATTTAGACAAGGATATCCATTTCAGATTAATTAAAATAATAAAAACTTATAAGAAACTAAATGTTCACTATTCAAAGGATATTGACATACCATTTACACAAGAAATAATCTGAAATCACTAGCAATGATATTTTCAAAAATATGTCTTAAAATTTTTGAGTAGAAAAATGTGATTTTGGCCCTGGCTGGTTGACTCAGCGTGTGGAAGTCCTGGGTTTGATTCTAGGTGAGGGCGCAGAGCAGGGATGCCCATATGCTTCTCCAACCTTCCCCCTCTCCTTCCTCTCTGTCTCTCTCTTCCCCTCCCGCAGCCAAGGCTCCATTGGAGTGAGGTTGGCCCAGGAACTGAGGATGGCTCCATGGCCTCCGCCACAGCAGAGAGGTGCCCCAGATGGGCAGAGCAACACCCCCTGGTGAGTGTGCCGGGTGGGTCCCCATAGGGCACGTGCAGGGGTATGTCTGGCTGCCTCCTCGTTTCTAGCTTTGGAAAAATACAAAAATACACACAGAAAATGTGATTTTTATTCCTTTATCGTATTTTCTGTTTTTCAAATTTTAAACAATTTGGACTTTAAAATTTTTTATCAATTTTCTAGTTCAAAGGAAAATAAAATATAATGTTAAATGAAAGAAACTGCATATTCAGGAGTTTATTTGCTATAATTTGGATTGTTATTGAAGCAAACTTCTTGAAATACCTTAAAGCATCCTTAGTGTAAATCACATACAAGAACAAGAACAAATCACTGAGGTATGAGTTTGCCGAAGTATAATAGACACCTGAAAATACCTTAATGATCATTATGAGTGTGATTTATTGCTTTTTTATATTAGGATTCCACTATATTTTCAAACACTAATCACTTGGCACCATATATAATATAAAAATTAAATATTTACAAGTAAATTGTACCTACTAAAGTTTTATCTACAAAATACAACTCATCTGATATTTATTAAGCACCTCTCATAGCATTTGTTTGAGTTCACATTTCCAGATTATATCTACATCATGGATTATCTGAGACTCAGAATGTCTAAGTACTTTGCCCAAGGCAGTTCGAAAAGTAAAGCAATGAATCAAATTTAGATCTCAAAGTTCCAAATCCACAACTTTTTCCAAAACTCAGTGGAATTGATTCTCCTCATTTTCCGTCTCCTTCTCCTCCTCCTCCTCCTCCTCCTCCTCCTTCTTTTGGCTTCTACCTATCAATTTTTCAAATTTCACCTCTTCTACAAAGCCTTGCTTAGCTGTGTCAACTTACAGTGGTAGCTCTCCAAATACCTGTCAAGTCTCCTTGAATTGATTATGAGTTTGAAACTGTTGAGAGCTCTCTCTCAAGAGTCCTTAGTTCTCTCTCTCCCTTCCTTCAAGCTTTCATTTCCTGCAAAGCTGGTGGCAGAGTGAAAATAGCCTGTGCAAAGCTATAGGCAAGAAAGTGTAAGGCAGAACACATCATCTGGAAACTCATTTTGCAAGGGGCATGTGAAGAGGAAAGCAAACCTGATTTAAAAAAAACTTTTTTAAAAAACCTTTTTTAAAAAGCTTTCCAAATGCAGAATGAGGACCAGTAAGGGAGCAGATTCTCTGGGCCGGAAGTGGCCCTCTTCCCAAAATACGGGTCCTGAGCTGCTATTGCTACAAACATGGTCATTCAGAAAAGACAATCTCTGGTGGAAACTCAAGCTGACATTATGAAAAATGTCTAGACCAATAAATAGTTATATTATAAAAATAACACTAACAGCTTTTATTTTTTTCAGACATTGTTAAGGGGGTTACATTTATTACTTTTGTCAAACTTGACATCGGCCCATTTTATAATTAAGAGAACTAAGTCTTTGAGGGGTTAACTAAGTCTTTGAGGAGTTAACAAAACTTGTTGAAGGACACAGCTTATAAGTGTTAGAGTTGCATTCAAACTCAGGTCTGTGTCCTCTTCAGTGCCCAGAGCTTGTATATTTTACAGCAGAGATTGCTGATAAAAAATATTCATTTGCTATGTATGGATGGTCAATGTACTTTTACCTCCAAGAGGTAGTCCAATCAACTTCATGTGTGCCCAAATTCAGATACCTTCTTCTCAAACTCCAGGCTGGGAGAAAAAGAGAATTCTCTTGCCAGGCCATTGGTTGAGGGACGTGCTAATATATAATATCCTTGAGCAAAGTGAAATGGGATAAATCCCTAGTTAGTGTTATTTTCCCTACCTGGGAGTTGACACTGGAATTGATGGTATTTGCACAGAAAGTGTTTAGTTGTCCCTTTAAGTACACTTGGTATTTTGTATTAAGAATCACAAGGGTTGGACCCTGGCCGGATAGCTCAGTTATTTAGAGAGTTTTCCCATTCACAAAGGTTGTGGGTTCGATTCCTAGTCAAGGACATATACAGGAACAGGTGGATGTTTCTGTCTTCCTTCCTCTCTCTCTAAAATCAGTAAGTAAATAAAAAAAAATTACAAAGGGTTGGATGCCCAAAGTCCAGCTATAGCAAATGTGGCTTCTCTGCTCATCTGGAAGAGATTGAGAAGCAGACCTCATTTGCCTCATGGGCCATTGGCGGTTAGACAGCCAAACTCGGCCCACAGGCTGTCATCTCCTGGAAGAGCCCAGGAGGACTGCCTCTGTGTTCAGTACTGATTGCACTCTGGAGAGTAGAATGGGATGAATATCTAAGAAATAAAGGTGCAGGAAGAAAAGATATAGCAGGAATACTATAAATACACCCAGGATCTGGGCATGGATGACATTTCACAAAGCCTTCTGAGGGTACTTAGGCTCCATTTGAACATTATCTGACCACGCTTTATTTTGAAACAGATTCAAATAGGCTGAAAACATTCATGATGGTGCCTGGGGAAACAAATTCTCCAAATATTCTGTCTCACAGAAGTCTTCAAAGAGCCAAAAAAAAAAAAAAAAAAGAAAGAAAATCCGGGACTGAGTCAATGTATTAGATAATGTAAAAGTAGCACAATTAATAAGAGTTTATTATAGTTTTATAATGTTTTATTATCTGCTAAATCAGTCTTGACAAAGAGCATGAGGCTATACTTTTCAATGTAGAAGTATGTAAGCCAGAGCTGGCAGTGAACTTCAGGTAGGACTTGCTTATTGAAAGAGTGTTGCAGAGGCTGGGTCTGTCCGGGGACGCCAACAGGCTGGTGTTTTCTGCAGAGCAGTGTCTGCATGAGACACTCATGTCTCCTTGGACAAAATTTATTGTCCTATGGCAGTGGAAATTTAGGAAATACTATACACTATGCCCTCCCTCCCTTAGAGATTCACAACATATATAAAAAGTACAGGATGGGGCAAAAGTAGGTTTACAGTTCTTTTTTATGGAAAATAATACAATAATTAATAAATAATAATACAAGAATAAATTCTGTTTTGCATTTAAGCCTACTTTTATATCCCACCCCCAGCCCCACCCCTGTATAATGAGGGCTATGAAAATATAATTTAAAAATGCTAATACTGCTTTAATTTAAGATTTATTATTTGATTATAAACCTATCTTTTATATACTATTATCACCATTACAAGTGGTAGTGGTTATGAAAATAGATTACATTAATTGAGCACTTAACTACATAACAGACAGACATCATTTGGGAGAGAAATATGTGTATTATCTGACTTATTCTTCATGACAGCCTAAGATATAGTATTTTCGGTTCTGCTTCTTCAATGTTCTTATTTTCATTAGTTCTCTACCAGTATAAAAGTTATTCATGATTGATGCTGTTATTTAAACTTTTTTAAACTAGATATTGACATTTAAAAGATAATTGATGTTAATTTTCTAGATTACTATCTTGGTTTATTTATGTTGTATTAGATTTTTAATGTTTAAAATTAGTCAATTTGAAGAAATTTCATCATAATTATTGTTGATTTATTTATAAAAAATGTATTTTGATCAAAATAATTGAGCCTAATATTTGTTTAAATTGATTTACTAAAGAAGCTGTAGGTTTTAACCATTTATAAATCACATTTTATAAAATTCTAAATTTTTTTGTTCTTAAATTAGATAAAACTAAATAATCCAATAACCAGAAAATTATTTTCTGCACTATAAAGATCACTATTTTTCTTGAGAATTTCATACTTAAATAACATTTATTTTGTTACAGTTCGAATGTTCACAATCTGAAGTCATCATATTTTTAAGACAAAGAATTCACCAGAAAAGAAGGCTGACATGCATAATTGGGCAACATGAGGATTCTCTTAAATTTAAATTTGTATGCTGAATATTTCTCTTCTTCAAAATTTATGACTCACTTGCATGAAAAATTATTAAACAAATTGCTACAAACCAACTGCTCCAGTACCAAGTCATAAAACAGAAAAATATTTGAACTTTAAGTGCATATGAGGGCAATATATGAAACAAGTGTTTTTTATTAGATTTTTTACAACAGTAGTAAGTGGATCTCAAGAAACCAGTTAGAAAAGTATACCACTACCACTAAATTCAAAGTACTTTTAAATTTTGGTTTCAAAAATGACTAATTTCAAAAACTTAAAACTAGAACTACAATATTATCTAGCAATCCCACTAATGGGCATATATGTAGAAGAAATGAATAGAAAATGTGATATATGTACACACATATCCACAAAATAGAATATTACTCAGCCATAAAAAAAGAAGTCCTGACATTTGTGACAACATGGGAGAGCCTTGAGGGCATTATTCTAAGTAAAATAAGCCAGACAGAGAAAGGAAAATACTGTATGCTCTCATTTAAATGTAGAATCTAATAATGTCAAATTCGTACAACCAGAGAATACATGTGGTTGCAGGTAGGTGGGTAGGGAAGACGTTGCCAGAGCGTACACACTTTCAGTTATGAGAGGAGTATGTTCTGGAGGTCTGATGTATAGCATGGTGATTATCATTAATAATACTATATTACATGCTTAAAATTTTCAAGGAGAGTAGATCTTAAATGTTCTTAACACATACAAAAGGTAGCCAGCTATGTGAAGTGGTAGATGTGTTAATTAACTTCATTGTGGTAATCATATCACAATATATATGTATATCAATCATAGCTTTGTAAACTTTAAAAATAAATTAACAAACAATATAGAAACAGGCTCATAGATAAGAGAACAAACTGAGAACTGTCAGAGGAGATGGGGGTTGAGGGCTGGGTTAAAAAGGTGAAAGCATTAAGCAAAGAAAAAAACACAGACACAGACAACAGTGTGGGAATTGTAGGAAAGAAAGGGGGTGGGGAAGGTAGATAAAAATAGAATGGTGATGGAAGGAGACTTCACTTGGAGTAGTGAATACACAATGCAGTGCAGATAATGTAGTGTAGAATTGTGCACCTGAAACCTGTATAATTTTATTAACTGATGTTACACTATTAATTTAATGAATTTTTTTTTTTTTACAGATAGAGTCAGAGAGAGGGATAGATAGGGACAGACAGACAGGAATGGAGAAAGATGAGAAGCATCAATCATCAGTTTTTTGTTGCGACACCTTAGTTGTTCATTGATTGCTTTTTCATATGTGCCTTGACTGTGGGGCTACAGCAAAGCGAGCAGCTCCTTGCCTGAGCCAGCGACCTTGGGTCCAAGCTGGTGAGCTTTGCTCAAACCAGATGAGCCCACGCTCAAGCTAGAGACCTCAGGGTCTCAAACCTGGGTCCTCAACATCCCAGTCCAATGCTCTATCCACTGCGCCACCGCCTGGTCAGGCAATTTAATGGAAAAATTTAAAAACTAAATCACATTGTACAACTTAAAAACATGCAGTGTTTATTTGTCAATCATACCTAAATAAAGCTGGAAAAGAAAGTGACTTCTCACATTTTTGAGCACTGGAATGAACTTAAAGATTTTGCAAATACAAAAAATTGAAAAAAAATGTAAATTATGTTATTACTAACAAAATTTACAAATTCAAAATAATAAGTCAACTTTGAAAAATGTGGTTAAAATGATTCATCAGTAATGTCTAATCAGCAATCTATTGAAATCCAGTACAATTATTAACACCAATAGAACAATATCTGTGTCTCCTTAAAGAAAAATTTCATTATTATTTTAAAATCATTGATATGAAAAAATTGATAAGAAATCCATAGCCATGCATCATCACAAATACTTTCAATATTAGGTTTTCACTTGACAGAAAGGAATTACAATCATTAAAGCTAGAGACTTACAACTCTTTTGATATATAATTTAGAAAGGCTAAATTTGAGTAGATAGCAGGAAACGAGTTGTAGTCAAATAAAGAAAAAATAATGCACACTCTACTGATACAGTATTCTTGTGATGGTAAAGACCTAGAAGCGATTATCTTCCTCAAAAATTACTTGTAGCTATTTCAAACATTAATACCTGGCATGAGACACTCTGTTCTTAGAAGGAAGCTTATTAGAAACATTTATATATTTTATTTGAATGTTTTATTCACTTTTGGATGTAAATTTTCTTCTCTCACCAGTATGTCAACAAAACCCTGGGCAAACACACTGGCTCTGGGCCAGATCAATCCTCTGTCTAATATAACTAAAGAAGCTGATGGTGCCTGATGTAGAAGTGTAGGGACAATATTTTGTTGACACATGCCAACCCACCACAGGTTCCCGCTCAGGGAACTGGATAAACAAAGTGCTCTAGACAATACTGGAAGAACTTTTCAAAAGTACCCCAAATTTCAAAATTCAGATCCTGAAAAGAGAGTGATAATCAATACTGGCCTGTGACTCGGAGTGAGAGTGTACCTTGCAAAAAGAGAAAGGTCACCCCAAGGTGAGAGAAAGACTAACCATAAGTACTATGTTTTGCTTCATAATACAACTTTGGTGTTGGTGGAAGAAAAACCCTTCTGCTGGAACCATTCCCTTCCCCTTACATGGTATTTCCTAGGTATCCAACAGGGGGCACTGTGACTTGGGAAATGTCCTGGAATCTATTCCAGATGGCTGCAAACTCTTGGGGATGGGCCATTTGCACTCTGACTCTTCAAAGTGAGTAGAAAGCATGGTTACCTGGAGGACCTGGAGGATTTGTCATGCATAGTGCAGGGCTTCTGTTTTGGGGTTTGCTTTGTTTTGTTCTTTTGCTGTTTTGGCCCAAAAGTGTCTGGTCAGCTTTTTTTTTTTTTCATGTTTTGCTTGAAATTATTATTCTTACAATAAGGTTCAACAAAAAGTAGCCTTAAATAAAGATTACACTGTTCCCTTTAGTGTGTCTGCTGAAAGAATTTGTGTGTGTGTGTGTGTGTGTGTGTGTGTGTGTGTGTGTGTGACAGAGACAGTGAATGACAGAGAAGGACAGCTATGGACAGACAGACAGGAAAGGAGAGAGATGAGAAGCATCAGTTCTTCATTCCGGCACCTTAGTTGTTCATTGATTGATTTCTCAAATGTGCCTTGACCACGGGGCTACAGCAGAGCAAGTGACCCCTTGCTCAAGTCAGTGACCTTGGGCTCAAGCTGGTTAGCCTTGCTCAAACCCAATGAGCCTACATTCTAGCCGGCGACCTCGGGGTTTCAAACCTGGGTCCTCCGAGTCCCAGTCCAACACTCCATCCACTGAGACACTGCCTAGTCAGGCTGAAATGATATTTTATAGAATACTCAGAGATGTATTTGTTCATTTTACTTTGTTTGGGAAAAAGGAATCTGAAGAGTTTCCAGAGCATCCTAAGGGACACAGAGAGAGCCAGAGTCCATGTCATACATGTGGTGCTCTGCACTCAAGCCTTGCTGTGAACTGTATTCTTAATCCTTGCTTTGGTTGGTTTGTTCTGAAGAAATAAGGCTTAACTAAATATGACCAGTCACATAGATAACTGAGCCACAGGCATGCCTACTTGTTTTGGGTTGTTTTATTTTTCTTCTTGTTTTCTCTATTATATTATCAGCTTTTAAAGGATTATTTTATCATTGCCTCCTCCATGTCTGGCATGAAGGTTTTTAAATAAATAGTGATTTAATAAATGAATGAGGGCAATATGTGACATATAATAGTTACTGATATCTTAAGTTTACAAATCAGGCCTCAAATTACTGATGCATGGCAGCATTATTTACACCCAGTTGCTATTGCCATATCTATTCAAAAATAACCAAGCTTTATTTTCTTGAAAACATATTCTTCAGTTATGTAATTTCCATTTATTCAGGGCTGTATGAGAATTGCCAGGGTGTTTGTTAAAATGCAGAATCCTGGACCTCAACTTAATCTGTGGGAACTGGAATCTGAGTATCTGCATTTTTAATGCCTCTCTCTCACGGATGCGAAAGTTTGAGAACCACTATGAAACCGTTGAACTGTGTGATAATATTCAAATCACAGTTTTGTATGTTGCCAGTCCAAAAATGTAAGGTAACATCTAGAAACCTTTTCTAGAAAAACAACTTTCCTCTCCTGATGATTGTAAATAAAGTAGAGAAGTGGAAAGTAAGGGTGATGGAGGTGGGTGGACCCACAGGAACTCTATTTCTTGTTAGGGTAACTCAGTAGCGACAATACATTGTAGTAGAGCGAACTGATTTTGTTCAAAGAAGTTTTCCTGTTCCTCAGAGTGTTCAGTGAAAGTTTTTTGCAGGCTTTTTGCAGTGTACTGTTTTACAAACTGTCATTTAGAAGGACCAGTGGTCTTTCAGAGGATATAAAGGCTTAAGAATTTTGACTTTCCTGGATGGATGTAGTTTTCAGTGAATTATCTGTTCTGAAAAAAACATAAGACAGACTACCACTAACAACTAGCATCTACTGTTCCTTCCTATGTTTTAAATTCAGGATATTCTCAAATTGTTGATATGCTTCTACTAATCAAGACTTGCATTTTCTAATATGTATTGACTAAATCTCTATTTATTTATTAATCTTAAGTACAGAATAGTAAAGGAAGAATATCCATAATTACAAATGCTATCAGATTAAATTACTCTTAATAACCTGGTTATTGCTTTTAAATCTACTCTGTGATGTCACTGTCTTCAAGTACAAAGCAGGTATGAGCAAGTGCACATTAAATGAAAAGCTGCTGGTGGAAAAGACTTTTGATCCATTCTTTCTGTGCGAGAAATACAAACAGTTCTCAGACTTTTCGCATAGGTTAGACATTAGACATCAATGAGCAGGCTGTTCAACTGTAAGGCCTTAATGGACTGCAGACTCCATCCAAATCCTTGCCCTAAGAGACTTGACTGAACTTTAACATGGCTCTAACAACTTACGTTCACATCTCTGGGATGACTCCAACTTCCCTTAAAATGTGCTGAGTAAACTCAATGTGGCCAGGAGAATTTACTGTTTATTTCAGCCAAAACCTGGAGATAGATAGGTCAATAGTCTCTTAAACCTTATCTTAGAGCAGCTAGTGTGAAAATCTTGCATTTATAAATATTTTCTCTCCCTCTTGAGATATAAATTTTCTACCATCCAGAACAGTCATCTAAGGATTTGAATGAGCTCCATGTCTAAAAGATAAGCATTCAAGAAGATAACTGTTACTCCCAGCCCTTGTAGGGGGGTAAAAGCCTAACACCTTACTCCAACTTGAAACATACCTCCAGACATAAATATGTGAGAAGTTTGTTTCTCCTATGGATAAGTGTTCATCAGAAAACCCAGATGGCCTAGTAATATGAACTGAATCCCCTTCCCAACCTTTGGTGCCTCTTGTCTGACAGACCCAACATCCTACTTTTTGTCTCAGTGAAGCTGAACTGAGAGTACACTGAGGTCTGTCCTCTATTTCAATAGTTATAGTGGATGAAATCTGACTATTACCTTTAACAGGTGTCTAGCTTTGTTTCTTTCAACAATACTGATTATTGATGGTGTGACGCATTTCTCCTGATCCTGATCAGTAGCACTGAATGAATACTGAGCAATTTTGTTTAACAAGATTCCTGTCCTCCTGATAGTTCAAATCTCCACTAAATAGCTGATCCCCAGTGCTTCTCTTACCTGTCTGAACCTCTAATGGCTCAGTCTTCCTGGCCTTGAAATGTCTCTTGGATCTTAGCTCCATCTGTTCTTGGGACCTAGCAATGCATAAGCCACACGTAGAACCATTTTAAGAAGCAATAGGGGCCATTCAAATTGGTAAGAAATTTACCTCTAATTCTCATCCCTAAAAGGATAAGGATAACATAATATAGCTACAACCTATAAAAGAGGAACCTCTTTTAATTACAAAACCTATTTTTTTCATTTATATTTATTCATATCACATTCAACTATCAAATTTAAAGAATTATACAGTTTATCTTCAGGAAAATATCTTATAGCTATTGCTTATTTCTATTAGTTTGCAAAAATAAAAAGTGGAGAGCTTGTTAGGTGTGAAGCTAGGTGGAAGCTCTGAAGAGACAGGTTTTCATTCTCATCCCTTGCTCTACCTGATTATTCAAGAATCCTGTAGCACAGCCTACTGGCATTTGCTCTGTTTTAATCCTTTAAAACATTTTAGACTGCTAAAAGAAAACAAATGTTCTCCTGAACATAATCCAAATCTCTCAAATTTAAACTACTTCCCATTTTAACTTTATAATATTTGCTCACCAACCAGGAGGTAAGGAGGTAACAATAGAATAGCTTTTATTGCCAACATTATATTTTTATTACTCTTCATTAAACATAGTATTGATAGGAAACATTATTCATTGTCTTAATGATGTGCTATGTACTTAAAAAACATAATTGAGCTGTAAAGTAATTATATAGATTTGAGACCACAGTTTAATCCAATAGCTCTAACCTTTCTTTTTTCTTATTCCCTTCCACATTTGACTAATTGATAACTATTTGTTAAGAAGCTATTCTGTCTCTCTTTGTGCTGAACAATAGTGACACCCAAACTGTTATACTATTACTCTAAACAAAACCCTAACCAATGAGGTGCTTAAATTCTAGCTAGTGAGATAAAATTTTCATATGTAAAGTAATTATAAAAAAATGTAGTGTATACTAAGTGAAATTTGTATGAAACTTTTTATACAACTCTTTTAAGTGTCTGTAAGTATTATATTCTAGCTTCTATCAATAAGGGAAAAGAAAATATAAGAAATAGAACACAAGGCCCTGGCCGGTTGGCTCAGTGGTAGAGTGTCAGCCTGGTGTGCAGGAGTCCCGGGTTCAATTCCTGGCCAGGGCACACAGGAGAAGCACCCATCTGCTTCTCCACCCCTCCTCCTCTCCTTCCTTTCTGTCTCTCTCTTCCCCTCCCGCAGCCAAGGCTCCATTGGAGCAAAGTTGGCCCCAGGCCGCTGAGGATGTCTCTGTGGCCTCTGCCTCAGGTGCTAAAATGGCTCTGGTTGCAACAGAGCAATGACCCAGATGGGCAAAGCATCGCCCCCTGGTGGGCGTGCCGGGTGGATCCCGGTCAGGCGCATGCGGGAGTCAGTCTGACTGCCTCCCGTTTCCAGCTTCAGAAAAAAAAAAGAAAGAAAGAAATAGAACACATACTCCTTATTTAAAGGAGCCCAGAATTTAATGAAAGAAAGAAAAGTATGTGAATATACTCAGCATTTTCCAAGTAAATTGTAGAATATCTAGAAATTTCTCAGGTCTCAGTATATGGGAATCCCATACAGTAGAGATAGAGAAGTTCTTATATTTAAGACTGCTTTCATGGCCTCAGAAGTTTACACTGGAATGCTGGAGAAAAATTAAGCAAAGATAGCATATGATGGGAGGTGACTGATACTATGCTAGAACAGGTCCACTGTTCTTCCCTAGACCTGTCCTGCACAGACTATCTTCATCCTGGTGCACCTAAAATAATACATGAGATGAGACTGACTTCTCTTTTAGCAACTTGAGCCTCTCTATCTAAGATCAAATTGTTGATATTTCCTATATATGATATGAATATGGTATAAACTTTTTCCATTATTGCCAGAACCCTGATTGTGACAGCTTTTAATTTTAATTCACTTGATTTCTAACTTTATCTTAAACACATTTTTAACTATCTTAAAATTCTCACAAGTTAAAAGGTGAGTTGGAGTTGCAACTTTAAATGAAAAATGAATTTTAACTTCCCTTGCCATTAGAACACAGTCTGTGAATTGGTGTATATGAGAATGCTCAGAGGCAAGATGCCTTGATTCTTTTATCATGAGTGAAAATTGTAATAACAAACCCCAGTGGGAACCAGAATGTTAAATTAAAATGATTTGAAAATAAACGTAACAGCAACAAAAAGAATGAGTATTTGCAGCTGGAATAAAAATCCCCACTTAACATAGCTACATTATCGAAGTTTTCAGGCACTGACAACACAGTAATGCTGTTGCTGTTCTTGTGTTGCTGTGAGTTCAGAGGGTTGAGAAGCAATCCAGGGATTACTGGCAGGGAGGCTCAGGGAAGAAACCCATCTCACTACTGAGAGAAACAAAGGAAAGCACTATACGCCTGCACTGGTCAATTCATGGTGCTCATTTATTTGGTCTTGTTAGTTTCAGTTTCTTCACGCTGGACTGTCTTTTGATCATGAAAATTCGTTCACCCGAGTGTCTTCCTCTTCTCTACATTGAAATAGAGCTGTGTTTGCCAGGAAAGGCCTCTGCTCTTTTGATGCATTCTATGTTATTGTTTGCGAGTCTGCTTCCAGACACGCTGCAGAAGTGTCAGGAGGAACACCTCTGATCTCAGTTCCCCAGATCCCACCATTTGGCCATCTTAAATATACAGAAAGCTTCTACCTTCCATTTTGCTGGCTGGAAGTTAAGCAAAATGGAAG
Source organism: Saccopteryx bilineata (assembly GCF_036850765.1). Taxonomy (NCBI): domain Eukaryota; kingdom Metazoa; phylum Chordata; class Mammalia; order Chiroptera; family Emballonuridae; genus Saccopteryx; species Saccopteryx bilineata. The sequence continues at coordinate 109,675,279 of NC_089494.1, read as the reverse complement.
ATGAAACTTAAGCACTGAAATACTCTATTGATTTTAATTTGAGGTCAAAGCCTTCCCTTGTTTAATAAATACTCAGAACTCTAAATACTTAGTGCATTTGAACACTGTTGGCAGTCTTAACTCTATGTAGCAACCCTACATTTCTAATGGATTATAACCAAGATACCCTGAAATGACTGATGAAAATAGTTACAGACTCCAGGATTGCTCACAGAAGAATTTCCTGCCACCATTATAATTTTGCTTTCTCATGAGGAATCAAAACTATTTTTCTCTCTGTCTTCCTCCTACAGTTTATAGCTGTTTCCACTTCTATCATGGTTATGGAAACAGACATGATCTTTAAGATTCCTTCTGTGCTCTCTCTCTCTCTTCAGTGTCCTTAAATAATCCATCTCCACCTATCTTCTTTTCTACTATCTTTCATGCCTTTTGTCTTCATCTAAAATGGATACCACAAACAGCATTTAACCATGGAGAGATTAGCGTTAAAAATCTAGAAGTCATGAAATAAAATCAGGTATTTCAAAGACATAATTTCATTAATTTTTCAAGTGCTTTAAAAATGCACAGAAACTCCCCTTAAAATTCTAACAAAATTATTTTCCAATTTCTACATACTCCTCTGGTTAAATATTTCCTTCTCCTTCATCAACATTCAGAATACATTTTAAAGTTCTCAATTTTAATTTTTCCTCTTCTATTGAATAACTAGAATTACAAGAGTTCAATTTTCTATACATCTTCATGGCAAATGTATACTATTTTAGATATATTAAGGCTAAATTGTCTTTTGTGGACAAGCCTCAGGGAAAACATAGTCGCCATTTGTAACTATTTCTGCACAGAAATGAATTCTGAGTTCCAAACAACTTATTTACAAATGAACATTTGGTTCCACTACCCACTTATAAGTGGAAGACTTCTTTTATCCTACATTTTATGCATTCTAAACTGTGATCCTGACAAAGTCATTCAATAGATTGGTCCTAGGAAAAGGTTTTGCAGATGAACAAAATGTGGTCAGCACCCTCAGTTAGTTGGTGTCAGGGTATATTATACCCTGGAGATTTCTGAATGTTTCATTATTTCCTGTGAACACATACTCACAAGGGCAGACATAGAAAAATTTTATCAAACCCATCCTGGCCACAAGCCTTGGACCTTAGAAATGTAACCTAGCTTCCTAGTTTTCCATCTATAAAGCAAGAAAATAACTAGATAGAATATTGTAACAATCATAAGGGTATACACTGAGTTTATAACAGCACCCTAAATTAAAAATAAAAGATAACAAATCAAGGTATTATTATTAATGAATCAGAGAATTTATTAGCATTGGAAAGGCTAAAAAACATTGAATTAATTCAACAACAAAAAAAGTATTGAGCTGTATTACATTGGAAAACAAAATTTTTGTTGCATCCACAAAACACTTGCTCTTACCTAATTAGAGTATGCTGATCTAAAAAATGACATTAGTTTTTCTCTGTAAGCTACAGTTTTTTTGCAATTCAAGATTTTAGGTTTTCATCTTATTGTAAAATTTTCAACATTTAGTTTAACATAATGAAGTAGAATGTCTTCTTGGGCATCATCTTTGTGAAAATAGAATAATTTATATAATACAGTAAATACACTAACACACTAAAAGATATGATTGCATCAGACTTTGTCTACAATTTCAAAATAGAACATATTAAAACACTTATTTTAATCATAAAATTTACGCAAAACTTATTTAAATTCTATTCAGGCAAAAATTTGCATTTATAGCTCTTGCGTTTGTGTATTTGTTGAGGACAATCTCATTTGATGCTCCAGCAGTAGTCTGCTCATCACTAACAGCTCCAAGTTTTTTGGGAAACTTATCAAGGTGACTGTTTGGGAAGTGAATCTTAATGCTCATGTTACATCCAATGTCACAGAAAGCCAACAGTATCCTTTGAACCAGAAGTTCATAGTTTTCTGCTTTTTTGTTGCCAAGGAAGTTCTTTGTAACTGCCACAAAAGACTGCCATGTTGCTTTCTCCTCCTTATTCATCTTCCTGGAAAATTCTTCGTCACATATGAGGGTTTAAATTTGAGGTCACCGAATACACCTGCTTTTATCTTCTTGAAAGACAAGGCAGGAAAAGTAGAAATAATATGTTGAGCATTTACTTTCTCTATTCCAAACCTGAACAAACTGCTTCATTAAGCCAAGTTTGATGTGAAGTGGGGGAAAAATGATCCTGTCTTGATTAACTACAGGTTCATTCACAATATATTGCATCCCTACTTCCAGAACTTCATGTTTTGGCCTCTCTTTCTGTGTCCAGCGTTTCTCCAGAGCTTGGCTGTCCCACAAACACAGAAAGCAAGGACACTTCGTGAAACCTCTCTGTTGTCCTAGCAGGAAATTTACCATTTTAAGATACAGACAAATGATTCAGTTATGCTCCTCATACTTCAGAAAGTCGAGGACAATTTTTATGTCATTCTTACTAAGTCATTCAATTCGTGTTGGCTAAACTGCTGAGGGGCTAATGACTGCTTAGCATCAGAAGAAGACCCTTCAGATTCTACAACCATTTCCTCATGCATCTTATCAAAATACACTTGATCATCATGTTTACTTTCTTTATCCTTTCACATTCCTTTAAGGAAATAAAATTATTGAAAACTGGAACTGAGAGTATCTCAGAGTGTGGAATAGGTCAATTGCTGAAAGAATATTAGGATATGTGATCATATACCATTCTTTTTTGCCAATGCCCTTTGTACGGATCAGACAGAAATAATAGTCACTGCTGTGGTCCTTAGGTTCACGCCAAACCATGGGAATACCAAAAGGCATTCTTTTGCATTTTACTTTTGTCCAGTCACGAGCATTTTCTCACAGTTATGACACAGAATAGGAGGAGCCCAATTCTTGTCTTGATCGCCAAGGAGAACTTGAAAATAGGCAATATATGCACATGTCACAAATGATAAAATATTGCACCTTTGACGTTGAAGTGTATAACAGCCACATATATAACAGAAGGTGTCAGGACTATTCTTACATTTACACCTACTCAAATAAGCCATGATTCAATCTTAAGACAATATAACAGGGTGTTCTTATTAGATAATAATTTTTACCTTTAAAAACAACTACAATTATGTAAAAGTGATGTTTGTAAAACATTAATTGCCTTGTGGTTATGTTCAGTCCAAGAGTCTTTGCCCTTTAACTTTAATTTAAAAACCAATGCATGGCATTAATTGTAACAAAAAGAAATTAAAATTGCATAAAAACTAGAGATTTGGAATCAGCAATACAGATGTATATATATATAGAAACAGTTCTAAAAACTCATGCAACAGAAAATGAAAGAAAATTGTTCCCCAGTGTAATCTACTGTGAAAGGTACAATGGGGATATACATTGTAGAGCAGCATAGTACAGTCTAAAAATTTTAAGTCTCAGAGGGCAATAAACATGAACCAGCTATGACCTACAGACATATATTTTGTTTGCCCCTAACAATGTTTAAAATTTTGAATTCAAGTCAATTTTTAAAAACAAAATTTTGTATGAAAATCTTAATTTCCAAATTCTCTTGATAAATGTGCACTCATTTCTGCACAGCACTTCTCTGGAAGAGTTGGAAAGCAGATATCCTTTTTATATGGGCTGTGGGCCCACTGTGTCCCCACATTCTCCATCCAGTGTACTTCAGTGACTTATCTGCTAGTCCCTCAAAGCTTTTCAGTTTGCAGTCCTTGTTCTGGATACTGATTTTAAAAAGCTATTATAAACAGTCCTGTACCACTTAGTATTTTCATGACAAAGTTTAAAATTGTTTATTTATTTTAGAAAGTCAAACTGCATTAACTATAGAATAAATTAACAATTGAATGGGCACCAATTAGTGTAAGACTTTAAATTGGGCACTAAAGGATTAGTTTTTTACATGACTAAAAAGGTTTAAATTCTTTATTTTGAACAATAATAGAATGATTCATATTTACTAGAGTTTAGGGCGAGGATCTATTTCAAGTTTGTTACATATATTAATTTAGCAGTCACTACTACTTTTTGAAATACAATTTTTTCCCATTTATCACTAAAAAGGACTGAGATAATACTCGAAGATATTAAATGACCTGCCTAAGGTCACACGGCAGGAAAATGACAGAGCCAGGAGTCAAACCAGACAGTCTAGCTCCAAGATGAACATTCAAAACTATCATGCAATACAGACCTTTCAATATGGTTTATCCTTTCTCTAGTAATTTGAAATACTACCAATATAGTATGCTTAAATCTATCTATCTATCTATCTATCTATCTATCTATCTATCTATCTATCTATCCATCCAGATAGATAGATACACACACACAAACACACAGTACATATATGAATGTCACACACATACACATATACACATATATGTATTATGATCATGGTACTTTTTTCTATTGATAAAATATCTTATGGTCAATACTGAACTGCTTTAATTATTTTGGTTTTATAAAATGCTTTGATACATTTCTAAGCTAATTTCAAACATACAAATAAATTTTGGAGTAAGCTTTGTCAGGTTTGTAAAAATAAAAGAAATTGTCAGATTCATAAAAATTGAAAAAATAAAACTTTAAAAAACTATATTGGAATTTTAATTGGGATTTCATCAGATTTATAAATTAATTTTAGGATAATTATCATCTTAATAATATTAAGTCTTTGTATCCAATCATATGGCAGGCTAATTGAAAAAATCTTTATGTGGTCAAATTGACAGGGCATGGTGATGGATTAGAAATAAGGGATACAGAAGGGAAAGCTTGCAGATATGTTAGAGTTGTTTTTTAGCAAAAACTCTCCTAACCAGTTTAAGAACTGTGATCTAAACATTAGGAACCGCTAGAGCAGCCATTGCTGGGAATAGAGAAATCATCTTCTAAGGTGGGCCACTTACAGGGTAGAAATGAATAGAGAAGTTCCTCAAAGTGTCATATTGTGAGTTGTAATAGAAATGGTGGATGAAAATTAGCAGTGGAGTAAGGAGTTCTACAAGGAAAAATTAGGAGAGGCTGAAAGAAAAGGTGGAACACAGGAGCGAAAAGAACAAATGTGCTACCATTTCCTGAGTGTTTACAGTGTGCCAGGCCCTGGGCTAAGCATATTATACATGTTCTTCCAATAGCATCAAAAAACGAGGTGGGTGATACTGCCCTCATTTTATAGATGAGAATGCTAAAGTTCCAAAAAGTTAATTAACTCTCTCACAACCAGAAAAATGTTATTAGAATTTGAAACAAGTTCCCTGAGACCTGTGTCCATGCTTGTTGTACCCTATATAGAATGTAATAGGTTTCCTACAGTCTCGAGCCGGCTCTTTTGGTTTTTAGATAATCAGAGATGCTCTGACAAACACAGTTGTCATTGTATGAAGAATGGGAAAAACTAAGATTATGAACAATACCACTCCATTTACAGTAGTTCTTTTAAATAGAATATAGGAAGCAATTAGGTAGAGTAACAGAAATTAAGTAATTTACCCTGAAAATATGTTGAACCATTTCCTACAGTAGAGGATATAGTTGTGGATTAAAACAGGATGAGCACTTTTTATACATCTGTCAGCTATTTGTATGTCTTCTTGGGATAAGTTTCTGTTCAGGTCCTCTCTCTATTTAGATAAAAGTGAAGTGGTTACCAGGAGGAGGGGGTTGACAGGGGAAGGGAATAAAGAGGCACAATATATACAGTATACAGTGACAGAAAATGATTTGATTTTGGGTGATGGGCACATAACACAATGAACAGTTTAAATACTATAGAAATGTTTACCTGAAACCTATGTACTCTTACTGATCAGTGTCACTTCATTAAATTTAATTTTCTAAATAAAATAAACATATATAAACAAGACAATTCCATTGGATTATAAGAAACTTTGTGTCTGGAAGAAAAAAAAATGATGAAAATAATTTTCTTTTCATCAGGACACAACTAAGATAATGAAAATATCAGACACAAATGGGAGAGTTTAAAATAATCCATGTAGTAAAGAGTATTAGAGTTGAAAACATCAGTATGAACTTATATTTATGGTAAATACTTAATATAGATATATACATATAGTAGACATAGGAATAATTATAGATATGCATATACACAACAGTTAGTATACACACACATTTTCTGGCTCTGCCTGCTTACAGCACTTGGAAGCAATGACATGCCATTAATAACAAACACACCTAGCACCCAAATCTTGGTTTTCTGATATCACTCTCCAAAAAAGAAACCCGGGCTGGTTGGAGACATGGCTGATTTTAGGCTATGGCCAAGAATACACAAGATAAGCCTGGAGTATCTTGTAGTTTCAGAAAGTCAGGGAATGCTCAAGAGCAAAAATAGTGAGTGTGTGTAAAAGAGACATAGAAGCTAACCAGATAGTCTTCAATGGCCAAACCAGAAGCACTCGGGAAACAGAATAAATAAAGTAGTATTGGGTCATAATCCAAAGTATAAAGTAAGTATCCATGAGTTCATATAGGTAGAGAGAAATGATTAAATAAATAAGTAGACAAGGGAGATACCTCCCCTCAAGGAGATAGAGTGTAACTAAGTGTAGGCTGTGTTTAATATCTTGCTGCCAAGACTAAGGCGTGGGAAGGGAGGGGAAACATTCACAATGGAAAAACCTGAGGCACGACCTTAGCCAGGTAATCAAAGTTAACAGCATCAATAATAAGTCATGTGGATGGCATATGCCCTTGGCATAATGTGAATTAAATAGCAAATAACTTCTTAGGTTTTTCTCCCCTGAATCCATAACCCCAGTTTAACTAGAAGAAAAACATCAGACAAATTCAACTGAAGAGACATTCTACAAAATAATTGACTCCTCAAAACTGTCGAGGTCATCAAAAATGAGCAAAGCCTAAAAAATTATCATAGATAGGAGGAGAAGACATATGACTAAATGTTACATGTATCATGACTGGGATCATGAAACAGAAAAAGGACTTAAGAAGAAAACTGATGAAATCTAACAAGGTATGTAGTTCAATTAACAGTAACTACATACCTAATGTTGGTTCCTTGGTTTTAACAAATATACCCCAGTGATGTGGAATATTAAGAGTAGGGGAAACTGGGTTGGGGAACTCTTGATACTATCTTTACAATTTATCTACAAATATAAAACTACTCTAAAATTTTTTTAAATGTATTTTAAAAAGAAGAAATTCACCATGTAATGCAGGATAATGTTCTGATCTAATAAAGCCCCAAATGCGTTTCTTTGATCATCCTGCTCTTGCCTTTCCTGATGTAGCACAGTCTGTTACAGTTATTTCTCAGCTGTAATGAATTTGGATGAATACCCAGTATTATTTCCTTTCCTTTCACAAGGAAGAAGTCTGTGTCTTAGGCAGTTCAGGCCTCATTATCTCCTAGCCAGCCTCCAGCCGCCACATAGCTTTCATCTCCCACTCTCTTTGTTTCCTGTTGTTTCTTTCCCCTTTCCATTCTTCTCCCCTAGTCCCTCCCCCACAACCCCTCCCCCTGGTGACCGCTTCACTTTTATCTATGTCCATGAGTCTCAGTTTTATATCCCACCTTATGTGTGAAATCATACAGTTCTTAGCTTTTTCTGATTTACTTATTTCACTCGTAAAATGTTCTCAAGGTCCATCCATGTTGTTGTAAATGATCCGATGTCATCATTTCTCATGGCTGAGTAGTATTCCATTGTATTCTTATGTCTAAATGTTGACCCTATATCCTATTATATTCTATTTTTAGCAGGTATTTTTATATATTGTTTCTAATTCTCTAATTTTGAGATGAGGAAAATGAGTCCCAGAGTGTTTCAATAACTTGCCCAAGGCAATTTGGGTGTAAATATCTGACCAAAATGAGAAGCAAGCATATAGTCCTCCTGCACTGGCAAAAAAAATCACTGTGTCTTTCTTTAAGCATTCTAGATTCTCTTTCTTTAAGTATGCAATGCAACATGATAAAAAATTTTGTACTACGTGATTTTTAAAAGGAACCTGACCGTTGCTGGGAGTGAGGAAGTTACAGGAGCAAGGAACTGGTAGAGGGAGGTAATTCGCCCCTAAGTAAAGGCAGCCTTGAGAAAATACAACCATGATAAAATAATAACAATAACAACAACAACAATAATAAATGTTCTTTCCTGGTAAACAGTGGGGCAGGCAGAGATCTGTAAACCTGACACTTTTCACCATCTTCTCCTTCCCACGCAGATGGCTCAAAAAGAAGATATTTTGTGCTTTGATGAACTCAGCAAAGCTCCCCAGCATTGAAGGTGCTCGCCATCATTGGTCTGCTCAAAAGCAAGAGCAAAGCAGGCTCATTAACAACCCTCAGTTAGCACACTGTGCCAACCAAGGGAAAAGACACACCTCCTAACTTTGCCAGAACTCAGAGCTCACCTCTAAAAAATCACAAGAGAACTCATTCAGTTGAAGCTTTAAACTGATGCATTTAAAGGGACTGAATCAGCTCTTTATGTTACAATTTGGCATGAGCTTTTAATATTAACTACTATGTATTTTATGGACTGTATTTTTTTGCCAAACACTAAAAAATCCATTAAGATGCTTTTGCCCCAACTGGTACTATGAATGCTTCCAAAACACTGGAATAAAAAGCCACATAAAACCCATCATAATCATAGAAATCATCTGCATTAAACTCACATTTGCCATGAGCGTGGCAGTTATTTTTCATTGGCAAACAATTATGTCTCAATTACTTACTTTGTGTTAGAGAACGTTTCATCAAAAACTCTCATTTAATTGATATAAGGATGCATTTTGTTTGGGGAGAAACATTATATCTAATTTGGATTAATTAAAGAAATAAGCATTTTGGATTCATGAAAGGCTGAAGTCTATAGAAAATATGCAACTTTATTAGTTTCGGATACAGAGAGTAACACAAACTTAGCTACAAAGCTCAGAAAGACTAAAGACAAATTGTCTTTCATGAATAGAAAAGACTAGTATTCGGTGTTATTATTTTACATAAAGGGGAGAGTTTAAACGTTTGTTACATAAGTATATAGTTTATATATATACTTTGTGTTCTGTTTAAATTTTGAATTTGCTCAACAATTCTTCTTAACTTTGCTGTTATAAAAGGCACATCTAAATCATTACACATTCAATTGCTGTATTTCAGGCAAATGAGCTTTTTTATTAGAGAGGGAGTGGCTTAATTAAATCTAGATGTATCCATTAATCTGAAATAATACGCAAATGTCTACAGATTGTAAACAGTCATTAGTATCCCAAAATATTAAAAAGGTCTCTAATGCATTTCTTTGCAATGAAATGATTTTCAGAAAATTAGGTACTCATTTTCATTTACAGCCCCATTATAATCCCAGCATACTGCTACTTCTAGTCTGTAGAAGAAAATAGAAGACTCATTCCTTGGTAGAGAGTTTGTAAGAGGATTTCAGGAGATGAGAATGACTTTAACCCCACTGCACTTTGTACCCACCAAGCGATAACCTGTCACTACATGGGCCATGGCAGCCCAAGCACTTCCCCCAGGTATGACTAGCAAGGGTAAGCCATGGTGAGAGCAGGGTGTGACTCTTTTTACTATACCTCAAGTAAAGAAGAAATTGGATAAGGTTATTAAAGTAACATAATAAGGCCTTGCACTAAGTGACATATAAAATGAGAAAACAACTATAAACAAAGATTTTACAGCAAAAATGTAATGGCAGTGTCTTCTGATAAGCTAAATGATTATCCATTGTTATTTATTTGTTTGTTTGTTTGTTTGTTTGTTTGTTTTGAAGACCTCTTATAATATGAAAGAGATCATTCCTTTTGTGTTTCCAAGCTGATGCCTTGGGCTTTTGCATGTGTTGCAGAAAGGGGAAGCCCAGGAAAGATGAAATATGCATATAATTCTCCCCTGGTCTCATAGAACTGTTGAAACCAGACTTTGTAAGCATATCTTGCACAGATATGGGTCTTTCTAGGTCTTTAATGACTACTTACAGAGCCTAGTGGTTCTCACCACTGACATGGTGAAACAGCATGTATTGTGAACTTGCCAAGATCACTTTCAATAATGCATTTATTTATAGCAAAGATTTCTTTAATTTATAATATGCTTACAGGATGGCCTCTAGGAATCAAGTAGTAATAACAGTGGGACATTTTATAAATGCTTTACATGTATTGTCTCATTTAATTCCCATAACTCTATTATAGAAAGCATTATTAACCCACCTTGCAGATGAGGAAATCAGGTTCATAAAAATTTAGAAAATTTATCTGAGATAATATTGCTAAATGCATTAACCTGGACTATGAACTGAAGCCATCTGAGTGCAAAGCAAACGTTCCAAAGCACACAATTAACAACTATTGCAATATTGCTTCCTGAAATAGATGGTTTGTTTTTGGCTGGCAAAATATACATATGTCAAAATTTCAAGTTTATCTTTTTTAATAAAATAATAACCAAGGAAATCAATGTCTTGATTTAACAAAGTTGATCAGATATCATGGTAGGCAGATAGGGGAGATGTGAATGGTCAAGCTGTATTTCTCCTGCCTTGAGATGACCCCTAGTTTATGAAAAATAGGAGGGTTAGAAACTCCTGGATTAATAAAGAATTTGAAGAATATCAAGCAAGATGCAACCAGGATGAGAATTTAGATTCCTAAGAATGAGGTACAATTGGTCAAGGCTCTGCCAGGAGACCACTCCTGCAGAATAGCTTGAGGTAGCCTGGAAGAGAGAAATAGAGGCAAGAAGATGGCCCTTTCTAGAGAAGGACCCAGGAATGGACAGTAAAGTGGTTTCTTGGGTCCCAGTCCCTGTAACTTTTACCATGCAGATTAGCACAAACTCAATACTCCTGCAGCTTCAACTCATCTTGCCCTTGAAAACAGATTTCCAACAACACAAATATTGTTGAGCTTCTCTCTTGGTTACCACTGGTTCTGTCTTCAAGTGCAAGCAGGCCAAAAAGATAATGTAGAGCAGCGGTTCTCAACCTGTGGGTCGCAACCCCGGTGGGGTCGCCTAAAGCCATCAGAAAATACATAATGCATATCAGGTATTTACATTCCGAATCATAACTGTAGCAAAATTACAGTTATGAAGTAGCCACCAAAATTATTTTTTGGTTTGGGGTCACTGCAACATGAGGAACTGTATTGCGGGGTCACGGCATTAGAAAGGTTGAGAACCACTGATGTAGAGGGTTTTGTCTGTTATTTCTAAATGTTCATTTATATCGATTTTAGAGAGAGAGGAAGAGAGAAAGAGAGAGTGAGACAGAAACTATTTGTTCCTGTATGTACCCTGACAAGGGACCAAACCAGCAACATCTGTGCTTTGGAACAATGCTCCAACCAACCAAGCTATCTGGCCAGGGCTAATCTGTTCTTTCTATAATAGGGTCATTAACCAGTGTCAATGCTGGATGGTGACAACCATGCTGCTTTGGCTAAGGTAAAGGTGGAAATCTGGTGGAAAGGAAGAAGGGCCCAAAGTTGTACTTATTTTGCCTTTTTCTTAAACCTAAGGTTTGGGTTCTGCAAAACATAGAATAAAAGCCACTTGTAGAAAAAAGAAATGGTGCATAGATTTTTGTGCCTGGGTTCAAGTATCTTCCATGTGATTTGGGGACAGACCTCTATGTCTCCATCTAAACTCCTCAATCTATAAACCCTGGATGATAATTATTCAATACTCTGAGTGCCCTTTGGTTGCCTCAACCATCCTTAGTATCAGAAAGCCTCAGGGATGAACTGTAACAGAGGTCAATTCAAAACAAATCATGAGGCCAGAATGAGACACACTTATTTCCAGTTCCAAACTTCTCTCAACTATAGCAATGGCCACAGTTAGGCCAGTGGTTCTCAGCCCGAGGGCAATTTTGCTTCTCAGGGATCATTTGCCAATGTTTGGAAACATTTTTGTTACAACTAGGGAGGGTACTGCTGACAGGTAGAAGCCAGAGATGCTGCTTACACATGCTCCAGTGCACAGGACTGCCCTCACAATAAAGAATGACATAGTCAAATATGTCACTGTTGTTGAGGTTGAAAAATCCTGAGCTAGACCAAGTGAGTCTAGTGGACACAGGATATCTTAAGTTTATTTTATGTTGACTGACAAAGTCTCGGTAGAAAATATAATAGATACATTGTATCTGATATTATCTGAACATCTAGATTTTATCTGCTTATCCAACACTATCCTGGAAGATCTTGCCCCCAAATGAAGGTAGGACATGAATAGTTTCACTTTTATCAACTGTTTTGCCCAAGACTTTCTTATTGTGAGATCAGCAGAAAGCTTGGACTTGATGACCACAGTGGTCAGGAACAGAGCATGTGCACTGTGATATGATATTTATTGCTATCTTTAGTCTTAGCTACATAGGTACCCTTGGCCTATTGAACTCCAACAGTATCCAGAATGTAAGCTGTCTCAGAATGTTACCTGTTGTGCTGACCAAGAAAAATTCAGCCTAGCACTTTATATGCTTCAAATATTTTTCAGATAATCATGACCATTATCTTAGCAGCGGCTTTTCCAAAAATCTATTGCAATTTATAAAACTCTATAGTGTAATGCATACATACCTATCCCAACACCACATATCTCTTTCATTTTGTCAAATCCTAACAATAACAAGTACTGCATATGTGTTTTCTAGATTATAGTTAGTACTCAACAAGTAACTATCTAAACGTGTTATGCAAACATTTGGATTTAACAAGTGTTTTTGTTATGGTTGCTGTTGTTAATATTCTTACTCTGGCTCTAGCTAGAGCCAAGTTGCTACAGGTTTCTCTACCTGTATCTTTAATAATAAGTCACTAGTCCAAATGGACTTAAAATTACTGTTCATCCATACTCATGTGAATTTGTTCTTGCTCCTGAATGCTTTGTCTCTCCCAGGCCCTAAACTATACTTTTAAATTAGGTCACGATGTTATTTCCTACTTGTTATTCTCAGGAAATGAACATTCTGGGTTCTGTGTGGTATCTCGTACCTCCCTGAATCCTGGGTTCCTAGTTTTGCTATTTCCAAGTTGGTCCTGTCTGTTAGTAATACATGATAAATAAAGTACACTGGTGACTTTGTAAATGTCAGATTTTACAAAGGCAAATCTCTCAACTTGCAATGATTTCATGGAGAATCAAGTGCCTATATGTTTTAGCGAAAAGAAACCATTCAGTTACATATTTTCCATAAGCAACATTATCCTGTCTATAGTGGAAGAGCCTTCAACTCTGGAGTCAAAGTGGGAATGGTCAGAAGCTACAGTTTTACATTCCTTACTCAGATCATTAAGCCTTTAATTTATTTATTTATTTTTGCTAGAATAAGTATCGTGTCTGCCCTGCAATATTAAAAGGGTTACTGAATGCAGAGGGTTTGATCAAAATCAGCTATTTAAAATGCTGGTTCCCACTCCTTTACTTAGCGAGGAAGTGGTGAAATAATATAAATGAATTTGTTGGTAGGAAGCCAGTCAGAGAAAGACAAGTATCATATGATTTCACTTATATGTGGAATCTAATGAACCAAATAAACTAACAAACAAAATAGAAACAAATTCATGGTTACAGAGAACAGACTAATAGCTGTCAGAGAGAAGAGGAGTTGGGGGGCTGGCTGAAAAGGCAAAGGGATTAAGCAAAAAAAAAAAAATCCAAAACACACTCATAGACACAGACAACAGTATGGTGACTCCCAGAGGGAAATGGTATGGAGGGAGGTAGAAAAGTTAAAGGGGAAAAAGTGGTGATGTAAGAAGACTTGACTGGGTGGTGAACACACAATATAATATACAGATGATGTATTATAGAATTGTATACCTAAAACCTATATAATTTTATTAGACAATGTAACCCCAATAAATTTAATTTAAAAAACCCTTGGAAATGAATGATGGCCTATGATAAATGATGTAGAGATGCTGAAACTAATTAACAGAGTATTGAGAAAAGGATCAGCCAGCTCATGAATGTTAAAGTGAATTTATTACATGTGACTGGAGAACCCAACAACTTCTATGTTACTGAGTTGGCCCAAAGAACTCTCCATTCACTAAGATAATAATTGGTACCAATGATGAGGCTCAGGTACTGCTGAGTTCAGGGGTGGCTGCCTCTGTAGGCTAGGATTAATAGGAGATGCTGCCATGAACTTAGTTCCATAGTGTCAGGGCGGATGACTGATTTCTATTAGAGCTCCTATGATAAGCCACAGGACAGAATGGCAACTAGGCTGTCTTGACCTACAGGAATCTGCGCTGAGGCTAATAATTCTTGGTGTTCCTAGGAAGAATTGAAAACCAGCAGGGTGATTCTTGACTTGTATAAACAAAGAAAGCAACAAATAAATCAAGAGGTAGTGTGAAGGCTGGCAGTGTTGTAATCAGAAATCTCCGGATCTGAGTCAGTTTTCAGATTTAGAATTATCAATTGAAGGAGTGGATTTGGGTTTCTTTGGGGAAGAAACTTACAATTCTATCACAAATATAAGCAATAAATATTTCCCCAGAGGGAAAAAAAGAAAACTAACACAGAGAAGGTGCTCAGAAGGTATTTTCTTCTTAAGTAAAATTACTATTTTTTTTAGCAGTTAAATTTAATGGGGTGACATTGATCAACAAAAGTACACAGCTCTACAACATTTAAATTATTGTGTGCCCATCACCGAAAGTCAAATCATTTTTCATCTCAGTATATTTGTCCCTCTTTACTCCCTTACTTCCCCCTCCTCATAACCAGTTCATTTTTATCTATGTCTATGAGTCTCATTTTTATGTCCCACCTATTTTTGAAATCATACAGTTCTTAGCTTTTTCTGGTTTACTTATTTCACTCAGTATAATGTTATCAAAGTCTATCCATGTTGTAAATGATTCTATGTCATCATTTCTTATGACTGAGTAGCATTTCTTTGTTTATATGTACCACATCTTCTTTATCCAATCCTCTATTGAGGAACACTCTGGTCTTTTCCATGTTTTGGCCACAGTGAATAATGATGCAATGAATATGGGGCTGCATTTGTCTTTATGTACCAGTGATTTTGAGACTTGGGGCTAGATATCCAGGAAAGGGATTGCTGAGTCATATGGTCATTTATTCTTAATTTTTTGAGGAACCACCATACTTTCTTTCATAATGGGTGTACCAGTTTACATTCCCACCAGCAGTGAATGAGGGTCTTTTTTTCTCCACAGCCTCTCCAACACTTACTACCTGTCTTGTTGATGATAGCCAATCTAACAGGTGTGAGGTAATATCTCATTGTAGTTTTGCTTTGCATTTCTCAAAAAGCTAGTGAGATTGAGCATCTTTTCGTATATCTGTTGGCCATTTATATGTCCTCTTGGGAGAACTTCAGGTCTTCTCACCATTTTAACTGGATTGTTTGCTAGTTTCTTGCTGAGCTTTGTGAGTTCTTTATATATTTTGGATAATTAACCCTATATCAGAGTTGTGGTTTGCAAATATTATCTCCCATTTAGTTGGTTGCCTATTTGTTTTGTTGTCAGTTTCTTTTGCTGTGCAGTTGCCTTTTAGTTTAATATAGTCCCATTCATTTATTTTTACTTTTAATCACCTTGCCTTTGAGGTCAAATCCATAAATTGTGCTCTATGGTCCATGAGTTTAGTACCTATGTTTTCTTCTATGTAATTTATTGTTTCAGATCTTATATTTAGGGCTTTGATCAATTTTGAATTAATTTTTGTGCAGGAGGACAAACTGTAGTCAAGTTTCATTCTTTTGTATATGGTTTTCTGATTTTCCCAGCACTATTTATTGAAGAGGTTTTCTTTTCTCCATTGTATGTTTTTGGCTTCTTCATTGAAGATTATTTGTCCATATACTGTATATATGGTTTTATTTCTTGGCTCTCAATTCTGTTCCACTAGTCTGTATGTCTGTTTTTCTGTGAGTACCATGCTGTTTTGAATATCATGGCTCTAAATTATAATTTGAAGTCAGGTAGTGTGATACCTCTGGCTTTATTCTTTGTCCTCAGGATTGTTTTGGCTATTTGGGGTCTTTTATGGTTCCATAAAAATCTGGTGATTTTTTTGTTCTATTTCTATAAAAAATGACATTGGGATTTTAATGAGGATTGCATTAAATTTGTATATTACTTTGGGTAATATGGCCATTTTAACTTTGTTGATTCTTCCTGTCAATGAACATGGAATATTTTTCCATTTCATTCTGTCTGTTTCATTTTCTTTAAATAACGCTTTGTAGTTTTTGGTATATAGCTTCTTCACATCCTTTGCTAAGTTTATTCCTAGGGATTTTATTTTTTTATTTCTTAATGTTTCATTGTTGAAGTACAGAAAAGCAGTAAACTTTTATATATTGATTTTGTATCCTGCAATTTTACTCTATTTGTTTATTGTTTCTAATAGTTTTCCGGTGGAAACTTCTGAGTTTTCTACATTCAGAATCATGTCCTTTACTTTATCTTCCCAATACAGATGCCTTCTATTTCTCTTGCCTGATTTCTCTGGCTATGACTTCCAATACTGTGTTGACTAAGAGTGGAGAGAGTGCATATACTTGTCTTGTTCCTGATTTAAGAGGAAAAAATTTCAGTTTTTCACCATTTAGTATGATATTGGCTGATGGTCTGTCATATATGGCCTTTATTATGTTGATGTACTTTCCTTCCATACCCATTTTACTGAGTGTTTTAAACATAAATGGATGTTGTATCTTATTGAATGCCTTTTCTGCATCTATTCATAGGATCTTATGGTTTTTGTCCCTTGTTTTTTAATTTCATGTGGTGTATTACATAATCAATTTGTGTATGTTGAACTATCCTTGTGCTCCTAGAATGAATTCCAATTGATCGTGATGTATTATTTTTTTTAATATATTGTTGTATTCTATTTGCTAGTATTTTGCCTAGAATTTTTGCATCTATATTCATTAGAGATACTGGTCTGTAGTTTTCTTTTTTGTGTTGCCCTTGCCAGGTTTTGGTATCGGGTTATGTTGGTCTTATTGTATAGGGGAATATTGCTTTTTCATTTTTTGGAAGACTAAAAAGGACAGATATTAAATCTTCATTTAATGCTTGGTAGAGTTCACTAGTGTAGTCATCTGATCCTGGACTTTTATTTTGGGGAAGGTTTTGATAGATGTTCTCCTTTTTCCCTGCTCTTAGATCTATTTACATTTTCTACTTCTTTGTGACTTAGTCTAGGAAGATTGTATAGTTCTAGGAACTTATCCATTTCTTCTACATTTTTGAATTTGATATCATATAATCTTTTATAGTATTTTAGTATGATCTTTTGTAGATCTATAATGTTTGTGGTAATTTCTCTTCTTTCATTTGAGATTTTATTATATGAGTCATTTCTCATTTTTTCTTAGTGAGTCTAGCCAGGGGGTTGTCAATTTTACCAATCTTTTCAAAGAACCGTCTATTTGTTGTATTAATTTTTTTATAGTTTTTGTTTTCTTTTTCATTGACTTCTGCTCTTATTTTTACTTTTTTTCTGACTTTGGGTTGCCTTTGTTGTCCTCTTTCTAGTTCTTTAAAATGTGATATTAGGGTATTTACATGGGATCTCTCTTTTTTCTTGTAATTAGCCTGTAATGATATAACTGCCCTCTTATTACTGCTTTTACTGTATTTTCAAAGGTTTGATGTGCATTGTTGTCATTCTCATTTGTCTATATCTCTTTTAATCTCTGCTTTTCTCTTTTGACCCAGTCATTTTTTTAGAAGTATGATGTTTAATTTACATATTTTATGGATTTCTTTACTTTCTTTTTGCAGTTGAATTCTAATTTCAAATTCTTATGGACGTAAAATATGCTTTGCATAATGTCAACCTTCTTGAATTTGTTAAGGTTAGTTGATCTATCCTTGAGAAGATTCCATGCACACTGGAAAAAAAAGTATAATATAATATGATGATCTGGGATGAAATGTTCTATAAATGTCATTTATGCCATTTGGTCTAGTGGGTTATTTAAAGCTGATATTTCTTTATTGATTTTCTGTGTGTATAATCTACCTAAAGCCATCAATGGTATTTTGAGATCTTCAGTTATGATTAGTGTTTTTGTCTATCTCTCTTTTTTCTTCTGTCAGTAGATATCTTATATATTTTGGTGCTCCCTTATTTGGTGCGAGCCCAGCAGGGGTTCCTTTGTTGCATTATAGTTGTTCAATGTGTTGAAATTTCAAGGGGAGAGATCAGGAGTATCTCTCACACTGCCATTACTCTCAATCTTGGATTTCTTTTATTTCTTTCTCTTCCCTGATTTCTCTGGCTAAGAATTCTTATGTAGAATAAGAACAGTGAGAGTGGACATCTTTGTCTTATTCCTGATTTTAGAGGAAAAACTTTCTTGTTTCACCATTAAGTATGATATTAGCTGAAGATTTTTTTATATATTGTCTTTATTATGTTGAGGTACTTTCTTTCTATAATCATTTTATTAAGAATGTGTTAATCATAAATGAATGTTGTGTTTTATCAAATGTTTTTTCTGGATCTATTCAGAAAATCATACAATTTTTCTCCTTGGTTTTGTTGATGTAGTATATTGTTACATTGACCAATTTGCATATGCTGAATCATCCTTGTGCTCCTGGAATGAATTACACTTGATCGTGATGTATTTTTTTTTTTGTATGTTGTTGTTGTACTCATTTTGTTAGCATTTTGTTTAGGATCTTTGTATCTGAATTAGTCAAAGATATTGATCTGCAGTTTTTTTTCTTTTTGTTGTACTTGCCAGGTTTTGGTTTCAGGGCTATGTTGGCCTCATAAAATGTGTTAAGAATTGACATTTCTTTAATTTTTTTGGAAGAATTAGAGAAGGATAGGTGACAAATCTTCTTTCAATGTTTGGTAGAATTCACTAGGGAAGCAATCTGATCCTGGGCTTTTATTTTCTAGGAGGTTTTTGATGGTTGTTTCAATTTTCTCACTGTTGATTTGTCTTTTTAGATTTAGCAATTATTCAAGATTCAGTCTAGAAAAGTTATATATTTCTAGGAACTTATCAATTTCTTCTAAGTTAATGAATTTGGTAGCATATAGTCTTACATAGTATTCTGGTACAATCCTTTGTATATTTATGAGGTGTTTGGTAATGTCTCTTGCTTCTGACTTGGTTTATATGAGTTTTTTTTCTTTTTCCCTAGTGAGTCTAGTCAAGGGTTTTTAAATTTTATTAATCTTTTCATAAAAGCATCTGTTGTATAAATTTTTGCATAGTCTTTTATTTTTCTGTTTTATTCAGTTCTGCTCTGATTTTTATTTCTTCTGTTGACTTTGGGTTGCAGGAATTCTTCTTTTTCTAGTTCTTTAAGATGCAATTTAAGCTTGTTTACTTGGAATTTTTCTAATTTTTTGAGATAGGCCTGTAATGATATAAATTTCCCTCTTAATACTGCTTTTGCTGCATCCCAGAAGTTTTGATATGTTGTATTGCCATTTCCATTGGTCTCTACATTTCTTTTAATTTCTGCTTTTATTTCTCTTTTGACCTAGTCATTTTTTAGTAGTACATTGTTTAATTCCCACATATTTGTGGGTTTCTTTATTTTCCTTTACCAGTTGATTTTTAACTTCAAAGCATTGTGGTCAGGGCATATGCTTAGTATATTTTAATCCTCTTGAATTTATTGAGGCTAGTTTTGTGACCCAGCATATGGTCTATGCTTGAGTAAGTTCCAAGTGCACTGGAGAAGAATGTATAATTTAATGTTCTGGGATAAAAGGCTATGTAAATGTCAATTATATCCACTGAATCTATTGTGTCCCTTAAGACCAATATTTCTTTTTTAACTTTCTGTTTGGGTGCTCTGTCTAGAGCTATCAATGGAGTATATATGTCCCCAACTATAATTGTGTTTTTCTCAGTTTCTTCCCTTAGTTCTTTTACTAGTTGTTCATATATTTCAGTGCTCCCTGATTGGGTGTGTGTGTGTGTGTGTGTGTGTGCGCGCGTGTGTATCGAAAAATGTTATGTCTTCCTGCTGTAGTGTCTACTTTATCATTTAAAAATGTCCATCTTTGTCTCTCATTACCTTTGTTATCTTGAAATCTATTTTTTCATATATAAGTATGGCTATACCTGCTTTTCTGTGGATGTTATATGCTTGGAGAATCATTTTTCACCCTTTCACTTTGGGTATAACTTTGTCTTGCAGCTTAGGTGTGTCTTTTGAAGGCAAAATATAATTGGATTGGATTTTTGATCCAATCTGCTACTCTGTGCCTCTTTATTAGTGAACTAGTTCCATTTACACTTAAGGTGATTACTGATATATGAGGATTTCCTATAGCTATTTTATCTTTTGTTTTTTTGTAGCTCTGTATTTCCATTGGTTCTTTGCTTTAGGGTTTTGTCTATTGTTTTTGTTTAGTGTTATTTCATACCTCTGTTTCCTCTCTTTTAAAGTTATATGTTTCCTTTTTGGATTTCTTTTATGTGGTTGTGAGAAAGAAAGTTTTATATATGAAGCATTTTTTTTCTTTTAAATACATCTGATCTCCACCCTCCATTGCAAATTCAGACCTTTACCTTTTCCCCTTTTATAATTTTGTTGTCACAAATTATTTTTATTTATGCTGTAAGTTTGTTGGTGACCTTACTCTTAGTTTTGTCTCTTTGTTCTTTGTTTCAGAATAAACCCTTGATTATTTCTTACAGTGGAGATCTTCTGGTGACAAATTCCTTTAGCTTCTATATATCTGGAAATGTCTTTATTTCTCTTTCATATTTAAAGGATAATTTTGCTGGATATGTTATTCTTAGCTGGTAATTTCTTTCTTTCAGTAGTTTAAATATTTGGTTCCACATTCTTCTAGCTTGTAGAGTTTCTACTGAGCAGTTTGATGAACTAATGGGCTTTCCTTTATAAGTTTCTTTCTTCTCTTCCCTGGTTATCTTGAGAATTTTTTTGTCATTAATTTCTCAGTTTTAATTTAATGTGCTTGAAGAAGGTCTTTTAGATTGAAGTAATTAGGTATTCTGCTTGCTTTTTGGGTTCAAAGATTTAGGTGTTTCTATAGGTTTGGGAAGTTCTTATCAAATATTTGTTTGAAAAGGCTCTCCATTCCTTTCTCTCCCTCTTCTTGTCTGCTTTTATTCTTATATTTCTCTTTCTGATAGAATAAGGTAGTTCTTGTACAGTTCTGATAATTTTTTATGCTCAAGTCTCTTCTTTCCTCTGCATTATTTCTAGATTTCTATCTTTAACATCACTATTTTTTTCTTCACATGATCCACCCTACACTCTATGCTGGTTAGTTTATTTTTTATCTTTTGTCAAGATTTCATCTCCAGAATATATTTGGTTCTTTTGAAAAGTTTTTATCTCTTTGGTAAAGTACTCATTTTGTTCATCAATTTGTTATTTTTGTTTGTTTGTTTTTGAGCTCATTAAACTGCCTATAGTTATTTTTAAATTTTTTGCATCTCATTGAGTTTTTTCAGAATGGTAATCTTGAATTTTCTGTCCCTTAAATCACATATTTTCATATCATTCAGTTTGTGTTCTGGAGATTTTAATTTTATTTGTGAACCACCTTATTTCCTTGGTTATTCATGGTATTTGATGGATTCCTTCTCTGTTTTGGGATCTACATATGAGTGACACTTCTCTAGTAAATTGATGCAAAACATGTCTATTATTTTTTAGTAGGTGGCACTGAATCACAGGCTTTTTAGATTTCTTGCACTTCTCTGATCTTTTCAGATCTCTGTGGGTTGGTATAAAATGAGAGGTGAGTGCCTCCTCTGTGATCCAGTTTCCCCAGCCCCAATGGACCTGCTTGCAAGGGGACATGGTGGGCAATGGGAGTACATATCCATGAAATACCAGTGTTTTCCCCTTCAGCCTGACACTTTCATCAGCATAGCCACAATGCATAGGGGTGAGATGGCTGAGGTAACCTGTAACCTGGTGGCCTTTTAAGTTGCCTTGTCCTCCCTGTATTAGAGACCTCAGACCTTTGTAGAGTACCTCCTTCTAATGCCTCAATTATGAGACCAATCATAAAGTAGACCCTTTGCCCAGAGAAAAAATGATTCTGTAGTACCAGTTCTTTGGCTTGTAGAAAATATGTTTCACAGCCCAACCTTAATGGCAAAGTAGGGCAAGCTCCAGGAGGTTAAGAGGTGGCCAGGGTCAGTGGCTTTGTTTTTTCTGTCTGGAATCCTCACCACAAGGCAATCGTGGTTCCATTTCTGTGTTGTTTCCCTTCTCAGGTTACAGGACTCAGCTGCAGCTTGTACTGTCCACTTCTTCAGGAATTCTCACTAAATAATTTTTCTCCTCTTGGCTGAAGGGAGTGTCAGCCACAACCTGATTCCTCCTCTCTTCAGGCTGATTCTTGCCATGAGTTCCTAGCTGTAAGACTATGTCCTTGGCTTGGCTTAGTGTTTCTCCCTTTTTGCTTCCCTAACTCATTCCCACTTGCCCATCTGTAGATATTGTCATGTATGGATCTCTCAGGTGTGTTTGTGCTTTGAGCAGGGAATACTGTGTTGAATTATAACTGCTTAAATTATTAAAACTTCAAGGGGAAAAGGGAAAGGGATCTTTCATGCCACCATTTCTCTGACATCTTGAATTGAAGTGCTATGCCAACACCATGGCATCATGTGGCTCAAGGGAAAAGCAAATGTTGTGATAGTAATTTCTTATAACAATCTTTCTTAAATAAACCTTGAAAAAAGAACCAGTGGGTATTGAAAGGCTAATGAAGAACATCAAGGCCCTGTCCAGTTGGCTCAGTGGTAGAGTGTCGGCCTGATGTGCAGAAGTCCTGGGTTCGATTCCCACCAGGGCACACAGGAGAAGCACCCATCTGATTCTCCACCCCTCCCCCTCTCCTTCCTCTCTGTCTCTCTCTTCCCCTCCTGCAGCCAAGGCTCCATTGGAGCAAAGTTGGCCCGGGTGCTGAGGATGGTTCTATGGACTCTACCTCAGGTGCTAGAATGGCTCTGGTTGCAACAGAGCAATGCCCCAGATGGCCAGAGCATCGCCCCCTGGTGGGCATGTGGGTGGATCCCTGTCAGGCGCATGCGGGAGTCTGTCTGTCTCCCCGTTTCCAACTTCAGAAAAATACAAAAAAAAAAAAAGAACATCAAGTCAAATTCTGATAGGGATTCATTAAGGAATAAGTAAAAATATAATCATAAACTAAAGTCAAGCTTTCCAATATATCAAAATACCTAAAAATTGCATGTTCTTTCTTCCTCTGGGAGGTAAGAATATACAATGGGGAAATAACATTTTCTTCAAAAAGTGGTATTAGAAAAACTGAACAGATAATGAAAAGAAAAAAAAGTAAAACTGTACCATTTTTTATACCATATACAAAATTATTCTCAATATAGATTAAAGACTTAAATGTGAGATCTGAAACATAAAACTCCTAGAAGAAAACATGGGCTGTATTGCCTGACCTGTGGTGATGCAGTGGATAAAGCGTCAACCTGGAAATGCTGAGGTCGCCAGTTCAAAACCCTGGGCTTGCCTGGTCAAGGCACATATGGGAGTTGATGCTTCCAGCTCCTCCCCACCTTCTCTCTCTGTCTCTCTCTCCTCTCTCTCTCCCTCTCTGTCTCTCTCTCTCCCTTTCCCTCTCCTCTCTAAAATGAATAAAAAATTTAAAAAAAAAACATGGGCTGTATCTACATTTTTAAAACCAAACTCTCACACATGTAGATAAACAATGAGAGAAGAAAAACCTTTGAAGAAAATAAAAACATATTTGGCTTTTTTCCTCATACTTATATCTTCTGATGGAATGAGCTGTGTGATTATACATAAAATAAAAGGAAACACTAATATTGTGAAGCATATTCTGGAGCACTAACATATCAATCTCTGCAGTGGATGGCCTTCATTTATTCATCCATTCAGCAGGCTCTTCTGGAGCATTAGTTCTATGTCAGGGACAGTGCTATTCATGAAAGTCACAGTGACAAATGAGATACTGCCTTTGTTTCAAGGAGCCTACCATCTAGCTGAGGATGGGATATGTGGTAATAATTAGGAAAGAGAGCCTGACCTGTGGCGGTGCAGTGGATAAAGCCCTGACCTAGAACATGGAGGTCACCAGTTTGAAACCTCGGGCTTGCCCGATCAAGGCACATATGAGAGTTGATGCTCCTCATCTCCCCCATCTCTCCCCTCTCTAAAAATGAATGAATAAATAAAGTTAAAAAAATTAGGAGAGATAAGGAGGAGGGTGAAGGGTAAAGATATAAAGATAAATATATACAAAGGCAATGGTAGGTTGGAAATTCAGTAAAGCACAAAGCAAGCAGTCTTTTTGGGACTGAAAGAGAGAAAGTAAAAAAGAGGCAAAGCTTCAGAGAGAAGGTAAATGTGTTGTGAAGTGAGTCCAAAATGATGAGCATTATCTCCGGGCTGGCAAAACAGAGGGACACAGGGGGAGAAAGCAGAGAACTTCAAGATAGAGGTTTAAAACAGCAAGCGACCCTGGATAACAGCAACTAGTTCCTTAGAGAGCTGGTGGAACAAGAGAGAGCAGAGAGAACACTAAAATGGGACCAGAAAACCTGAACTGTCAGTTTGAGTTCTGTAATAAACTTATCTAGGTTCAAATATGAACTCCACTCTGTAGAGTCTGTAAGAACTTGAAAAATTAATGTCCTTTTCTATGTAAAATAAGAATAATAACTCAGTCTTTGCTAAGTCACTATGGGAATTAGAGGTATCTCATAAAGAAACCAGAACTGTGTGCATTGTATGTGGTCATAAACAATGATAGCAGTAAGATGATGATGGTGGTGGTGGTAGTTTTACATATCACACTGTCTCAACTGTCCCTTTCTCTCCAAATTCTCCATCAAGATTCCTTTTGCATTCCTGTCACATCTCAGTTCAAAGGTCACTCCTTTCTACAGGTCGAAGTAAGGCGCACCTTTTCTGATCTCCCAGAGCACATTCACACTCTATTCTCATCAATTACTTAGTTTCCCATGTCCTCCTTTTTCATTCCAAGAAAAGGATGGAGAAAAGAAGGAAGATTGTAAGCTTCTTAAAGACTGCTTCTGGTTCTTGTACCTTTTGTTATCCTCATGTGTGCAATGCATTATCTATTTTATATTCAATAAATACTTTTTAAGTTATATTAATAAGCAAATAATTAGAAAACAGAATTCATGAAGATTCTTTTTATTATAAAAAATATTCTTTTATAATATAAAAGTGGGATATAAAACTGAGACTCATGGACATAAATAAAAGTGAAGTCATTACCAAGGGAAGAGGGTTGTGGAGGAGGAGTGAGAAGAGGGACAATATACCCAGTTATAGAAAATGATTTGACTTTGAGTGATGGGTATACAACATAATCAACAGTTTAAGTGCTGTAAAAATATTTACATGAAACCTATATATTCTTATTGACCAATGTCACCCTATTAAATTTAATTTTCTAAATAAAATTTCTAAAAAATGAAAAAGCAAAGCAAAATTAATTGCATACTGAGTCATTTAATAACAAAGAGACAAAAGTGTCTGAATGAGATTTTATTGGGGCCCTCTCTTTCCACCCTTTTGATCCAGTGATAGAAAAGTTCTCTGCTATGAGACACTCAGAGACAGTGTTATATTTTATTTTACTACACCTTAGTTGAAACAATGCTTGATCCATGGTATTGCATGTCTTTCACAGTATGGTGTATATTATATGGTTATCAGATTTTAAAATCTTACTTGCTGATCTCTATGGTCTATATTTTTGGTTGTCCCCTACTAAATCATCCAACCTCTATGATGTTACTCCATGTTTATTTGGGTAACCATGTGCATTATCAAACACCATTGGCATAGGATTTAATTCTATTCCATAAGTGAAATAGAAATAAAAAAAAGAAAAAACTCAGAGGAAGAAACTTGTCTTTGTCCACTAAATATTGTTAGTTGTCATGTAGGCAGACCAATGATGGAACCAGAGCAGCCAATTCATATGGCTTATATTTAGAACTCTATCTCTGAGATTTCCAAGCATCTATAATGCTTAAATCAATGCCATCAAGAGTAGTCCTTCATGTATCATTGAGTATTGTTGAAAATACAACCAGCAATCAATATACTATAAAACTAGTGATCTTTATATTATCTTCAAATATTAAAGAGAAAAACTTTGGTATAGCACAATGATAATAAATAGTCCAAAAAGACTCTGGGATTAAAAATGGTACCACAAAATTAAAGCTGTTAAAGACCAGCTATTACTAGCGATTATGAAAGTGAATGGTGTTAAATCAAACTAATTAACAAAACTTTTGTTCTTAAGATTTGCTTTTAGTAACACCTGTCTGCTAATAATAAAAATACATACTTACTCTGAAAGATGGATCAGGAATCTTCACTTTCTACTAAAGCCACAAATCTCAGGAGTGCTTCCCAAAGTCACAGAACTGTGTCCCAAATTTAGATCTCACGATCTTGTCTTTGCACTATTTGCCCTTTAAGCTTTACCCTCAGATATAGTCAAATCCTGAAAGGTAACACAAAGTTCAGCACCATGTTTGCAACCTCATTTGTCACTACTCCATATTACTTGCATTCTGTAATATAATCAGTCTCAACTATTAATGTTTTATGACAAATACATCTCCTTGTTTATTCATCTTTTGTATGTTTTCTCTGTGCCTGTCATAGGTTTCTTCCCTTCTCTTTAACAATTTAACTTTTATGTAGGATTCTAGTTTGGATTTAGGAATCTTTTTTAAAAACCTTGTCTTTGCCCCACCTACCCCTTACCATTTAGTTATAACTATATTAATTTCTATCCTAGGTTTCATTCCTTGAAAACAAGTAGTATCACTTTATATTTGAATCCTCTTTCACTAAATGTTGAGTGACTGATGAATAAAAGAGTAAGTCCATGTTTTTTCCATCATGCCTTGCTTTGTTCACCAATCAACCCAAGTGAATTTTTCTTGCATCTGTCTGTCATTTAATTTTATTTCCTTCAGAGTATATACATAAAGGAAAAATTTTGCAGTAGCTAACCTTCCTTGTTAAGAAAACCTGCCTTGAATATTCTCTATACCCCAATTCTCTTAGTCTCTCAAAAATATTATTCAAGTAACAGATCCATGGATTAAATACAATAAGGACTGTCATACTATTTACTTCCATTATAATAGAGTACATTTTTCTTAGGGCAAAATTCTGGAAACTGGAGTTGTGTGAAGTGGTGTTTGTCAACTCAGCAGCAGTGATTCATCTTGGAAATTAAGGTTTCTGATGAGAAAGAGGTTCATTAAAGTGCTAGAGCCAACAGTCCCCCTACAAATGCTCCATCTATTAAAATCACAGGAACTTGTGTCTGCTATGCTGAACCAAGCTCCAAAACAGAGGGACAGTTAGTCTCTGTTTGGACACAGACTTTTCTCAACTCCAATGTAGAAAGACACTACTAAAGCAAAACCTATTTTTGATTTACAGAAGCCAGTCATCCTCAAGAGGATTTGCATAATGTTGTCCCAAGCCCCCAGGTCCCTTTGTCATCTTTCCACGTGTTGTTTACATATTATAAAGTAAACTGTTTAGTTTTGCTTAGGTCATGGCAGACCAGTATGTTTCTGAACTGAAAAGTAAGACTGCATCTCTTGGAAAGACATATGAGTTTATAAGCTTCTTTGATTGTTCTTTTATTTAAAGAATCTTACTTAAAAATCTGCTATATATTTGATATTGGGCTAGACATCAGAATTACCAAAATTAAAAGACAGATTTTAACAGTCCTTTACTAGCTAGTGGAGAGACTTACATGGAAACAAATAACCATAACTCAAAAGATTAATTACTGTTAATCAGATACAGCAAATATGTGAGAACATAGGTGACCAACTGAGACAGTGACAATCTGTGTAGGGGAAACTGAGAACTTTCACTGAGAAAATTCTGTATAAGATTTCAAGAAAGAACAGGAGCTTGTTAAAAGGGTCATTGCGAGGGAGGGTAGATGAGGCAAAGAAATGGTGAGTCCAGAGGTATAGGAAGGCTTTATCTGTATCATGATAAAATTACTCCTCAATTCAACCACATAATGCAATGATGTAAAGTATCTCCCACTCCTGTAGCATTATACTGGGATGAGTAACTGCATTTTTTTATTGAATTAATAAGTCCTTTAGATGGCATTTAAACTCAGTCTCCTTCTCCCCTACCTTTCAGATATAGGTCCGTGTAGAAATCTGCAGATGTTACTACAATACTCGAAGATAATTTTTGGCTCCCTGGTGACTTCAAAATGAGTTTTTATCATCATTATAGTTAATAATAATTGCAAATAAAATATTCAGCTTTTATGTCATAAAAATTGATTTTCACTATATACCTCTCTATGAAAATGACATTTCTCTTAAAAAATTGCTGCTAGAACAAATTATAATACAAAGCACTTACATAGCATTTTTGTTTGGGAGATAATTTAAGTTACTGCCCTTCTGTTAGTGGGTAAAAAAAAAAGCCTTCACATGGTTAATTGCCTTCCCCAAGGCCACATGCTTCACTGTGGTTCAGAGAAAGTGAGAACTCATATTAAGGGTGACCCTCCAAAAGAAAACCGATTTAATCTGTCCATTTTACATCTGCATGTAATTGGGTAAGTAAGCTATGTAAATTTGATTTTGTTTCCCTAATGGTAATTCTACAAATGAAACAAATAGAAAGATGAATTCTATGAAGAAATTCCAAGAGATTAAGTCTATTCCAAAGATAAACTTCCTTTATTTCATGGGTTATCACCCCGTAAACCTAGTGCTGCTAATGTCACATCAAGATGGGTCTGTTCATTGGAGGTCAGGCTCAAAAATAATGATTAATTTGTTCCAGTTGTGGTATATTGCCACCAATGATATCTTATCAATCTAGTGTATATTAAAGGACTAAAGAATATTTATAAGGAGAAAAAGAATGTTAAGGTGATATACTTGCCTCCCATTGTTTGCCAAGTTTCAAATGAAGCTGGCAAGAAGGGAGACACATGTCCAGCACACTTTCTTCCTAGTGTAAATATTAATCTACCAAGTCACCAAAGGTGTTGATCACCAGATGACCTCAAACCAAAGTCAGAGAATAAAATCACTGAAAGCCAAACAAATTGTCAATGTATTTTATTTTGAGAAATTTTCCAGGAATTTAAAAGATAGAGCAAGGCTTCTACTCTGGTTAACTATTAAACAAGGTCTTAAAAACTTATTTAGTTATCTTAGAGCTGATTGACTTTAACAGTCATTTAATATTCAACAAATAATATATTTGATGTCTTCTGTGTAAAGGACTTTGTGTCAAGTAAGACCTGTAAGGGACAAAATATATAATATTGCTAAAATCTCAGATCTCATAGAATTCATGTTATTTAATGACCCCAACTATCATTTTTAAGTTGTTCCTACTCCATGTGTGATACCTAAGCACAGACAATTCCTTCTGGCAGACCATAACACCAGGGTATCTTATTTTTTCATTTTTTTGCTGAATGTTTCAGAAATTTTAATGTGAATGAATCACCCTGAGGGCTGTGAAGACACAGGTCCTTAAACCTTACCTGCAATACCCTATGAAATACAAATGTGGTGCCCATCGTTTGGGTCAGTGGTGTGGAATGAAGGATCAGTGAGATGACAGCTGGTGCAATTCCACGCCATTCTCACCATTAAAACTCATCACAATGTTACACTGCAAAATAGCAACTTGCTAGAGACAAAAATTATTTTTTATTCATCATACCCTAATTAAGTTTGAGTAGGGCCTGAGAATGTGTATTTCTAACAAGCTGGCATGAGATGCTAATGCTGCTGGCCCAGGAAACCACACTTTGAGAAGTACTGTTTTAGCACATTTATCCCATGCTTCATTTGTAGAACCATGTATTTTCAATGACACGTAGTAATTTTTCATACAAATTTATCATCAAGAATGTCCTTACTAACTGACCAAACCATGAATTTCTAGAAAATTACTAACTCCTTATATTTCCAAGAAACAAATGAAGTAATATTAAATATTTTCTAAGACCTTTCAAATTTGACACAAACATATTTGACAACACTTCTTCATAGTAAAAGTTTCCACTTGAACATTAGAAATATCAAATAAGTAAGAAATTTTTAATTTTAGTAAGAAAAAAGTAATAAAGTACAAAAACTAGCTAATTTTTATAACATTGTAACTCTTTACTAAAAAGGAAAATTAAAACCTCCACTATTTCCTTTAAAAGCAGTTGAATTTATCATCATTTGAAATAAAATTGTTCTATAATCTTTAAAAGGTAAATAGTTGACAATAAATGCAAATTGCACATGACTATAAATTGCTCATCAGCAAAATGTCTAACTTGTGGTCCTATTTTTATTTATCACAAGATATGATTTTTGCCTTAAGCATATAAGGGAAGCTGTGTCAGAATAATTAAAAAGATGTAGACCATTTCTGAGAGAGAAAGAAATTTTCACGCATACACAATATCCTTAATTCTACTTTTTGTTAAGTTTTCTCTTTTGACTTCTTTAAATATCACCACTTAAGAGAATGGCCCATTTTTCTAATGACAGGGGAAAATATACACCTTGCCAAATGGAACTGTTGGGTTTACTTAATACTGAAGACAATTCTTATTCTGTGTCTGAGTCTGTGTTGAGATTATAATTTAATAAAGTTTTTTCCCTCTTATGAGTAAAGTCCTTAGAATTAGGACCAAGAAAAATCTCTCATACAAGGCACAATGTAGAAGCATATTATAATCTTGGCACTTAAATTTTCATATGATATTGAAACTGGGGGGTCTATTGTTTTGTGTGTTGTGATGGCATAAAATGGTAGCATTTTTTTATACATGTTTTGTATTTCTAATCATTTGTGGATGACATTTGGATATTTAATTATGATGTGCTCTCTAAGACTAAATTGCACCCTCAGCTCAGTCACCATAAGAAATACAGATGTGCTGTCCATCATTTAGGCTGAGACTGTGGGATGAACAATCAGTAAGATGTCACTGGGTGTCATTCCACGCCATTCTCACCATTAAAGCTTATCACACTGTTACACTGCAAAATAGGCATTTGCTAAAGACAAAAATTATTTTCTAGCCACCATGCCCTCAAGCCTGTAGATTTAACAAAAAAAAATTTCTTTTGGTAACATTTTTATTCTTTTTCACTCCTTTTTTATCTACTGTTTCTTATACAACAATTTTGGATGAGATTGTGGGTTAAAGATATTAAGAGCAAGACATTTTTATTAGTATAATCATACCTAATAGTACAATATAAAATGCAGCCAAAATTATTAAAAAATGTTGCCTACTCATAGATGTTTTATCCTGAAGACAATGAAACTTCTAAAGACTCTTTCAAATACATTTTGCAAAAATCTGCAGCTACTCTAGTAAAAGTATGTAAAAAGAAACTAGAACCATTAGACCTTGGGAGTCTTTTTTTACATAGAATTGAGAGCCTGGGTATGAAGGTAGTGATGGAATAAACCAAACAGATCTGGCAAAAAAGAAAGGGAAAGACAGATTGATGTGAAAGAGTCACTAGATGGGGAAAGTAAAGAAATATTGAGTACTAGATTGCCCTGGCTGGGTAGCTCAGCTGGTTAGAGCATCATGCCAATGTGCCAAGGTTGTGGATTCAATCCCTAGTCAAGGCACATACAAGAATCAACCAATGAATGCATAAATATAGTAGGTAGAATAATAAATGGATGTTTCTCTCTCTCTAAAATCAATAAATAAAAATTTTAAAAAATATTGAGTACTATATTTTGGGGTTTGTATGATAAAATAAAGTAGATAGGTCACTGATCTAAGAATCACCAATGTTGATAATTCACACACAACTTCTAACTTAAAGAAAAGAAAAAGGGGAATGACTTCCTCTACTATCTTTAGACATACATACATTGATGCTTGACTAACATTAAAATATGAAAGAAATTAAAAAACTCAATTCCACTGGAAAAAAATAGACCAACTTCAGAGATTTGACTGAAAAATTTAATTTGCTTTCAGTGTACTCAAGAGATGCCAAAATAGAGATTAAAAAAGTTTGCTATCTTTGACAGTAATATTTGCAATTATTTCAGGAAAAGCTTTATTGCTTTACAAGCTCTAAATGGGAGAGGATTTTATGAGTGCATTGCAGTCAACATTTTGTCCAAAATGATCTGAGAACACGCTTCAGTCCCATCTTTGACTTTCTCTGCTCTGCTGTCTCTTATTATCTTTGACTACAGAAAATACCTGCTCAAGTACACCATGAAAAAATGAATCAGGGACTGGCTGAGCTGGAGAATGGCCATGATGACAACAAACGTCAGGCAACCTGAATAATGTTGACCATCTGATCCTTCCTTCTCTAAATCTACCACCACCATGACCATGGCTTTTTTTAGCAACAATTGCTGAATTTGACCCACAGCATATATCATCGTGTTTTAAATTTCAAGTAGGAAAATAAACACACACACACACACACACACACACACCTGTTTTTTCTTCTCCTATATATTTTGGCTTTTAAAGTTGTTTTTAGCAAATGCAGTTAATTCTTGTTTGTTCCCATTCTTTTTACCAGTAGGTAAATTGTCAAGAGAAGGAGCAGCTAGTATTTCCACTGACAATGGAGAACAATTATCTGGATGTATGTATTACACTGGATTATGGGTAGGGGAGGGAGGGGAAGTCCCTAGATGTTTTAGATTTTCTAAACTGGAGCATTTTACAGTTAGTAAGTATTTGAATATTCTCAAAGCCCAAATTGCATCACTTATCATTATCTGCAGGCCAACCAGATTCCATAAGGAGTGTTATTTAAAATTTTCAGATAGTAACTTTAAGAATGAAGAAAAAACTAAAAATGCATGCTTGAAACAAAAAAAAGATAGATTCTAAAAGTTCAGAGTTTCTTGAGCCCTAACATCATCTATCTTTTCAAAAACCTCTCATCTTAGGGTTTTTCTTTAAGTTATTACTGCATTTTTTCATAGGCTAATGCATTGCCTAAATATATATAGTAATTTTTAGTATAAATTGCAAAAGCTATAAATGTTTCATAATTGAAGACATAATTTGAAGAGAGCTTTTCCACTTATCCTTTTTTACTGTTGCAAATTGGAAAATATTCAAGTAATTACTCTCTTAATAATTCAGTGTTTGCCACTATACATACTTCATGTACATCACAAGCATCGTTGGCTCCCCAGAGTGATAGCAAGGCAGGTATGCACAGTAATGGGGTGGACAGCAAAACTTACTTGTACAATTAACCAAATCACCCAGATCTTTGATTCAAGATTCTTTCACTAACCCATTAATATAATACATTGCTAAGTGGTGGGTTGTACAATTTTTATGATGCCTTTTATTTCAATTCAATGGCTGCAGTGAGAATTAAAAAATAAATAAATAAATAAGCCCAGCCTATGCAAAGTCAGCAAGATGATGCAGACCTTACACTAGAAACATTTTTCTATCTCCACAGTTTGTCTGAAGGTAATCAATGCCACAGCAGCAAGAAGTAAAGTGATTTTAAGTCCCAGAAAGTAGCATTCATTTGTCCTTACACAATACACAAGAGGGCAAATAAAACACTTAATTTCTATTACCTCAAACACTGAAACAGAAATCCATTGCTCATTTCATGGTTTTCTAAACATACTTAAAGGTAGAGAGTCAGTTTGTAATTCGATCCCACTTTAGCCTACAACACATATATCCCACTAGAGTTTATAGGGCACAATGTAGAGTATTATATATGCACTGTTTTGATATTGTTCAGTGATGATATGACTGTGTACTTGACATAAATGGGAATCTGACATGCATAAAAAGCTAAAATCCTAAAGCTTGACATTTTATTTCCAAACTTAGACACAGTGCAGAAAAAGGCAATGCTAAGAACAATTCTGCTTTTGCCATTAGAGATGGTATAAATTATCTGAATTTGGGTCTCACATGATTCCAGTTAACTCTTTATGTTTATTTATTATGGGAATGTAATTATATTTTACTTGCTACATCCTGGAGACCTCATTGCTTTTAAAAATAATTACAGAAAAATGGAGGAAAATGTTCAGTTTATGGTTTATTTGTCACTGAAAGACTGACAAAGAATAAGTTTACAAAAAAGAGACTTATTGCTGAAAATTATATTACTTTTGTAATTATAGTTTATAAAGTATTCCCAAAAGCCTGAGATATAAATAAAAAATTAATGTAATTATAAAATTAAAATCTTCTTAAATTTTGAATCTCAGTGAAAGGTATGAAACTGTATGTGAATTAGAGATTGAAGTACCTAAAACTAATCCATGAGATTATGAGGTATTTTCCATAAGAGTTTCAGAGGAACCCATAGCTTCCATGCAAGATGCAAATATCCACACAGATAATAGTCTACTACAGATAAATGGCAAAATAGAATAAATCTTTCATTTGAAATCTGACATCACAAATAAAAACAAAGAGAATGACATAAACATTACTTAAAACTAAAACAGAATAGTAAAATTCTGAGCTTGGTCTTTTTTCTTTAATTATTACACAAAAGCCTTAAATTTAAAACAAGCACCTGTATTAAAGAGTGTCTCCAATCACCTTACTGGTTTGAGTTATATGGTAGCATACATAGAACCTCTGTTTTAATACTCCTTCTTTAAGTCTTATATAGTCCCTCACTATCGTCACTTTTTAGAATCACCACCAGTTAAACACACACAATGAAAGCCATACTTTCTTTGGAAAGGATAAGAAGTCCCTAGGAAAGATGACAATGAAATACTGTTTGTTCTCAAGTCATGCTCAATTTAATATCTGTTTCCACCAGTTAGCAAGTTCCTCACCATTCCGTCAAGAAAACTAACACAGACTAGAAACTCTTCTGGAAGCTCACTAAACTTTTTCCCTCAAATATACCACTAACAGATTCTCAGCCAAAAAAGCAAAAGTCATTAAAGTAAAAAAATTGTTAAGACAAAAATACTCTCTCTGCTCCACATTCACATGCAAGCCGAACCAAACACTTCGTTCACATCTGACCTTTAATTCAAACTCAAAACAACTGGGCATCTCCACTGTCTGTGCCCTGCCAAACCAACCTTCATGTGTTAAGTAGATCGATAAAGACACATGTGCAAAAGCAGAGGAAAGAAAGAAAACCTGGGTCCTACCTTTATTGTTTTCGAAGGCTGGCACTTGATGTGATGGGACACGCTGGCAGTTTGGTTCATGTTTCAGGACCCTGGACAGTGCACGATGCCAAGTGGAGTTCCAGGATGAACTGGAGATCAAGTCTCCTCTATTGGACTTCAGCGGGGGCTGCTGCTGTTGCTGTTGTTACTGCTGTTGCTTCTGCTTCTGCTGCTTCTGCTGCTTCTGCAGCTTTCTCACTCCGGAGGCTGAAATGCTGTCAGATCGAAAGAATCTGTAACTCACTTAGCCCTAAATAAAGCATTCACTTGGTTCTTTCTCAAAGCTTCTGGCAATAGGGAATAGAAAGCTAAAGACTGTTTGAAATCACTTGTACTGTACCTTTTCAGTACTGAGATGTGACAGCTCCACAGTGCAGCTTGGCTCTCATTCTCCTTTCAAAGGAATGAATACCAGAAAACATACAGAGATCAATTGCAGCACCACAGTTTAAAGAGACACTCTCAACTCCCCTGATTCTCACCAGTTTATATAATTTTTTTCAATGCAAAAAGAAATATTTCCCTTTCTCTGTCTCTGTCTCTCCCTCTTTCTTGGATATTTTAACTGTAATTTATTCTCATTATGATACTAAATTTTATTTCTTCTTGGTTAGTGTTTACTGTCAAAGCACCAGTGAAAGGGCGGAAAGGACCTGTTGCCTGGTTTAAGGTGCAGATTTTTACATCTGTATGATAAAAGATTATTATTCTCTACATATATTTAAGAAATTCAGCATTACAGCCAGGCAGGGGACTGACTTTTCTATAAGCAGGGAGATAAGTTATGGTATATAAAATTTTTTTTCAAACACAACAGTTATTGGATGTTGCATCAAAGCAAGAAAATGGTTTATTAGCCTTTTCTTTTATGTCTAGCCATCTCATTCCATCAGGCCTTTTTTGTTTGTTTGTTTCTTATTTTCCTGCACAAACTAGTAGTTAATTCATGCCATTTTGACTTCTCAAATAGTTACTTCTTGTCCCAGATGCTACTGCCAGAAAAATAAATCATAAATACTTAAGAAAAAAGTTCCTGCTGGGTCACTAGACCTCACTGACACATCAGCACTGAATAAGATAAACTTATGCTAGTTGGAAATTAGAGATGAGATACAATAGGTTTGGCTTAATGGAGGACATTATTTTCCAGTATGTATTATAAAGTATTAGATGTTGTCTAAGCTGAATGTGTATGTCTCATGTATTTTTGAAGACCAAAATGATTTACTCATCAGAAATATATCCTGTTGGTGAAATGCCAATGTTAGAAGATTGAACTACATGGAGCTTTTAGGAAGCATTATGATGTGGCAAGAACATTATAGAAAAACTGTAAGGTGAAAGAGAATAAACTAATAAGTTTGAAAAAATAATTAGAGTCATACATTATTTTTTAAATATTTTCTGTTCTGAAATAGAAAAGGTATTTAAACATACTGCACAGGTTGACCAAATGTTTGAGTATGTCTAGGTTTCACCAGATGACAGTTCAAAGAGCACAGTGGAGGAAAGGATGTGACAGTAGCAAGATCAGACAGTCTGAAGCCAGAAAACTTAATAGCAGGAGTATTTTAAGAGTCAAGAAAACTATGAAAAAGAATATGAAGCCAATAAAAACCAGGCAAAAGCTGTGTCCAAGAATCTGGAGTAACAGTACCAAGGCATCTCATTGAGCACAAACAGGACCCACAAATACAGAGGGTTTTAAGGTTAAAATTTTTTAAATGAATAAATAAACAAATAAATAAAGGTTACAATTTTAAATCACAAAAGTAGATGGCATTGTAGCTTACATTATTTTTTACTGGTCAGGGGTGCTTTAAATAATCTATAAATTAAAAATAATTTATATTGGAAATTTTAAAACAATATGTAGTCAAAAACAATGTAAAAATATATCAGAATTGTGGAATGCAGCTAATACAGCATTTATATGCAACTGTATATATTTTAATGTACATATTAGATATGCAGAAATATATAAAATTAATAATTAATAAGCTAAATGTTGAGTTCAAGGAGTTATAAAAAATAATAAAACACTTCACTAAAATATAGTGAAGAAAATAATAATAAGGGAAGCAATTAATGAAGTAAAAACAATACAAAGCATATAACCCAGTGAACAAACCCATGAACATTTCATCATGTAGTTAGCAGTTTGATAACCTTTGAAGAAATAAATGTCCTTCACCCATAAGTTTGGTCAGCTCCTCTTTCTTAGATAGTACTTGGTACTAGACATCTGAAGAACCTCTAAACTAAATTATCTAGGTAGTCTAGGTAGAATGGGGTTGGGGACTTAAGGGTAACAGGGGGGTGGAGTGTCAGAGTTCAGATAGAGTTGATCATCCACATCAGAGAACTATACATTATGGCAGAAACAGCCAACACTCCAAAGACTTTTACTTTAGAACAACAATAGCCCACATTTACATGCCTCCACAAAGAAGGTGAGGGTAGCTAGACTGCAATCCCTGTATTCACATGAGACTACACCTTTTACACAATACTTTTTTTTGTGACAGAGACAGAGAGAGACAGAAGGAGGGACAGATAGGGACAGACAGGAAGGGAGAGAGATGAGAAGCATCAATTTTTTGTTGCAACACCTTAGTTGTTTATTGATTGATTTCTCATATGTGCCTCGACCAGGGGGCTATATCAGATCGAGTGACCCCTTGCTCAAACCAGTGACCTTGGGTCCAAGCTGGTGAGCCTTGCTCAAATCAGATGAGCCCGCACTCAAGTTGGCGACCTCAGGGTTTTAAATCTAAGTCATCTGTGTCCCAGTCCAATGCTCTAGCCACTGCACCACTGCCTGCTCAGTACACAATTCTTTAAAACTGTTTTCCATCCCCACTTGGATGGCAAGCAATTAGTACTAAAAAAAAATACCACACACATGTACACACACGATGGAAGACACTGGTATTACTCTCTATAAGTAAGTGGCCAGAATATACCTAAAATTATTTTCTAATGTTGAATTTCATAAATAAAAAGAAGAAAAAAAAACATTAAGAGAAAAGAGTGACTAGTGTATATTATATATTCCTTTTGTTGTCTCATAGCCTATCATTATATCAAACTTTACATCCAAAGAAAAATCAATTATTCAGACCAAAATATATGACTAAAGTCTTATTTTAGGTATTGTTTTTCCTTACTGTTACATTATTATTTTATGAATAAAAACAGCCATAGTAATTTTAAAGCATTTCTATAAATCCACATATTTTTCTTATTTTTGTAAATCTATCTTAATATGTTCAATTGTACTTACAAACACAGAAGATACTTAAAAATTAGCCATATACTAGAAAATTACAAATACTGCTTAATAAGGTTAAATTTATGTATAATTAAATACTATACAGTGAATCATAGTGAACTATAAATTTTAGGCAACTTAATCCAAAGGACCAATTTTAGATTTAACCAAGACTAGTAATAATCATGCAAAAGTAGGTTATTTTTAGATCTACATTTGTGAAAAATTAGTAGTGAGTTATACCCTCCTTACAAAAAAATAAAATAGCTACTAATTTAAGAAAATATAACCTATGATGGTCCTTAAACAACTGTTGTTAGTCTGGAAAATAGAAAGCTAGAATTGGCTTAATAAAAATATTCCTTTAGAAAAGCCATTGTCATACTGTCAGATAGATTCTACTACCAAATGCTCTTTGTTTCAGGCCCTGTTTGCTCTAGCTCTAATCAGCTGGTGACAGTGATGGTCTACCAATTTCAAACTTAGGTAAGTCCAGGGGCCTGGTCAACAAGAATAATATTTGAAAATATATCAAACTGATTCCTTGATATTTGGTGTCCACTAGAGAAAATCCACATTCCTGTATAACTGTAAACTATCTCTTCATCTTAATACCCACTATGCATGCCCCTGACTTCTGCTTGACATGTCCACTGAGTCATTTGTACTCCTCGCTAGAAATAAAATACAATTT
Source organism: Saccopteryx bilineata (assembly GCF_036850765.1). Classification (NCBI taxonomy): domain Eukaryota; kingdom Metazoa; phylum Chordata; class Mammalia; order Chiroptera; family Emballonuridae; genus Saccopteryx; species Saccopteryx bilineata. Next base: position 109,636,027 of record NC_089494.1, on the reverse strand, counting down.
TAAATTGTTAACTCATTGACTTGGAACATATGGCCTTCACCTAATTCCTGCCTGCTGCCTCTTCTTCTACAAATGATATCTACTTCCAATATCTGCTCACTTGCAGGGTGCTGTTTCCTGAATTCTTTTCAGGTTGCTGTCACTGGTCTAATTCTGGTCTTCACTTTCTTTAAGAATTGATCTTTCCTAGAAACCACATGGATCGGTCAAGATAGGTAAGACTATGCTGCAATAATAAATAAACTCAAATTTTCAGTGGCTTAAAATAATAAAGATTTATTTCTCTTGATGCTATATATCAATACTAGGTTGGCAGGGAGTGCCTTTCCATCTAAGTGAACTCATGCCAGTGGAGGCACCATGATGATATGAGTTTCTACAATAAACATGACAGAGGGAAGGAAGACTAGCATATCATGCTCTCACTTAAAAGTTTCTTTCCAGTAATGGCATATATAACCTCTACTTTCATTCCATTGGCCAAAGCCAGTTCATGGTCATGACCAAGATAGTGATTTGCATTATATGCCCAAAGAGGAGCAGCAGCAGAATAGCAGTGAACAGCCCTAATTGCAACAGCAACCATAATGCTTCTCCTTTTCCTTACTGTCAAACCATATGACTATCTCTGTCAGCCAGCCTCAAGATGTCAGCATGCTCATATTTGAGACTTTACAGCCTATGACTCGTTTACTTGGAAGGGACTACAGATAGGTATTAGACAGAACTTTCTTATCCTAAATGGCCTGTTGCCAATAGGGTTTTTATAATACTGTATCTTTTTCTGAGTTTTTCAGGAGTAGGGCACAGATTTATAATAATTCTTGCTCACAGAAAAATATCAAAGTTGAATGTGATCTAAATGTATGGGGCTTTTTACCTACTGCTACAGACAAGTTTGGAAAGGGTAGGAAACTTGGTAAGTAGCAGAGGAGACAAGTCTGACTACATCCAGAATACACACTCTAAATCACTGTGTTATATCAATAAAAGACAAATTCTCTTATTCGTCTAAGGACTGTAACTCCACTAATATAACAAAAAATGAAACTCACAGTTTCCATTCTTTCAACAGAAATCATTTCAGGGGTTGCTTGAAAGATAATACTATGAACTCTCAAGTAATAAAACACAAATATCTTAAGGTGGTCAACAGTTGTAGGACTCATGGTCTACAACCCATCTCTCTAGAATCATGACACATAGTATTCTAAATAACCAATAAGTTGAAGGAATTATGAAACTGGTAATTTTTTTGATTGGTTAGTTGATTGATTGATTGATATTTCACCCATCCCCCAACCCTTTTCCCCTTTGGCAAGCTCTTGCTTTCTATACCTATGGGTTTGTTTTGTAAAAATTTCATTTTTTATTGTTGAATAATATTCCCTTCTGTATATATACCACTTCTTCTTTATCTATTCATCTACTGATGGATACCTACGTTCATTCCATATCTTAGCTATATAAATAATGCTTCAATGAACATAGGAGTTCATTTAACTTTTCAAATTAGTGTTTTGAAGGTGGTAATTTAGATAGCCATGGATATGTAACAGTCTCATCTGGGAAGCACATTTTATATTTTTAATTTATCTTCCAATTTAAATAATGAAGTGTTTTATTATTCTTACTCATGAGAAATTGCTTAACAGCACATCAATTTGAGGAGGGATTAAAATTAATAAGTTAAATTATTATCTACATTATGCTGGTCAAGCTTTCAAGTTGGCTTTTCATTCCCACATCTTATGAGACCTGACTCAACAGCTATTAATGCATGCATGTGAATTGTCCCTCTTTGTATCTCCTTACATTGGATTTGGCTTCTTGATTTTTTCCCCTTTTTATACTTTGCTTTATCTCTTAGTCATCACCACAAACTTCTGAGAGTGAACATTTGGCTGACCCCAGACTTCCCTTCATGACAATAATTTGCTTCTACCCTGAAGATTACCTGCTTTCAAGTACACTGGCTATATATTATACATGATGCAGTTAGGGTACATAACTGTCATATATCGATTGACTGACATTCTTGACAGGTTTCACTTCCTCATTCTCATCAACCACAAACAAATAAAAACATCTCAGAAACTATTTTTTGCCCAAAGTGGAGTAACAGACCAATGGAAAAACACATTACTTCTGCTAAAGTCATTCAATCTTATGCTTTCTTTTTAATGGTGTCATTTTTGTTTTGTACAATAATTCTCTTTGCAATACTGCCAGCTGAAAATGTAATCCAAATTTATAAGAACACAAAAATAGATTCCAGATTATCCTCAGGAGAGGTTTTGGAGCTCTCCCCACCCCTAGTTCTTCAGTTGAAATAATTCAGCAAACAAGAACCCCAACAGTGCCATAGAAATGTCTAGTTCTACATACAGATGCTCTTATGAATACATAGAAATAAACACTGGAGGTAACTCCTGATGTAAGCATAACAATTTCTGCTTGGGAATCACTGACAAATGCCCTCAATAAATTCTCTCCATAGCCAAAGTCACAAATCACTGGGAAGACAGACATGCATACATAACATTCACTGAACTATACTTCCCCAGACACCCAGGAATAGACTACTTCATTCAATTCAGCTATTAGTGACAGTAGTCCCTCAAGCAACCCCACACTGGTCTAAAGTTCCAGGATCTGACTAGTAAGGAATTTTGACTATAACTCCCTGGTCAGCCATTACTCCTGTTTTCATTTCTTCCTGTTCTTAGGGTCAGCCTAACATTTGTGACCTGTGAGAAGTTAACACTTAGGCAGATAACACTGGGAAACAAAATTTTTGTTGCATCCACAAAAACAATTGTTTTTTCTATCTAATTCGAGTGTGCTGATCTCAAATATGATATTAGTTTTCCTCTGTAAGCTACAGTTTTTTTTCAGCTCAAGATTTTAGGTTTTCATCTTATTGTAAAATTTTCAACATTTAGTTTAACATAATGAAGTAGAATGTCTTCTTGGGCATCATCTTTGTGAAAATATAATAATTTATATAATGCAGTAAATACACTAATACACTAAAATATGATTACATCAGAATTTTTCTACAATTTCAAAATAGAACATATTAAAATACTTATTTTAATCATAAAATTTGCACAAAACTTATTTAAATTCTATTCTGGCAAAATTTTGCGTTTGTAGCACTTGTGATTGTGTACTTGTTGAGGACAATCTCGTTTGATGCTCCAGCAGTAGTCTGCTCATCACTAACAGCTCCAAGTTTTTTGGGAAACTTATCAAGGTGACTGTTCAGGAAGTGAATCTTAACATTCATGATACATCCAATGTCGTGAAAAGCCAATAGCATCCTTTGAACCAGAAGTTCATAGTTTTCTGCTTTTTTGTTGCCAAGGAAGTTCTTTGTAACTGCCACAAAAGACTGCCATGCTGCTTTCTCCTCCTTATTCATCTTCCTGGCAAATTCTTCATCATGTATGACGGTTCAAATTTGAGTTCCATTGAATACATCTGCTTTTATCTTCTTGAAAGACAAGGCAGGAAAAGCAGAAATAATATGTTGAAAGCATTCACTTTCTCTATTCCAAGCCTGAACAAACTGCTTCATTAAGCCAAGTTTGATGTGAAGTGGGGAAAAAATGATTCTGTCTCAATTAACTACAGGTTCATTCACAATATTTTACATCCCTACTTCCAGAGCTTCAAGTTTTGGCAACTCCTTCTGTGTCCAGTGTTTCTCCTGAGCTCAGCTGTCCCACAAACACAAAAAGCAAGGAAACTTCGTGAAACCTCTCTGTTGTCCTAGCAGGAAATTTACCATTTTAAGATCCACACAAATGACCCAGTTATGCTCCTCATACTTCAGAAAGTCGAGGACAATTTTTATTTCATTCTTACTAAGTCATTCAATTTGGGTTGGCTAAACTGCTAAGGGGTTAATGACTGTTTGGCATCAGAAGAAGACCCTTCAGATTCTACAACCATTTCCTCATGCATCTTATCAAAATACACTTGATCACCATGTTCACTTTCTTCATCCTTAGAAGAAATAAAACCATTGAAAACTGGAACTGGGAGTGTCTCAGAGTGTGGGATAGGTCAATTGCTGAAGGAATATTAGGATATGTGATCATATGCTATTTTTTCTTGTCGATGCCCTTTGTACAGATCAGACAGAAATAACACTCACTGCTGTGGTCCTTAGGCTCATGCCAAACCATAGGAATACCAAAAGACATTCTTTTGCATTTTCCTTTTGTCCAGTCACAAAGCATTTCTTCACAGTAATGACATACAATATGAGGAGCCCAATTCTTGTCTTGATCGCCAAAGAGACCTTGAAAATAGGCAATATATGCACGTATCACAAATGATGAAATATTGCGCCTTTGACGTTGAAGGGTGTAACAGCCACATATATAATAGAAGGTGTCAGGACTATTCTTACATTCACACTTACTCAAAGAAGCCATGATTCAATCTTAAAACAAATAAGAGGGTGTTTTTATCAAATAATAATTTTTTACATTTAAAAAGAACTACAATTATGTAAAAGTGATGTTTGTAAAACATTAATTGCCTTGTGATGTTCAATCCAAGAGTCATTGCCCTTTAACTCCAATTTAAAAACCAATGCATGGCATTAACTGTAACAAAAAGAAATTAAAATTGCATAAGAACTAGAACATGCACCAAAAAACGGATTTCATATTTGGAATCAGTGATGCAGAAATATATAGAAACAGTTCTAAAACCTCATGCAACAAAAAATGAGAAAAAAAAAAGTTCCCCAGTGTAATTGATAAGCCCAATAAAACAATCATTGTTGTTATCTAGGGAGCTTTGGCAGGCATTCAAACCTGGATCCCACTGGCAGGCCCTGCCTCTCCCAATCAGCAGGTTTCCAGGACCTAGTCCTTTGTCTTTCACACAGGAAACAGACATCTTCCACTGCACATAGTATATGACTGAGAGAAATGACGCCTGCATCTGAAGCAGTAAGAGGTGTCATTATAGGCTTTGTTTGTAACTTCAGCATTTTGTACATTATCTAAATGGGGAAAAATGCTTGTTTGGAAACTCTGTTCTATCTCAACAAGATTATGGTTGTAACACAAGTCTTCTGGAATAAAAATCCAAGCAGAAGCCTTACAAAATTAAATATTTGTAGTCTTTTAGAAAAGTAATTAAAGGACCCAAATTCAAAATAGCTCCTCTTCCATGCTAGCCATAACATCATTCCGGGAGGATTCTAAAATCAAAGCTAAAAAGGTTATTTTTGAACTTCTGCAAGAGATTGGGAAAGGGCTAATGCTATTCTCTCCCAGTCATTCCTAATCACTACACATTCTTCCATGGTTGTCTAAAATAGAATCTCTTTCCTCAAGTTTTCCTTCTGAGTTCCTACAAATAATGCTGACCACTTCCTCTTTCTATTTTATCTTTGCTCCTTTTGTGGCATTAACCACATTCTGATTTTAGTAACTGAACTCTGAATTATTTTTGTGCTTCACCCATTAATTCTTTGAGGGATAAGATTATGGTTAAAAATTCTTCATATATCATAAAATACTTTAGTGCATGCTATGTACACAGAAGATCAATAATTGCATGTTATATTATTTAATAAGTCATCAAATAAAGCCTGTTCATTAAGTTTAGCAATAAATGAGTCACATTTAACCTTTTTCAGAGCACTTGTGGTGGAATATTAGAAGGGATATCATATTTCAATAAGTCAAAGGGTGAATGAAAGGTGAGATAATAGACATGGGAAATATAAACCACTCTTAAGAAACTTAGATATGAAGTGGAGAAATATTTGCTTGAAAAAAGTAATAGCACCATATAAATAAAAGTTATTATTATAATTAAATCATGAGGTCTAGAGAAACAGCTAAATTTTTATTTACTCTAAAAATATTACTAAATTTTTCTATATTCTCCTCCCAATAAATATATCAGATACGAGTAAGCATGGTAACCAAAAAGCAGATGTACTTACTAAGCTATTAGAAAATGTAAGCAAAATGCAGTGTCTGGAATAACAGCAACAAAGGAGGCAACAACACCAAGGAAGCTGCATTTTATTCTGAATTTAGCAAAAACAATACTTAAGTTCTTCTACAGTATTCTTGCTCTTACAATATAAACATTTCTTATATTTAGGAAGCAAGTCAGTTCAATATTAGTGTTGATTCCTTTTGTGCTCCTAAGAGTTACAGAATGCAATAATTTAGAATAAAAACATCCTAAAAAGATGCTTTACCAGTAAGGAATTTTCCCTAAAAAAATGCTTAAAGTCCAACAGTTTCCAGCATTTAGTGCAATAGTTAAAGTGTTCTTTGGTTAATTGAGAAAACATTTTGTGCACCTACTATGCTCTAAGCAACATGCTAATGAGCAATAATAATCCTTTTCATTGAGCTCACATTCTAGTACGGAGGAAGCAAGGTCAAATGGTAGTACCAAATACAGTGCAACCAGCTCTGAGGGTTAGGTGGTCAAAGACTTCAGAGAGGTCATGATGCATGAGCTGAGTCATCAAAGGTGACACATCGGAGTACAATAGGCAGAAAAAGGAAAAGAAACAGAAAAAAAGGTGGGGAAAAATTCAACAAATTTTGGAGGAAATTCGACAATGGGGGGAGGTGTTAAAATTACTGAAGACAGGAATTTTTCTATTTCCAAAGAGGCTGGAAAAGAAGACATTCATAAATAGGTCAGTTGCTGATATTTCTTTGTATCTAGGTGAGAACTGGAAATATATTAACAGATTCTATGCTAAGAGTTAGCATAGTCTGCTGAGACTCAGTAAGGCAGGGAAATAGGCTAGAGGAAGAATAGTAAAAGGTTGAAATAGCTACTGAGAAAAATTAAGCACACATGGGCCAAACAAAAAAATATGTGCTATAGAAATAAGGTCTAGCTGAAAAGGCCACAGACAATGCTAGATTTCTTTTGAAAGAATGTCAAGGCCAACGTGATAGAGAACCAGTACCCTGCATTGCATTGGTTAGTCACCAAAATTCCAAATTCTTGTGGCCTGAAATGTCTACACTACTTGAAGAAAGGGCAAATAAAAAAAAGGGTAATAAATTAAATATATGCATCTAATTTTGTTCCCTCCAGAAAACCCACCAGATGAGTGGAGATTTTTTATTAAAGATAAAACCTTACAAGAATACAGAACAAGAGACAATTCAATAGCAACACAGTTTTGGAAGACTGAAAGATGAGTATTAAGTCACTTATCAGACTTCAAGTAGTGGGAGCAAAAGCAGCTACCATAGAAAATTGAGATAATCATATCTGCACTGCAGAAGTGAGTACGAAGCACCTTTGAAACTGGGAGTACAGGGGAGTTTAGATGAAGAGATAGTAATAATTGGTTTAAAGTTTGTTGAAAATAATTGGATTCCTAGTATCCTTCCCCAATCTATGTCTCTAGGTGACTGTCCATTCTCTACTTCAGCAGAGTTCTGGGGGTTTCTTAGCAGACTTGTGAAGAAGAGTTCCAATCAGGAGCCTCTATAATAGCAGGTATTGGCACAGGAGAGTACTAGAGTTATTTGAAAACATGGATAAACATCTAAGAACAGTGTGATTATATAACCAAATACATATGGAATGTTGACCAACCACTCATTCTTTCTTCATTTCCAGAGAAAGCTGGTAGGCAGAATTGTGTTTTCTAGACAAAAAATTGAAAGAATCTGCTGCAAGCAAAAACCCAAAGACATGATATCAAGAGACTCTAGCAACCCAACCTGATTACTTTGTGAAGAAGATCAAAGTCCGCAAGTGTTATTCATGTGCTCAGAAGTTTAATCACATATTGAGTTCTGGTTCTACATCACAAGTAGAAATCTAAGGATTATTAGACATTTGAAGGAATTCTTTACCTCTAATAGAGACCAAATTAAATAAATAGCAATAAAAGTAAATTGGAAAAAATAAAGACTATGAAGAAAGAAATGAAAGAAAAGAAACTACCATTAAGAGTGATAAGAGAGGATACCATATTCATGAAACAATATAGAAATACTTTTAAAAATTAGAATAGCATTCAAAGAAAACAGGTATTGAGTAAATACTCAATAGACATATTACAATACTCTAACACACAGGTTAGAACTTAAAAATTAATGTTAAACTTGAGGAATCTCACATAATAAAGCATTTTTATAGATAAAAAGATAATAAAACAAATGGTCTAATACATAAATAGTGTGAGTCTAGAAAGAAAGAACACAGAACACAGAAGAAATAGCCAACCAAATAATTCTTGAAATTTTCCAGGAATGAAAGGGTCAGATTTTTCAGATTGAAAGTGCCTATTGAGGGCCCAATACAAAAACAAATCATTGTGAGAACTTAAGAGCATTTGAGATAGAGCTAAATGCTTCCATAGAAAAAGTTTCTGTGTTATACATGAACACTGGGAAATCAAAGTGTTTCTCAACTGCAATATTAGAAACATATAGGTCAAGTAGAACAACATACTTAAGAAATATTATTTCTAACAGGATTCTATAACTAGCCAAACTATCAGTCAAGTAGGAAAATAGAATAAAGATATTGTCAGATAAGCAAATCACAATATAATACTTCCCACACATTCTTATAATGCTTCTATGCAATGTGTTTATCAAAAGACTGTTAACATTGCATAAAGCACCCTTACTATTCAAAGTACAATGGTTGTGCAATTAATTGTAAATTGACTAGCTGTTTTCAATAGATGAGCATTTTTATTTGAAGGAACATTTGACAGACAAACTATGGTTATTCACACTTGGATATCTGGCAGATATTTGTTCTAAAATGAACAAAGTGAATGCATTGCTTCAAGAAAAACAATTCACAGTATCTGTTACTGGAATAAAATATGAACTTTCAAGCAAAAACTAGAATTTAAGAAACTGTGTCATGTAAACTTAATAGTCTCCCAATAGTTAGACATTTCTGAAGAGATGAATGGCAATATTAAAAATATATGATTTTTTAATGTTATGTAATGAAATAGCATTTTAAGACATAACAAATGCTACTCCAGCTGCTCACTTTTAGTTGAGGAAAATATAATTCAGAGGTGGTGAGGCAGCAGCCACCCAAGATGGCACCAGTAATTAGTGATAAAGCCAGTTCAGGAGGACATCTCTTTTCTCTCACCTCAAAACTTTTTATTTGTTATACTGGCTTGTCAACCTCAGTATCTTTTTTTTTTTTAAAGAATATTGTGCACATTCATATGTGGGGTATGTACGTGTGTGTATGTATGTGTGTGTGTGAAATTATACTAGAGATGGCAATTTTTTCTTTCCAGTTTTCTTAACCTCTTCAGAAAACTTATCATAGCCTCCAAAAAAGAAAAAAAAAACCACTATAATGCCGGTGGCTGAGGCCAGGCACGTTCATATTGGATTCAGGCAGATGGTAGAGGAACCACACGGTGCCAGAAAGCGTGGAGCCATTCCTGTTTACTGGAGGCTCTCTGAGACAAGCAAATAAACGAAGGAAAACAGCTTTTGGTAGTGGAGGGCAAGGAATCAGGAACACCACCCCTCACGACGGAGGCTGAGGAAATCAGGGAACTGCCCCTCACAGGGCTGGGAGAGCGATCTGGGAGAATCCTCAGGGAGGGAAAGCACCCATAGCTTTTCATAGAGACACACATGGCTTTTTTGCCACATGCTCACACACTAATTGTGCAAAGCGCTAGCAGCCGGGAAACCAGCGAGCCAGCCTAACACAGCTATTTCCTCCACACAAACCCAGGAGCCCATTTCTCCTGGTTACAGCTAATGGCACTAAATAGAGACATCTAAACAAAACAAACGTTTCTTCCTGGAATTCAGAATTGGAAAATACAAAGAAACAAAAGCTACAGTTAGTGTCTATTAGGAAATGAAATCAGAAAAACTGAGTAGCTGGAGTTAGGGTCAGGGCAACCGCATCAAGGATACACTTTACAAAGCCTAGAAAATGTAACAGGCAGCAACAGAAAAGATGAGCTACGCAGAGAAACACAGAAGGTGGACCGACCCCAAATCTCCTATTTCTGGCCCAGGACCCTGTGAGGCCTAATAGTATCTCTTTACTTTCATTTCTGCAAGGTTCCCTTTAACTTCTTAACTTTGCTTTATCTACTTTGAATGCATTTTTATTGTTTGCAACTCAGCAACCTGTGTGAGGACAAACATGCTCATCGACATACCTCCACCTCCATCAGGACGGAGGACTGCTTCTGAAAGGACCAGAAGAGCTGCGTTTGCCCGTTACTGCAGCCGCCGAGGCTGCGTTCCCGCAGAGCAAACCGACCTGGGCACTTCCTGGGGACCGCTGGAGACATCCTGTCTGGGGCTTACCATTTGGCCCAAAAATGTAGTTGCCCTTTTCATTGACAAACTGGATATCGCAGAAGTCACATTCAGGACTTGATAACACATTATAAGGCCTTCATAAATGATTCTTAAATTGGAAATTAAAGCATGCCTCACTTGTTGGCAACCGGGCTAAATGTTAAAATCCTCTGCAACGCCCCTTTTCCAAAGCTTCTTAATCAATTGGTCTCAGGTAGAACCAGAGGCGGATATAATGGCGGGCACACCAGGAATGCGCCCTGGGTCCCGACTTCTGAAGGGCCCGCAAAACCCCAACTTTACACTTTTTTCTAATGACACCAAGTTTGGTTTCATATATGCAATTTTAACATTAATAGTACATAATTTTTTTTATTTAAAAATACGTTTAAACACATGTATTTTTATTTTCCCTCTCTTTCTTTTTCTAAGGGGCCCAATACTTTCTTCTGTGCCAAGGGCTTCAACCGACCTCAATCCACCTCTGGGTAGAACTAATGTAAAGGTATTCTGTTTTAAGATCCCCACCACCACCACCACATACACACACCAAGTAATATTGGTGTGGTGTGACATGGTAAAAGCATAGAGAAGAAACTCTGTAGAAAAATGATATTTTGCAGAAATTTCCAGTTACTTTGTTGTAGTTTTAGAAAAAATTTAATGATTAAAGTGATGTTTATACTAAGGAGGAAAGGAGAGGTTTTTAAAGAACATTTTCTAGAATGGTCTTTAGAAGTTAAAAAGTCTAGCTTAGTCAACTTGCAGAGAACTAAGAAATAGTGCCAAAGCAATGGAAATATAAAAGAGGAAAGCACTAAGGAATGGAGAAGAAATAGCTATGCTAGTGACATAGGGTGATGAATTTTGATCAGGATATAATTGAAATGTCAGTAACAATGTAACTCCCATTATATACTAGCATTTACTGTTTTTGTTAGCTCTTTCTAAAGCATTTTGTTTAATGTGCTACAAAATGGCAATGGGTCAAACAGGATGTGTCTGACTCCTAGTATATGGGAACTCAACCATAGTGGATGTAAAATTGCTTTGTATGATAGGGGTTTCTCAAGCACAGGAATTACACACACACACACACACACACATAACATAACATAAGAATGGATAGATGTGTATTATTTAAAAGAAGCATAGTCATAATAGGGTAATAACTTTTCACAGTAACAGATGTTACTCGATTTAGTGTTGGGATCACATTGTAAGCTATATAAATGTTGAATCATGATGTTGTACACCTGAGACTAATGTAATATCTATGCCAGCTTTAATTTTAAAAGTTAATTTTAGTTTAGTTTCTGACATCAGGTGCATTCAAGGTGTTATGGCTGTATGATTTCACACATAGGTCGGATTTAAAACTGAGACTCATGGACACAGATAAAAGTGAAGTGGCTACCAGGGGGAGGGGGATATAGGAATGTCAGAGAGGGGGTTGGGGAAAGGGTATAAAGAGGGACAAATATAAAATGATAGAAAATGTTTTGACTTTGTGTTATGGGTATACAGTGTAATCAACAGTTCAAATGCTTTAGAAATGTTTACCTGAAACCTATGTACTCTTATTGATCAATGTCACCCTGTTAAATTTAATTTTCTAAATAAAATTTAAGAAATGAATTTAAAAAATAAAATTAAACTAAAAAGGAAGTATTGTGTTCATCCACATGGAGGTGTGGCACCAAAAAGGGCCATGATGCACAGGGAATAAAACCTGTTCCCAGTTTGCAGCCAGAGCTAAGAGATGTCTCCTATTCTGGGAGAGCCTCTTCACCGTCACTGCTTCCAGGCTGAAGACTGCAGAATGATGCAAAGCAAACCCTGCAGTTCAGCTTTTCTATGATGAAAGACACAAGATGGACGAGGCGGCAAAGTAAATCTCCAAACACACTGATTATTTATGGAGCCTAAGAGAGAGAGAACATTAAGTAAACTCCAAACGGCATGTTGCAATGAGATTTTCAGCTGTTCTGTGTCACTGGGAACTGCAGAGTAAAAAGAACAGCCCTAATATCAATAATAAATGTCTACTGGAGAACTCCAGGAAAGCTACAATGATTAAATAGCACCAAGGACGAAAGGCAAAATTTAGAAGACACTTTCTCTCTCGCTCTCTGTCTCTCTCTCTCTGGCAAAATGCCCAGGCTATTGATTTCTCTTCCTTGTCCACTTTTGTGTTTGCCAGACCACTTCCTATCCCCATGGAAATGTGTTCAAATGACAGGGTAGCTGAGATCTTAAAGGAGCTATAAAAATTATTTCAAGCCTTTGAACTTCTCTCTGAGGAAAACTAATAACTTCAAAGTTGATGAGTCTATCCTTCATGCTCCTGTAATATCCAGATGTGGACTCATATTGATTAGAAGATAGAAGAAAAGAAAAACTTTTATGATGACACTGCTATGAATTAGTCTCTCTCTCAGCATTTTAAATATGTGACTTATTTTTACAGTCACAATAGAAGATGTGTTAAGGAAATTTGCCCTCACTTTACAAATAAAGAAATTGAGACTCAGAGAGGTTAATTTGCCTGAAGACTAATAAACATGAGAATTACTAAATGCTGGATTCAAAACTGAATGAAACCCAGATTTGCATGATACTAAATCCCTCTTCATCACTCAACCTATTCCATCAGTGAAGAGCAAATCAGAGTGAGCTTCCCTGCATCAACTCTTCCTCATCAGTGTCTCGGGGCTGACATCTAATAGAAGGACAATAAATATTAGTTGAATAAGTGGACAGGTAAATGTTATGCAGTAGCCGTTGAAGCCGAGAAGTGACTCAGAAAAAAGAAGTAAGAAGAAGAGAGTAGAGATACTTCTGAAAGTTCTGTGGCTCTAAGGAATAGAACCACTTAAATGCCAGCTCCCCCTGTTGAGGCACAGCGCCAGTTATCTCTGGAGGTATCCTGTGGTTTGTCTCAGATGTCTTTTTTACTCCTTGAGGCAGCATATAAAGGTACTTTTAACTTGATAATTTGCTACCATTAAGTACATTCTGGTTGAGAAATGTTGTAGCAACTCAACTTGTACTGGGAATGGATTACCAAATTTTAGATCAGATTTGGTTGTGGTCGATGTTTGCAATCAAGAAACATTACTTTGCAATCAGAAATGTTTACAGAGATATTGACAAGGGAACTTGGATGAATATTTCAGAAGCATTTTAATCCACAAAGCTGAATTCCCACACTGACTCCCAACACAGAGAAGGCCCGTCCTGCTTCTTCTCTTAGTCTGTGGGCTTTTTCTCTTACTCTTCCTTGAAGATATCTTGTCCCCATTCCCACAGCTCAGGTGCTAGAATTTTTTCAACTTTCAAAAAGAAGATTGTCAATCTTTTTAACAATGAATTTAAATGTCTCTTTCCTTTGTATAGTACCAACTAGGTATTGTCTTTACCCTTGGACCCCTCTCTGTCCAGACAGATGTGATCACCAGAGGCAAAGCTATCAGGCCTGTCCTTCCAATAATTATTATAGATAGAGATTGCTCCTATATACTTGGAGTCTATTCTATTATAGTAACTATGCCTAATGTCCAGTCTAAGAAATTCCCAAACCATCCTGTTGATCAGTTGAACAGTTTTGCTACCTAATGTCATATTTGAGTTTAAAAAGGAAGAAGGAGCCTCAATTAGCCTGTTTACTATTAAGTCAGCCCAGGGGAAATGCTGAGAAAGTGGTCCTCTATGAGATATAATTATAGTGTGCCAAGAGGAGCCATCCAAAGCAAAAACTGATTCACCAGGCCCCATCCTAGACATCCCTCAAGCTTTTCGGTATAGAAAATTGTACAATACAGGGGGTCCTTGGGTTATGACAGTCTCGACATATAATATTTTGAGTTTACGATGCTCACTCCCATAAAAACTTCAAAAAATTGAGTTGTGAGTCATTTTTTTCTGTTTCTACAGTACAGTGCGCAGTGCAGTATATTTATGTACTTTTCCTTTCTCTGTGGCTTAGTTGTGTTCTTATGTTCTAGGTTATGATTTTACAACTGTGTTATGGTAGTGTAATGCTGGTGGCTGAGGCCAGGCAGGTCCACATTGGATTCGGGCAGGCGGTAGAAAAACTACAGAGCCAGAAAAGGTTGGGCCATTTTCTTTAATAAAGTCTCACAATGGCAGAGAAACACCCAGGCCCAGAAAACCGCCTCTCAGGCAAACAAACAGCAAAACGGTCCCTCACAGTGGTGGGCAGGCAATTCACGCATCTGCGATCCCCAATCTCCCTTGAGTGCAAGCACCCATAGCTGTGCACACGTGCCTCTGCCACGTGCTCACACACTAATCAAGCAAAGTGCTTGAAGCTGATAAACCAGCAAGCAAGCCTAACGCAGCTGCCCAAAGATTGGTAAGTGACAGGCTAGGGTGTGTTTTGACTTACACCAAAATTTGAGTTACATCACTGTTGTAGAAACAGAACTGTGTTGTAACATGAGGACCCCTTGTACAAAGTTATTCCTAAGAGATTTTATTTGTTTCTGTTTTGAAAATTGTAAGCATACTTACTTCTTGGTCCACTTTATTAAAATATCCATTCTTTTATCTGAATATATGAGAAAAAAATAGAAAGACCTAAGAAACATATAAATCAAACTTTTGTCATCATTATTCCTAAGAAGAAGGACATGAAGGAGGACAAGTAGAGGGGGAAATAAATACTTTTTTATCTTTTAAAATTTTATACTAGAGTGAATTTGTCCACACTTTCAACAACTAGGCACTACTTTTGTAATTTTGACAATAGAAATCAAAAAGAGAAAATTGCTGCCCATGGTCCTGGACTGTTAGTAGCTTATCCATACTTTGCCTTGCCTAAGAGGAAATTTCCCACTTGCTGATCCTTCATACCATGCTTAAGGATTGAGAATTTGAATCCTATTCTGAATCAAAATATCATAAACTACAAGAGCTAGAAGATCAGTTAGGGCAAGAGCTGGAAAATCACTGATTATTGTAGGAAAGGAAATTAGGTGATAAGTCACTTGTCTATGACACATTCTTACTCATTCAGCAAACATTCCATGAGTGTCTATTTATTTAATCAAAAATTAAAAGTGTGTTGGAGTTATAACTATTAGTTCAAAAAATATCTGCCCACACAGGACTCATCATTGAGTACAAATTTATTTTATACTAATAATATGACTGACATAATTCTAAATATGTTTTAAATAGAAATTAATCATCCCAGTTCACTGATAAAAAATGAGATTCAGAAATTTTAAATGGTGATATATTTAAACTCAGACCTTTTCCCTTTTAATGTAAGACTCTTGCTAGTTGTATATTGGGCATTCTCTTGAGATTTAATCTGGGAAACTAGAGATAAGAGAAGTACAACTTTTTTTCCTAATTTTTTATTCCAGTATTACTTTTATTAAATTACAGTGATCAGTTTATCAATGTAGCTTATTTATGTCTTCTGTTTTAAATATTCTACTAAATAGCTCAGATTATTTCCTTGATTAAGAACTAATATATTCTTGGAAAGCCCTATACTTAAGTCACCTCTCTTAGAAAAAAAATTTAAAAGTTCATTGGAGGGATTTTTCAATATTCTCTGATGCCTAATTTAAACAAAAATTAAAAAATCATAAAACTGATTAAAGTTTACGTGGAAAAGAATATCTTCACTTTTGGATTACTGTTATTTATTATTTTTGGTGACCTCTCAAAATGGATAATTCTGGCCAAAGCTAGGACTCTGACGAAAAACATATTTGGTCACTTTTTATGCTTCCTCACAGATCTTCCTAAAGACCTTAAACATTCTATCCTTTGATAGAGGCTATAATAACTTATGATACAGGTTAAAATAAAAGATATTTTATTGAACCTAAAATAAAATATATTTTTTCTATTTTAAGATTGTAACTTTTCTATAATTATATCCTATAAGGATGCTATGGACTGAGTTTTGTTGTCCCAGTGTGACTGTATTTGGAGATGGTATCCATAAAGAGGGAATTATGATTAAATGGCGGGCCCTGATATGGTAGGATTACTATCCTTATAAGAGACACCAGAAAGCTAACTCTCTTTCTATCTCTCTCTCCCTCCCACATGCACAGAGTCCATGTGGGCACAGAGCAGGTGCCCAAAGAAGAAACCTACTTTGCCAGCACGTTGATTTTAGAGTTTCCAGCCTAAAATAACTCGGAGAAATAAACTTCTTTTGTTTTAGCCACTCAATTTATGGTATTTTGTTACAGAAGCCTGAATCGACTAGTATAAGGGACTAAGAATGTTCATTTATACAAACAGATAATTTTGAGCAGAACTATCTTTGAGTAGAGAAATTGAGGTTGCTATTCTAGGCAGAAAGCTGGGCTGCAACTGGTAACTGATTGTGAGAATGGTAAATTCCACAAACTCCAACATAACTTATATGGAACCGTAGCTCCTTTGAACATCACTTAGAATACACAAGTCATGATGACAATCCAAAGACTAATTGAATTACTTAATTTCAAAGAAATAAGTTTAGATGACTCCCTGCATAGTTTTCCTTTTTATAATGTAAGAACAAGCTTCTCAACTAAACTCATTTTTACTTTGCAAAAGCATGATTTACATTCTTCATATATACTAGCATTAAGAACATTACATGGGAAAGAGGAAAATTAGTGTACTTTCCAGGGAAGGGTTTATATTATAACTGGATTTGGTAGAAAGGAGACAATAGATATACAATCTGTGGGTGAATATTTTCTCCATTTTTCCCTTATGGCAAATATCAAAACCCACTTTCATGCCAAGCCTCAGGGCAACCTCAGAATCCATTTCTACTTGGCACTCTTGGGATCCCTTCCAATTAACCAGAGTCGGCATGCACAGTAGAACTTAATTGGTATGCCTGAATATAACTCAGCCAGCCATTTTTCAGAGGCATAGACCCAGGTATGGGAGAAATGGGGCTGCCTCTAAATTAAGCTAAACGCAAGAAAGATTTAAAATCACCAGCTACTATATTATTATATTTGGGAGATGAGAAATATCAAGAATTCAAAACACATTGTATTACCTAATAATTGCTTATGTAATATTTATTTTTAGCATGGCTGTGGGCCAACACCACAGGTTGGTTGATGCAACTTGCACTTTTAACATTCTTCTCTTTTGTCTGTTATCAAAGCCTGTTTTTCAGTATGGAATGCAGTCATGAAGCCCAGAGATGTGGCAGCTTTGAGTACCCAGGAAGCAATATTTATAGGCAGAAATGACAGTACACTAAAGATGGTGGAATAGAAACATGGGAGAAGCCTAGGTCCCTGAGATCATTATCAAACCCACCTGCCCTAGACTGTTAATGCCAAACTTCTATGTTTTGCAAATACGTCTTTAAGTTTTCTATCTAGAACAAATCAGGTTTTCTGTATTTTTCTATGGAACACATTCCTGATTAATATGATGACTTTAACTTTATTAAAATTAAAAAAAAAACTTTAAATAAAATGAAGTTCCTATTTCATAAATATTTATTTATGAAAAATTTTAAACATTTCCAAATATACAAAAACCTAGCTGTCATTCCCAGTTGAGGGACTTTTCACTTTCCTCCTCTATCCTCCTCCTTTATCCTCTAAAAAGGGCACTAAATCCTCTTAATACTGACAAAGTGAATTCAGAGATATATAGTTCTATTTGCTTTTATAATGTTACCTTTTTTTGTCATCTGCTTGTTCTTTAATTCTATCTTACTAGATATATTTTTTGTCTCATGGCTACTCTCTTTTTCCAGCCCTGGTTGGCTGTCAATACAAAGAATTCCATCAGACAGACCAGCTGTGTTCAGACCCTGTTTCAGCCTAAGCTGTGCTTGCCTATACATGAATAGGCCTAGATCAACCTGTGTGTGGAGTTGAAAGTTATATGGTTTCCTTCAGTCAGTAAAGTTTCCCTAGTTTCTTATGAACAATAAGTATCCTCATTGTCCATCCTAACTTCTACCAACCTGTTGACCACCTAGACGTTTTCTTTAATAAAGCCTAGCACAGGGCTATGATAGACTCTGATACATTTCTACATCTCCCTTTTCCCACACCCAGATTTAACATAAGAATGTAAACACTTTATTGCATTTGAAACTATCCATACTTATTTATATAACTGTGGTTTGCATAGCTATCCAGTATACATTTATGCAGATTTTAAAATTTTTTTTCTTTTTTTTTTTTTGGTATTTTTCTGAAGTTAGAAACGGGGAGGCAGTCAGACAGACTCCCGCATGCACCCGACCAGGATCCACCCGGCATGCCCACCAGGGGGCGATGCTCTGCCTATCTGGGATGTTGCTCTGTTGCGACCAGAGCCATTCTAGCGCCTGAGGCAGAGGCCATGGAGCCATCCTCAGCGCCCGGGCCAACTTTGCTCCAATGGAGCCTTGGCTGCGGGAGGGGAAGAGAGAGACAGAGAGAAAGGAGAGGGGGAGGGGTGGAGAAGCAGATAGGCGCTTCTCCTGTATGCCCTGGCCGGGAATCGAACCCAGGACTCCTGCATGCCAGGCTGACGCTCTACCACTGAGCCAACCGGCCAGGGCCTAGATTTTTTTAGAGAAAGAATTTTTTAGGGCAGAATCTGTAGAAGTAAATATCAGATTATTTTAAACAAAAAAAAATGTTTATGGGCTCTTATGCAAAGCAAAACCATTTTATGTCATGATTGATCTTGTCAGTTCACACACCTGTAATATTCATAACTGATACAATATTCACAATTGGACCATGCTCTGTTTCTGGTCAATCAGAACCCAGCACTGTTTGATTATTTGCAGGCTGTACTCACAAACTTAGTTGGGAATGTAAAGTAGTACAACCATTATGGAAGAAAGTATGGTGGTTCCTCAAAAAACTGAAAATAGAACTACCTTATGACCCAGCAATCCCTCTACTGGGTATATACCCTAAAAACTCAGAAACATTGCTACGTAAAGACACATGCAGTCCCATGTTTATTGCAGCATTGTTCACAGTGGCCAGGACATGGAAACAACCAAAAAGCCCGTCAATAGATGACTGGATAAAGAAGATGTGGCACATATACATTATGGAATACTACTCAGCCATAAGAAATGATGACATCGGATCATTTATAGCAAAATGGTGGGATCTTGATAACATTATACGAAGTGAAATAAGTAAATCAGAAATAACCAGGAACTGCATTATTCCATACGTAGGTGGGACATAAAAGTGAAACTAAGAGACATTGATAAGAGAGTGGTGGTTATGGGGGGAGGGGGTAAAGGGAGAGGGAAAGGGGGAGGGGGAGGGGCACAAAGAAAACTAGATAGAAGATAACAGAGGACAATCTGACTTTGGGTGATGGGTATGCAACATAATTGAACGACAAGATAACCTGGACTTGTTATCTTTGAATATATGTATCCTGATTTATTGATGTTGCCCCATTAAAAAAATAAAATTTTTAAAAAAAGAAAAAAAAGAAATAATTAATATAACTTGATGATAATGATGAGTAATATAAATCTATTGCAAGGGAGAAACCTAAAAAAAAAAATTCCTACTATTAGAAGAGAATATTTTAAGAGCAGGACATTGAAATCAGATTGAGCAGAAGAAAGTTGTGAAGACCATGACTCCTATGTAGTTTTATCCCAGAACCTCAGATCCACTGCTCTATTCCACTGAACCCCAGCCTCCTTCCCAGAGTATCTAAAAAAAAAATCAAGTGGTGGCATGAATTACGTTCAAGTCTCAGCACAAGTGTAGGGTTCCTGCATTGCTCCACAGGCAGCCTTCTTGTGTGGAAACTTTTCAAATGTGGCTTCAGCCAAGTTTGCTTCCTGAACATTTACTCTGCTGGGGAACCACGTGCATCCTTTCCTTACCAAAACATGGATGTGTAGGCTTGCCCCGATTTCTCCCCTTGTTCTTTGCTCTGTCTCTATAGATTCCTAGAGCTCACTTCCATTCTTCAGAATTTCTCCAAACTGCTGAGCATGGAGGTCAGGTCCTCCTAATAGT
The DNA here is from genome assembly GCF_036850765.1 of Saccopteryx bilineata. NCBI lineage: Eukaryota > Metazoa > Chordata > Mammalia > Chiroptera > Emballonuridae > Saccopteryx > Saccopteryx bilineata. Next base: position 109,615,671 of record NC_089494.1, on the reverse strand, counting down.
GTCTTCATTACTTACCACACAGTGGGCTCTCTGCAGCTCTTCAAACTCGCAGCTAGAGGGTCACATGCCCCTGTGCCCTCCTTGCAGGCACTCAACCTCCTAGAGTAGACTCTTTGTGCCTCTCTCATTTGAATCAGGTAAGTAAGAGGGAGAAAGAAATTCTAAAAGCTCTCTTGTCTTTTTTTTCCCCCCAGAAACACAGAGAGAGTCAGAGAGAGGAATAGATAGGGACAGACAGACAGAAACGAAGAGAGATGAGAAGAATCAATCATTAGTTTTTCATAGTGACACCTTAGTTGTTCATTGATTGCTTTCTCATATTTGTCTTGACCGCAGGCCTTCAGCAGACTGAGTAATCCCTTGCTCGAGCCAGCGACCTTGGGTCCAAGCTGGTGAGCTTTGCTCAAACCAGATGAGCCCATGCTCACGCTGGTGACCTCGGGGTCTCGAACCTGGGTCCTTCACACCCCAGTCCAACGCTCTATCCACTGCGCCACCGCCTGGTCAGGCTAAAAGCTCTTTCCCTAGGAATTCCCTCCTTTTCTCTTTTACTATGAATGGAAGGGACAGTGGAACGAGGACCCCTGGGACCAGTTTGGCTGTCGTTTAGTAAGTCCTACATCAGTGACTCTGGCACTTCCTATCACTCTCTACTTCAAAGTTGCACTTATTTGTATCTAATTTTGAGAGTGGGGCAGAAGGGGAGGAAAAACCTCTAGTTTGAGAGACTATGGGCAGTGAGTATCCATCCTTGCAGACTGAGAAGTTAAGGCAAGCTGTGGAACTCAGAAATATTAGGCTTTGGAGCCTGTGTCAACTGGCAAAGGGCTACTAGAATGGAAGGTGCTTCTTATTATCTAAGATGTAAAGTGAAGTGCCCAAGCTCATTCCCACCTCAAGACTTCTTACACTTGCTCTTCTTTTCATGTAGAGGTTCTCACTCGGATGCTACTTCATGTAATAGAGGGCTCAGCCCCACTTCAACTTCTCTGACTGCCCATGCTAAGGCAATCCTTCTGTCTTTACTCCGTCAATCCTTACTGTATCCCTTTGTACTATTTTCTTTGTAGATTAGCACAATCTTAAATCGTCTTATTGATTTACTTCTCTGTTATTGTCTAACTCTTTCCTGTTGAGTGGGAGTCGTAAACTGAAGCAGTGTCCTGGGTGCTGTGCTGCACCCCAGGACCTGGGATAACCTCTTCAGAGACAACAGGTAAGACATTTGTGGAATAAAAAAATGAAAAGTTTTGTTTTTGTGTATTATTGTAGTTATATATTTACAAGGTACCGAAACTCCTAAAAATTTAGAAAAGCTTTTTCCATAAAGCCAGTGGATGAACTGATAATTCATTTTCTGATAATATAACCTAACACTTCCTGCTCCACTATCTCAGGGGACAAACACAGCCAAATCTCTTTTCTTTTCCTAATTAATCCTACTGCCTCTTGGGAAGACATTTCAATAAACTACTCTCTGGTTGTTGCAAGCAAATTATAAAAAACCACTAAAATGGTAAAAGGATTTGCTATCCACTTATTAATTACCTAACTTTACCAAGAGGTATTATTATGTATACCTTTTATTCTTTCACTTAGAGGCATATACATAAACTAATATTCTTAGAATGGTTTGGAAAACTTGAAATTTCATTAAATATTTTGTTCAAACACTTTTTGGTACATTATTTTATGTTTCTAAATTATTAAAAATATTAATTATTATTATTATTATTTATATCTTGACATAGCTAATTTAGCTCAATCATTTCATAGAAATAATATGTCTAACTATATTGGATAAACTAACAAATAACCTATTTGGCTAAGCTAGTACTCATTTTCAAGACAAGCTACAAACCAAACTATAATTTTCAATTTAAAAATGTGTTAATAATCATTTAGAGGGGATATTACAAAAACTACTGATATAAAATGGAGAAAACATTATGAAAAAATAAACATTAACCTGATTGAAATGATGTAAATCTAAGATATTTAGTATTTTTAAATAAGCAAATATATAGTTATTGATATTTGTAATAATTAGTATATAGAATAACTAAATTTTAACTTTTTTGGAAAGCAAAAGTTATGATAAAAGCATGATATTCCTTTGATGTATGTATTTGTGTTTGCTAGATCTAACTATGGTATACAGCTTTTTAACCCTTTAAGTAGTGAGTTTTTTTCATGCTCGCTGACTCCTGAGAGTAAGTTTTTTTTCAAAAAATGAAATTAGTTCCAGTTACAGTTTTATTAACTTAAAATCATGTTTGTTTGATAACCAATTTATGAAAACATATGCCTTTCTTTAATGTTGTTTCACACATGTGCGATTGTACTCTGGATGGTCAGGAGGCACCAGGACATACATGAACGTTAGTACTACTCAAAGGGTTAAAATAATTAGATATAAATATTAAATGGCATTAATAAATAAGAAATAACTTCATTATATAATCAATGTTTTGGGGCATGTTTTATGATAAATAAAGGTATCCACTACTAAAAACCAATGAGTTCATCACTTAGCACATAAATTTATATCTTGTTAATAAGAATTAGAAAATGTAAACCAAATCAGGAATGTCTTCAGTTGAAAGAAATATTAATGTTGTAATTTTTAAGAAAACCTTTACATAAGCTTTATGCTTTATTTTTATGTTTATCATTAAAAAATCAGGTAATTTTTAATTGGTGGATTTTGTTAAATATAACATAAATTTTTTGTAATTCTGCAACACATTCCAAACAATGTAAAAAAATCTAATTCTTTGGCTCTTTGGAACTTATTACAGATCATAAGAATAAGTGTTTATAAGAGCTGAAAAGAAATGCTTATTTCCAAAAATATGGCAGAAAAGCCAGTTTTCATCTTCAATGTTTCTTTGTGGTAGCTTCTTTTCTTTGCTCCTACAGGATTCTGCCTTAAAAGGAATAAACTCTTTAACAATTATTAAGAGGTAGAAAAACAAATATCATTAAATGACGATTATAATTACTCTCAGTATCTTACTCTACCATATACCTGAAATCAGATATTTCAATACAGCCCCAAATATTTTCCAACAAGTCAATCAACTTAACACAAACATTTTGAATACCTGTAAATACTAGAAGTTGTAAGGGTTTGTGGTGCCTCGCTTACTAAAGGAGCCTTCTCCTGAGGATGCTTAGTTTCTTAATGCCCTAAAACAAGGCACTTTTGTAAAGTTTAGGGTAGGTTATTAGTAGGGAATATGCCTTTATTGTATAAAGTAGAAGCAGCAGTATCTGAACAGAGATAAGTTCTCAGATAAATTTTAGAGAAAAAAAATATACATATGTGGAAATTTAAAAACTGCAAACTAATCTTTAAACTCTGTGTCCATGAGTAGCCCTAATCAAATGTAAAGACTGGTATATTAAAGCACTCATCTCCATCCTTCCCTGGGGTACAACTTCCTTTTAAACTTCTAAAACCCAAGAGTCTTATGACGTTCCTTTCCCCGGACCATGGAGCCAGTCGCCAACCGTTCCAAGAAGAATTGTCATTAGTGATGCTGGGAGGCCTTATTTCTACCCTCTTGAGGGAAGTTACTTACATTACTCAAGGTCAGTTTATCTTCCTAAGGGAGGTAACCTAAGTTATTCTAATCTTAGGGCTCAGGGCTAATGGAATGAGTAGGCTACTTTTAGTGATTTCAAGTTGAGTTTTCTGGTATATAGCTCACTAAAAAGGAGATAAAAACATACATTTTATCTGGTGCACTATCTTACTCTACTAAGTTTACTAATATTAGGAAGAATATTCTTGAATAAAGCAGTCTTGAAAAGTAGCAGTGACACATATAGCATACACAAAAGTAGCATTTAAACATATCAGTCTGAAATGAAAATAATTTCCTTGTAAGGACATCCTAAGTGTTTATTGATTTTTTTAGTTTGTATGTATTGAGGTGACACTGATTAGCATAATTATACAAGTTTCAAGTACCCAATTTTACAACACATCTCTGTACACCGTATTTTGTGCTCACCTTCCCCAGTCAGGTTTCTGTTCTTCACCAATGATCCCCCCCGTACTCTCCTCTACCTCTCCCCTGCCTCTGACAAGACATCCTAACTATTTAAACATTATTGTGGGGAAAACAGAAGTACTTCACTTGTAGCCTATCATGAATTTTCCCCTTAGTTAGCTCATGAAATAATGCAAAAGTGAGTCAGCACAGTAGAAAAATGAGAGTTTTGGCACTAGAAAGATTTGGGTTCCCATCTCTGGTCTGGCCCTCACCAAATACATGATTTAGGGCAAGCAATCAAGTTTCTGTGTTGCCAAATATAAAATGAAGATTAAATTACCAACTTCATAGGATTTTTGAGAGTCGATTGAATTAATTTCTCTAAAGCACACAGTACACCCATGCCAGCCATGGTAGCCAATTAATAGAATATTAGTTTCCTTTTTTACTTATTATTTACTATATGCAAAATTATTCAAAGAAAAATAGGATATAAATATTTCTCTCAGAGAATACAAAATGGTGAGAATCAACCAAATGTAGGAACAAAGAGTTAAAGTTGGTGCGAAGCTATAAAAAGAGGCATGTACAAAGCCTATGAAAGCACAGAGCCCGGAGCCAGGAAAGCAGCCTTCCACATTCTATATTACTTAATTCAGCTCAATGTAACAAATCACCATTGAGATGTTGCTGTCTGCTCAGCATTATTATGTCCAATGACCATTTATAGTATAAACTGTGAACTCTGTCTTTTGATAGTTTATAATTTAGTTCAGAAGACAAGACTTACAGGAAACACAATATTTAACAAATATTTATTGAATGCTTATTTTGTGCCAAGAACTATACAAAGTGGAGGTTATACATAGACCCTTCCAAAGCTAACATCCAGTAGTGGTTATATATAATAAATTAATCAACTAAAGAATTAAGGCCACTAATTGATGAGGTGCCAAGAGGTAAGAGAGAGAGTGAGTGCTGAGGGAGGTCATGGAGGGAAGAGGAGACACTCATCACTGTCCAGTTGCTCTCAAGCTCATCCTGAAGACCCAGGCAGCCTTTTCTGAATGTGTTGAGTGGAGACTTAGAATCTGCAACTTTACTTTCCCGTGTGAAAAAAAAAAATCCTTTTGGTTTGTGTACACTATATAATTTAATATCTCTACTTTTCCCTGAGAATGCAAGTAATAAAATTGCCCCAATCTACCAGGGTTACATATTCCTTTTGTGACATACAAACCATTAATTCTTTTCAGATTTTATAGATACAAACATAATCATTCTTCTAGCTGTTATGAACTCACAGATGCTCACTACTTTGCTATTTGACTAAGCATGCCTGATATTATCAGGTTTTGAATCATATGAATTGATTACACTTGAGAAATATTTTAAATACCAAAACCAAAAGAGAGTTCATAACAGATATCAAATGTTACAGCTATTAAATATGATTGAAGATAATGAAGCTAACATAACAGTATGGATCTTGATATAATGCCTTTAATTTTTCTAAATAAAAGACATCTTTTTTGGTAACATGATGAAGCAAAATACATTATGCTTAGATGTTAGAATCCCAAGAAACCGTCAACCTGAAAAGAAATCTTCTATAAAGCATACAGCTAAAAAATACTTTTCAATTTTACTAGTATTACTTATTTTTTACTTCAGAATTTTTGGAAGTACTATTTTCTTTACATGTCTGGTAAAAGAATTCTGAAGGCAAATAATCCTTCCATTCCTATGCCTCTCTCACACTGACCACACTTCATATCGCCTCGTGCCTGCCTCAGACCTGGGCTCTCCATGTCTAGGAGAAGGTAGTGACAGGGAGTAAGGAGAAGAGACACTGGAAATAGGTAGACCTGCACAAACATCATGGCTCTGCTACTTGTTGTGAACTCAAGAATTATTAACCCTCTTAACCTCAACTTCTTAATCAATGAAATGGGGAAGACAGTATGGTCTATGCAAAATTACGATGAAAATGTAATTAAGGAGGTAATAATCACAAAATATCTGGAAATAAATAAAGTTGTATAATTATTGTAACAAGAAGAATGAAGTAACCTTTTAAGTGAAAATAAAGTCATGAATTTTGAGAGAGCTATAGTTATCAATGTTCTTTAACCTTAAATTCAAAATTTTGGGTCCTGGCCAGTTAGCTCCATGGTAGAGTGTCAGCCAGGCATGTGGACGTCCTGGGTTCAATTCCTGGTCTGAGCACACAGGAGAAGCATCTGCTTCTCCATCTCTACTCCTCTCACTTATCTCTCTCTCTCCTGCTCCTGCAGCCATGGCTTGATAGCAGTGAGTTGACCTCAGGTGCTGAGGATGGCTCCATGGCCTCTACCTCAGACAATAAGAAGAGCTTGGTTGCTGAACAAAAAAGCAATGCCCTAGATGGGTAGAGCATTGCCTCCTATTGGGCTTGCTGGGCGGACCCCCATTGGGATGCATGTAGGAGTCTGTCTCTATTTCCCCTCTTCTCACTGAATAAAAACCAAATTCAAAAGTTCGACTTTCTCAAATATAAAAGACATCAGGTAAATATATTCAAGAGTCCTCCTTAAAAAAATATCCACCAACAAATCCAGTCAATCCTTAGTCCAGTTTAGTAGTTAACATGGAAGTCCATGGAACACAGTCTACAAAGATCTGAGAGAAAGAAAGAATGTTCTATGATATTCTACTCTTCCTGCTTAGACTTTAAGCATAAAGACAACAAACAGATGTTCTTAAGCATGTGAGAACTCAGGGAATGTAAATCCTAGAAGTCATTTTAATACTAAAACCCAGCCAACTGAGGAATACATAAAAATAAAGAACTCAGGAGTAGATAAACACAAAATGACTGGTTATAAACACTGAATTCAATAAAATGTGAAAGTAAGATTACATAACTGGGAATTATGGTTACTGAATAGACTACAATTGTTATAAGCCTTGAAATTGTAAAAATAATAATATGACAATGAAAACCGGAAGACAAAAAAAGGTAAAAAAAAATACATGAGAGAGCCAATTTCCCCATATTTTACAAAATAGAGTTAATTTGGTATGATATAAAATTTAAACATGAAGTTTTAAAAAATATAACCAGTGCAACTTCTTACTGAGTTTTATAATCTTTTCTTTTTTAATAGAGAGATCTTACAATACTTAAGAGAAATATACCTCATGTGATTTAAAATATACCTACTTGTGCTACTTATTCAATCCATATATGTTTTGCACAATTCATGCCATTGGATTTCTATTTATTTTTCTTTTGTAAAATCTAAGAGAATATAAAAATGTAAAAATTTAATAAAACATAAGCCTCATCATATTTAACAAACCATATCTATATCAACTATATGCTTACCTATCTCCACTTTTATAGTTAGAATGTTGCCTAGGAAGCTATTTCACTGATGTTACTGATTATCAGTGGCAGGATTTGAAATAATGTAACTTTTCTTGTTATACTTTTTATTGTTTGAATTTTAAACATGACTGTTATGTTTTTAAAAATTCAGTAGTCATTTTTCTTTAAAATATATAAAAAGTAGTTTCTTTGACAGTGGAATTTAACTAGAGAATAGCTACTTTTTTTTTTTTTTAAATAATTTTATTTTTTTAATGGGGTGACATCAATAAATCAGGATACATATATTCAAAGATAACAAGACCAGGGTATCTTGTCGTTCAATTATGATGCATACCCGTCACCCAAAGTCAGATTGTCCTCTGTCACCTTCTATCTTGTTTTCTTTGTGCCCCTCCCCCTCCGCCTTTCCCTCTCCCATTCCCCCCTCCCCCCCGTAACCACCACACTCTTATCAATGTCTCTTAGTTTCACTTTTATGTCCCACCTACGTATGGAATAATGCAGTTCCTGGTTTTTTCTGATTTACTTATTTCACTTCGTATCATGTTATCTAGATCCCACCATTTTGCTGTAAATGTTCCGATGTCATCATTTCTTATGGCTGAGTAGTATTCCATAATGTATATGTGCCACATCTTCTTTATCCAGTCATCTATTGACGGGCTTTTTGGTTGTTTCCATGTCCTGGCCACTGTGAACAATGCTGCAATAAACATGGGGCTGCATGTGTCTTTACGTATCAATGTTTCTGAGTTTTTGGGGTATATACCCAGTAGAGGGATTGCTGGGTCATAAGGTAGTTCTATTTTCAGTTTTTTGAGGAACCACCATACTTTCTTCCATAATGGTTGCACTACTTTACATTCCCACCAACAGTGTATGAGGGTTCCTTTTTCTCCACAGCCTCTCCAACATTTGCTATTACCTGACTTGCTAATAATAGCTAATCGAACAGGTGTGAGGTGGTATCTCATTGCTGTTTTAATTTGCATTTCTCTAATAGCTAAAGAAGATGAGCATCTTTTCATATATCTGTTGGCCATTTGTATTTCTTCCTGGGAGAAGTGTCTGTTCATATCCTCTTCCCATTTTTTTATGGGATTGTTTGTTTGTTTGTTGTTGAGTTTTATGAGTTCTTTGTATATTTTGGATATTAGGCCGTTATCTGAACTGTTGTTTGAAAATATCATTTCCCATTTAGTTGGCTTTCTGTTTATTTTGTTATCAGTTTCTCTTGCTGAGCAAAAACTTCTTAGTCTGATGTAGTCCCATTCATTAATTTTTGCCTTCACTTCTCTTGCCATTGGAGTCAAATTCATAAAATGCTCTTTAAAACCCAGGTCCATGAGTTGAGTACCTATGTCTTCTTCTATGTACTTAATTGTTTCAGGTCTTATGTTTAGATCTTTGATCCATTTTGAGTTAATTTTAGTACAGGGGGAGAGACTGTAGTCCAGTTTCATTCTTTTGCATGTGGCTTTCCAGTTTTCCCAGCACCATTTATTGAAGAGGCTTTCTTTTCTCCATTGTGTGTTGTTGGCCCCTTTATCAAAAATTATTTGACTATATATATGTGGTTTTATTTCTGGACTTTCTATTCTGTTCCATTGGTCTGAGTGTCTATTTTTCTGCCAATACCATGCTGTTTTGATTGTCGTGGCCCTATAATAGAGTTTGAAGTCAGGTATTGTAATGACCCCAGCTTCATTCTTTTTCTTTAGGATTGCTTTGGCTATTTGGGGTTTTTTATAGTTCCATATAAATCTGATGATTTTTTGCTCTATTTCTTTAAAAAATGTCATTGGAAGTTTGATGGGAATTGCATTGAATTTGTATATTGCTTTGGGTAATATAGCCATCTTGATTATATTTATTCTTCCTAGCCAAGAACAAGGTATATTCTTCCATCTCATTATATCTTTTTCAATTTCCCTTAACAATGGTTTATAGTTTTCATTATATAAGTCCTTTACATTCTTTGTTATGTTTATTCCTAAGTATTTTATTTTTTTTGTTGCAATCGTGAAGGGGATTATTCTTTTGAATTCCTTCTCAGTTGTTTCATTGTTGGCATATAGAAAGGCTATTGACTTCTGAATGTTAATTTTGTATCCTGCGACCTTACTGTATTGGCTTATTGTTTCTAGTAGTCTTTTTGTGGATTCTTTGGGGTTTTCGATGTATAGGATCATATCATCTGCAAAAAGTGATACCTTTACTTCTTCTTTTCCGATATGGATGCCTTTTATTTCTTTGTCTTGTCTGATTGCTGTGGCGAGAACCTCTAGTACCACATTAAATAAGAGTGGAGAGAGTGGACAACCCTGTCTTGTTCCTGATTTAAGGGGGAAAGACTTCAGTTTAGTGCCATTTAATATGATGTTAGCTGATGGTTTATCATATATGGCCTTTATCATGTTGAGATATTTTCCTTCTATACCCATTTTGTTGAGAGTCTTAAACATAAAATTGTGTTGTATTTTATCAAAAGCCTTTTCTGCATCTATTGAAAAGATCATGTGGTTTTTGTTCTTTGTTTTGTTGATATGGTGTATTACGTTAACCGTTTTACGTATGTTGAACCATCCTTGAGATTCTGGGATGAATCCCACTTGATCATGATGTATTATTTTTTTAATATGTTGTTGTATTCGATTTGCTAGTATTTTGTTTAGTATTTTAGCATCTGTATTCATTAGAGATATTGGTCTGTAATTTTCTTTTTTTGTGCCATCCTTGCCTGGTTTTGGAATGAGGGTTATGTTGGCCTCATAAAATGTGTTTGGAAGTATTGCTTCTTCTTCAATTTTTTGGAAGACTTTGAGTAGAATAGGAACCAAGTCTTCTTTGAATGTTTGATAAAATTTGCTGGTATAGCCGTCAGGGCCTGGACTTTTATTTTTGGGGAGGTTTTTAATGGTTTTTTCTATTTCTTCTCTACTGATAGGTCTGTTTAGGCTTTCTGCTTCTTCTTGACTCAGTCTAGGAAGGTTGTATTGTTCTAGGAATTTATCCATTTCTTCTAGGTTGTTGAATTTAGTGGTATAAAGTTTTTCATAGTATTCTACAATAATTCTTTGTATATCTACGGTGTCCGTGGTGATTTCTCCTCTTTCATTTTGGATTTTGTTTATATGAGTTCTTTCTCTTTTTTCCTTGGTAAGTCTTGCCAAGGGTTTGTCAATTTTGTTGATCCTTTCAAAGAACCAGCTCCTTGTTCTATTAATTTTTTCTATAGTTTTTCTATTCTCTATTTCATTTATTTCTGCTCTGACTTTTATTATCTCCTTTCTTTGGCTGGTTTTGGGTTGTCTTTGTTCTTCTTTTTCTAGTTCCTTAAGGTGGGAAGTTAAGTGGTTCACTTGGGCTCTCTCTTGTTTGTTCATATATGCCTGAAGTGATATGAACTTCCCTCTTATCACTGCTTTTGCTGCATCCCATAGATTCTGATATGTCGTATTGTCATTTTCATTAGTCTGTATAAATCTTTTGATCTCTGCACTTATTTCTTCTTTGACCCATTCATTTTTTAAAAGTATGTTGTTTAGTTTCCACATTTTTGTGGGATTTTTTTCCTCTTTTTTGCAGTTGAATTCTAGTTTCAAGGCTTTATGATCAGAAAATATGCTTGGTACAACTTCAATTTTTCTGAATTTGCTGATGTTGTTTTTGTGGCCCAACATATGGTCAATTCTTGAGAATGATCCATGTACACTGGAGAAAAATGTATACTCTGTCACTTTGGGATGAAATGTCCTGTAGATGTCTATCATATCCAGGTGCTCTAGTGTTTTGTTTAAGGCCACTATGTCTTTGTTGATTCTCTGTTTGGATGACCGATCTAGAGCTGTCAGCGGTGTATTGAGGTCTCCAAGTATGATTGTATTTTTGTCAGTTTTTGTTTTAAGGTCAATAAGTAGCTGTCTTATATATTTTGGTGCTCCTTGGTTTGGTGCATATATATTAAGAATTGTTATGTCTTCTTGATTCAGTGTCCCCTTAGCCATTATGAAATGGCCATTTTTATCTCTGAGTACTTTTCCTGTCTTATAGTCAGCATTATCCGATATGAGTATTGCTACACCTGCTTTTTTTTGGATGTTATTTGCTTGGAGTATTGTTTTCCAGCCTTTCACTTTGAATTTGTTTTTATCCTTGTTACTTAGATGAGTTTCCTGTAGGCAGCATATAGTTGGATTTTCTTTTTTAATCCATTCTGCTACTCTGTGCCTTTTTATTGGTGAGTTTAATCCGTTTACATTTAGTGTAATTATTGATACTTGTGAGTTCCCTATTGCCATTTGATATCTTGCTTTCTGTTAGTTTTGTTTCTTGTTTGATCCTTCTCTTTCGTTTTTCTATCTTTTGTTTTTATTTGGTTGTATTCCATACATCTTTCCTCTACTGCTATCTTTTTTATCTCATGTGCTTCTGTGGTGGTTTTTTCAATGGTGGTTACCTTTGAGTAATAAAAAGGGTCCCTACCCTGTTCATTGTAGCAAACTATTTTGTGAGTACTTTTGCACTCCATCGTCCTTTGCTACTGTTAATCTCCATCTTCTCCCCCTCTTTCTTTTTGTTGTTGTCACAGTTTAAATTTGGTTTTATTGTGTTCTTCTTGGAGCTTTTACTTGTGGCTCTGTTTTTTTTTTGTTCTTTGTATCTGATTGGAGAACCCCCTTTAGTAATTCCTGGAGTGGGGGTTTTCTGATGATAAATTCCCTCATCTTTTCTGTATCTGTGAATGTTTTTATTTCTCCTTCATATTTGAAGGATAGCTTTGATGGGTATAGTATTCGTGGCTGAAAGTTTCTTTCTTTCAGGACTTCAAATATTGGGGTCCACTCTCTTCTAGCTTGTAGAGTTTCTGCTGAGAAATCTGATGATAATCTAATGGGCCTTCCTTTATATGTTGTATTCTTCTTTTCCCTGGCTGCCTTGAGAATTTTTTCTTTGATGTTGGTTTGTGTCAATTTCATTATGATTTGCCTTGGAGTAGGTTTGTTGGGGTTAAGAAAACTCGGTGTTCTGTTTGCTTCTTGAATTTGAGGCTTTAGTTCTTTCCACAGGCTTGGGAAGTTCTCATCTATTATTTGTTTGAGTATGTTGTCCATTCCATTTTCTCTCTCTTCTCCCTCTGATATACCTATTATTCTTATGTTATTCTTTTTGATGGAGTCAGATAATTCCTCTAGGGCTATCTCATTTTTTTTAATTTTTGAGTCTCTTTCTTCTTCTCTCTGTTGTGCCTCAAGTTGCTTGTCTTCTATTTCACTAATCCTATCTTCTATCTGACCTGTTCTATTAGCTAAGCTTGTTACTTCGTTTTTCAGCTCGTGAATTGAGTTTTTCATCTCTGTTTGATTTGTTTTTATAGTTTCAATTTCTTTGGACATATATTCTTTGTGTTCATTGAGTTGTTGTCTGAGCTCCCTAAATTGCCTTTCTGTGTTTTCTTGTATATCTCGGAGGATTTTTAGGATTTCTATCTTGAATTCTCTGTCATTTAGCTCCAAGGTTTCCAATATATTAAATTTGTTCTCCATAGATTTTTCCTCATCTAGCTGTGTTACCTCTCTTTCTTTTGTATCCATGATATTTGATTTTCTCTTCCTTAATGGCATCTGAGGGTGGTTTTGTTGATAGTATTAATGAGATTTAATAAAGAATAAAAAGTTAAAAAAAATAAAAAATCAAAAAGAGTTGTTTTTTTTAAAAAAAAAATTAATAATGAAATAAAGAAAAATAAAATAATAATTTTTTTAAAAAGGAAATTATTCCCCCCCTCCTTTTTTCCTCTCCTCTCCCCTTTTTCTTGAGAAAATCTTGTGGTGAACTGTGAATTATAACAAACAATGCCTGTGATGGAGGTCCTGAATTGGGGAAAAGTAATAAAGGGGCAAAAAAAAAAAAAAAAGAAAAAAAAGGAAAAAAAAAAAAGGGGGGGGGCGGTATGGACCCACAAAAAGCAAATAAGGAAAAAATTTGGGTCAAGAATAAAATGATTTGCTTTTAGGTGTTGGTGTTGTCTAAGAGTTATGATGAGAGGAATAAGAGAACAGAAAAATGGGGGGACAAATTAAAAAAATACTATTGTATTTAGTGGAACAAGAACTAGATAAAATGGAGTGCCAGGGATGGGAGCACTGCTAGTGAGTTAAAAAGGTGAAGTAAAAACCCCCCAAAATGCCACAAACATAAGTTTGAGTCCCAGATAAGATAATTTGTTTGTTATTGAGGTTTGAATGAGAGGAGATGTAAAGGAGAAAGGAAGAAACTAATATAGAGGGAGAAAAGAAAGAGAGAGAGAGAAAAAAAGAGGGAACCAGTAAAAGAAGAAAAAAGAAAGGAGAGAGAGAGAGTTAAGGGTTTTGGAGTGCAACCCTCATAGAGAGAAAGGAAGAGGAGAAAAAAGATAATGGGAGATGTAACACTTATGGGTAGTGTAGTTCAAGGAGAGGAGAGAGTAAGACCGGCAGAGAGTTAATCGGCCAAATTGGAGGAGGAAAAAAAGTATCAAGAATGAAGATAAGAGAAACAAACGAACAAATATAATAAAATGGGATAGGTTATAAAGTCTGCAGATTATTCTTGATTTTGAGAGGTTATCTTCTTGTTTTTTCTTTTCTCTCCCTCTTCCTGGTCGGTGACTCTGTACCCCAGGTTCTACCCCTTTGGCACGCTCAGGTAGAGGTTTGCAGTTGATAAGTCTCTATGGCAATGTCATGTATTGTGCTTTAGTCTCATTGGGAGTCAAGGCTCATTAGCTTTCATAGGCTCCGACAGTGAGAGAGTCCGTGTTCCTGGAGCCTTTCTCCTAGTCTTTCCTTCCTCAATTAGTAGCCTGATAATCCAGCTATGGGGTTGTTGCTGCCTCTGCCTGGATAGTAAGAGGTTCAAAGAGCTGGCAACTCCCCACTCTATTTCCACTCAGCACAGGGCTCTGGGTAAGGCTTAGTCAGTCAGAGCTGCTAGCATAATCAGGCGGGCTTTCCGCCCACTCAAAGACCTCTGGCTCTGCCACTCTGTCCGGTAACACAGGCGGGCACCCACTTCTGGGGTGTTTGGAGGAAACTGTCATTCACTATCTGCGCGTGCAGACCAGGATATCCGGCCAGTAGTCTCACGCTCTGAGTGAAACCCCCAACCGCATGGAAATTTGCAGCGCTGGAATTCGCTCTCGCTCCGTCCCCGTGCGCGGCTTTTGCAAGGCGCTCGGGCGGCCCGAGTTTCCGCTTTTGCCCACACAAAGGCCCCTGACTCTGCCCCTCTGTGCGATAACACGGGCGCGCCCTGCCGAGGCACTCGGAGGAATCGCTCACTACCTATCTGCGCGCGCACACCAGGATATGAGGCTGGCTGCGTTTCCCTGAGTTAAACCCTCACCAGCACGGAAAATTTCCACCGTTAGAATTAGTTCTCGCTCCCTCCCGTGCGCGGCTTTCCCAGGGCGCTGGGGCTGCCCAGAGATTCTGCTTTCGGCCCACAGAAAGGCCTCTGACCCTGCCTCTCTGTGGGGCAACACGGACACCCACTTCTGGGGCTTAGGAAGAGATCTCTCGCCCACTAACTGCGCACCAACCAGGAGAACGGGTAAAATGGCTGCCCCGCTTGTGTTTCTTTGTTTGGGTTTGGCGCGAGTGTTAGCTTGTATTGCCCGGCTTGCCACAGGAACAGTTTTTCCTCCGCTAGGATCTCCGTGCCACAGCCTGGTTTGGCCTTTTGTGCGCGGCCTGGATGTATTCACCCCCTTTGCCCGCCTCAGTTTCTATATTCACAGTTACCAGAGAAAGCCGCCCTGTTTAGGTTAGTGAGGAAGGCGGAGCATTTCTTACTCCCTATTTCCTTCAGGATTTGGTTATATATTTAGCCAATTTTTCACTCGACCATACCTTCGGGTGTATTGTGAAGCATCTGGAGGCTCCAAGTATAGGTTTTTCTGTTTCTGGTTGAAGATCTTGTTGAGTTTTGGGGGAGATTTATCGGTATCGCTTCCTACTCCGCCATTACTCTGACGTCATCTCCTTCGAGAATAGCTACTTTTTATATAAGCCATTTGGTATCATTTGGGGGTGATATTCATGTGTGTGTGTGTGTGTGTGTGTGTGTGTGTGAGAGAGAGAGAGAGAGAGAGAGAGAGAGAGAGAGAGAGAGAGAAAATACTGTGTTCTTTTATACAGTGAGATAAAGAAAGAACAGAAGGGAGAAATAAAAGGAAGAAAGAGAAGGAAGGAAGGGAAAGAGGGAGAAGGAAGAGAGGAAGGAAGAAAGGAAAGAAGGAATGAAGGAGAGAAGGAAGGAAGGAAGGAAGGAAGGAAGGAAGGAAGGAAGGAAGGAAGGAAGAAAGGAAGGAAGGAAGGAAAGAAAGAAGGAATATGGGTTGCACACAATATGTAATAAATTAATTTTTAGCCCTTGCTGGTTGGCTCAGTGGTATAGCATCAGTCTGGCATGTGGAGATCCTGGGTTTGATTCCCAGCCAGGACACACAGGAGAAGCACCTATCTGCTTTTCCACCCTTTCCTCTCTCCTTTCTCTCTATCGCTCTCCTCCCCTCCTGCAGCCAAGGCTCCATTGGAGTAAAGTTGGCCCAGGGCACTGAGGATGGCTCCATGGCCTATGCCTCAGGTACTACAACGGCTCTAGTTGCAACCGAGCAACAGCCCAGATGGGCAGAGCATCGCCCCCTAGTGGGCGTGCCGGGTGGATCTGGTCAGACGCGTGTGGGAGTCTGTCTCTCTGCCTCCCTGCTTCTCGCTTCAGAAAAATACAAAAAAAAAAATAATTTTTAATGTGTTTCATGTCCAAGAAGATATACCTTGAGAAGCAGGAGAAATTAGAGATTGTATCAGACACCTCATGTACCATTTAATTTCTCCTCCCCTCGTTGGTCTGGCTTCACTACTGCTCACAGGCACAGCCTTCAGGACCCTGTGTCTACACAGTGTCCCTCTTGCCTCTCCCCCAAGTTCCTCTGTTAAAGTCACAACTGAATGGGGAAATTAGCTATCTGTGGGACAGATAAACTTGGACAAGTAGGATAACAGAAACCAGAGGACAAATTTTTATTTTTTTCACCATCAGTGGATGATCCTTAGATCTTGTTCCTCTGTGAACAATCAGTATCACCTATTGTTTTCTCCCTCAGGCTCCCTAGGACACGCTGAGTGCCCTGCCCTGCTTCACTCCTTTATCTCTGTGCCCATTCTTCATCACTGTTTTCCACCCTCTAATAAAATGACAGACTAGTCCCTCTATACTCATGTTCCCAAGGCTCCACTCCAAACCAGGTGCAACAGGGACTCGTTTCTCTACATAGTAACGTGAAAATCTAACTCCACTAAAAAAAAGGGGTGGCATTGAAAATTACAGGGCACTTAAAAGTGGTTTATTTTCTTCTTCAGGGGTTTAGACAACTAATATCTCTCTTTGGGATATGAGTATTTACGTGTGTTCAGAGTATGCACACACATCTGATAGAAAAGTTATACTTAAAAATTGTTTGTAGGGAGACGACCTATGCTTACTCTCACAAAAATGCATCAGGCAATGTGGAGTGCTAGACCTCTCCCTTCTTTCTTAGAGTGCCTCAGTTTCACCTCCCCCTCCTTCTACTCCACAGGACCCAGAGTTCAAAGGCGACCACCAACTTTCCTCAAAGTTTCCTTCCGCCAACCCAAACCTTTATTCATCCTGTGCTCCAAAGGTTTATGATAGGAGAATTAATTAAACTTGGAAGCATGTTCTGGGGTGTGGGAGGATCCTAGGGAAGTAAAGGTAAGAATGACCCCAACGGTGAGTGGTAGAGAGTAAATGTGAGTGAAGAGTCTGAAGACAATGGTTATGACAGAAAATTGCTTTTGCAAAAATAAGTAAATAAATAAAATATAGATGATAGATGCTATATATAGAGAGATACATATAGGCAGTTAAAGTGTTATTTGGAGAGGGTCACTTTCTTCTTTGTATGTATATTATCTGGGACATTATAGAGCAAACTAATGTGTTCAATATTGTAATATGAACTAGTTTTACAGTTATCAAGTAATGAGAAATGTGACAAGGGAATGTCATATAAACAAAAGTTTTGTGGTGCAAAAGAAAAAAAATGTAAAAGATTATGAGTATTGAACCTGGACGGAAAGCCAGAAGTAGTTTTCTCAGTTAGAATGTCTAGAGAGTCGGAGAGGCCGAGACTGTTATAAAAAGCAAGGAAATCATTAGGGAGTTGACAGGAGAAAAATTGTCACATTGTATTTTGTAGATTTACCTAAAATCTGATTCGGCAGTAAGAAACCAGAAATCTGGTTTGGTTATAAGCAAATCCCAAATTGTGAATAGTTATATTAAGAGGTATAAATCATCTTTATAAAAGGATTCACATACAGCTATCACATCCATTTATACAGGCTGCACTTTGCAGAACACAGAACAATTCCTGTGAACGGTACCCCAGGTGCTGTGTATGGACAGTCTTCACACTGTATGCAGCAGCCTTGCACTTACAATTGATATACTTAGGAAATTTCAAAAATTGTCCCCCTTTTTATTGCAAAGCATGTGAGTTAGAGATGTCTTTTAAGCAGATAGTTTTCCAGCGGAACTATTCTAAGAGTAATTCACCCTGTTCAGTGGAAACACTTCTGTCCTAAAGTTCATGTTTATAGCCTCGTGTCCTGACTATTGACCACTTGAGATTCTTAACCTCTGCATTAATTTTACATGGTATAATTGTAGGGAGAACTTGCCATCAGACTAGTAAATGGAGCCCATTATTATATTCTATGTTCTTTAAAGACAGATTCTACATATCTGTAATTCCATAGTCTACACTGCACTATGCATAGTAAATAGTCAAGGGCTATTTACTGAATGAGTAGTGAGAGGAACAAAATCTAGGATTTTCTTTGTATCTTCCCACTGTGATTGTGAAGGGATAACACCCAAAGGCAGCATATGAGCATCAACCAACAATTTTCTTAAATGATAGTTTCTTTTTCCAGAAATATTGCTTAAAGCAGATGAAGAATTAAATGAAGTTCCTGAAATGAAGCTGAAAAGAAAGACTGGCAAAGGTGGTTTCTTCTTCCCTAATCAGCAAGCCAAGGTCCTCAGGCCAGCGCTGGCCTCCATGCCAGCCAGGATCTGACTGCACACATCGGAAATGCTGGTACCGTGTTTGTGTGCACAGGCAAGGTGCTGAGAGAGACCCCTTGTGAGCCTTCTTAGCCTGATAGCTGGGAGATGCCTCCAGGTGAGGAGCCTATTTCTGTAGAGCTGGCTTTCTGCATATACCTCCTCTCAGGGTTCTGATGAATGCCTGTTATTTAAACTCTTGAAATGAGAGGAGAAAGTATCTAAAATGAGCATAATGAAATGGGGCATTATTCAATTAGCAAGATGAAGCATGATTTTGAGAAGCAGAATATAATTACAAGCTTGGAGCATTGCCAGAAGGTGTGCATGGCACCTCAGCTGACTACAGAAGAAATTCTCTGAGACTGAGCCTGGGCAGATGGTGTCCGTTATCCCCCTCATCCACAAGGTGCTGTGCACCATGGTCTTACAATGACATAGCCCCTCACAGTCTCTGCTGATTCCCCAGTGCTGGGGTTTCAACAGTGTACATTTATAAAGCCATATTCTCAAAGTGCTGAAGGAATCTGAACTCACTTTATTAGGATCTTCCGTGAGTAAGAACAACAATGAGTAAATAAATATAAAGACATTGGAATTTATAAAAAGGTACATAAAATTTAGGTATTCTTATTAATATTTAATATGTTTTTCATGTTACAATTTCTTCTACGTAGGTGAAAGATAATTGTCCTCATTGAGAACATAAAAAAACAAGCCTATATGTAAAGCTTGTAATTATTTCATAGCTCTTATTCTTTCAGAAATAAGCTATGTCATAATTTTATCAACATGAAACATTTTGGCCTGACTAGGTAGTGGCTCAGTGGATAGAGCGTCGGACTAGAATGTGGAGGACCCAGGTTTGAAACCCCAAGGTGACCAGCTTGAGCATGGACACATTTGGTTTGAGCAAGTCTCATCAGCTTGAGCCCAAAGGTTGCTGGCTTGAACAAGGGGATGCTCAGTCTGCTGTAGCCCCCAGTCAAGGCACATATGAGAAAGCAATGAATGAACAACTAAGGTGCCACAATGAAGAATTGATGCTTCTCATCTTTCTCCTTTCCTGTCTGTCTGTTCCTATCTGTCCCTCACTCTATCTCTCTCTGTCACTGTCACACACACACACAAAAAATGAAACATTTTTCATTATTTTAAACAAGGTAAATAAATTAAATTTATTGTAAATGTTTATGTGTAAATTCCTAATTCTTCAAATTTAAATCTGAATATTATTTACTTAAAAAAAGTCTTCAGATGACTTGAAAGATTGATTCAAAAGCAATAAGATATGAAAAAATGTAATCAGGCATTAACTGAAGAACAAACAAGAGGAACATGGCAGACCAGTACTCTCAGAAGACTGTCCTACCAAGAACACTCACCTATGTGCTTAAACTTTCACTGTGCTCCATGCAACATGTGTTTTACCTGGTCTCTCTCTCCTCAACTCTTCTCATTCCTTCTGGAAATTAGATTTTGACTTCAACTTCCTGTGAGTATTTAACATTTTGAATCTTGGCTCTTTCATTCATTTCCATAATCATTTTTTAAAATTTTATTCATTTACTGATTTTTAGAAAGAAACATTGATTTGTTGTCCCACACATTCATTGGTTAATTCTTGTATGTGTCCTGACCGAGGTTTGAACTTGCAACCTTGGCATATTGGGACAACATTCTAACCAACTGAGCTTTTTGGCCAGGGTTGATCATAATTATTTTTGAAGGCCTATATCAGTAACCCCCAAACTCTAGTTTGAATAAGAACGACCAGGAGAGCTTGTCAAACCACATTGCTAGGCTTTACAATTAATTTTTTATTTTTTTAAACAGGTTAGGGGAAAAGTAAAAAAAAAAAATCTGTTCTTCTAGCTAGTCCATCATGATGCTAATGCTGCTGGTCCTAGGCTCACACTTTGAGAATCACTGACCTTTACTATGCTTGGTATATTATTTAGGTTAGCACTAATTCTAGCAACCCTATAAGGGCAGATATTTTTATTTATTTCAATAAGGAAAGAGATTCAGAAAATTTTGTAACTTATAGAAGGGCACGCAGCTAATGAAGATAAGTTAGGATCTCACCTAAGACTCTCTTACACCAAAATCTATATTCTTTAATATATATTGTTTTAATTTTCATTTTATTCACAAATTTAAGGCAGACCCTTAGCTAATATCCTAAGAACTACTTATTTAAAAAAGGAGAAACCCTTATCATTTTTGTCTCCAAACTTTTAGCCCAAGAATCTGCCTCAGCTCAGGGGTAAGAAAACTGCCAGCTTCTGGGACTTAAAACACCTCTTATTGACACAGGTTAGCCATGTGACAAGCCATCAAGGAAAGCTACACTGATCCTTCTTAACATCTGCAGTTCATTTTGGAACCAACAGCACAACTCCAAGGGTTCCTTCCACTCAGAAGAATGGTATAAACAGATGATTGTCTGATTTGTCAGGGATCCCCAAAGCTGATATTCAACCACAGTTAAAAAAATGAAAATGTATACAAAAGCTATCCAGTGTTCTTCATATGAAGAGCCATAGTTAAATTTAAGCTGCATTCAAAAATAAAGTACCCCATGTCTTGCCAGGAGATATAGCTTTAGGAGAGAATGTCAACCATATTTTGTATGTGGTATGTGGAAGGAGACTCATAAAAATTGTATTGCAATGGCTTGGGCCAAAAATATACCTTAACATCCTAGGGAGTGTTTTAAATTATCCATGACCAAAGATAGGCTTTGTAACCCATAGCTGTATATACTACATTAATCTAGCTGACCATTTGAGTGATGGCTATTTTTAACAATGTTTATATCCTTATCTCGGTTCCAACAACTGTAAACTTTATTCTGTCCCAGTTGGAGCAAGCAAATCCCCATGCAGGTACTAAAGACACTCCAGATCCCTGTGCTGAGGTTCAGTTATGTAGTGTGATTGGTGGAAGTTAAACAGCGAGAGAAACATCCAATCAGCATCTGCCAATAATGGAGGTTAGTTTTAAGGTCATGAGCATGTTCTTGGACAGCGTACAGAATGATTGGGTTGTATGTTGAGTTTAGCATGCCTAATCTTCTGGTACTGAAACTGTGTGGTAATTGATTCCTCAAAAACTAATCAATCTAGTTATTACCAGAAGGAGGGCAATGCATAAAGGCAAAAAAAAAAAAAATAGACATTTACTACTATACCTTTAGTACAAGAGGGTGAACTGATCATGTTATGAGCTATGGTTAGACCTTATTCTGCCCATGCTAGACACCCATGAGAAAACCTGACCAAAGAAACTTAAGTGACTCCCTTTATTTTGGTTGAGAGGGGACTGGGTCAATGAAAAGAATCTTAACCGTCCTAATGAAAGACTACCCTTAACAGAAGGATTCCAGCCTGCCAGCTCACTTGGCACTTGACTAATGGGAAAGTCTTTCTAAACCTAACACCTTCCTTCACACATGCCAATTACCAGATGATCTGCAAAAATGCTGGGGGAATTCACACATTCTGAAGGGTTGCTAAAACTGGAGACATTAGAATAATGAGTAGGCAAAGAAAAATTATAAAATAGCAATGAGATTCCATATCGAAGGATGAAACCAAGACAAACCATCAGAATAAAGGTAATTGATCTGATCAATATGTCCTACTAATCTCAAACTGCTGCAGCTTTTGAATGTCCCTTTGTGTGGACATGAGGTAGAAAATACTTCTATAACTCAAATCACACAAACTGAGCAGTATGCCTCATATTGTTCTTTCTTTTAAAAAGGGCAGTGGCAGAATATCACCTTGAGGACTTAAGAAAGTCTAAAGAGAAATCACTCTTAGGTGAAAAATCATATTCTACTCTAGACTCTAAATAAGGCTCCAGTCCAGAGGAGAAATGACCACATGCCCTTAGCAACTCATGATTTGGAACCAGGCTTCAATGACTACAAACATGGCCAGGAGTTTCGAAGTAGAGGTTATGATGGGTCTGGGCACAATTATATAAACCATCTGCTTTTCTTATGTCATTTCTCCTTACATCATTGCTCCTAAAAATAATACTCTGAAAATATCTTGTTCACTAATGAAGGCACATTTTAGCTATGCAAGGCCCTAGCTATGTCTCTAATCAAGGTGGTCTTTACCAGGCCAACAAGTAGAACATACATGTGCTATAACATTGGAGAACACAGGCAAAGGCACCTAACAGGTATTGAATAGATATTTGTCAGAAGAATTTTATTTAAATCATGGAGCTCAAGCAAAGGCACAAGGCAGATGCTCAGTGGGTATTTATTGGGTATGAGTAGTCAACAGTTAGTGAAATATTCAAGTAGGTAGTGGATATTAGGAATAAGAGTTGGAGCTAAGGAGGCAGCTATTCATGGAAAGCACTGCTAAAGAATTTAGATGGTATCCTCCAGATAGAGGGAAGTCACTGAATGATATTAAGTTGAAGTATGAAATAACCCTACCTACAATTTGGAAAGATTGCTCTGGCTACCGGAAATGAATGAGCATAGAGGCAGGGAGAAGTGCTGTAAAACTATTCTTATGATCAACTTGAGACCTGACAGAAAGGAAACAGAAATGGTGTTCTGTAATTAGATGGCAAATAATTACTATGTAACTTTGGTGTCTCACTCAATAGACTCTTCTGAAAGATTTAGTTTGTACTTTAGGACGTGCAAGGGTGTCTGATGAGCAGCCTTCTCCACAGTGCCGCAGGCCTGCATCAGGCTTGGTGTCACCGGTGTCCCATCAATCACAGGTCCTTTGGAGATGAAAATGGATGTCAATCTGTGATTCTGAGAACTTGGGGAAAGGAGGGAATGCTTACTAAAAAATGACAATGTGTAGGCTTTTTATTGAGTCCTTGGCTAATGACAATCCTTTCCTGACTTGGCATTTTCCCTCTTTACCCCATAACAGTGACAAAAGGGACCCCTAAAGGCTCAGTTGTTGCATCAGGTGGTGCTTTATTCCTTAGCGTTTCCTGTGACTCCAGTAGGACTGGAGCTCAGTCAGCCATGAAGAAGAAATAGAAATGTAATTGCAAATGTCATTTACATTCTACAACATTGCTGCTTTGGTAAAAGTCCTGGTTCATGGGAAAACACATTGCTCTCACCAATCTGCTCATAGTTCTATAAACAGGCCTTCTGTATTCTTTCTTCTGCATCTTTTATTTCTCTGTAAATAGACCATATCCCTGCTCTGTTCTTATAACTGTGATATTCATCCTTCAATGCCCAAATGAAGCTCTGTTCCCTTGAAGATGCCTTCCTCCAGATAACACACAATCTGAGGGGTGGGTTCTTCCTTTCCATTTCTGCAGCCTCCTTGGTACCTACTGTGAAAGAGATCCAGTGTGAGATCTGAAGCATATATCACAGCCTTCAGAGTGACTGTATTGGAGATATAAATAAGTAACCAGATGTGGTAGACAGAAAAATCTGCACCCCTGCAAAAGGTGACACATCTTAATCCCCAGAACCCATGAATATGTTATGCCACGTGGCAAGAAGGAATTGAGCTTGCAAATGAGTTATAGTTGCTAATAAGAAAACCTTAAAATAAAGAGATTATCTTTGATTATTCAGATGGAACCAATGTAAACACAAGTGCCCTTTAACATGGAAGAGAAGGGCAGAAGAGAGGGTCAGAGTCACAGAGGGGCTTGAAGATGCTGTGCTGCTGGGTTTGAAGGAAGCCGAGAGCACGTGAATAATGCAGTATCTAGAAACTGAAATAGGCAAGAACACAGTTTTCTCCAGAACCTTTGAAGAGCACTGTCTTGCTGACATTTTAATTTTAGTCAAGTAAGACCTATTTTTGGACTTCTATCCTTCAGAACGGTAAGATAATAAATCTGTGTTGTTTTAAACCATTAAGTCTGTGGTAATTTGTTACAACAGCAATAAGAAACTAATGTACCACATAGCCAGCTTAATGCCTAAAGCCATTTTCTCAGCTAATTTTCTAAGAGAAAGAGAAAGAAAAAGGAAGGAAGGAAGGAAGGAAGGAAGGAAGGAAGGAAGGAAGGAAGGAAGGAAGGAAGGAAGGAAGGAAGAAGGAGGGAAGGAAGGAAGGAAGGAGGGAAGGAAGGAGGGAAGGAAGGAGGGAAGGAAGGAAGGAGGGAAGGAAGGAAGGAAGGAGAAAGAAATATATATCAAGTAAATTCTCACAAAATATGTTTAATACTCAATGTTATCATGCATAAGTATTACTAAATATTCTTGGCCAATGAGAACTAGGGAGACAAAGCAAACTGCACAATTATAGACCATTAGCAAACCACAACACCTCTACTGTCGGCCGATGGGAATGCTGCTGTGCTGTCTCCAGTGAGTTATTTCATAGTGTGTTGTTCACTCCTCAGAGACTTCTATTTTTACCATTTACTCTAAGCAACATTGAATAGTTTGACCTGTAGTGGCTTGACAAATTCATATAAGTGACAGTACTAAGCCAGCCACACATGTATGAAAGCAGAAATATACATACGAGAAAAAATGTCCCAGTGGAGACTGTTAAGGAAGTGCTTTCAAGAAGAGTCCAGAGAATTGATATTAAAGCATAACACACAGAGGGGGTTTGACACTGACAAAATCTATCAAAGATGCATTCAAGCCTGACCAGGTAGTGGCGCAGTGGATAAAGTGTTGGACTGGGATGCAGAGGACCCAGGTTTGAAACCCTGAGGTTGCCGGCTTGAGTGTGGGCTCATACAGCTTGAGTGCGGGCTCACCAGCTTGAGTGTGCTGTCACTGGCTTGAGCATGGGATCATGGACATGACCCCATGGTCACTGGCTTGAGCCCAAAGGTCACTAGCTTGAAGCCCAAGGTTACTGGCTTGAACAAGGGGTCACTCTGCTCTGCTGTAGCCCCCCAATCAAAGCACATATGAGAAAGCAATCAATGAACAACAAAGGAGCCACAACGAAGAATTGATGCTTCTCATCTGTCTGTCTGTCTGTCTCTCTCTCTCTCTGTCTCTGTCACACAAACACACACATAAATACATTCATGGCCTGGCAGGATTAAAGATATATATATATATATTGCAAATGGAAGAACACATGCCTAAGACACATCATTACTCCAGAATATTTAAAGAGACCCAAAAACTAAAAACAATTGCCCTCGTAAATTCTAAGAATATACTCCTGGGGATGATGCCACAAGAATCCACACCATAGAGGCACTTCAGTGACTCTCTCAGGAAGCCACCTCCTGGGGTGAGCAGGGTGTGCAAGAGGTACTGGCAGTAGTGTGTGAGGAGCGCTGTGGTAAGTCAAGGGGAACAGGACAGCAGAGGTGCTGGTTGTTAAGTCATCCGGAAGATGAAAGAGGTCTTACCAAAAGCAGATAGGGCCTTGCAGAGCCTTGAAGAAAAGTAGGATAGGCCAGGTGGAGAAATACAAGCCATCAGACAAGGGGATCAGAGTTAGCAAAGACCCCTGGATACTTGGAATGTGCTCAATTGTACTGTTATTTATACTTTTAGCTTCATCTGGGGTTCCCCACCCGAATTGTTGTTGCAAAATCCATGCCTTATACCATTTTATGACTGTAATACTTGCACAAAGCATTTCAAGGAAAAGAACCTGGGAGATGATTAGCTGATGCTGTGATAGGCTGTCATAACCGTGCCTTCACTTTGGGGGCATTCGCTGCTCTTTCCCACTCCCTAGTCTGTGCTCTAACAATGTCACCGAGAGCAATGATATTTCTCCAATAATGCCTTCTTCTTTTGTGTTTCTGTCTTTGCCCTTGCTTTTTCCTTTACTAGAAGTTTTCTTTCCTCTTTCTTCCCCTTGTCTGCTGAGTGAAACCCTGGCCCTCCCTTAAAACTAAGTTCACACGTGCTCTGAGCTGGCCAATCTCAACTGCACTTTCTTTGCTTCTTTAGCAAGCTGCTCTGTCCCCATTGTTACTGCATTTCAATATAATTACTTTCACATGTGCCTCTCACTGCTGACTAGACTGGGGCTCCTTTGGTTCAAAAACTGTGCTTTAGTCATCATTGTACCTCAATCCCTATTATGGTCCCTAGCACTTGATTTATTTGTTATAAATGATTATTTATTCATATTGTTACAACATATTAATTATTTAGTAAATATTTTTGGATGCCTTACTACCCTAGGCACTAATCTAGGATCAGGTGGATGAGACGCATAGGCTCCAATTTTGATATTAGCAAACAAGAACCCAAAATAGCAAGTAAATAGCCATGGTAAATACCAATTTCAGATAATGATGCACACTATAAAGAACAAACAGAGCAATATGATATGTGTTTGTTACACTGCATCATTAAGTTTAAGAGAAATTTCAACCTGTGATTTGGCATTGAATTAATTTCAAAAAAGCCAAATTCCAAGTCTGTGTAAGCGACTCTTGTTCATGTCTCTATTCATCACATATCATTTAAATTCCAATGAGAAACAAAATAGGACAATTTCAAGCTAGAAATATTCACAAATCATTATTTCTTGTCTTTAAATTTGCCTCTGGTAAGAGGAAAACAAAAGTATAAGGTTAAGACAACTATGACCCCAAAATGTTAAACAGGCAATTCAGCAAAGAGCTAACAAATTAATGGGTAAGTGAAATAGTCATCCACAGGTATTTATCTAGTGGGACAACTTAAATCATTTTTAAGAAATGACTTTGAGAAAGATCTTGATTTAAAAAATGTCAAGGAAAATTGAGTCCTATTTCACATGCTTTTCTGAGGCACTCTACTAGGCTGGCAGAAAAAAAATTGAAACATTAAAAGGAAACAGAGGAATTCACTGTGAGCTTAAACTTGTAATTTATCCATTATTTATGTCTACAGGAGCCATGTAATGAACCAAAAGGTATCTCCCCAGTATCTTTCATGGTGATTTTATAAAGTATGCACTGTTGACCCTGAACAACATGGAGGTTAGAGTTTTGAAACCCCTTCTGGTGGAAAATCTACTATTAGATTTGATGCACTGAACACATAACTAGGGTCATCCCTAGATACCTATGTAGAATTGGTTCCAGGACCCCTATGATACCAAAATTTGTGGATGCTCAAATCCCTTATATAAAATGGCATAGAACAATGCATAGAGTTGTAGCTTCACATCTGTTGGTTTCCCACCCAGGAGGGAAACTATTGTTTTCAATCCAGCTAGGTTGAATGTACTGATGCAAAAGCATGCATACAGAAGGCCGATCGTATAGTTATTGGGAAAAATCCAAGTATATGTGGATCCTCACTGTTCAAATCCCCATTGTTCAAGGGTCTACTGTACTCTATTTTTGCTTCAGGTAGAAAAAGGGCAGTAAAGAAGTCAAGAGATCTTAGTCTTTTTAACTGTTTGTCACTAACCAGCTATGTGGCTCCCTGTGTCATTCACTTGAAACCTATGTGAGCCTCAATGTTACCATCTATAAACTGTAACTAGATATATTCATTTTCCAAACTAAGTGTCTATAATTCTAAGCCATTAAGACCTTGGTTTTAAGTATTACATTATTTCTATTGGTTTGGAATAGAGTCAAATTTTAGGACTCTAATTACATATGTCCTGCATGCAAGGATTTCTGGGTAATTCAAAACTACCAACTAAGGTGTATCAGAACAATACGACCATCTCATTTGTGCATAGTTAAGAAATCTGAGTCAATGTGTCTTTTTCTTTAATAAAAATACAAACAGTCCTCACTTTTCATGATAGTTTAGGGCCATACAGATGACTGTAGAAGCTGATCCTGTGCAAAGTCACTTTAATACTGAATACAGAAAATTGTAATTGTTCTGTCACCTTTAAAAATTTTTGTCACAATATTAATAACATTATTAGAAGTATAAATGTATGTTATAAAAGTATAAGATGATGAAAAATAAGAAAGTTTTATTTATGTAGTACACTAATTTAAAACATTAGAGACCTTGAGAAGTAATGCATTTTATTTCTTCATAATGAACTTACCACGAGTTCTTGGCATGGCGCTCCCCTTCTCCTCGTCACATATCTCATGATATAGAATGAGCTTCCTCTCCATACTCTGGCCAATCATCATACCCCTTTCTAAGGTTGTGTTGTCTTCTGACACTTTGCCCTTTGCACTTTCAACATTACAAAATGCCTCTGTGAGTTACTTTCATTTGAAAATTCTTCCTGGCGACATTTCCTCTCCAATGTCTTCATCCTTTCCATCACAACCACTTCATGTCAAGATGTTTTCCTTCACTGCGTGGCTCTGGCTGCATGGGCAGTCTCTCAGATGACTGCAGGGTCAACACTCCCCAGGCCACCTCTTTGTTCTCTCACTTCATTTATGTACAACTTGAATTTCTTTTCCAGCATTATTACACTTTCTCTTTCTTGACTGCACTTTCATCTTTGTTGGCCACTTCTTTCTGTTGATTACCTATTTCCATAAAATGGCAAGTGGATTTATCATTGGTAGACAAGGACACAACACAGCTATATGCCTGCTGCCTGAGCATGAGCTGACTAACATGTGCAGGGACCTGACACAGCAGTCTTAATTAGAAGTAAATACTTGGCCACTGACCGTGATGTGCACCTGTCGTTCACTTGGTGACATATGCACTGAAGAAGTACTGCAAGTCCCACTTGTGGTCACTGTGATGCAGGCATATCAGAACTATGCAGAGCAAAACTTGTACAGCCAAATTAGCTTCCTGCTTTCCTGTTGCCAATCTGGATAAGGTCATTCAACATATTTCTTATGTACCTGTTCTTACTCTTTTTAGTCATCTCTTCTATTTTTAGCACTATAAAGTTATAACAGAAAATCTCCCTTCCAATTCTGTATCTCTTCCCCATCCCCACATTCTTCCAATAAAAAAACAATAAATGATCTTAATAATGTATTACAGACATGAAAATATAAGTAGATAAATACCTAAATAAAGGGAAGTCAAGTGATAACCATAAATATAAGAAAAATAATGTGTTTGACTTAGAAGCCCTTTGAAGATCCTCCTAAGTCCTTTTAGAGTCTGTTAAAAGTTTACATCTATTTCCCCATTTGCTTTTTAATTAAATTTACTCTTTTCAAAAGCCAATATTAAAGATTTTGATATTATAAATATGAAACATTTAAGCTACTCTGTGAATTCAATAGACTCATGTGGATATACCAAGGACCTCATTTTTATTTACAACATTGTTATATTCACCAAATGTCAAAACACAAGTTACAAGTAAGCTTTCTGAGCACAACCCTTCAGAAAGTAAAGGGACTTTCTAAAATCACAATAGCAAGAGGGAGTTTTCCGATAGTTACAAGATACATACTCCTGTAAGACACAAAAGAAACCACATTTATATTTACTGGTTCTTTAAATTTTTTCTTTTTCTCTTTAAAATGTTCTTTTCCATCTTGCTTCACAGTGATTTAGTGTAGAATGGCAACCTGATTGCTCACGCCTGCATATACAACCTCCACTCCCAAATTTAGAAGGAAATATTCTTCGACTTTGGGCAGTGGACACACAATGCAATATACAGTACAGGTTATGTATTATAAAAACATACACTTGAAACTTATATGGTCTTACCCATAAATTAAATAAAAAACAAAATGAAAGTAACTGAAAAGTACAGCATGCCAAAATAGCACTCACCAGCATGTTTCTGTGTAAAAACTATACAAGGATCAATTGTAGAGGGAGCCATTCATTGACTATTGTTTAGGGGGCCAAAGAAAGTAATGTTAGAGATCCCAGAGAATCAGAGGTTCTGGTACTCAGCACAGTTGGTATTCTGAACTGGGCAATGCTTGGCGAGGGGAGGAGGGGCTGTCCTATGCATTGTGGCCTGTTAAGCAGCATCTGTGGCCTCTACCCCCCGTGGTACTCCCCCCACAATCAGGACAATCAAACTGTCCTCAGACTTTGTCAAATGTTCCTTGAATGAAAAAGCTATCCCTGGTTGAGAACTTTTTCTGGAAGAACACAGTGATTTAATCTTGCTTTGAGTTTTTCTGAAACTGTATTTTAATCATTTAGCTCCATTTCCCTGTAGCTTCACTACCTATAAAACAGACACAGTATTAATAACTCAATAGAGTAAGAAAGTGATGTACGTAGATTACTGCATGACTCATGGGAGCTCTATAAATGCTAAGAAACAATACCTGACTCCTCAAATTTCCAGGACCCAAGGAGCCCTCATAGTCCTTGTGAAGGTTATAATTGAGGGACTGTGGAGTTTGAAGAGGGCCAGAGGGTTAGTGGTGTGAGACATGATGAACATTCCTGGATCCAATTTTATCTGAAGGCTTCCTGTTCTAGTTTTACTTCATTACAACAATACATTCTGGGTGAAGGCTTTCATATGGAAAATTAAGAAATGGGAGAGTGGAAGAGAGGCAGAAGGAAGCTATTCAGAAGAGCAGTCAAGGAAATTATTTTTGACGGAGTTGTGTTTTAGTATTAAAGAGATTCATGTATAATTAGACCAAAGGACATAAAGAAGTAACCCCCAAAATAACAGTATCCTCCCAAATGATTACTGATCCTCAAATAAAATTTGCAGATAATAAGAGCCAGAGAATGTTTGGGGAAATCTGTTTTTATTCTAGAACTTCCACTTTATTTTTTCTCTTATTTGGGAATAGAAAAGGGCATTCAACATATGCATTTTGAATGATAAGTAAAATGTTTTAATACAGCACATGTTCTTTTGATACTCTTCTAGTAATTTGTATTAGAATGGTGAAAGAGGTCATACCCTGACCTAGACCAAAAGTGTGTTATTTTAATAGAAATCTCAGTTTGACTCTAAGACAGGGCCAGAGCAGATATTAGATGTAAACTGTCCTGGCAGATTTGAGTTCAGCCTTGGTGAGTTTCTTGTAATTATTAAACACATTCACAAAATTTACCAAAGTAATGCACTATAATATGTGGCAAAGTCATCTTCAATAGTCTTATTTATTTACATTCTGTCACACATTTAGAGTCATGGATTTTAATAAACATTGTAAAAATGTTTGAGAAGGATACTATGTACCTTGGAGAAAGAGGCACTTTAGTATAGCAGAAATATGACAAGTGATGGCTCTGTCATATAGCTCAGTTGGTTAGACCGTTGTCCTGGTACACCAAAGTTGCAGTTCAATCCCCATTCAGAGCACCTACAAGAATCAACTAATAAATGTATAAATAAGTAGAACAACAAATTAATGTTTCTCTCTCTTTCTCTCTCTCTGTCTCTCTGTCCCTTCCTGTCTAACTCAACCAAATAATCAATAATAATAAAGCATTTTTAAAAAGGTGACAAATGAAAGAAGCTCCAGTTTGATAGAGGTAGGCTGATGCTTGAATGCTAACATTTTTCTTCCAGTGCTATTCAGTGTTTGACCCTGGATCATTAGCATCAGAGTCACCTGGGTACTTGTGTGAAGTGTTTAGACCACTCAATCAGAATCTCTGGGAGTGAGCCAAATAATCTGTGTATTAACAAGACCTCCAGGTTATTGTGATAGATTCAAAGTTAAGAAGTACTGCTTTCATGATTTCTGATGTAGTGAGGTCTTAATGAATCGTGTTTTTTGCAGGGAGGATACTTAAAAAGTATTTTCCTGGGTAGTCAAAAGATATGTAACACAGCCAATGCATCTTGTGTTAATCTCTTAGATCATTTTCTTAAACCATGGACTAAGCCAGTGGTCCCCAACCCCTGGACTGCGGACCAGTACCGGTCTGCAGAGAAAGAATAAATAACTTACATTATTTCCATTTTATTTATATTTAAGTCTGAACAATGTTTTATTTTTTTAAAATGACCAGATTCCCTCTGTTACATCTGTCTAAGACTTACTCTTGACACTTGTCTCGGTCACGTTATACATTTATCTGTCCCACCCTAAAGGCCGGTCCGTGAAAATATATTCTGACATTAAACCGGTCCGTGGCCCAAAAAAGGTTGGGGAACACTGGACTAAGCCTTTTTTTGCATTGTCTAAGGTGAAAATATATTCTGACATTAAACCGGTCCGTGGCCCAAAAAAGGTTGGGGAACACTGGACTAAGCCTTTTTTTGCATTGTCTAAGACAGTAGCCACTAACCACATGGGTCTATTTTTATTTAAATCAACTAAAACTAATAAAAAATAAATAAACATTCCATATAGGAGAGAGTCTCTAGAAATACTTTCATTTTATTTTTAGTTTTTTCTTAATTTAGAAAATTAAATTTAATGGGATGATATTGACCAATAAGAGTACATAAGTTCAGGTAAACATCTCTAGAGCATTGGAACTGTTGATTATGTTGTGTACCCATCACCCAAAGTCAAATCACTCTTCGTCACCACATACTTATCCCTCTTTACTCCCCTCTCTCACCTCCTCCACAACCCCTCCCTCTTTTAACCACTTCAATTTTATCTATGTTCATGAGTCTCAGTTTTATATTCCATCTATATATGAAATCTTATATTTCTTAGCTTTTTCTGATTTACTTATTTCACATAGTATAATGTTCTCAAGGTCCATCCATGTTGTCACAAATGGCAATATATCATAATTTCTTATGGCTGAGTAGTATTCTATTGTATATATGCACCACATCTTCTTTTTCCAATCCTCTAACGAAGAACACTTTGGTTGTTTTCATGTCTTGGCCACTGTGAATAATACTGTGATGAACTTTGAAGAAATAGTTTTGAATATTCATGGTCACTTTAAATTTTCATTGAAAGCATACTATTTGGGTATACAAAATTTCATGACAGAGGTGTTCTGAGAGAATAATTCTGTCTAAGGTGCTCTTTTATGGTAGCCAAAATGTGAATATGAGTGATACTGATTTCTGAAAGCAGCCCAGACAATGCATCTGAAGTAATATTTCCAATTGGTTAATAGATGCTATGTTTAAGAAGGCAGCCAGTAAGTCTCCCAAACCTTCAGCTTTCTGAATTATTAATTTCTCAGCCAACCTCATAATGATTCCAATTTGCCCAAATGATGATGGAAGAAGAAGAGAAGTTCTAAATCATCATGAATCCAGAAAAACCCAGAAGAATGAAGATAGCCTGAGATTCTTACAGGGCACTGAATTTGAAGAGAAAAGAAAGAGAGGAAATATCATGTTTGGTCATGGGTACAGATGGGATAGTTCTGTGTTGGAGGGCATATGTGAGAATTTATTTACTTAGAATAACTCTAAGTATTAGGAGGAGTTTAATGAATTACTAGTAGGATCTCTCCGGTAGGCATGATTTCTGCTCCAGTGCTGAACTAAGAATGAACCACACCAGTTTCACAAGCCTAAAATAGCAAAGGAAGGACTAGAAACCAGAATGTCAAAGCAACACTTGAATAAGTACACTGAACTCTGCCACTTGGAATTATGTAGTTATTATTTTTTCAACCTTAAATTTATCCAGCAGATTTATACAACTTTGGGAGTTCAGGATGTGATTATAAACAACACCAAAGATCTCCAGGTAAATACTATCACAACTAAAACAGAGACAGGAGTCAGAGAGATCTTTCAATTAGTACATAAAAAAAGAGGTGTTCTTTGCATTACTCTGGGGCACTATACCTGGCCCATGTACTCACTCTCTCTTGTCCCCACTTTTTAGGCATGCCCAGTTTAGACTACAACCAGGCAACTACTCAGACAAAATATATTTAATTCTAAGCCAATATCCAACAATCTAGCTAAATTCTTCTGCAAGTCTACTTATCTCTTTTTCTAAGATGGCTTGTATGTTAACAAAAGTTCCAAATTTATACTTTATTTTCTCCTGAATTATTCATCACCTTTTTCTAGTGTATCTAGACTGTAACACATTAGAATTATTTTTTGAATTCCTTCTTCTTATTTTCCATTTCCTCCAGGGAAAGGTGTTTCTCTTTAGCCTCTGAACATACCTGTCAAAGAGCAGCCTTCAGTGATAAGAGTAATTGTTTAATATGCTCTTCTAGGGAGAGACTGTAATCCCCTAGAAAATAAAATTCTACATCATAAGAAGCTACAGAGGACACAGTGAAATTAGTTTGAACCAAGGCCTAAAGCAAGAACAAAATAAATGTCTTACTAACTTTGGATTTATTCTTTATTTAATATTTATTAACAGATGTTAGTTCAGGGCACTGACCTTCCATATAGCAGTTATTATACAAAGTTTGGGTATCTGATGTGGTAAGGTCATCCATACTATTCTACCCATATTTGTGTAAATTGGTTCTGTTTCAGTATTTGGTGACATGTGCAAGGGCAGTGATCATATTTATAAAATATATATGCACCACATGTATAACACATACACACATCCTTCTACATGCCTTCCAATAGTACCACTCATTCCTTCAATGTGCTAACAACCATGAAACATCTACAATATAGTGTATATAATGTGGGAAATATACTGCTCACAAAAATTAGGGGAATTTTATTGCTTCATATTCATTTTGAAATATCCCCTAATTTTTGTGAGCAGTATATAAAAAAAGTATAAGTGCCTCTTCTCTACATGGGGCTTAAAACCTAAACAAGGAGACAAGCAATATTTAAATGGATAAGACAATAAAACATTCCCTCATATATTTATTAGTGATAAATTTGTTTGTGTCTTAAGAAGCTCATCTGCTAGATTTGAAAGAAAGACATGGCATGAGATTTTTGGCCCACTAAGAAGAAATTGTGTCAGGAAGACATGTTTCCCATATGACCATTTTGACAAAAATAGAATATTAAATTTTGTTTGGCTCTTGTTTCATAGTGCTCTGACACTCAAAGAATGCCACTGGCTTAAATTTTTACAAACTAAGCTAGTCAATCATAAGATAGCTGTCAACTTGCAAATTTTAAATTCAATTTTTTTTTTTTACATTTATATGCCTGACCAGGTGGTGCTCACTGGATAAAGCGTCGGAGTGGGATGCGGAGGACCCAAGTTCAAAACCCTGAGGTTGCCAGCTTGAGCATGGACTCAACTGGTTTGAGCAAAAAATCACCAGCTTGGACCCAATGTTGCTGGCTCAAGCAAGGGGTCACTCGGTCTGCTGTAGCCCCATGGTCAAAGCACATATGAGAAAGCAATCAATGAACAACTAAGGTGTCGCAACGAAAAACTAATGATTGATGCTTCTCATCTCTCTCCCTTCCTGTCTGTCTGTCCCTCTCTCTGTCTCTGTCACAAAATTTTTTTTTTTACATTTATAGTATACAAAGAAATAATATGGATGATTTGATTCTCTAAGTCCAGTTTACAGAGCTGTGGGAATTCTCCTGTACCTGTTGTAGTATATTATATCCAGGGATACAGCTAAAAGCTACTCAGAGCCTATAAGTGTGATGTTTTACCTTCTGTCTAATTCACCTCTGTGTGCCATGGTTCTTCTACATGAACTATCTGGAAACTCTAAGTACTAAGGAAAATCTATGGAGTTCAAAATATTTATATCTTAGAGTTGATGCTCAACTGTCTATCTCCTATATGCTTTGAGAGTCCATTTCAAGATCAGTAGCCTTCACAACCCCCAAATATGTTTCTGTGCTTAGTCCCTCATGCTTTTGAGATTAGTTTGAATGCAAACAAATTTTATTATTTACTTATGCAAAGTTCAACTAGATGACATTCTTGGTTTTTTTTTTAATTTAGAAAATTAAATTTAACAGGGTGACATTGATCAATAAGGGTATATAGGTTTCAGGTAAACAATTCTACAGCATTTAAACTGTTATGTTGTATACCCATCACCCAAAGTCAAATAATTTTCTGTCACTTTATATTTGTCCCTCTTTACACCTTTCACCACTCCCCCTCCCCCTGGTAACCACTCCACTTTTATCTATCTCCATGAGTTTCAGTTTCATATTCCACCTATGTGTGAAATCATTCTTTCTTTCTTTTTTTTTTTTTCTTTTTTCCGAAGCTGGAAACTGGGAGGCAGTCAGACAGACTCCCGCATGCGCCCAACCGGGATCCACCCGGCATGCCCACCAGGGGGCGATGCTCTACCCATCTAGGGCGTCGCTCTGTTGCATCCAGAGCCATTCCAGCACCCGAGGCAGAGGCCACAGAGCCACCCTCAGCGCCCGGGCAATCTTTGCTTCAATGGAGCCTTGGCTGCGGGAGGGAAAGAGAGAGACAGAGAGGAAGGAGAGGGGGAGGGGTGGAGAAGCAGATGGTCGCTTCTCCTGTGTGCCCTGGCCAGGAATCGAACCCGGGACTCCTGCACGCTAGGCCGATGCTCTACTGCTGAGCCAACCGGAGAGGGCCATGTGAAATCATTCTTAAAGATTTAATAAAGCAATCAACAAAACACACAAGTGACTATTGGGTAATCTGTGCTAATGTTCTGAAAAAGAAACCAAGGAACCATTGTTCGCTAATGAATAGGAAGTGGAAGGTAGTCTTTTATCTCAAGTGGGCCCCAATATTACTTATTTGGGGACCAGAAAACGATGGCTGACAGATTCTAAGATAGTAGTTCTCAATCTTGACTGTTCATTAAAATTATCTGAGTAGCTTAAAAAAAAAGAACAGAAAGAAAGAAAGAAAGAAAGAAAGAAAAAAGCCAGGCCTTGGCTACACCACCAGAAGGGACTTTTATTTAATTTTTCTGGAGAGGGGTCCTGATATCACCATTTGTCCAAAGCTTACTAAGTGCAATGCTCAACCGAAGCTGAAAACCACAGCTATCCTAAGAAGTCATCCATTTTCTTAATATGACGCTCAAATACCTTGTAAGTGGTCTTGCTAAGGACCCTCAATTTCTGTAGCTAGGTAAGAGTTAATTTTACAGTTCCTTTCTTACAAAAAAAAAACCAAAACACACAAAAAAAACATAAAATAAAAACGTTCTCCATTCTGGAGTACTAAAAGAATGTCTTAGATGTTAGCCCTTTCTTAAGTTTCAGGAAAGGCTTATAAGGCTTGCAAAATCTAATCATCACTCTTCAAGGGAGGCAACACATTTCCCATGCCAGTGAATTAACCTAAATAACAATGATTAGCCACAAATGTGACAACTACTGTAAACAGTGCACTTCCTTTTATCTTGGTTTTTCAAAGAGATCTTCATGGAAGAAAAACTGCACTCTTGATTTTATATTGCTTGGCAACTAGCAATCTGTGGCCTGAAACTCCAAACAACAGTCTTTTGGGGCCTCTGTTAACTTTGTTCTAAACTTTACACAGCTAATTAGAAGTGTTCAAAGGCCCTCATTTTGAACCACTTAGTTGATGAGAAATGCATGCTTAATGGGCATCCTGGAAGACAATTTAATGAATCTAGACTAGAAGGAAAGCAAAGCAAATTGATTACTATGCAATGACTTGCACGAGCTCCTTGCAACCAGCTTGTAAATAACAGAGCACAGAGGTAACCAGGACATGGATGTTGGCAGCTCAGATTATTAACGAGGACACCAATTGTGTTAATGATCAAGCAGCAGTTTTAAAAATTAAATCTTTGGGGGCTAGAAGAAAATATTCAATGTTAATAATATCATTCAAATATAGTACAGTACTTTGAAAAATCTTACTTAACCCCCATGAGCTATTTAACAGCGTTAGAAGGAGGAGCTAAGAGTTAGAAGCTATTGGGATTTTTAGGCTGAAAGGATTCGAAAGATGTCCTTCCCCTAATTCTTTAAAGTGGCTTCCAATCTAAGGTGATTATAGTAATCAGTGGTTATTGAGCTAGGCTAAACATCTAAGTCAATGTAGCAGGGTTTTTGTTTAATTAATAATGGTTTGCATTAGGAATGGGGGGATTAACAAAGCAGGTACCATCCTGATCATTTATAATGGAAGGCAATCTATTATACCGCTTTAACAACCTCATGATTACTGGGCTAGGATTTCTACTGTGTACTCTTCTTCCCTTCCTGGAATTAGGAGGGAGGAAGTGAATTTCTCTTACACCCAGAGGAGACAGTCTTTGCTTAAAGCTTAGCCTAATTCTTACCAACCTGTACATACCTTCCTTTGTTGCCTTCAGCATCTCCCAGGTACACACATTTTCACGTTGCTTCACATCAGGAGGGATTAGTAAAGGACATTGCTAGGTCCCACCTCCACAATTTCTGATTCAGTAGTTGTGGGGAGAGGTCCTACATGTGCATTTCTAACAAGTCCCCATGTGTTGCTGATGCACTGGTCCAGAGACCACACTGAGAATCAGTGCCCTAGATGTTGTTTTATTCCTGAAAAACACAGCCAATTGCTTCTATCATCTGAATACACCCTACACATTTAGCCTACAGGTTCACCCCCTCCACAGACCCAACATTAACAAGGAGAAGCTCTTAACATATCTTTCATGAGCTGTATCCTCAACCGTTCCCTACAGCTCATCTCACACTCCATCTCTAGATATGTCCCTTACTTGCTGTTTCAAAGGCCCCACTGGCCTTCACTCCTGCATGGACATCTCTGATCACAATGCTTGAGTGCCTGTGGACAACACCTCACCTGGCCCACCCAAGACTCTATGCCTTATACTGGCGCAGGCCTTTGGGGTGGGTAGGCATATGTAAAACAATATGAACTTTTATAGAAGATGCTAGGAAACAGAGAATAATAGAACATCAGCATTAAAAAAGATACTAAATGACCAAGATTCTACTAATTATAAAGATGCTAAATTATTTAATGTATACATCTATAAAATTTTAATTCTTTCTGGAATAAAGAAAAATGTTTAAAGTCTATTTATCTATTTATGAACTTTAAAAGGGCCCCTATTCCACAGCACTTTTCAAAGACTGTCCTAAGTACAGTCTGTACTGGGGGATGATATTCTCATCTGTTTTGATCCATGTGTTCCTCTCCCCACCATGGGGAGTCCCTTCCCTCTTCTGGGTGAGATGAGAGATGAAAGCACTGTGTTAGTCTTACCAGGAAACCTCTTGCAGGAGAGATTTCAGTCTCTTAAATAAAGGCACCTGTCCCTCTTCCTGCAGGATCAGCTAGTCAGTGCCTTCAGGATTCTGTCTTCCAATGGTCTCAGCGTGCTCCAGCACTTACCACTGGGCATCCCCTGGCTGCCCTGCAGCTCGAGCAGTGCAGTTCTGGGCCCTCTCAGGGGAACCAGCAATGTAAATTCAGCATTTGGTGGTCTGAGAGTAAGGAGACTTGACTTCTTTAGAGTTCCTGGACCTGGACACTTTTACACTGACTCACTGTTGGGGTTGCTTTTATTATTTTGGGCAATAATAAAAGACTACCATTCTGAGTGGTCACTAGCCATTTATTTAAAACAGTATTCCTATTCTTTTTTCTTTTCCTATGTCTTATTTTCTTTCAGGCTAAGAATACAGCCATTTCCCTTGACACCAAACTTCCTCTGGCCCCAAAATTCAGAGGTTCCTCATTTCTCTCAGAGGCGGCTGAGGTTCTTCCCGACTTCTGGACTACCACACTGCCTCCTAAAAAGCACTTCTGACTTTGGTGTGCTCCCATAGCCATCTTCTTCCCACTCACGCATTCCTCACTCTGCCCCCAAGGTGCTCATCTAGTCATCTAAAATAAGAGTGCTCTGTTTGGCAATTTAATGCATACATACATACTTTTGGATAGGATCTAAGTCCCTTGGCATTTTACACATAGCTCTTCACAACTCAAAGTATCCTTGCTTTCCAGCCCATGTCCTTCCATTATTGCTCTTCCATGAATACGTCGTCATTCATACCAGGCCCTCAGCTTCATCTCACGCCAGTCTTGCCCCACTCTTTGTACTAGGCTCCTTGACTTTTAAATGCTTGCAATGCAAATAGCATTTTTTATGGGCTTCATATGGGCCACAATGTGCTTTCACTTAACTAAAAGAGTTTTCTCCGATGTCTCACCTGGGTAATTCCTAACTCCTAGTCATTTTTCAATTATATCTCAATTGTCACTTATCAGGTAAATTTTGTATGAGCACAGATACAGGGGAGAAAACAAAATGGATATGTGTTAATTATGATAAATCTGATTTGGGAGAGAGTTCCTTGATTTTTTTTCTTCATTAGCACAAAGGCTTCTGCTTAATTAAGTCAGGCTTTTTGGTTAACGCATTGTTCTTACTCAGTGCTAGTTGTAAATCCACTCCCCCAGATCTTAGCTACTTATTCAAAAAAAAAAACATATGAAGTGTGTTATCAAACAATGCACACTAGTGTAAAGAATTTGGGTGCATCTTCTTTGGGAGGAAATTCCCTGAGACTTAGGGGTTCCAATTAAAAATTAGAAAGATTAGTGTTGGGGGCTAAAAGGTCTCAATGACAGATTAAAGATTTTGGATTTCTGGGCAAACTTTGCTAAATTTAGCTGGAATAAAAGCAACCAGTTACTTTAAAAGAATGCACATGTGCAAGCCCATGATAATTCTATCTTGGGCACTAAAGTACTAAATACACAAAACTTGTCATAAGATCCTGGCCAGTTGGCTCAGTGGTAGAGCATCGGCCCAGTGTGTGGAAGTCCTGGTTTTGATTCCTGGCCATGGCACACAGGAGAAGTGCCCATCTGCTTCTCCACCCTTCCCCCTCTCCTTTCTCTCTATCTCTCTCATCCCCTCCTGCAACCAAAGCTCCATTGGAGCAAAGTTGTCCCAGATGCTGAGGATGGCTGCATGGCTTCCACCTCAGGCACTAGAATGGCTCAGATTGCAGTGGAGCAACGCCCCAAAGAGGCCAAGCATTGCCCCCTGGTGGGCATGCTGGGTGGATCCAGGTCCAACCTGGTCAGGTGCACGGGGGAGTCTGTATGTCTGACTCCGCCCCCCCCCCCGTGCTTCTTCAGAAAACATGCAAAAAAAAACCCTCAAAATAGCAAAAGAAAAAGTTCCAAATTAATTTGCATATAAATTTCCATGTTTATCATACATATTTAGTGCCTCTTTCAATTAATTAATCTTAATAATGACTGTGAAGGCCTATAACATACCAAGTACTTTCAACCCACTATTTCAGTTCTCAAAACAAGCTTATAGATATTTTTATTACCATTTTAAAGGCAAGGAGAAAGATACTCAGGTCAAGTTTCTTACCCAGTATCACATAGCTATGAAGTAAAGAAACAAAAACTTAATATTTCTATTCAAAATTCTGGATTGTTTCTTAACACTATGGTGCCTGTATTCTTCCCTTAACTTAAAAGATTTTATAAGACTCTTCTGTTAGAAGGTCAGAATGATATTCTGCTCTTAAAGGAAACTCTCAAGGATAGTGCTCCATCTCAGTTGGGCCATGTTTAACTAAAAGTACCTTATCATAACCTGAAGTAATGGCCATCTATGATCATTATTCTGCAGAGTGTAATGTGACCACTCTCAACATAGCAGTCTCTTTGTTCCAGGCTATTTTTTCCAACTCATTAGTTTCAGTGGAATATGCCTGTTGATTCACAAATTCACCTTCATTGCATTGTAGAACTTTGATGACATCAAATATAGCTAGATAACCAAGTTTCTACTTCTCACTTTGACCTACCCAAGATCACTTCCAGAAGCCAAAATTTTGGGTCAATCTTACAAGTTAATAATTCAAAATATCATCTAGAGGGTCCTATGTTGAAATATCTCTTCATTCCATATCAAGAGTTACCCAAATTATCAATTTCTCTTACTAGTATACCTATCATATTGTACTTTGACTACATCTTTACTTAAGTATTTTCCTATGAGAAGTTGCCCCATTAGTCTTTAATCTTTGTAGTCCAAAGCCTAGTCAAACAGTGTCTGACCCACAGTGTGCACTCATTTAAACTATGTAGCATGAAAGAATGAGTAAGTGGATGTGTGAATCATTTAGGCATTCAGTCTTGATTGAATACCACCAATGTGATATGCATTGTCCTGACAATGAGTAATATGATCATTTGGGCTTCTGCTTTCTTAGGGTCTACGTAATAACAGATTAAATAGATAGTAAGCAAATAAGTAACCAAAGCTATATATTTTTAGATAATACTGGTAGGTTATAGTAATATAACACTAAGCTCCAACTAAAAACATATTCAAACAAACTACACTTGAAGCAAAGCCCAACAAAAGAAAATTCTGAAGAAGCATGGACTTCAGGTGGAAGAAAAGGATCACAAGTGAAGAGTTTAAAATACTCTAAGGAGGAATACAGAGCAAAGAAAGGATAATAAGGGGTTAATATCCAAAATATATAAAGGACTCAACAACAAGAAATAAACAATCCAATTTAAAAAATGGGCAGAGGATCTGAACAGACACTTTATCCAAAAGACATATAATGGCCAACAGATATATAAAAAAGTGCTCAATTTTAATAGCTACTAGGGAAATTCCAATCAAAACCAAAATGAAATACCTGTTTGAATGATTTACCAAGACCGGTAATAACAAGTGTTGGAGAGGTTGTAGAGTAAAAAGAAACTTCATATACTATTGGTTCGAATGTAAATTGGTACAAATATTATGTAAAACAATAGGAAGTTTCCTCAAAAAATTAGGAATAGAGTTACCATATGACCCAACATTCCTTCTTCTGGGTATCTACCTAGAAAATGTGAAAGCACTTATTTGTAATGATACATGTACCCTTATGTTCATTTCAGCATTCTTCATGGTGACCAAGACATGGAAACAACCAAAGTGTCCTTTGATAGATGATTGGATAAAGAAAATGTTGTGTGTATATATATATGTTGTGTGTAGATCATATATATATATATATATATACATATATATATATATATATATATATGATCTACTGGAAAGTTCTGTCCGTTTCTATCACAACAAGTTTCAACACATAAGCACATGTTTATTTGGCGCATGTGTGTCTATTTTTATCACTTAATGTATACATACTGACGTAGCAAATTAACTAAAACAAAGTTGATTCACGTTAGTCTTATGTGTGAAGCGATAGTGTACCCATGGCTACTGATAAAGTTCATTTATGCCACTGTAATTTTTACAAATTTCAACAAGGAAGAAATGCTACAGAAGCATGTCTGTCGCATC
Organism: Saccopteryx bilineata; assembly: GCF_036850765.1. Lineage (NCBI taxonomy): Eukaryota > Metazoa > Chordata > Mammalia > Chiroptera > Emballonuridae > Saccopteryx > Saccopteryx bilineata. The sequence goes on along the minus strand of NC_089494.1, from coordinate 109,572,194 downwards.
CACCATATTCCCCGGACTTAGCACCCTCTGACTATCACTTGTCTTTGTCCTTACAAAATTTTTTGAAGGGCAAAAAATTCAAAAATGAAGAAGATATTAAACAAAGCACTGGTTCAATTTTTTGCATCAAAAGATAAAACATTTTTCAAAAATGGGATATACAAATTGCCCTCATGCTGGCAAGAAATCATTAATGATAATGGCAATTATATTATTTAATAAAGTTTATTGACAGTAAGAAAAATTTGTATTTTGTTTTATTCCAAAAATGGACAGAACTTTCCCATAGACTACACACACACACACACACACACACACACACACACACACACACAATAGAATACTACTCAGCAATAGGTAAAGATGAAATATTGCCATTTGCACCTGACTTTATTCACAGGCGGTGGCGCAGTGAATAAAGCGTTGGACTGGGATGTGGAGGACCCAGGTTTGAGACCCCAAGGTTGCCAGCTTGAGTGCGGGTTTATCTGGTTTGAGCAGGGCTCACCAGCTTGAGCACAAGGTCACTGGCTCGAACAAGGAATCAGTCGGTCTGCTGTAGCCCCTTGGTCAAGGCACATATGAGAAATCAATCGATGAACAACTAGGGAGCCGCAATGAAGAACTGATGTATCTCATCTCCCTCCCTTCCTGTCTGTCCCTATCTGTCCCTCATTCTGTCTCTGCCACAAAAAAAAAAAGAAAAGAAAAGAAATAAGAAATACTGCCATTTGCAAAACCATGGATGGATCTTGAGGATATCATGCTAAGCAAAATAAGTCAGAAGAAAAAAGTCAAAAACCATATGATATATAAAACATAAAGCAACAAACAAGACAAACCAACAAAAACTTATAGATAGACATTAATGTGGTGGTTACCACAGGGAAAAGGGGTGATGGGGAAAGTAGAAGAAGGTAAAGAGGATCAAATATATAGTGATGGAAGATTGGACTTTGGGTGGTGAACACACAGTGCAATATACAGATAATATGTTACAGATTGTATGCTTGAAACCTATATAATCTCATTAACCAATATCACCCCAATAAACATAATACAATCTAAAAAATAATTAGATCTCAAACCAGGAGTAGTTTGTTTTTGAAATCATTGTCTTTCTTGAATCCTAGAGGCACTAAAATGGTTTTTTAATATCAAAAGTCTACAAATTTCTCACTATATATTATTAATTATTATGTTTATGCAATACAAGTTTATTGTTACCAGGAAATATAGTCTATTTTCTTTCAAAAGCTAAATTAAATGTTTGTTTTTGGCTAACTGTATATTAAATATACTTTATAATTATGCTTAAATACTTCCTCTTGGGATTTAATGGTGTTTGCAAACTTACAAGAACTAAAATCAGAAATACCTGTTTTTAACAAAAAAAAATAATAAAAATGTTGATAAATATTGATATGAATAAATAATGATAAGAATTTGTAGTGGAAAAATCAAATTAAAAATAAAATACACCACAATAACAACAAAATCAATCATTAAATACCTTTGGAAGATAGCCTATTAATTCCTCACAAGATCTATTTCTCCCAACATTAAAGTGTCAAGTTCTAGAAATCAAGAGAACTAAAATAATAGGAATATTGGGGAGGAGGGGAAATAAACAGAAAAGTAATACAGAAAGTCATTTGTATTGACAATCATCTTGTCCAACACTTTTATTTTACAGGGTGAGACATGGAAGGTCAGAGAGAGAAATAACAATAATAACACAGTTTAGTTTCTCTGGAGGGACTCAGACGGAGAGATGGAGTAGGGTACAGTGTTCTCCCACTTCTATTGTACCAAACCTTTACCACTGGCCCACAGTCAGTGACTTCAAAGTAAGTTTGGCATCAGTTCAATCGAACTCATCATTTGTTTCCCAAATTTCTGAGAGCTAAAATCCAAGTGCAGCGTTCACAATTAATCCGTACTGTTTTTCCAGCCTTCAGCTGTCATCAGCACAAGCCAAAGTTGCTGATGCCTGATAAAGCTATTTTACCTCCTAATTTTACATCTATTGAATAAGATGTCTAGCACCTCAGGGACAGTGTCACAAGAGAACTGACCTTACTCTTTCCCCAAACTGCCTCAACTTCCCCAGACAATGTTGAATATGCACTAGCAGCAACAACACAAATAGTACTATAAGCAAAAATTCAACCTCACTCCTTGGCCAATCCCAGCTTTCTAATTATTTTTTAAAGTATTAAACATTAAGTGTCCAGATCTGAGGAAGCGATGCCTTTTAACTTTAGAAGAAGAAATACAATGAACATTTTCTTAACCTTTAAAACACGTCAAGGGCATAAATCAAAACATACTGAATTGCCTCCAGGAGAAAAGAACATTTCTTTAACACAAATGCCATGGCAATTCTGTAGACAAGAGGTCATTTTCTTCAGAAATGTTCAGAATGGGTATATTTCCTTTAAAGTATTTTACAAACAACAACAACAAAAAAAACCTTACATGTCATGCTGGGTGGCTGGCAACTCAAGATCTGAGAAAAACAAAATAGAAACATAACCAGGAAAAGGTTATTTTAGAGATTCCCAGGAAAGGTTGCTGAACTTGTAAGAAATAAAAGTAACGATGTCCTCCCAGCAGTATTCAGAACAGTAAACAGTGCTTTGCTTCTAGAAAGTAGTTAAGTTTCATTTTCATCTCCTGATTTTTAGGCATTTTTGACCACAGGACCTCCACACTCATGATCATCTGTCTCTTTGTACACACATTGGATAAATCTCCTCTTTAGACCAAGCATGTCCTCTTCTTAAAGTGACTGCCTTAGATTGTGACCTTAAACAAGGTCACAAATGAAAACAGAGAAAACTGTACCCTTATGTAATGGCTTCAATTTGCAGATAAGGAAATTGAAAGGTAAAAAGATTTGTCCTAATTCAGCCCTCAGCTGATGGAGAATCATAGCTAGAATTTGGATTTCTTGACACTCAGTGTGATGGTTTTTTCATTATATCCTTTTGGGCCATACTTTAAAAAAGAATTATACCCAAACACCAGGGTAAACCCTTTCTTGTTTTGAGACACAATATATTGTTCTTTCTTTTATTTATTTTTTTCTCATTTAGAAAGTGGTTCGTAAAATGTCTGATCTTTTGACATCCAACGATTCTTGAATAGATTTTGCTACAATTTTACTTTAACACCTGAAAGGGAGAAGAAAAAAAATATTTTCTCTTGGGAAAAACAACAATGAAACAATAACAACGACAAAAATCATTAAACTGAGAGACTAGGATAGGAATGATGAAAAATAAAATAAATATTTGTGACTACATTTTTTTGCTGCAATAAAACACCCTTAGAGATAAATGGCAGCTTTTCCATGGTAGGTTTATTATAAAGACACAATTTCATCCCAAATAGCTTTCAGATTCAGCTGTGGTGCAGAGACCTTCTGCTTTAATAAAGGACATTTGAGGTTGAATATATTTAAGTTGGAGTTATCTCAGAATCCAAAAAGTGGTACATTAAGCTCATTAGCTCATAGTGAAAAAAAAAGTGGTTAAGGCAGTTCCATAAAACAAGACAATCCAAATGTGAGATAAAAGTGATTAAATACCTCCTCGTTAGATTCTAAAATATGGTACGGCTGTGGGTATTAATTCTAGCAGTTGGCAATGATGTGTAGTAATTCAACACTATTCCATGAAATAATTTTTTTTTTGAGTATGTAGATTCTTGTGCAAGGATTTCTAGTTACTTGAGTCAAAACTTTATTGAAACTATTTCTTAGGTGGGAAAAGAAAGTCTATTTTTATCTAGTGTTTCATTCCAAGAGCTATTTCCACATCAAACTGTCTGTAGTGGAAATAAATCTAGGAATTTTAAGATTGCATCTATACTTAAGTAAGCCTTAGATTCAAGAGAGTAAAAGAGTGAATAGTTTCAAAAATATTTTTCTTTAAATATCTAATTAGGTAGAGCAAGAGATATCAAAATTAAATTAGTTAGGCAAATGTTCCCATTTTCTATTTTACTTGGCTGTGTAGTAGATGTGCCCTGAGTGTAGTAGCTTGAGGGACTGTGAAAATATCTTATTGTTCTAATACTCGTGTGTGTGTTAACAATTGTATTTTAAAAAGTGTGACCACTTTTGAAACATTCAACATAATCAGCTCAAAAAAGGGTTGAGATTCCATGGTGAGAAGCCTGTATGTGAGAATCAGTAGCTTTGCTCTTGTTTTGGCTCTGCTGTAGTTAGCTTTGTGGTAGTACTGACCTGTAGTCACTACATTATGCTGCAGTTGTATCTAACCCCCAGACCTCAATGACTTCCACCAAAGGTTGTAAGTCTTGCTTGCATTTTATATTAGGGATGGTTGGCTCTAGCTCTTTTCTACATCTTCTTCATGCTGAGATCCAGCCTTAAGGAGCAGTCCCTATCTGGGTATGCTGGCACTTCTTGTGGCAGCAGTAAAATGAGTAAGTCACATGACTAAACCTGACTTGAAAGAGGAGGGTGCATAGTTTTCTCACAGAAGATCAACTGATAATTGAGAAAAATATACAATATAACACAGATTGGGGGAGGGGGTCACAAATATATAGGGGTGGGAAAAAGTAAGTTTACCGTGCCATTGTGACATTTCGAGTTAATAAAGCTACTGTAATAATCAACCTGCATGTCTTTTTCCATATGAACAACTGCATACTGACTCTTGCCCAACCTTGGACTCTTTCTTCCCTTATGTGCCCCAAATACATTCATTCTCCCTTGAATAAAAGTCCTAGCATAAGACTCACATTCTGAAACTTGAAAGTCCCTGTAGTCCAATGTAGATGTGGTTTCTTTTGCTCTAGAAATCTATTGAACTAAAAAGACAACTTACATGCCCTTCATGCATTCAACAAACAATGGTAGAAGAGGGATAGAACTGCAATAAGCAATCCTATTCAGAAAGAACTGAAGACCTTAAGGGACAATTGTCTGTAGCAATTCTGAAATCCTGCCGCACAGATGTTACAAGGGCCCACTACCCTAGTTCTGAGGAATAATCTTTGATTAAAGTCCAGTTGAAGTTCTTAGCTCTATCCTGTGGGAGTTCCCTAATTTCCTATTATCTTTCTTGATCCATATAAAGAAGACACTGTGAGTCTCCCATTAGAGGTTAAAAAGCTTTCTCCATCTGCTCTGTTTGTAGAAGTTTGAAGCCCTAAAGATCATATTAAGTCTTGAATACACACAGACTATTTTAATCCAAGCTAAGGATTCTTTTGGTCGTACAGCCCATTCAAAACATAAATTGTCTAAACCCATTGGATTCCATTTAGCTCCAAGTGTGAAGAGATACGCACATGATCATTCTCCAGCCTAGCCTCTTTGTCTTCCTCTAGACTTAATATCAGACGTGATCTTATTCTGCTTCTATGAGAGAGCATATCCTTAGTCCCTTTTCCATAAGGCATTCGTTCAAATAAAATATTTACTAAGCATCCATCCACGTAGCAGATGGTAATAAACTAACTAGTTCTGGAGTGGAAAATATTCAATTATTTTTCAAACTTTTTGACTATGTTTATGAGAAAGTCTGTTTGGTACTCTTTGACTTTTCTCATCATTCTGATATTGGCTAACACTAATCAAAATAAAGCAAGCTTGATCTAAAACAGTCTGTGGGAAATAGTTCTTAATTAGAATATAATAGTGTCTTTTCATTTGTTTTTATAATTACTATCTATCTGTGCCAAATAAGACTGATTTTCTATTGATCTAAAATTATGTAACATACATTTCTTTTAAAATATATTTATTTAAATTAAAAAGGTAAGACAAAGGAAAATATTAAGTAAGTAACAAATAATACAGAAATTATTGAAGTTTAAGAAACCTTGCTTAGAATGTATCTCAAACCCAGTGTGGTTCTCAGCAAAAGTGGCTTGCCTTCCAGGAGAAATCTAATTTTTTTTGACACACAATGGCTTATTTATTCCCCACAACAACCAACCATAGGACTCTATCATTCACCCCATTTTATAGACCAGGAAACTGAGGAACAGTGAGACTAAGAACCTTGCTCATAGCTGCTCATCTGCAAATTGGTGGAGCTGAGATTGAACCTAGAGATTCTATCTCCAAATATCTGCATATTTATGCTCTGTCTGAATTGATCAGGGTGCACCAAGCTGTTGGCAATTAGAAGTCCCTGACTCCCAGTGAATGGATTCCTGTATGTTTGTCCAGGTCTCTGTCACCTTCGACTAGAACCAGCTGAGCAGCTGAAAATTCTGTCTTTTGGAATTTGGTTTCAAAGCATCTATGACTGAGCTGAGATAAATTCAAGTTTAATCTTGAAGGCCTAATGAACTTGCAGAAGTACCTCAGATATTTCCTCATTTCTGTTAGTGAGATAGAGTGTGAGACTTATCACAATTTGACTTTTTGTGTGAACATTTTAGATGTAATACTATATGAGTTGGGTAAGCAGGAACCAGGAGTGCTAGAAATTCTACAATCCATGTAAATATTTCTACTCCAAAAGAATTATCCACTAGTCATTCATATAAGTGAATCCTCTGTGGGGTTTTTTTGTCTTCATGAAAGTTTTTAAAGAAAAATTCATATACTGTAGTTTAATTATATAGCTTAAGGCACTCTTACAAATAAATACACCTATGCACCACTACCTAGAACAGTATAGAGAACATGCCCACTATCTCAGAAATTCCCTCATGTTCTCCCAGTCTTTCTTTCCCTCAGAATTAACCACTGATTTCTCTCACCACAGATTAGTTTTCTTTCTTTTGAACTTCATATAAATGAAATTATTTATTGCACACTCTTTCATGATCTTTCATTGTTTACCATTATGTCTGTGAGATTCATTCATGTGATTGTATGCAGCAATGGCTTGTTCATTTTCATGGCTATTGCATTTTTTTGTATAAATACAGCACAAATTACCATTTTGGTAGTATTGAGATTGTGCTTTATTTTCTCTTGGGGCTGCTACAAACATTCCTGCACAAGACTTTTGTGAACATACATGCTGCTTTTCATTGAGTACATATATCTGAGAGTAGAACTGTTGGGTCATAGAGTAGGCATATGTTCAGCTTTAGTAAAACTTTTAGTTATACAGTTTTCCAAAATGATTTTACCAATTTACAATACCATTAGCATTGCACGAAAATTTCATTCCACTATATTCTCATGTTATATTGTTGAGTTTGGAGCCTTTAAAACATTTTTATATGTGAATATATTTAATTTTAAGCACCTGTACTGAGATTCCATTTGTTTATAAACCATAGTATATTTGCAAGGTTTTAATATAGTGATATTTTTTCTGGAATTCAACTATTACATAAATGTAGGGAAGGCTGTAACCAATTTTATTTTAAACTTTATCCAGAGATGTTCAGTCTATCGGAAAAATCATATTATTGACAGTAACATCAATCATGGCCATTGGCTCTTTAATAAAGCCAACACACCCATATCAGTCTGCATTTTAACTGCCAAATTCACAATGCTTTCCTGTGGAAAATGACTAGATAAGTCACTATTCATTATGTGTACTAATGTTTATTTCTGTGCTTATTTGAGCATTTATTTACTGAAATACATATTTTATTATAAACTCTCATTCTTGTATTGTTCTTTATATTATACTTAGCACATTATAACAATACTTGTAATTATGATGTATACATAGATTATAGATATTTATATTTCAGAATACTAAAGTGGACTTCACAAATATTTTTATAAAATATTTTTGATATGTTGGTTTGATATGGCTGAGAACCACTACTTCAACCTCCTTTTAAATTGTAAATTATTTGAGAGTGGAGAAATGGAGGAAAGAACTGGAATGTGCAAAGGAGTCTTGTGACTCAGTGTTTTAGGGGAGGAGGTTTGCAGTTTATTGGTAATCACAACACTCATCCACTCCACTCATTTTCAGGCCGTGGCTGTTCCTGCCACACTTAACCCGCTTCCCGATCTCTCCAAAGGAACACACGACAGTGTACACACAGTAGCATTAGTAGTCCCTCTACAGCTAGGATAACTGTTATCTACTCAGCAATCTGACTTGAAACACATCTTTTTTTTCTTTTTTTTATTTGTGTCTTAAAGTTTTTTATTTATTTTTATTTTTTTATTATTATTTTTAATCTTATTTTTATTAATTTTAATGCAGTGACATTGATAAATCAGGGTACATATGTTCCGAGAAAACATCTCCAGATTATTTTGACCTTTGATTGTGCTGCATACCCCTCACTCAAAGTCAAATCATCCTCCGTCACCTTCTATCTGGTTTTCTTTGTGCCCTTACCCTCCCCCAACTCCCTCCATCTCCTTCCTCACCCCCTCCCCACTCCTCCCTCCCACCTCCTGTTATATCACATTCTTGTCCATGTCTCTGAATCTCATTTTTATGTCCCATCTATGCATGTGTTCATATAGTTCTCAGTTTTTTCTGATTTACTTATTTCACTCCATATAATGTTATCAAGGTCCATCCATGTTATTGTAAATGATCCGATGTCATCATTTCTTATGGCTGAGTAGTATTCCATACTATATATGTACCAAAGCTTTTTAATCCACTCGTCCTCTGACAGACACTTGGGCTGTTTCCAGATCTTCGCTATTGTGAACAATGCTGCTATAAACATGGGGGTGCATTTCTCCTTCTGGAACCATTCTATGGTATCCTTGGGGTTTATTTCTAAAAGTGGGATGGCTGGGTCAACAGACAGTTCGATTTTCAATTTTTTGAGGAATCTCCATACTGTTTTCCACAGTGGCTGCACCAGTCTGCATTCCCACCCGCAGTGTAGGAGGGTTCCCTTTTCTCCACATCCTCGCCAGCACTTATTCTGTGTTGTTTGCTTGATGAGTGCCATTCTGACCCGTGTGAGGTGATATCTCATTGTGGTTTTAATTTGCATTTCTCTAATGATTAGTGATGTTGAGCATTTTTTCATATGTCTATTGGACATCTGTATATTCTCTTTGGAGAAGTGTCTATTCATTTCTTTTGCCCATTTTTTGATTGGACTGTTTGTCTTTCTGGTGTTGAGATTTACAAGTTCTCTATAAATTTTGGTTATTAAACCCTTATCAGACATACTGTCAAATAAGTTCTCCCATTGTGTAGTTTATCTTTTTATTCTGTTCTTATTGTCTTTGGCTGTGCAAAAGCTTTTTAGTTTGATATAGTCCCATTTGTTTATCTTGTCTTTTATTTCCCTTGCCCGTGCAGATAAATCAGCAAATATATCCCTGCAAGAGATGTTGGAGAGTTTACTGCCTATGTTTTCTTCTAAGATGCTTATGGTTTCACGCCTTACATTTAAGTCTTTTATCCATTTTGAGTTTATTTTCGTGAATGGTGTAAGTTGGTGGTCTAGTTTCATTTTTTTGCAGGTAGCTGTCCAATATTCCCAACACCATTTTTTGAAGAGGCTGTCTTTAGTCCATTGTATTTCCTTACCTCCTTTGTCAAATATCAGTTGTCCATAGAGCTGTGGGTTTATTTCTGGGTTCTCCGTTCTGTTCCATTGATCTATGTGCCTGTTCTTATGCCAGTACCAGGCTGTTTTGAGTACAATGGCCCTGTAGTATAGCTTGATATCAGGAAGTGTGATACCTCCCCCTTTATTCTTCTTTTTTAAGATTGCTGAGGCTATTCATGTTCTCTTTTGGTTCCATATAAATTTTTGGAATATGTGATCTATATCTTTAAAGTATGTCATTGTTATTTTAATTGGTATTGCACTGAATTTATAAATTACTTTGGGTAATATAGACATTTTAATGATGTTTATTCTTCCTAACCATGAGCATGGTATATGCTTACACTTGTTTGTATCTTTCTTGATTTCTTTTATCAATGCTTTGTAACTTTCTGAGTACAAGTCTTTAGTCTCCTTGGTTAAATGTACTCCTAGGTACTTTATTTTTTTTCGTTGTAATAGTGAAGGGGATTGTTTCCTTAATTTCTCTTTCCGACTGTTCATTGTTGGTGTATAAAAATGCCTCTGATTTCCGAGTATTAATTTTATATCCTGCCACCTTGCTGAATTCATTTATCAGGTCCAGTAGTTTTTTGACTGAGACTTTAGGATTTTCTATATACAATATCATATCATCTGCAAATAATGATAGCTTTACTTCTTCTTTTCCAACTTGAATGCCTTTTATTTCTTCTTCTTGTCTGATTGCTGTGGCTAGGACTTCCAGGACTATGTTGAATAAGAGTGGTGAAAGGGGGCACCCCTGCCTTGTTCCTGATCTTAAAAGGATTGCTTTTAATTTTTGTCCATTGAGTATGATGTTGGCTGTGGGTTTGTCATAGATGGCTTTTATCATGCTGAGATATGTTCCTGTATCACTACTCTGCTGAGAGTTTTGATCATGAATGGGTGCTGGATTTTATCAAATGCTTTTTCTGCATCTACTGAAATTATCATGTGGTTTTTCTCCTTCCTTTCGTTTATGTGATGAATAACATTGATAGATTTGAAAATATTGTACCAGCCTTGCCTCCCCAGAATAAATCCCACTTGATCATGGTGTATGATTTTTCCATATATTGTTGGATCCGGTTTGCTAATATTTTTGTTGAGGATTTTAGCATCTATATTCATCAGATATATTGGCCTATAATTTTCTTTCTTTGTGTTGTCTTTGCCTGGTTTTGGAATCAGAATTATGCTCGCCTCATAAAAGGAGCTTGGAAGTCTTCCTTCCTCTTGAATTTTTTGAAATAGCTTGAGAAGGATAGGAGTTAGTTCTTCTTTGAATATATGGTAGAATTCACTTGTGAAGCCATCAGGACCAGGACTTTTCTTTGTTGGGAGTTTTTTGATAACTGTTTTGATCTCATTTGTTGTAATTGGTCTGTTTAGGTTTTCTGATTCTTCCAGATTGATTTTTGGAAGATTGTATGTTTCAAGAAATTTGTCCATTTCATCTAGGTTGTCTAGTTTTTTGGCATACAGTTCTTCATAGTATTTTCTTACAATCCTTTGTATTTCTGTTGTGTCAGTTGTTATTTCACCCCTCTCATTTCTAATTTTATTTATTTGAGTCCTCTCTCTTTTTTTCTTGGTGAGTCTAGTTAAAGGTTCATCAATCTTGTTTACTTTTTCAAAAAACCAGCTCCTAGTTTCATTGATCCTCTGTATTGTTTCTGTAGTCTCTATGTCATTTATTTCTGCTCTGATCTTTATTATTTCCTTCCTTCTACTACATTTAGGCTTTACTTGCTGTTCTTTTTCTAGTTCTTTTAGATATAGGGTTAAGTTGTTTATTTGAGCTTTATCTAGCTTCTTAAAGTGTGCCTGTAGTGCTATAAACTTCCTTCTCAGTACTGCTTTTGCTGTGTCCCATAAATTTTGAGTTGTTGTATGCTCATTATCATTTGTTTCTAGAAATTTTTTTATTTCTTCTTTGATCTCATTCTTAATCCATTCGTTATTTAACAACCTGCTATTTAGTTTCCATGTTTTTGAGAATTTTTGAGGTTTTCTGTTGTGGTTGATTTCTAGTTTCATGCCATTGTGATCAGAGAAAGTGCTTGATATGATTTCAATCTTCTTAAATTTGTTGAGATCACTTTTGTGCCCTAACATGTGGTCTATCCTAGAGAATATACCATGAGCACTTGAAAAGAATGTATATTCTGCTGCTTTAGGGTGAAAGGTTCTGTAGATATCTATTAAATCGAGTTGATCTAGTGTGTCCTTTAAGTCTGCTATTTCTTTGTTAATTTTCTTTCTTGAGGATCTATCTAGTGATGTTAGTGGGGTATTAAAATCCCCTACTATTATAGTGTTGCTGTTGATCTTGCTCTTTATATCCATCAAAGTCTGCTTTATATATTTAGGTACTCCTATATTAGGTGTGTAGATATTTATAATAGCTATATCTTCCTGTTGAATTGCTCCCTTTATCATTATGTAGTGTCCTTCTTGATCTCTTCCTATATTCTTTGTTTTAAAGTCCATTTTATCTGATATAAGTATTGCTACCCAGTGTTTTTTTTTTTCATTTCCATTTGCATGAAATATTTTTTTCCATCCTTTTACCTTCAAACCATGTGCATCTTTTGTTTTAAGGTGTGTCTCTTGTAGACAGCATATGTACGGGTCCTGTTTTCTTATCCATGCAGTTATCTTATGTCTTTTGATTGGATCATTAAACCATTTCCATTTAAGGTTATTATTGATATGTAGTTGTTTATTGCCATTTTATTTCTTAAAGCTGTATTCCTCTTTTGCTATATTATTTTCCCACTTTGATCTGTTTACACCATGCCCCTTAACATTTCCTGCAGCATTGGTTTGTTTGTAATGAATTCCTTGAGGTTTTTTTTTTTTGTCTGGGAAACTTTTTATTTCTCCTTCAATTTTAAATGATAGCTTTGCTGGATAAAGTAGTCTTGGTTGTAGGTTCTTGTTCTGCATTACTTTGAATATTTCTTGCCATTCCCTTCTGGCTTCAAGTGTTTCTGTTGAGAAGTCTGATGCCATCTTTATGGGGGTTCCTTTGTAGGTGATAGCCTTTTTTTCTCTCACAGCTTTTAATATTTTCTCTTTATCACTTAGCTTTGGTATTTTAATTATGATGTGTCTTGGTGTAGGTTTCTTTGGGTTCCTTTTTAGTGGAGTTCTCTGTGCTTCTTGAATTTGTGAGAGTTTCTCCTGCATTAATTTAGGGAAATTTTCAGCTATGATATAATTGAACAAAGTCTCTATCCCTTGTTCTTTCTCTTCTTGTTCAGGAACCCCTATGATGCAGATGTTATTTCTCTTTATGTTGTCAAAGAGCTCTCTAAGAGTTGCCTCAGACCTTTTGAGTCTCTTTTCTTCCTTCTTCTCTGCTTTCATGCCTTCATTTATCTTGTCCTCCAACTCACTGATTCGATCTTCAGCTCTATCCATCCTGTTTTTAATTCCTTCCATTGTGCTCTTCATTTCTGATATTGTATTTGTCAGCTCTGACTGATTCTTTTTTAATATTTCAATATCCTTTTTTATACTTGCTATTTCTATATTTAGGTGTTCGTGATGACCATCCATTGTTGTTCTAAGATCCCTAAGCATTCTTACAATCATTATTTTAAACTCTGCATCCGGAAGTTTGATTATTTTCATATCACTCAGTTCATCTCCTGAAGGTCTCTCTTGTGGTCTCATTTGGATTGCACTTCTTTGTCTTCTCATTGTGTCTGGGTGTCTGGGTGTTTTCTTTGTAGAACTGGTTGAGTCTAGGCTTGGTGTTGTCTGCCTCTGGTTTTTACTTGTGTTGTTTCTAGGTTTTCTTGTGTTGGCATCAGCTATTATTTGTAATCCACTTTAGGATTTGGACCACTTTGAAGTCTTGATTTGTTTGTTTTCTTAACAGGTGATTGTCTTGTTTGCTGATTTCAGCAGGGGGCTTATTTGAAACTGTATCCAGGAATGTGGTGGGTGTGACCTGAGGCTCTGAAGTCCTCTTCTGCCAGTTAATCTCTCTGGGGGCAGGTTGCTTTCTCAGCTTCAGTAGACGGAGGTGTATCTCAGATCTCCATGGAGACCTGAGTTACTGCCCCTCCTCCCCACTTCTTGTTTTCAGTTGTGTCTTGTTGCGCTGATTGGAGCTGGAGAGATGTCTATATCTCTGTGACCTGGAAGTACTTTTGTATTTTGCTTTGTGGAAGGATCAGCCCCTCCCCCAGTTATGGCCACCTCCAGCACTGAATGAGTCAGCTTTTTATGTCATCACCTATATTCCTCTCCCCCTCACCATCCGTCTCTCTCTCTCTCTCTCCTTTCTTTTCGGAAGACAAGTGGGCCCTTTCAACACACCTCATTCCCTGGTCACCAGGCAAGTGGCTGTGAGCAGTATTTAATGCTCTTTTCCTTGGAGTGAGAGCCCAGCCTCACCCCCCCCATTCCTGTAAGCAGGGGAGATTCAGGCGCTCCCTACTAGGTTTGTTGTGGCTTCTTCTTTGCTCTTTGGTTTTTGAAAACTGTTCTTGTAGTCCAGATTTGGTTTTTCATGCTGATTGTTCATAAATTAGTTTATAATCCAGTTTGGTGGTGTGAGCTGGGAGTCTGTGCATCTGCCTACTCCACTGCCATCTTCAGGACTCTGAAACACATTTTTAAACACTCATTTTTATGCTGCCAAAATGGTATCTTATAGAAACAGCATTTTGTAAAACTAGGAACATGGTCCATTGTAATCTCAGGACTTGTCTCGGGAGATCATAGATAGAAGTGCTTCTGCATAGCTCTTTTCCAATAACAATTCTGAAGAAACACTTTCACTTTAAAAAAATGAACAAACTCATACTAAATATTCTTTTTTTTTTTAATAAATTTTTATTAATGGTAATGGGATGACATTAATAAATCAGGGTACATATATTCAAAGAAAACATGTCCAGGTTATTTTGTCATTAAATTATGTTGCGTACCCCTCGCCCAAAGTCAGATTGTCCTCCGCCACCCTCTATCTAGTTCTCTGTGCCCCTCCCCCTCCTCTAACTCTCTCCCTCCCTCCCTCCCATGTCCTCCCTCCCCCCACCCCTGGTAACCACCACACTCTTGTCCATGTCTCTTAGTCTCATTTTTATTATCCACCAATGTATGGAATCATGTAGTTCTTTTTTTTTTTCTGATTTACTTATTTCACTCCTTATAATGTTATCAAGATCCCACCATTTTGCTGTAAATGATCTGATGTCATCATTTCTTATGGCTGAGTAGTATTCCATAGTGTATATGTGCCACATCTTCTTTATCCAGTCTTCTATTGAAGGGCTTTTTAGTTGTTTCCATGTCTTGGCCACTGTGCACAGTGCTGCAATGAACATGGGGCTACATGTGTCTTCACGTATCAATGTTTCTGAGGTTTTGGGGTATATACCCAGTAGAGGGATTGCTGGGTCATAAGGTAGTTCTATTTGCAGTTTTTTGAGGAACCACCATACTTTCCTCCATAATGGTTGTACTACTTTACAGTCCCACCAACAGTGAATGAGGGTTCCTTTTTCTCCACAGCCTCTCCAACATTTGCTATTACCCGTCTTGTTGATAATAGCTAATCTAACAGGGGTGAGGTGGTATCTCATTGTAGTTTTGATTTGCATTTCTCTAATAACTAATGAAGCTGAGCATCTTTTCATATATCTGTTGGCCATTTGTATCTCTTCCTGGGAGAAGTGTCTGTTCATGTCCTCTTCCCATTTTTTTATGGCATTGTTTGTTTGTTTGTTGTTGAGTTTTATGAGTTCTTTGTAAATTTTGGATATTAGGCCCTTATCTGAGCTGTTGTTTGAAAATATCATTTCCCATTTAGTTGGCTGTCTGTTTATTTTGATATCAGTTTCTCTTGCTGAGCAAAAACTTTTTATTCTGATGTAGTCCCATTCATTTATCTTTGCCTTCACTTCTCTTGCCATTGGAGTCAAGTTCATAAAATGTTCTTTAAAACCCAGGTCCATGATTTTAGTACCTATGTCTTCTTCTATGTACTTTATTGTTTCAGGTCTTATATTTAGGTCTTTGATCCATTTTGAATTAATTTTAGTACACGGGGACAGGCTGTAGTCGAGTTTCATTCTTTTGCATGTGGCTTTCCAGTTTTCCCAACACCATTTGTTGAAGAGGCTTTCTTTTCTCTATTGTGTGTTGTTGGCCCCTTTATCAAAGATTATTTGACCATATATATGTGGTTTTATTTCTGGGCTTTCTATTCTGTCCTATTGGTCTGAGTGTCTATTTTTCTGCCAATACCATGCTGTTTTGATTATCGTGGCCCTATAATATAGTTTAAAGTCAGGTATTGTAATGCCCCCAGCTTCATTCTTTTTCCTTAGGATTGTTTTGGCTATTTGGGGTTTTTTATAGTTCCATATAAATCTGATGATTTTTTGTTCCATTTCTTTAAAAAATCTCATAGGGATTTTGATGGGAATTGCATTAAATTTGTATATTGCTTTGGGTAATATGGCCATTTTGATTATATTTATTCTTCCTATCCAAGAACAAGGAATATTTTTCCATCTCATTGTATCTTTTTCGATTTCCCTTAACAATGCTTTGTAATTTTCATTATATAGGTCCTTTACATTCTTTGTTATGTTTATTCCTAGGTATTTTATTTTTTTTGTTGAAATCGTGAAGGGGATTATTTTTTTGAGTTCGTTTTCTAATATTTCATTGTTGGCATATAGAAAGGCTATGGACTTTTGTATGTTAATTTTGTATCCTGCGACCTTACTGTATTGGTTTATTGTTTCTAATAATCTTTTTGTGGAGTCCTTCGGGTTTTCGATGTATAGGATCATATCATCAGCAAAAAGTGATAGCTTTACTTCTTCTTTTCCGATATGGATGCCTTTTATTTCTTTGTCTTGTCTGATTGCTCTGGCCAGAACTTCTAGCACCACGTTAAATAAGAGTGGAGAGAGTGGACAACCCTGTCTTGTTCCTGATTTAAGGTAGAAAGTCCTCAGTTTTATGCCGTTTAATAGGATGTTGGCTGATGGTTTATCATATAT
Organism: Saccopteryx bilineata; assembly: GCF_036850765.1. Classification (NCBI taxonomy): domain Eukaryota; kingdom Metazoa; phylum Chordata; class Mammalia; order Chiroptera; family Emballonuridae; genus Saccopteryx; species Saccopteryx bilineata. The sequence goes on along the minus strand of NC_089494.1, from coordinate 109,555,650 downwards.
GGCCTTTATCATGTTGAGATATTTTCCTTTTATACCCATTTTGTTGAGAGTCTTAAACATAAAATTGTGTTGTATTTTATCAAAAGCCTTTTCTGCATCTATTGATAAGATCATGTGGTTTTTGTTCTTTGTTTTGTTGATATGGTGTATTACGTTAACTGTTTTGCGTATGTTGAACCATCCTTGAGATTCTGGGATGAATCCCACTTGATCATGATGTATTATTTTTTTAATATGTTGTTGTATTCGGTTTGCCAGTATTTTGTTTAGTATTTTAGCATCTGTATTCATTAGAGATATTGGTCTGTAGTTTTCTTTCTTTGTGCCATCCTTGCCTGGTTTTGGTATGAGGGTTATGTTGGCCTCATAAAATGTGTTTGGAAGTATTGCTTCTTCTTCAATTTTTTGGAAGACTTTGAGTAGAATAGGAACCAAGTCTTCTTTGAATGTTTGATAGAATTCACTAGTATAATCGTCTGGGCCTGGACTTTTATTTTTGGGGAGGTTTTTAATAGTTTTTTCTATTTCCTACCTGCTGATTGGTCTGTTTAGGCTTTCTGCTTCTTCATGACTCAGTCTAGGAAGGTTGTATTGTTCTAGGAATTTATCCATTTCTTCTAGATTGTTGTATTTGGTGGCATATAATTTTTCATAGTATTCTACAATAATTCTTTGTATATCTATGATGTCTGTGGTGATCTCTCCTCTTTCATTTTGGATTTTATTTATTTGAGTCCTGTGCCTTTTTTCCTTGGTGAGTCTTGCCAAGGGTTTGTCAATTTTGTTGATCTTTTCAAAGAACCAGCTCCTTGTTTTATTGATTTTTTCTATAGTTTTTCTGTTCTCTATTTCATTTATTTCTGCTCTGATTTTTATTATCTCCTTTCTTCGACTGGTTTTGGGTTGTCTTTGTTCTTCTTTTTCTAGTTCCTTAAGGTGTGAAGTTAAGTGGTTTACTTCGGCTCTCTCTTGTTTGTTCATATAGGCCTGAAGTGATATGAACTTTCCTCTTATTACTGCTTTTGCTGCATCCCAGAGATTCTGATATGTCGTATTTTCATTTTCATTTGTCTGTATATATCTTTTGATCTCTGCGCTTATTTCTTCTTTGACCCATTCATTTTTTAGAAGTATGTTGTTTAGTTTCCACATTTTTGTGGGTTTTTCCCCCTCTTTTTTGCAGTTGAATTCTAGTTTCAAGGCTTTATGATCAGAAAATATGCTTGGTACAATTTCAATTTTTCTAAATTTGCTGATATTGTCTTTGTGGCCCAACATATGGTCAATTCTTGAGAATGTTCCATGTACACTAGAAAAAAATGTATACTCTGTCGCTTTGGGATGAAGTGTCTTGTAGATGTCTATCATATCCAGGTGTTCTAGTATTTCGTTTAAGGCCACTATATCTTTATTGATTCTCTGTTTGGATGACCGATCTAGAGCCGTCAGCGGTGTATTGAGGTCTCCAAGTATGATTGTATTTTTGTTAGTTTTTGTTTTAAGGTCAATAAGTAGCTGTCTTATATATTTTGGTGCTCCTTGGTTTGGTGCATATATATTAAGGATTGTTATGTCTTCTTGATTCAACTTCCCCTTAATCATTATGAAATGACCATTTTTGTCTCTGAGTACTTTTTCTGTCTTGTAGTCAACATTATTAGATATGAGTATTGCTACACCTGGTTTTTTTTGGGTGTTGTTTGCTTGGAGTATTGTTTTCCAGCCTTTCACTTTGAATTTGTTTTTATCCTTGTTGCTTAGATGTGTTTCTTGTAGGCAGCATATAGTTGGATTTTCTTTTTTAATCCATTCTGCTACTCTGTGTCTTTTTATTGGTAAGTTTAATCCATTTACATTTAGTGTAATTATTGACACTTGTGGGTTCCCTACTGCCATTTTATAAATTGCTTTCTGTTAGTTTTGTATCTAGTTTGATTCTTCTCTTTTGTTTTTCTATCATTTGTTTTTGTTTGTTTGTGTTCCATACTTCTTTCTTCTGTTGCTACCTTTTTTAAGTCAAGTGTTTTTGTGGTGGTTTTTTCAAGGGTGGTTACCATTAAGTAATGAAAAGGGTACCTACCATATTCATTGTAGTACCCTATCTTATAAGTATTTCTGCACTTCATCGTCCTTTGCTACTGTTAATCTCCATCCTCTCCCCCCTTTTTTTCCTTTGTTGTCACAGTTTAAGTTTGGTTTTATTGTGTTCTTGGTGGAGCTGTTACTTGTGGTGTTGTTTTCTTTTGTTCTTTGAATCTGGTTGGAAAACCCCCTTTAGTATTTCCTGGAGTGGGGGCTTTCTGTTGATAAATTCTCTCATCTTTTCTGTATTTGTGAATGTTTTTATATCTCCTTCATACTTGAAGGATAGCTTTGATGGGTATAGTATTCTTGGCTGAAAGTTCCTCTCTTTCAGGGCTTTAAATATTGGGGTCCACTCTCTTCTAGCTTGTAGAGTTTCTGCTGAGAAATCTGATGATAATCTAATAGGCCTTCCTTTATATGTTGTACTCTTCTTTTCCCTGGGTGCCTTGAGAATTTTTTCTTTGTCATTGGTTTGTGTCATCTTTATTATGATGTGCCTTGGAGTGGGTTTGTTGGGGTTAAGAAAACTCGGTGTTCTGTTTGCTTCTTGAATTTGAGGCTTTAGTTCTTTCCACAGGCTTGGGAAGTTCTCATCTATTATTTGTTTGAGTATATTCTCCTTTCCATTTTCTTTCTCTTCTCCCTCTGATATACCTATTATTCTTATGTTATTCTTTCTGATGGAGTCAGACAATTCCTGTAGGGCTTTCTCGTTTTTTATTATTTTTGAGTCTCTTTCTTCTTCTCTCTGTTGTGCCTGAAGTTGTTTGTCTTTTATTTCACTAATCCTATCCTCAATCTGGGCTGTTCTGTTAGCTAAGCTTGTTACCTCGTTTTTCAGCTCGTGAATTGAGTTTTTCATTTCTGTTTGATTTGTTTTAATAGTTTCAATTTCCTTGGTAATATATTCTTTGTGTTCATTGAGTTGTTTTCTGATCTCCCTATATTACCTTTCTGTGTTTTCTTGTATATCTCTGAGTATTTTTAAGATTTCTATTTTAAATTCTCTGTCATTTAGCTCCAAGGCTTCCAATATGTTAAGTCTTTTCTCCATAGATTTTTCCACATCTATTTGTGTTACCTCTCTTTCTTTTGTATCCATAATATTCGATTTCCTCTTTCTTATCGGCATCTGAGGGTGGTCTTGTTGATAGCACTAATTAGAATTAATAAAGAGTAAAAAGTAAAAAAAAAAAAAAAGGTAAAACACCCCACAAAAAAAAACAGTAATAATTTATTATTTCCCCCTTTTTTCTTTCTTCTCTTTCCCTCCTCTCCCCTCCTCAGGGAAATATCATGCCTATAATGGAGGGCCTGATTTGGGGTGAGGAGTTCAAGGGGCAAAAAAAGGGAGTAGGGACCTACTAAATGCAAAATAAAAAAAAAGGAAGAAAATTTTAGACAAGCATAAGATGATTTGCTTGTAAGTGATGGTCAACTAAGAGATATAATGAGAGGGATAAGAGGGAACCACACAAAAGGACCAAAAAAAGAATAATAAAGAAGAATAAAATAAAAATAATAAGTAAAAATCTGTTGTATTAAGTGGAGCGAAGACTAAATACAATGGAGACCTTGGGTTGGGAGGACCCATAATGCCACAAAAATAAACAAACAAGAAAAAAAACAAAAACAAAAGCAAAAAAGAAAAATAAAGCCAAAAAAAGCCTTGAGTCCCAAATTAACTAATTTGTTCGTGATTGAGGATTAAATGAGTTGAAAGTAAAACGAAAAAAGAAAAAACGAATAGAAAGGAAAAAATAAGAAAAAGAGAAAAACAAAGGAAGAAATAAAAAAAGGAAGAGAAAAAAACAAAATAAAGCAAAACAAAAAAAACAAAAGAGGAGAGAGTGAGAGTTAAGTGTTTTGGAGTATAACCTTAAAGGAGGGTGAGGATGAAGAAGAGAAATAAAATGTAACACTCATGGGTAGTGTAGTTCAAGAAAAGGGAAGCATAAGATGGGCAGAGAATAGAAGGACTGAGGTGGAGGAAATAAAGGCAATAAGATAGAAGAAACAAACAACAACAAAAAAAAAATTAGTGGAACAAGGTGTAAAGTCTGTGGATTTTTCTTGATTTTGAGAGGTTAACTTCTTCCTTTTTCTTTTCTCTCCCTCTTCCTGGTCGGTGACTCTGTACCCCAGGCTCTGCCCCTGTGTCACACTTAGGTAGGGATTTGCAGTTGATGGGATTCTATGGCAATGTCATATAATTGGCTTTAGTCTTGCTGGTAGTCAAGGCTTGTTGGCATTTGCAGCGTCCAACGATGAGAGAGTTTGCTTTCCTGGATTCTCTCTCCTAGTCCCCCCTTCCTGAATTAGCAGCCTGGTGATCCAGCTATAAGGCTGCAACTACTTCTGCCTGGGGAGTAAGAGGTTCAAAGAGCTGGGAAATCCCCACTCTATCCCCACTCAGTGCAAGGCTTTGGGAAAGGCTTTCGCAGTCAGGGCCTCCAATGTAATCAGGCGGGGGTGGGAGTCAATTGTTGTCAAGGTGACTGTTCAGCGCCTAGCATTCAGTTGGACCTCTCAACCCAGGCTTTCCACACTTTGTAGCCTGTTTTGGCTGGGAAGAAGAGGCACTAGTCTCTGCTTGTGACTAGTGTAGTATAGATCTTATTATCTGCCAAGTCCTTCTTGTTAGCGTTTATCCCTGAATATGGAGGCTCTATCAATCAGAAGTTGCCCCCGCCCCTTTAGCGAGAGGCACTAAAAAATATCACGCCTCTTGTCTTGGGTCACTGAACTGAGAGAGATCTTATCAATTAGAACCGAGGGTGCGCAGATTTCATGGGTTAAGCTAATTTCAGTGATTGGGTCGCAGCTGTGCTCCCGAAGGTATTTTAGGCTGCCTGCGCGCGCCCCTCCCCCAACGCTTGATTGTTAGCTTGAATGGCTGGGTGAGGTGCCCCGCCCACAGAGAGAATCTCCCAAGTAGGGAAGACCACCCTGGTGCCTCTCCCACTCGCCCTGCCGCTGGCGGCTGGATCGCACCAGGCGCAGGATAATGGGGCACCCTGGGTGTGCGTGCCAGTAGGGCGCTCTGGGCGCGTGGAATGCCCAGGGCATGCACGCGAATGGGGTGCTCTGGGCACCGGTGGCTGGCGACTCTCACTCGCAGTGCGTGGGCCGCTGGGAGTGTTAGCGGTGCTCGCTCTGCAACCGGACCGGGGGCGCGCGCCGGCGGCTGCTCGCTGCTCCCGAGTGTGGGCGGTGCTCGCTCTGCAACCGTACCAGGTGCGCGCCAGCGGCTGCTCGCCGCTCCGGAGTGTGGGTGGTGCTCACTCTGCAACTGGACCGGGCGCACGCCCGCGGCTGCTCTCGGCTCCCGAGTGTGGGCTGACTCACCACAGGCGCACTCCCTCGCGGCTTGAATGAACGTCCCTGCGGTAGCTTCCTCCACACCCTTGTCTCTCAGATTCAAGTGATAACAGTCCTTTCGCTTTCAGTTTGTGTGGAACTCCGGAATGCTCCGAGGATAAATTTTTCTGTTTCTAGTTGATAAATTTGTTGTGATTTAGGGGAGATCTGTCGGACGCGCTGCTCACGGCGCCATTTCCGTGATGTCACTCTCATACTAAATATTCTTAATTCACTTTAAATAGCTATGCCCGTGGAAAGTCTATCTGATGTAAAAATCAAAATCTTTATAAGAAAAACCAGATTCAGAGAGAGACATAGCTAAAATCCACAAGTAATAGTAATTAACAGCATCTTCAAGTGTTTTCTATATATTGGGTACTGAGCTGAGATGCAGAAAATAAGGACACTATATTTTCCATATGTAAAAAGATAGATTAATAAATGAACAGATAGGTCTATGAATAAATATTCATGGAAGATCTAGTGAAGGGTACCCAAGAAAATAAGTGGTGTTTGTCCCTGGAATGTGGGGTTAATGGAAGATATATTTATTATATAATTGTATACTTGTTTGAAGATTTTTTAACTTTTATAAAGAACAAGTGTTGATGTAATGATTTTACAATATTATTTTTTAAAAACAGCAATTTCTGATCTTGATAAAAACTGTTCTTTTCTTTCTGTTATGTTCCCCAGCTCACACTTCTGTTTCCTCTCTCTCTCTGATACAAATAATCAGGACTGTATTTAGATAATCCCCTTTGTCCATTGCTCATTCATTACACATACCTAGGATGAACTCTGTTAATTGTCAATTATCCCCAGTACTCACAAATGACTCTGGGATTGGGACTTGCTGAAGGTAGGACCAGTCCAGATTGATTGGCAACATTCTGCCACCAAAAACTGCAAGTTTGTGAGTGCATTACCTGCGGTGCCCTTAAAGATACACTCAGCATTTTGCAGTTAAACTGTGTATGTGTGGAGTTAGCGGAAGGGTGTAGGGGGACTAGAAAGAAATCTGTACCTGTTGTGCGGCAGGATGATAGTATAAAATAGAATTTGCATTGGTTTGCAAACCCTCCTCTTTTTGTAGCTCCCCTGGGTTGCCTAAGCTCTACAGAACTTTTAGCTCTCCATTCTATTGATCAGGTTTGCCTTTGATATTCTCTTTAAACATATATCCCCAGAGCAGAAATGTGTGTATGGTTGTGGGGCAGCTGTGTTAGGCTTGTTTGTAGGTTTACCTGCTGAAAGCACTTTGCCTGATTGGTGTATTAGCCTATGTAAGGCTATGGTGCTTGTGCTCAGGAGGACTGTGGATGATAGGATTTCCTGCCTCCATTGTGAGGGGCCATTTTTGCTGTTTGTTTGCTGGAGAAGAGGTTTTCCCCTGCCTGTTTGTTCATCCACCATTGTGAAACTTTATTAAACAGTAATGGCCCAATGCTTTCTGGCTCCACAGTTTCTCTACTGTCTGCACGGATCCCATGTGGACCTGTCTAGCCTTGGCCACCAGCATTACAATGGTGTAGGGGGGAAGGGAGGTAGAAAAGGAGACTGCCTAGAGTCTCTCACCCCACCCCCTACACACTTATCTCTCAATCAAAAGCATTTCTTACTCGGCCACCTGCTGGAAGAGAGAATTTTCCTTTCAGATGAAGGAAAAAGCACCAGCCTAGGGAGTGAGAACACCTGGGATCCACTGCTAATTTTTAGAGAAAGATGTATAAACATAGGCTCTCTACTCCAGCTATAAAGGGAGGAAAATTGGAAGGAATAAGTTCCAGATTTTTAGCTGTGCTCTACATCTTTGGAAGGTGTGTGTGTATATTTAGTAAAAATATTAGCCTTTGTAATACTAGTTAATGTATTCTCAACTTCAGTCTACCTGAAACCAGCAGCCTATAAAATCTAGACCCATACAACAAAAATAATGTAGATTGTCATGTAATCCAGGCACCAAATATGCAAAATGGCAAATATGCATCAACCAGACATGCAATTCTTCTTTTTGATTGTCTACTTGGCCCAGAGAGCTAGAGACCCAAATCATTATAATGTTCTCAGTGCCAAAATGTAATTTGGTGTTGTATTCCAAATACTGGACTTCCTTGTTATACAGAATTAGAGAAATTTATAGGTGCATGCTCAGATTTATCTGAGTGCAAGAAGTGTAATAACACTGAAGAAATGTGATAGCTGCCTTAGGACCTTAAATTTATATTCTATAAGTAAAGCATAAAGGAGAAATCAAGTCTCTGCTTTCAAGCAAGAAATCTTAATCTTTCTGAAGTTTTCTTTCTAAAATGACAATTTATAACTTAGATTAAAAAAAAGATGTTGAAATGGAATCATTATAAAGACTTGACTACAAAAGTGACAGTTTATTGAAAGATGATCAATATGGAAAATCAATTTCTTTCTTAAGAAAACAAGTATCAATAAATCCTTGTTTATGCATTGTAACAAAATTGTACATTGTTTTTCTACAGGAGATATCATTACCAATTGAATAAATTTTAGTTTTCAAGATTTTTATCAGAATTTACCATCATTTTTTATTCATCCTCTGGCCCCAAGGAGAAGGAGAAAGCTAAAATGAAATCAAAGAAAAAAATTATATCTTGATTTACAGCTCATATTTTCAGACCAGACTTACAAATCCAGCTTAAGTGTTTAATCAATATAGAGCACTTAAAAATGATGTCAGTTATAGAATGCTTTTACCTGAAATTGGTGCTTAAGCTAACTTCTTGTATAAAAAAAAACTTATTTAAAAACCCAACTTGTTTCTCTTTGGCATTTATTTTTCTAAATTAAATATAATGTTCATGATATTAAATATTAAACCAACTCTAACCTACTTCTCTAGCTTCTATTGAAGACTGCATAAAATAAAAGAATAAATATTCAAAAATAGCTGCCTAAATATTAAAAGACAGATCTGTGGAACTTTGAAGGGACAATTCCAGGACTTTCTTGCACTGAGATCATACTTCATGTGGACTTTTTGGAGGTAAGCACCAGCTTCTGGAAATATCTCAGCCAGTTTTCAGGTATGAGGTACTAAATCAGAAGTATCCAGTTTATTCTATGTTGATGTTTAGAAATTAGGCCTCTAGCCTTACCAAGCAGTGGCACAGAGGATAGAGCATTGACCTGGGACACTGAGAATTACCGGCTTGAGTGTGGGATTGTAGACATGACCCCATGGTCGCTGGCTTGAGCCCAAGGTCACTGTCTCAGCTGGAGCCCTCTGCACAAGACACATACAGAAAAACAACCAATGAACAACTAAAGTGTCGCAACAGGTTGATGTTTCTCATCCCTCTCCCTTCCTGTCTGTCCCTGTCTGTCTCTCTCTTGCTAAAATAAATTTTTTAAGTGAAAAAATTAGAAAAAAAAAAGAAATTCAGCCAGTTAAGTTCAGAAATAGAAAGTAGAGAAAGTATTTGGTCTAGGTCAGTAAGATCATGGAGGATAGGTGGAGTAAAATTGAACAAGGTCATTCAACCTTGGACTATCATCTGTAAGGCACCCCTTGAAGATGAAAGATGTCAGTTAGGATGACTAAAAGGAAGCATAGCTTTTAGTAGTCAATAGCAATTATCCCAGGCTGATGTGTCTAATAAAGAAAAGTATAAATATTTTCTATAAGCATTTAATGTATGGATGAGTCAGACATACATAGCTATTAAGTGAAGTTGCTGTTCAATCAACAGCAGTAGTTATGCCAGGTTCTCGACCTGTGAATTTTTTATTTAATCCTCAGAAAAGCTCTGTGAGCAGGTATTCCTACCTTTAGTTTACAAATTATGAGGAGAAGCTGAAAAGGTTAAGTGCATTGCACTAGGTCACACTGTGAGTAATAGAGCTGGGATCTGAACACAATTTGACCTGATTCCAGGGCCCATGAGCTTTCTTGTAAGAAGTTAGGCTGTCAAAGACCAAAGACACTTCAGACACACTAAATACTTCTTGAGGTCACTGTCAGATACATAATTGTCTACTGCCATTCTAATGCTGCAGTAACTAAAACTTGAAAACTGTATTGGCATAAAATAATAAATGTTTATTGTTGACCACCAACAGGTCAATGAGTAAGCTGAAAAGCTGTTCTGAGTTTGGCCAATCTGACCTACTTGCACTTGTATGTTTGTGACCAGCTATCAGGGTAGCTGGGAACTCACTGGTCTAGAATATTCTTCTCTAGGATAACTTATCTCTCTTCCCCATAGCTCTTTGTCCTCCAATATGCTAGCTTGGGCTTGCTTTCATGACCAAGACGGTTGTAGGAAAGAATGGGAGTAGGCAGCCCTCTGGAGACTTAGGTCCCAAAGTGACACACTGATATGTCCACAATATTTTACTGGCCAATGCAAGTCAAAGAGCCAATCCAGGTCCAATGGATGAGAAGACAGATCCTACCTCTTGATAGGAGAGTTTTAGAATCACATTGCAAAGGGCAGTACAGGAAGGGGCAAAGGATTAGAACCATTTTTGCCACCAATCTACCACAAAAATGCACAAATGAAAAGAACAGCAATGTAGGCTAGGATTGATGTCTCACCATTTATTTATTTATTCAACATATATGAATTGATCCTTCCCATAGGTCAGGCACCTTATAAGTACTAAGAGTTCTAGGGGTGAATAAAAGATAAAAATTCCTCCCTGAATAAAACTTGCATTCTATGTAATAAGGGAGACAAGCAGGGTACAAAATAAATAATAAAAGTAGTTAGTATATATATATGAGTGTGCAAGGACTGTCATGAAAAAATACTACAGAAATGTGTTTTCTAACAATTCTGAAAGCTGAAAGTCCAAGGTCAAGGTGTCAGTGTGTCTGCTTTCTCCTGAGGCCTCTCTTCTTGGCTTTCAGATGGCCCACTTCTAGTGTTAGCTGATGTGGTGTTTTCTTCATGCGTGCACCTCCCTGGTGTCTCTTTCTTGAGACACTCATAGAATGCCAGTCATGTTAGATTGGATTAGGCCTCCACTCTTCTGACCTCATTTAACCTTATTGACTTCTTTAAAGGCCCATGCTCCAAATACAGTCATGCTGGGAATTAGGTCTTCAACACATAAATTTTGAGGGGATACAATACAGTCCACTGACAGTATATTATAAAATAAAAATAGCAAACCAACAAAAAACCGGGAAGCAAAATTTAAACTGTTTGGGGGGAGGGATAAAATTTTAGATAGAATAGGAAGGCTAGTTCTCACTATGAAAGAGAATGGGGGAGCTGTTCACATGAAGATCAGGAGAAGAACATTTCATGAAGAGGGAACAATAATTTGAAGAGCCTCAAAGAGTCACCAGGGCAGCAGCTGCCTGGTTTGTAGAGGGCCTGGCTCGAGAGGTCTGACAATGAAGAGAGTGTTATAGTGTTAATGGAGAGCAATAAAGTGGTTCAGATCAGACAGACCATAGTGAACATTTTGGCTTCTACTCAAAAGATTCAATAAGAAATTATTGGAGGATTATGAACAGAAGATTTTCATAATCTGATTCACACTTTTAACAAGACCTTCTGACTGCTTTAAAAACACTGTTGAGAATAAACTAGGTGATTATTTAGGAGCTATGGTTCAGTCTTGACATGGACTAAGATGGTACCAGTGAGGTTGGAAAACTGGTTGAATTCTAGTTATGTTAGAAATGAGAGCCTACAAATACACTGACAGATCAAGTGTGGGCCATGATGAAAAGACATGTCAAAGATGCTGCTAAGATTTTTGGCCTAGGAGATTTGGACAAATAAAATTGCCATTAAAGAAAAAAAGGAGACCCTGGCTGGTTGGCTTAGTGGTAAGAAGCGTCGGCCTGGCATGCAGAAGTCCCGGGTTTGATTCCCGGCCAGGGCACACAGGAGAAGCGCCCATCTGCTTCTCCACCCCTCCCCCTCTTCTTCCTCTCTGTCTCTCTCTTCCCCTCCCGCAGCCGAGGCTCCATTGGAGCAAAGATGGCCCGGGCACTGGGGATGGCTCCTTCGCCTCTGCCCCAGGCACGGGTAGCTCTGGTCGCAACAGAGCAACGTCCAGGAGGGGCAGAGCATTGCCGCCTGGTGGGCAGAGCGTCGCCCCCTGGTGGGTGTGCCGGGTGGATCCCGGTCGGGCGCATGGGGGAGTCTGTCTGACTGTCTCTCCCCGTTTCCAGCTTCAGAAAATTAAAAAAATATATATATATATATTTATATATAATATATATATAAATATATATATATATAAAAATAGGAAAGGCCTGACCAGGCGGTGGCGCAGTAGATAGAGTGTTGAACTGGGATGCGGAAGACCCAAGTTCGAGACCCTGAGGTCGCCAGCTTGAACGAGGGCTCATCTGGTTTAAGCAAAATCTCACCAGCTTGAGCCCAAGGTCGCTGGGTCAAACAAGGGGTTACTCGGTCTGCTGAAGGCCTGCGGTCAAGGCACTTATGAGAAGGCAGTCAATGAACAATTAAGGTGTTGCAATGCGCAACGAAAAGCTAATGATTGATGCTTCTCATCTCTCCATTCCTGTCTGTCTGTCCCTGTCTATCCCTCTCTCTGACTCTGTCTCTGTAAAAAAAAAAAAAAAAAAAAAAAAGGAAAGACTATAAGAAAAGAGTCACAAGAGGAATAACTTTTATTTGCTTGTTTATTTTATTTAATTAATTAATAAGAAGAATAGTAAGAGCTCAATTTTGGACATTTTACTTTAACATGTCTATGTAAGGGGTCCCCAAAAACATCCTAGCTTCCAAGATTTATGGGAAGAACTCACAGAATATAGAATATACTTGTATTCATGGGTAGGCTTTATTATAGCAAAAAGATACAAAGCAAATTCAGCAAAAATAAAAGACACATAAAAGGTGTTCGGAGGAAACAAGGCACAAGTTTCCTAGAGTCCCCTCCCAGCAGAAATAGTCAGGGCAGTGTTAATTTCTCCAGCAATGAGTGTGGCAGCAAACACAAAGCGTTGTGTGTGAGAAAAGCTTATTAGTCACCCAGAGCCCAACATTTTTATTTGTGCTTGGTCATGTGGGCATCCTCTCCCTGCATTAACCAAAATCCCAGACTCCCAGAAGGAAAGCAAGTCTTCAGCATAAACCACATTGTTTGCAGAATTTAAGCACAGTGAGCCTCCCCTATCAGTTAACTGTTGAGTAGAAATACTCTGAGGGTCAAGTTCCCAGATACCAGCCAACAGCCAACCTTGCAAGCAAACATTTCTAAGGGTAGCAATCTTAGGCTTGCTGAATTAACTCCATCGTTAGACCTCTTTTCTGCACAATGCTCTTTGGACTTCTTAGTGTAAATGTCAAGTAGGAAGAGGTCTATAGACATCTTGATTTCATAAAAAATTTTGGGTTGAAGATACAAATTTGGAAATCAGCAGCATAAAAATGATATTAAAGTAATAAGATTTTAAGGATAAACAACAGAGATCCATGACCTAACTCTGGGGCTCTCTAACAGGTAGTAGTCAGAAGGAGAAGAAGAAGCCATGGCAGGATGGCTTAGTGGTAGAACATCGGCCAAGCATGTGAAAGTCCTGGGTTTGATTCCCAGTCAGGGCACACAGGAGAAGCAACCATCTGCTTCTCTACTCCTCCCCCCTTCCTCTCTCATTTTCTCTCTGTCTCTCTTTCTCTCCCCATCCTACAGCCATGGCTCAAATAAGCAAGTTGGCCCCAGGCACTGAGGATGTCTCCATGGCCTTCACCTCAGACACTGAAATAGCTTGGTTGCCGATCAATGGAGCAGTGGCCCAGATGGGCAGAGCATCAGCCCCAGATGGGGGTTGCTGGATGGATCCCAGTTGAGGTGCATGCAGATGTCTGTCTCTTTGCCTCCCTGCCTCTCACTTGATAAAAAAATTTTAAAAAATTAAAAAAATATACTGAGGAGTGGATAGAAGTAGAAAGATAAGCACTGGAATGTCCAGGAAGCAACATGAAGAGAGTGTGTGATAAACTACAACTACAGTTAGGAGTGCGTTAACATATTTGGACATAATTAACCCATACCCTTGGCTTTTTACTTCCCTGAGGGGCCACATCCAAAGCCTGGAAGATGGGAGAGGTTCATGGAAATAAAGAGAACAATCACAATCCTGGTACCACTCCCTCTGTCCCCATCAACCAGCCCTCAGTAACAGCTTAGAAAAGACAGTGACAGAGAAGCATGCCTTGGGAGCATGCAGGACCAAGTGGGAGTAGAACTATCTGTATTTAAGAAAATAGTCCAGCCAGATGAGGAAGGAAGGACCAAGATACAAGCTATTAAATCACCTAATGTATGTAAATTGCTTAGACTAGTGCCTGGCACTGTAAATGCTCCTGTAGCTATCAGCAGCAGCATCAACAACAAAAACATCAGCATTATCCAAAACTGATCTAGATCAGCAATTATAATAAGAGGAGACATGGATCAAGCCTGATAAGGTGGTGGCACAGTGGATAGAGTGTTTAACTAGGATGTTGAGGTCCCAGGTTCAAAACCCTGAGTTCGCTTGCTTGAGCATGGGAACATGCTTGGTCACAAAATCCTATGGTCACTGGCTTGAGCCCTAAGGTCACTGGCTGTAGTTGAAGGTTTCTGGCTTGAGCCCTAGGTAACTGGGTTGAGCAAGGAGTCACTGGCTGAGTTGGAGTCCCCTGGTCAAGGTACATATAAGAAGCAATCAATGAACAACTACAGTACAGCAACTACGAGTTGATGCTTCTCATCTCATTTCCTGTCTCTATCTTGCTTTCTCTTTCTCTCTCCTCTCTCTCTCTCAAAAATAAAAAATAAAATAAAAAGAGAGAGAAATAAATAAAACACAAACTTATTTAGACTTTCAAGATTTTCAAGAACCATATAGGGTTTTCTTATTCCAGACTAAATCCCACTATAACATTCTGCTCCCAAATACTCTACATTTAATCTAATTATAACATATTTTTTATAGACATGAAGTTCTATTTTTTTTTTGTTCTGATGCCTGCCATATTTTTTTTGTATTTTTCTGAGGTTGGAAACGGGGAGGCAGTCAGACAGACTCCCACATGCGCCCGTCTGGGATCCACCCAGCATGCCCACCAGGGGGCGGTGCTCTCCTTATCTGGGGCATTGCTCTGTTGCAACCAGAGCCATTCTAGCGCCTGAGGCAGAGGCCATAGAGCCATCCCCAGCTCCCGGCCCAACTTTGCTCCCAAGGAGCCTTGGCTGCGGGAGGGGAAGAGAGAGACAGAGAGGAAGGAGAGGGGGAGGGGTGGAGAAGCAGATGGGCGCTTCTCCTGTGTGCCCTGGCCAGGAATCGAACCCCGGACTCCTGCACACCCTGTCGATGCTCTACCACTGAGCCAATGGGCCAGGGCTGATGCCTGCCTATTTTTAAAGTCCCAGCTCTACTTATACATTGAATTGAGTAGGACTGTTCTTTGGACATTTTAAAATAATGTGATGCCTCCTTAAATTTGCAATTTGCACTCCAGCCATCTCACTTACTTCAGTCTAATCCCAATCTCAGTCGGGATTCAAATAATGTTCAATTACTGCTCAGTTAATGGCAGGTATTAGAATAATAAATGAAGAGCCAACTGAAGAATTAGGACCTTCTACTGAAATTGTTTTTTACCTCCTTCTCTGCTCCTCTTTCCTTTTCTCTCACTTTTCTTCTTTCTTCTTCTCTTTCTCTTTCTTCTTCTTCTTTTTTTTTTGTTATAAGGGTTTAATGGACCTTGGGCATTCAGGCGGTCAGGTAGACCAAGAATCACTATAAATACTGACATATTTTAGAACAATCATTTTGAAACTGCAAATATTCCAACTTACTAGTGAATTGTAACATTTTTTATGATTTATTAATATAATAGAATGAAATAGTTTATAACTGGTTAGTCTAGAACAGACATGAAAAAATAAAAATAAGTAAAATATCACAGTGCATTTTATGTAAAATATAAAAACTATTTTTTGAAGTTTTATTTCTGAGTGTGTGTGTGTGTGTGTGTGTGTGTGTGTGTACTAGTTCCAGGCAGCAAGAAAAAATATATTTCTGACTTGGTCATTGTCCAAAACTTAAGAAAAACACACTCCAGAGAAATTGCAACAAATGCTCATTTTGTAATATAGAAGACCATTGTCTTTATAATCAGTACAAACTGAATTCACAAAGATATAATAAACTTACAGAATCAACGCACCTTCTGTGATTTCCACACGAGCTCCAGAAGCTGCAGAAGGCCCCACAGTAGGAGTCTTCATCCAGCCTCTGCTATAATGCAGATCTGTGCAGACAATTTCAAAGTGCATAATTGCTTCATTTTATTATTTAGATTGGAGATGGTGCATAGTTTTAATCTATAACATTAGGCTTAGCATTTTTATTCAATCCTTGGTGGATATTAGCAATTTTTAGCAGCATTTGGGGACATCTTGGGCAAGATTATTACATTGTCTGGCTGGAAACACAATTTGATGTTTGGAAGGAGACATATGCCAAATCAAATTCCCTAACAGGAGGCTCACTGGACATAAATTTTGCAAATCAGATTTGTGCCATATCAAGCAGACACAAGAGCTCCCAGGAAGCCAGAGGCGAGTTAGAGTGTGTGGAACAAATCATGAACCAAATGTCCAGGTATTTCTCCAAAGACTTGCTTTCTGGAAATGCCTGTATACTTCTAGCTTCAAAGCTTACAGACTATGTCCAAATGAGGTCTGCTGTCACGTTTCATTGGTGGAACAATGTTTTATAAATTAGAGACAATATTTAAAATTGTCTCTAATTTAGAGACATGTCTCAATATTTAGAATTGGTGATTTCACATGGAATCTATATTTCTGGCTTCTCTTGAGAAAAATCAGAATACATGGCAACTGGACCAGCAGTCCACTGTGTAGTATGTAGCTGGGACTCTAGCCTCTGCCATCTTTATTCAAACAAGCCTTCCCCAGCTGTTCAATGAAAGCATATGCACCTATATCTGCTTCAGTCACTTGCTGCCTGGTCCCATGAACATTTTAATTTGCTGTAATCTAACATGTATCTAATTAGAACAGATCATTTGGACACACAGATGGATACTGTCAGAGGGGTGAAGCCTGGGATCCAATTTAGTCAACAGTTTTAAACTTGCCATGTTTCATGTCCTAAGCACATCCCATCCTACTCATTATAGTTGCTCAGTAAATTAGTGTTGGTGACTGTTTTACAGATAAACACAGTGGGTAGTGCACAGCAATAAAATAAAAATGTTCTGGTCAGGAGGAGCTGTTAAATGCCATAATAATACCAAAATGCTGAAAGTCCATTCCCACATTAATATGTCTGTCACTTATGTCCTTGAACTTTCATGACATTTTATAAATTCAAAAAATCTAGATTTTTGGTTCAAAGATACTCAAGGATCCCAGGTTACAATGTTATAAGAATGCCTTCATCTGTAATGTCCCTTAAATACCCCATTGGCTCTTCTGAACTGGATGCTTTTTGTGCTCTACTGCTCAGAAGTCACTTTCTTTATTCCCACATTCAGTTCACATCCACCTCATCCACCTTGCTTTCTAGATTGCCTCTCTCTTCTCTGAATTATGGTAGTTCTTCCTGCCTTTTCCACTTTGGGGTTTGGGGTTGGGGGAAGGTCTGATTGCTTTTTCTGCACTGATCCAGGAAATAAATATTAGTTTGACATTTGTAAGATACTGCATCATGACTGTTAAGTTTACAACGTGTATAAAATCCAGTCCTTACCTTCACAAAAGTAGCATGCAACTGCACATATCACCCATATTCCTTCAAAAACCAGTTCAAAATTGAGCAAATAATAGATCCTAGGAAAATGCCTGGGGCCTGACCTGTGGTGGCGCAGTGGATAAAGCGTCGACCTGGAAATGCTGAGGTCACTGGTTCGAAACCCTGGGCTTGCCTGGTCAAGGCACATATGGGAGTTGATGCTTCCAGCTCCTCCCCCCTGTCTCTCTCTCCTCTCTCTCTGTCTCTCTCTCTCCTCTCTAAAATGAATAAATAAAAATTAAAAAAAAAAGAAAATGCCTGTTAAATAAATTATTGAATGCAGAAAATGAATGAGGGAGTGAGCGTATGAGTACATAAACAGACTGACTGGTGAACCATGCATTTGTGTCCTTTGGATTATTCATGCACTTAGTTGTTGGAACTTTACGCTTGCACCATGATGTGCCAGGGCCACATTCCCAACCATGAACTGCTCCAAACCTAAAAATGCTGCACCAAGCTGCTCTATTTCTGAGGCTTCCATAGTAGCAAGAATAAATCCAGAACAACAAGAGAAAGACTGCCTCAAGTGGATAAAAAAGCACAGAAATGACCAATTCACAGACTATTTCTGGACCCAGAGACTGCTGTAAGTGGGTGTGTTGACCATAAATTCCATGGCTCAGTAACCCACTTTAGGGTTCAGTTTCCTCATGTGTAGAGTAACAAGGCTAGATTGGATCCAATCTCAGAATCCTTCCAGCAGGTACTTATTATGGTCCTAATTAGATTTGGGGAGCACTAGAAATTGGCTTTCTCTAACATTTAAATAATCAGAAAGAAATGGTAAATCCTAATCCACAAGAAAAAGAAAGAGAAAGACAATTTTCAATACTATATTCTGTTCTGGTTGTTGTTGCTTTCAGTTTCTCTCTAAAGTTGTTTTTGATCCATGGTCCTGATAAAAAGCAGAAAAGGTCACATTGCTTAAGTTGTAAATAAAAAATGACAAGGTCATCTCTCTCTTTTTTATGTCCTCTGACTTGATCAATCAAAACAGAAGCTTGCTTCCATTACAGTTAAATTTGCTGAAGTGACCTAGAATGTTTTTAAGAAATAGGATAGAGTCTTGTATTTCTTTAATTCATACCTTGTTCAGAAAGAAGGTAACAGTAGTTTTAGTAACCATTATAGAATGACACATCACTTTATAAGAGAAATAAAGTAGGGATTCTTCTAGCCCTGGCCAGTTGGCTCAGTGGTAGAGTGTCAGCCTGGCGTGCAGGAGTCCCGGGTTCGATTCCCGGCCAGGGCACACAAGAATGCCCTGCTTCTCCACCCCTCCCCCTCTCCTTCCTCTCTGTCTCTCTCTTCCCCTCCCGCAGCCGAGGCTCCATTGGAGCAAAGTTTGCCCAGGCGCTGAGGATGACTCTGTGGCCTCTGCCTCAGGTGCTAGAATGGCTCTGGTTGCAACAGAGCAATGCCCCAGATGGGCAGAGCATTGGCCCCTGGTGGGCATGCCGGGTGGATCCCAGTCGGGCGCATGCGGGAGTCTGTCTGACTGCCTCCCCGTTTCCAACTTCAGAAAAAAATACCAAAAAAAAAAAGAAAAAGTAGGAATCCTTCCTTGGAGGATTCATTAATATTAGAATTACTGGATGAAATGCCAGGGGCTGAGGTCAGGCAGGTTCACATTGGATTCAGGCAGATGGTAGAGGAACTGTAGAGCCGGAAAGCATTGGGCCATTCCTGTTTAATAGAGTCTCACAAGGGCTGACCAGCAAACAGGCAGAGGAAATCCCTTCTCAATGGCAGCAGGCGAACAAACAGCAAACAACCCCTCACAGTGGCGGGCAAGCGATCTGCTGTAAGCAATTCGCCCTGGGAGCAAGCACCCGTAGCCTTACATAGACTATACACATGTGGCACTGCCACATGCTCGCGCACTAGTCAGGCAAAGTACTGGTGAACAAGCCTAACACAGGTGTTTTCCCAACACTGGGTTCAACCACCCCCCAACCAGAGTTTTTGATTTAATGTTTCTGGAGTGGGACCTGATAATTGCATTTATAACATGTTCCCTGGTGAGGCTGATGCTGGTAATCAAGTGACCACACTTGAAACTGCTTTTCTATAATCTAATGCCTCCCTCGGTAGTTAGTATTTGTACAAAGTTAGATTCCATCAGCAAAAATTACCAAAATATAGTTAAAAGATTTTTTTAGAATTAAACTTGTCCAATAATACAAAGGTCTAGTTTTATGCAGTGAGAGCATCCCAGCACCTGGAGACAAGACAGCCACCACTTAGGAGTCCTAAAACTGGAAAGTCAAAGTAAAAATCTCTAAAGTTTTACATCTCTGAGTTGCTATAAAATTTTGAACAAATGAATGAATGAATGAACAAATGAGAATTATAATTAGTATATTTTATAAAGTGCTTAATGCAGCAAAGTTATACCCTAGCCCATACTTTCTTTTAACTGGAATTTGATCTTTTTTGTAATTGTTGTTTTCAGTGTACTTCAGAAGCTGAGCCTCTGTGTTCTCCACATTCACATATTAAAATGATGAGGTAGCAAGAGAACTATGTTTGGAAGAAGCTTGCTTTTATCCATCCATCGCACACTTCAAATAAGCAGTGAGTTTTAAAAGGCCTTCACTCCCTCTAGTCTGTATCCTGATTGACAGAGAATAAAAAATTTAAATAAGAGAAAATCAATTATTGATCTCCATTCTTTTTCACAGACACCCTCATGCAATTACACTATGCCAGTGTTTGCTTGGACTTCAACAACACACATCATGCTAATTGATTTTGCCTTACTGAAATAAAATTGTAAAGTTACTATATCTACTTTTACCTTCTGGGAAATGTTGTTTATGCCAAGAAAGGAGCCAAGTTCAATCACAAAATAACTCTTTTTTGAAGTATTTTTGTCATTTTATATTTGTAGAAAACATAGCCTTTTAAAGAAAGCCTTTTAGGAGATGTCGGTAGTAATGAGGGACTGGCAGATTTTTAAAAACCTGTATTACAATAAACTTGTCCAGATGGCCCCCTGTCTCCTTCAATCATGAATTTATTGATACTTTTTGCTCATTTTCCACCCAATATTTCCTGTTATACCCACAGGAACTCTTAGGGAAGAGAGGCTGGACAGCGTGGGCATATATCCGGAAGATCCCCGACTGCTTTCTTTGCCATTTCTGTTCCCCTGGCGACAAGGAGAGGAGTTACACTGAAGGACAAAGTGAGGCTCAGAACACTGATTGGGAAATACACTATTCAATCGAGATTCCACTCTAATACACTGGACAAATTAATTATAGTCAGTAGCAGGAGGCCAACAAATGAATGAGTGAAAAACTAAAGGGAACTGTGTTGTGATGAAGCCTGGAAAAACCGCATTGATAAGAAAAGCAGGCAAGGGGAAGCTTTCAAAATGCTGCTTCTGGGTCTAAAACTTGGGACTTCATAATGTATGCATATGCATACACACACTGCTCACAAAAATTAGGGGATATTTCAAAATGAATATGAAGAGATTAAAAAAAGAAGCATTTGACTTTTTTTATTAAACAAGAACATGAGAAAAGCAAACAACAAATCAAAGAAGGTTGTTTGATTATACAAATAAGATGCAAAACCAACTGTTATTTTATTGGTGAAAATACACTATACAAAAGGCTGAAAGTACTGGAGTACCTGCACGTTCCCAGATTCCCTAATTTTTGTGACTGCAAGTATACATATGTATATTTTCCATATTGCTAAAATTTACAAAGTAACCTACATGTCACTATACTTTACCCCTAAATAGATCAACATCCTTCTCCAAAACCTAATAATATCCTACCTAACAATAATAATATTATCACGTGTAATGAAATAACCTAATATCATCTGATATCCTTTCCCCAACTCTCAAGACCTGGGAAGTTTTAATGGTCTATCAATAAGTGATATAGAACATATTTTCTTAATGATTATTTAATAAGTTTAGTTTAAAATTAGTTGATAATAATTGGATATAATGACAGATATCCCAGACTATCCTCAGACACTTTTACCTATTTCTTTTATTCTAATTTATATTTAAAATAAATTCATCAAAAAACAAAGGTTGTGACCCCAGCCAGTTGGCTCAGCAGTAGAGCGTCGGTGCAGCATGTGGATGTCCTGGGTTCAATTCCCGGTCAGGGCACACAGGAGAAATGCCCATCTACTTCTCCAGCCTCCCTCCTCTCACTTTTCTCTTTCTCTCTTCTCCTCTCTTCCTGTAGCCAAGACTCAATTATTGCAAGTAGGCCCCGGTCACCAAGGATGACCATGGTGACCACCATGGACTCCATGGACTCCACCTCAGGTGCTAAAAAAATGGCTCTGGTTGTAACAGAGCAGTAGGGGTGCATACAGGAGTCTGTCTCTGCCTCCCCTCCTCTCATTAAAATAATTTTTTTTAAAAAAAGGTAGCAACTGCGTTGTTTAGCAACCATTTATGTTGTTTTTTTCATAAAGTTTTAGTTTTATAAATATAAATATAGAGGCCTATTTAAATTTTTTTTTGTTGATGCTGATAATATGGTATTCCCAAACTTTTTATCAGAACAGTAAAATGAAAGTTTCCAAGAGAACCTACAATCAACAATTCCAGAAAAATGTCCTCATCTTAGAAGAACCTGCCTACAAGCCCCTCTATAAGTGGCCCAGAAATAGTTCATAACAAAAAGAGGTAAAGGCAAAAAAAAGTCAGATAAAGAAAACAATAGGAAACATGCAATGATGAGAGTATGAAGAAATCAAGTTCAGGACTACTAAAAATACTGAGGATATAAGAAATGAGTGAAATTCAGAAGGCAGTTCATTTAGAAATAAATTTATAAATAATATTTCAGTGTTATTATTTAAAATCATACTGCTTGGCAAACAGGCACAAGGAAAATGTGATAACTAGTAAGACACAACCTACTAAAAAGGTTTACAGTCTTTATCTCCACACAAAATATCATTGCCAATTATCTTTCTTTATGTTCACACTTTTTATAGGCAACACAAGATTTGAGGCCATCTTAGATATTATTGTACCTCTCACACAACCTAGCAGCTTAATGTCTTTTACATAGCAGGAAATCAATGAATATTTGTTTTCTCTCTGTTTGATGTGGATAGAAAGCCTACTTTATTTTGATTCTCATGATACCACATCTATGCTACTAGTAAGATATCCTAGGAGTCCTTGGAAGCATTAAGTTGTTATTTTTTTTCTTTTGAGAATTTTTGATCTATAACCTCAAATGAGCTCTTTATCTTCAAAGAATGGGGAATAGGTGGTAAATGCATGCTCACAATAGCCCAAGATTGCAATGAATGTCCCCAGATCTAAACAATGACAAAAAGTACATTAATCACAAGATCAAGATGCCTAATCAATTTGTAAGCACATGGAAGCACTCACAATGATGGGTAATAACCAGCATGACTCTGTGACAAACAAATCATGTCAGATCAATTCAATTGCCTCCTCTGACAGAGTGGCAGACCTTGGACACAGGGAGGAAGGGAAAAACATAAAATATTTTTACTTCAGTGAGGCTTCTGACTCTGCTCCACATGACATGCTCATCAACAAGGTAGGAAAATACAGCTTGCTGTCATAGATGGATTAAATTGATTAGAGAGGTAGCTAATTGGGAAGAGAAGGAAAGTCACAGTCTGCATTAGAACACAAATACTCAGCTGGTTTGGGTCTGGATAAAGTCAAGGGCAAATAAATATAGCAGGCAGAGCAAAATACAGTTATATGGCAGAACCCTTGCCCGCAGTAGAAGAGCTCACTTCTTTTAATGGCATTTGTTCTAATTCTGGATACAAAGCAAGTGCATAAATAAACGAACACTATGTTATTGTACTCATAGGAAAGTCCTTATTTAGATTAAAACTTGGTGTTTCTAAAATATACCATTAAAATGCAAAAAGTAAAAAAAATAAAATAAAATGCAAAAAGTAACTATATATAATTATTTTCTATTAAGCTATTAAGAACACATCTCAATCAAAGATAAGTTTGGCAGATGTCCCTAGATATGGCAGTTGAATGAGAA
Organism: Saccopteryx bilineata; assembly: GCF_036850765.1. NCBI lineage: Eukaryota > Metazoa > Chordata > Mammalia > Chiroptera > Emballonuridae > Saccopteryx > Saccopteryx bilineata. The sequence continues at coordinate 109,532,382 of NC_089494.1, read as the reverse complement.
AAGGAAAATAAAATGACCAGTTTTCAAAGAGAAGAAATAGGAGTGATATTTTGAAGGATGTTAGATGGCGAAAGCCATAGGAATAAGGGCTTCTAATCTTCCTGACTACAGTCAGATTTGACCTGAAATTAATTTCTTCCACTTAACATATTGGTTAAGATCTGACCCTAAACTCAGGATTTAGGGCAGGTCAAATGATTTTTGAATTAATCAGACACACTGGAAGAACTCCCATAGAAATTTGGTCAGTAATTAAAGGATCATTTATTACAACAAATCAGCTAACAAGGAAGTCCTCACTAAACACCTATTATGTGTCCTTCTCTGTTAGACACAGCCTCTTCCCTCAAAGATTTGGAGCACAAAAGGAAAAGGTAACAGCGATGAAGGATAAAACATATGTGTTCTGCTCTCTCTTCAACATCTATGCTTTACTCTCAACTTGAGCCTCTCTTGCTTTAAATGTATCCTAGTGCCCTTTCTCTAAAAGCTTTCACTCGCTTTTATCATATGTGATAATTTTTAAAAATGTCTGAAAATTCTCTGAGATTTCTTCTGTAAAAATCTAGAGACTAATTCCTCTTTCCTTAATTACGGATTGTACTTAGAGACTGCTTCTACCAATATGACAAAATTGTGGCATGTCACATTTGAGAACAGGTCATAAAAGGCATGAAAAATTGTTTTTCAAAAAGGAAAAATGTTGATAGACTTGGCAACAGTACAATTAAGAACTACTATTTATAAAAACATATAAGTAAAGTGAAAAAAAGAAAAAACACAGAAGGTGAGAAGGTATTTTTAAACGTTTCACCAGAATACACAAGGAACTACACACTGATGAGAAAATTAGACAAATTAATAAAAAGAGTAGGCTGAAGACTTAACTGAATATTTTACAGAAGAGAAAACCCAAAGGACCAACAAAAAAATTAAATCAGATTGACTTCTTTAAAAACTAGGAAATTGAAAGTGGAGGCTACAGCAAAGTACAACTACTATAGACACCCATCAGACTGGCTAACATAAAGATCTGAGAGAGCCCAGTATTGGTAATGATGTAAAGCATTATCTACTAAAGTTAAAAACAGCCACAGACTTAGCAATTTCACTCCTAAGTAAGCATACCCTAGGAAACAAGATACATGTACAATAACTTTAATAACAGTGTTGCCAGTGGAAATAGGATTCTTCCACTGAGTTACAAGAAAAGCATTTTGGGGACGACTCAACACATTAGAAAAATGTGAGCAATACGGGTAAGGTTTATTAGAGCAAAACAAAGAACTGCCCCCCAGGTGCCAAGGTCTCATCCACAACTAGGTGGCTCAGCTCTGTCTAGCAGCAAAAGAAGTCCAGCCTCTGAAGCCTCAAACCTGCATCTGTACCTGTTATGCCCAGGAGAAACTAGACCCAGAGCATATAACTTCTTCAGTCTCATTTCCCCATGTGTATGTCTACTACCAAGGCTGGCGCCCCTGCCACACCCTGCGCTGTTTTTGGACCTCGTTTCAGCCCCAGCAGCTGCTGGGCCTGGAAGGCTGCTACAGAAGGAAAGTGTATGCAGTGGTAGTCAACCTGGTCCCTACCGCCCACTAGTGGGCATTCTAGCTTTCATGGTGGGTGGTAGTGGAGCAACCAAAGTATAAATAAAAAGATAGATTTAACTATAGTAAGTTGTTTTATAAAGATTTATTCTGCCAAACAGTGAAAATCCGACATAAAGTATTTGGTAAGTAATTATTATTATATGCTTTAACTTGCTGTAGCTCTGCTTTATGAATTTTATAAAGTAAAGTTACTTCTCTACTTTATAAATCACCATTACTGTGGAACTGGTGAGTGGTTAGAAAATTTTACTACTAACAGAGATGCAAAAGTGGGCGGTAGATACAAAAAGGTTGACTACCCCTAGTGTGCAGGAACCCACCTTGGCCTTTGTTAAGCTTGGGAGAAAGTAGGCTATCTTTCAAACTAACCAGTCTTGTCTCTGATTCTTTGTGGGCTTGTGCTGGGCCCTCCCCCTATCCAAACCTTTTCCTGGGTCTTCTGAGGTTTTGCACCCTTATCCTAACTGGCCCTTCTCCCAGATTTTCCCAGGCTAGATTCCTTCCCTTTATAGTTGTCACTGGCTCCTACTGCACTTCCCTCACAGTGAAAGGTTCTTCCTCTGCACCATCTTGGCTTCTACTGTGTGTGTGTGCCCCATAGAGGAATTTCTCCTTTACTGGTTCTGTCTCCCCTGGGAGTCTGTGGGAATAGACCAGTTGTTCAGCTGGATGACTGCTTCCTGCCTGCTCAAGGATTAAGTTATTTTGGCTCTCTCCTCCTTTGGAGAGTCCATAACCTGTAAATTCCAGATTCAATCAGGCTTAATGTCTGATTCCATTTGCTGCCTGCTTTTGTTAATAGCTAACTAATTAACTACTATAATAACAGCATAGATTTTGTAGCTTAAACCTATGGAAAAATTATCGCAGCAGCAGAGTATGTAATATTTACAAAATACACCAATAAAAATAATCAAACTAAAGTAATTTGAATCAATTTAGGTGAATTACATAAACATAATATTGAGAAAAAACATAAGACAAAAGAATATAGACATTGTATATGATATTGTTTCTATTAGTTTCACAAAATACAAACTAAACAGTAATGTCAAGGGATGCATATATTGGGGCTAAAATTATAAAGCAAAGCATGACAGTAATTACCATAAAATTTAGCACAGTTGTTACCCCTTAGCAGGTAGAGAGAGTTGGAGATATTCCAGAGTGAACATAGGAACAGCTTCTGGAATGCTGGCAATGTTTTACTTGATCTGAGTTTTGGTTCACAGGATTCACTTTAAAATTCATCCCGATACATCATTTGTTTACATTTTATACAATTTTTGTGTGTGTTCCATTCAAAAATAAAAGGTTTACAGAAAAATAACAAATTTACACAAACTAACTAGCTTAATTACCACACCTCTATAATAATTGCTCCTTGTTTTTATTCTCAAGAATCCCATTAAATGATTGAAAAGATATTTATACTTTGTTTTTTTCTGCATCACACAGTTTGCAAATATTCATTAAACAAATTCTACTTGAGCACCTATAGTTTTAGGCACTGTTCTAGGCACTGAAAATATAGCAGTGAAACAAGATAAAAATAAAAAATGCTGTCCTCACTTATGGAACATATTTTCTTGTTAAGATAAAGAACATAATTGCTAATCATATTAGCAATTATGATTATAAGAATAAAGCGAACCTAGCCTCAGGAAAGACTGCATCCACAGATTCAAATAGCATTCCAACACTCAGTCTCCACCTGTCTCTCTCTCATTTGGCTCATTGTAATTTAGACTTACTCCCTCAGACCCTTTCATAAATTAGGGGGCAGAACCATAATTAGCTTTGCAGGTACATTCCTTCAGCTTGTACACAAAAAGGAAAGAAAGATCATCTGTGTCCTAGTATCTATTAAAAAAATTCTAGGGAAGATATCTAAGTGGTCACTTTAAAATTGTTTCATTTATGATCTAATCATTAAGAAAAAGATGATGGTGTGCTATGAGTGGCCAAACCTGGATTTTATACCCAATCTTGTGATCAGATAAACCTGGTATTGTAATTGTTAACCTCACTAGAATGGCATGAAGTAGGTGTGGGGAATTTCCAAATTAAAGTGCTGTAATTAGAGTCCTAAGTAGTGTTGAGTCAGCTAAACAACTGATATACTCTCCAGTAACTAGACATTATACAGATCAGACTATGATTAGGGCAATCATAAAAGCAAAATAAAACATAAAACTTGGCAGGATCACAGAGAGAAGAATAGTATTTCTAACTGAAGAACTAAGGAAAACTTCAATGACCTATGCCCACCTTCCCACACATCATAGAGCCAATCAGAAAGAGAATACAGACCTGAGAGGGGCCTTAGGATCATGCTGGCAATTCCAACATGCTTAGAAAAGATGAGCAATGGTAGAATCCACAATATTAGTATGATGTGCTGGAGAGACAGCCTCGTAATCTGTCTTGGGAAGCAGTCCCAGGGTTTAATAGTCCTTATCTGTTCTGCTAGGATTAAAGATTGCTTCCCTTAACCAAGTTAATATAAAGTTTATAAAACAGTCAATAAAGAACAATGATGCAACCAAAGAGAATATTAAATAATGGAAAAGTGCTGACTTTAAGCTTTGTATCCCTAAATCAACATTTCAGAAAGCCCTTTATTGCTCTTCAGAATGGTTAAATTGATGTCTAACAATGGGGTCCTGCTCTCCCCTCTGATGGGCTACCTTGAAATTTGGAGCTTTATTGCTGAGATTTTGGCTTATAGTTTTAAGAAACTTATAAAACGTGGTCATGTCCTTCAGACCTTGTGTTTGAACTTTTATTCAATTCATCATATTCTAAAATCAAATTTCTATGCGAATAAATTCAAAATAGGTCTAATATTCACCCCTAATTTTATTGCAGCATTATACACAACAGCCAAGATTTGGAAGCAACCAAGCGCCCATCAGTAAATGGATAAGTTAAAAGACAAACAAACTGTAGTACATTTACACAATGGAATACTACTCAGCCATAAAAAAGCAAGTCTTACTTTTTGTGACAGCATGGATGTACCTAAAGAGCATTTTGCTAAGTAAACCAATTGGAGAAAGACAAGTGCCATATGATTTTACTTATATGTGGAATCTAATGAAATAAAGAAACTTATGCACAAAATAGAAACAGACATATAGATATGAAGAACAGACTGATAGCTATCAGAGGGGCATGGGATTGTGGTTTGGTGAAAGGTATTAAGCAAAAACAAAAACTCATCAGCACTGACAAAAATATGATAATTACCCCAGGGAAAGGGGGGTTAGGGGGAGGTAGAAAAGGGTCAGTGGAGGATAATTGTACTGGGAGGAGACTTGTCTTGGGGTGGTAAACATACAATACAATATACAAATGATGTATTATAGAACTGTACACCTGATATCTATATAATTTTATTAACCAATGTCACCCCAATAATTCAACAAAAATAAACAAAAAATAAAAATATGATAAATAAAATAAGTCCTTGTCCTTTCTTCACAATCCAAAAAGATTCCCTACAATCAATTACACAGATGCAACAGTGTGCCCACCACTCAAAGACAGTATTGAAACTGTACTTGTATAGGCTGCTGAGGAGAGTCTTGAGAAGTTGTAATAAACTCAGAATTGAAGGTGGAGTTTGCTTCTTCCCCTTTTCCCAAAAACAATCACTTCCCTGCACACATGATGCTAATGACGTGCTCAATGTAGCTTGCAGATTTGCCATAAGAAATGCATTACAAATTGTAATTAGATGCAGGTTCCCTTAGCTCCTTCCACCAAAGGTGATGTGCCTAAGTGTCGTGAAAATTCCCAGAATTCATACAGTCATTCACCGTAGATCTCTTACTGAAATATGTATTTTATTTAATGTAAAAATATTTAAATATTTTGGAACAGGTTTGTAGTTTGCATAATTTAATGTTTTAATTAATTTTTCTATTATCATTTAGTTTGTATTTTCATTGTATAGATGAGACAGAGAAATGCTGGGTCAAACAACTGTCAAAGAGAAAAACAAAAATATGAAAAACAAAAATAAAGAAATAAAGGAAGGAATCCTTAGTAATCACTAGCAGGTAGTCATGCATTTTGATGGTTAAAGACCCTTCTCACAGCCTTTCAGACATGGAGCACCTAACAACTACAGCATACACATACTTTTTTAAGGACATCATTTGCAAAAATGACCACCATAGGACATAAAGCAAGTCTCAACAAATTTTAATGGAATTAAATTATATATATTATATTTACAATACTGTTGGAATTAATTTAGATATCAATCACAAAAAAGTTGTAACTAGTTAAAACACTATATATTTTGGAAATTTAAAAAATACCTCTAGTGCCTGACCTCTGGTGGCACAGAAGATGAAGCGTCAATATGCAATGCTGAGGTCACTGGTTCAAAACCCCAGGCTTGCCTGGTGAAGGCACATATGGGAGTTGATGCTTCCTGCTCCTCCCCCTTCTCTCTTCCTCTCTCTCTCTCTCTCTCTCTCTCTCTCTCTCTCTCTCCCCCTCTCTCTAAAATGATTAAATAAAATCTTTTTTAAAAATAAAAATTACCTGTTGCTATATTTATGCCAAAAATTTTAAACATGTTTGTACTGACTAGTAATAAAACACTACATTGAAAAATTTGTGAGACAGAAATAAAGCAGAAATTAGGGGGAAATGCATGTATTGGAAAATAAAAATGTGTGAAAATTAACAAGCATCCACCTGACCCAGATCCTTTGTCAGAGAACTTGCTGCTGTGCTGTGGTAGTGAAGTCGCAGATGGTCCCCATTGCTCAGCTCCCCCAGCGTGTGCCTGAGCTTCTGAGAGCTGCCCACCCAGAGCCCATGCCCACATCTCATAACTGAGTGGAGAAGGGGTGTCACAGCCCAGCCTAATGCCGAAAACCCCGTGCAGCGCTGTCCCTGATGAGGAGTATTTGTTCCAGAGCGTCCCGCAAAGTTGGCTCAAGCTTAAAGAGCCTGCCTCACAGTTCAGCCTTTCCTTGTGCTTTATGTCTGCTCCTTCCCAACTCAAATGACAAACTACATCTCAGTGTGTGTACCAGGGGAAGCCAATCTTGACAACGTCTTGAAAAATAAGAAAGAATGCAGACAGCAAACCAGTGCAAGTTGTAAAATGAAATAATAAAAACATGGCAAGAAAATGCTGAAAAAAATCAAACATTCAATAGAGATCATTAATGGTCTCTTAAAAAGATTAAAAAGATTTATAAATCACACATAAAAGTTATAAAAACAAAAAATAAGAGGAAAAGCACAATTAGCCAATATACAGGATGAGACATTAAATAAATAATAAAAGTGTCAATTTTATTACTTATTCATAACTGTATATAGTCCAAGAAAATATAACTTATTCAAAAAAATCAAGAAAGTGTTAAAAACCTCAACAGCCCCATAGGCAATAAAATCAATGAGTCAGTAATATTTTTAAAATTTTATAAAAATTCAAAGCCCAAATAAGTAATTCACCATCAAATTTTACCAATTATTTTTAAAATAATTTAAATGTTACACAATAATATAGAAAAGGAGTAAAGAATATAGGAAATGAAAGAACATTCCTCAACTCATTTCATGGGGCCAGCAGAGATGTGCTGTGACAAGGACAGCAGGAGAACCTGAGGACAGCATAACAAGGACACCATAAGAAGAAAATATGAGGTAACTTTTACTCATTAACATCCATGCAAATATCTTAAATAAATGTTAACCAAACATTCTAGTGAAAAGAAACTCTGGATTTAATATGTAGGCTCTGTTTTTAATATTAGAAAATTAATATACTCACCACATCAACGGACTACAGAATGGTTATACAATTATCTCAATGGTTTCAGAAAGAATAAAAGCTCAATAAAATTCAACATTCACTCATGAAAAAGAAAAAATAAAATCTTTGGAAATCAATTTTGGAAGGGAACAAATACAAATAAAAGTATACATACAGAAAAATTTGACCAAACATCATATTTAATTTCTTTTTTACTTTATACCAGCAATAGAATTAATATTTCCACTATCACCATTTAATTTAGCATCATGTTAGAGATCTACACCAAGGTAGTAAGATTTTTGTGCCACTTCTAATATATATACAAATTTTATTAAGCTATATTAAATAAATGGAGAACATATTATTTTCATGAATTGAAACACCATTAAAAATGTCATTATATTCAAATTGATTTACAGATTAAATTCAATGCCATACACTATCCTAGCAGTTTTACTTTTATCAAATTTGAAAATCATATTCTAAAATATATTAAAATGCAAAGTAACCAATGACAACCAAGACATTAGATTTAAAAAGTGGATTGAGAGGATTTTCTCCCCTATATATTAGGGATTTTTTTTAACTATGGTAATAAAATATACATAGCCAAATACAGTAATGTAATAAAGACCAGAGAAATAGACATCTATAGAATATACTTGATATATGACAAAGATGACATTGTAGCTATGTGGGAAAATGACAGACAGTACCATGAATAATTCTTAGAAAATTGGATATTCATATAAAAATGAAATTGAACCCTTTTCTTACTTTATACATAACCATCAGATATAGGTAAATCAAAGACCTAAATACAAAAGGTGAAATTATAAATATATTATAAGGTAATTCCTCTGGAGTTCTAATTTAAAACATAGTTTTTTAAACAAGAAACAAAAATACTATCCATAAAAAATACAAATAATTTCAGCTGTGTTATAAATAAATATATATTATGTTCACAAAGATAATAATACAAGTCCAGATTGGTAGAAGATATTTGCAGCAAAAACAACTTTAAATAATAAAAATAAAACAAGTACTCAGGATATATAAAGAATTACTATAAATTAACAATAGCAACCATTCATTTTTTTAATTTTATTTCTTTTTACAGAGACAGAGAGAGAGTCAGAGAGAGGGATAGATAGGGACAGACAGTCAGGGATGGAGAGAGATGAGAAGCATGAATCATTAGTTTTTCATTGCAACACCTTAGTTCATTGATTGCTTTCTCATATGTGCCTTGACCGTGGGCCTTCAGTGGATCGAGTAACCCCTTGGTCGAGCCAGCGACCTTGGGTCCAAGCTTTGCTCAAACTAGATAAGCCCATGCTCAAGCTGGCGACCTCGGGGTCTCGAACCTGGGTCTTCCGCATCCCAGTCCAACACTCGATCCACTGCGCCACGGCCTGGTCAGGTGCAACCATTCATTTTTTAAATAAACAAATGAGTTGAATAGTCACTTATATATACAAAGGAAATCTAAATAGCAAATATATGTGAAAAATTAGTTTCATGTATAATCAGAGAAATGGGAGTTATAACTATAATTAAATAATGTTACACACTGATTAGCTGGGCAAAGAATAGGAAGTCTGATGCAATCTAATGTTTGTGGGAAATGTCAGGGAAAAAAAACACAATCAAATATGGTTGATAGGAGGTCAAACATTTGGCATTATCTAGAGAAGTGAAAGATATATGACTTATGACCCACTCTCAGGAATATACTCTGTAGAAACTCTTACATATATGTACCAAGATACTTGCACAACATGTTAGTAGAAACATTACTTATACTAGCACTAAACTAGAAACACTCTAAATGATCACTTGGTGAAGAATGGATAAGTGAATGGTAATACATTCATACAGCAGACTACTATAGTGCAGTGAAAATGAACTACAGCTGTCCCCAGCATTATGAATAAATTTTATAATTATAATATTGAGTAAAAATATATATATAAGGTCTACCGGAAAGTTCTGTTCATTTTTGGAATAAGACAAAATACAAATTTTTCTTACCGTCAATAAACTTTATTAATAATATGATTGCCATTATTATTAATGATTTCTTACCAGCGTGAGGGCAATTTGTACATCCCATTTTTGAAAAATGTTTTATCTTTTGATGCGAAAAATTGAACCAGTGTTTGTTTGATATCTTCTTCATTTTTGAATTTTTTGCCCTTCAAAAAATTTTATAAGGGCCCTGGCCGGTTGGCTCAGTGGTAGAGTGTCGGCCTGGCGTGCAGGGGACCCGGGTTCGATTCCTGGCCAGGGCACATAGGAGAAGCGCCCATTTGCTTCTCCACCCCCCCTTCCTCTCTGTCTCTCTCTTCCCCTCCCGCAGCCCAGGCTCCATTGGAGCAAAGATGGCCCGGGCACTGGGGATGGCTCCTTGGCCTCTGCCCCAGGCGCTGTCGCCCCAGGTGGGCATGCCGGGTGGATCCCGGTTGGGTGCATGCGGGAGTCTGTCTGACTGTCTCTCCCCGTTTCCAGCTTCAGAAAAATACAAAAAAAAAAAAAAAAATTTTATAAGGACAAAAACAAGTGATAGTCAGAGGGTGCTAAGTCCGGAGAATATGGTGGATGCGACAGACATGCTTCTGTAGCATTTCTTTCTTGTTGAAATTTGTAAAAATTACAGTGGCATAAATGAACTTTATCGGTAGCCATGGGTACACTATCGCTTCACACATAAGATTAACGTGAATCAGCTTTGTTTTAGTTAATTTGCTACGTCAGTATGTATACATTAAGTGATAAAAATAGTGAGGCACACATGCACCAAATAAACGTGCTTACGTGTTGAAACTTGTGATAGAAATGGTCAGAACTTTTCGGTAGACCTGATATATATATATAATCTCCCTTGAACAACACAGGTTTGAACTGTTGCATTGGTCCCTTATATGCAGATTTTTTTCAATAAATTCACTAAATTTTTTTAGAAATTTGCAACAATTGCCTGACCAGGCGGTGGTGCAGTGGATAGAGCGTCGGCCTGGGATGCAGAGGACTGGGGTTCGAGACCCCTAGATCGCCAGCTTGAGTGCGGACTCATCTGGTTTGAGGAAAAGCCCACCAGCTTGATCCTAAGGTCGCTGGCTCTAGCAAAGGGTTGCTCGGTCTGCTGAAGGCCCGCAGTCAAGGCACATATGGGAAAGCAATCAATGAACAACTGAGGTGTTGCAACGCGCAATGAAAAACTGATGATTGATGCTTCTCATCTCTCTCCATTCCTGTCTGTCTGTCCCTCTCTCTGACTCATTCTCTGTCTCTGTAAAAAATAAAATAAAAAATAAATAAATAAAATTAAAGAAATTTGCAACAATTAAAAAAAAACTTGCAAACAAACTGTGTAACCTAGAAATATCAAAAAATATATAAGAAAAAACTATGCATGCCATGAATGTATAAAATATATGTATAGACTATTTTATTATTTATAACCATAAAATATACACAAATCTATTATGAAAAGTTAAATATAGTGCCATTTTCAATCCAAAGATACATAAACAAATGAAATGATGCAGTCCTAAATCACAACTGCATAAAATTAGCAGTATTAATACTGTATTACTGTAACAATTTTGTAACCACCTCCTGTTGCTATTTTGGTGACCTCAAGTATTACAAGTTTGTGTTTTAAATGTGGTATGATACTAATATCTCCAACAGAGCAGTTGTCTCTCTAGTAATTGTGTCTTGCAGTAAAAAGTGATCTCTTGTGGTTCTTGCACATTTTTGGTGTTCAGTGCAATACTGTAAATGTTGAATAACACCAAGGGCGCATACAAAGTGCCATTAGTGATGCTGAAAGTACTGCCAAGAAGCAAAGTCACAGCATTACTAGAGAAAGTTGAACTGCTTGATATTTATTGTAGATTGAGATCTGCAGCTGTGGTTGCCCACCATTTCAAAATGAATGACCCCAGTATAAGGACCCTTGCTAAAACAAAACAAAACAAACAAACAAACAAAAAAGCCAGCAGGCACAAAAACCTTGCACTTTTTTGTGAAAAACCTTTTAATCTCATATTGAAAATGCAGTTTTTATGAGTGCAGGATTGCTATAAGGCATACTCTATATACTCTAATATGATTCAAGAAAAAGCAAAGTCATTATGTGGCAACTTAAAAAAAATGTGCAAGATCTAAAGCTAGAGAATGTGATGCCAACAAAAGATGATTTGATAAATTAGAAAGAGGTTTGGGTTTTTAAAAAGTCAAGATAACCAGAGAAGGAGATTCTGCTGACCAACACAGCAGACTTCCCAGATGCCATTAAGAAAATCATTAAAGAGAAACGTACCTGCCTAAACAGATCTTTCATAAAGAAAAAAAAAAAAGCCCTGTTTTTGGGGAAAAAAGTGTTGCAAAAGACACTTATTAGTAAAGAAGAAAAGTGAGCACCAGATGGAAGGCAGGGAAGGGTAGGTTAACTCCACAGTCTTTTGCAAATGCATTCATGCTTATGATCAGGACTGCTTTCAGCTATAAAGAAGGAGGCCTGGACAATGAAAGCCTCTTTTCCAATCTGGATCTTTCAATCCTATCCCTGAAGTAAGGAGGTGCCTCTCCAGTAAGGGACTGTCTTTTGCAGTTATTTTTATATTGGCCACCAAGAACCCCAGGAGTTAAACAACAAAGGTGTCAAAGTGGTCTACTTGCTCCCAAAACCAGCCTCTCTAATTCAGCCTCTAGATGAGGGGACGATAAGGACCTTAATGCTCATTACACACAGAACTCTATGGAAAGGTATAAAAAGGTTGATTACCCCTGCAAGACTACCCATCCTGATTAGCATACCTGTCAGTCAAAACTAGTTGAGCATTTTCTATCTATCCCACTGTGGCTCAGATAATTAGTGGGTATTGTCTCTGCTTTTGTTGAATTTATTTTTATCTAGTAAGATGCAGCAAAATACTAGAAAAGTACCAAGATTATCAGGGATACTCAGACTAAAATAGTGTTCAACTAGACACAGTCCTGTGGAATTGTACAAGTCCTTTATCTTTTTCACTTACTGACATGTTATCAAATCTCTTGGCATATCTTGAATAAGTTCCATGGTCTATAAATCATAGCCATTTTCTATGTATTAGTTTCTCGGAAAGATAGTTAGCAAAAGGAAAAGCTACCCTGTGAGTAAAACATGGTATTAAATATAACGTATTTATAGAGTTTATATTCTTCATTGACATGATGATTCTTTACCTGTTAGTAGAGTGGGAAGCCGCTTTCACTTATCCCCAAATACTCTTTCTCTTAAGAGTAAAAACAAGACAGTTTCAAGTTGAAAAGATAAACAGCTGGTGGTATTAAATTTGGGGTTTGTTTTACCTTGTTTTGGAAAATCAAAATGTTCTCATGAAGAATTTGGAAAATTAATGAAAGTAGGCTTCTTGAGAAAATTTTGAAATTTCAGATATAGAGAAAGAATCCTACAGGTACCCAAGGATCAAAACTAAGATTACACAAAGCAACTAAATTCTAGTTCAACTGAGAATGCCCTTCCACAACATTAAAATGTAGTGACAAGCTGGAACACTGAAGTCCCCAGTTGGAGACCACAAGGTTGCTGGCTCTGAATGCTGGCTCTCAATGCAGGTTCACTGGCTTGAGTGGGGGATTGTCAGCACAGCACAAAGCTCAGCAGCTTGAACCCAAAGGTTGCTGGTGTGAAAAGCCCAGGGTTGCTGGCTTGAGCAAGGAGACACTAGCATGACCCTTGGCAAGGCACATACACAAAGTTCAATGGACAACTAAAGTGAAAGCAATTAGAGTTGATGCGTCTCTCACCTTCTTTCTCACTTTCAAAAAAAATTAAAAAGTACAGTGTAGATATTTTGCTAAAAAAAATATCCACTAAAGATTTTTTTTTAAAGACTGAGATTTTTTTTAAATTTTTTTATTTATTTATTCATTTTAGAGCGGAGAAAGAGAGAGAGAGAGAGAGAGAGGAGAGACAGAGAGAGAGAAGGGGGGAGGAGCTGGAAGCACAGGCAAGCCCAGGGTTTCGAACCGGCGACCTCAGCATTTCCGGGTCGACGCTTTATCCACTGCGCCACCACAGGTCAGGCCCACTAAAGATTTTTATATTCCTTCAAGTTGTCAGGGAAGTTCATATTTTTATTTTCAGATATATAAAGGCTCAAAAAAGTCTAGTACCCAGATATCCTTTCTGATATTTTCCAAATTACTGGAAGATGCAGACCAGCCAATGGAAAAATTACTCAAAATTAGAAACACAAGAATGAAGTTTTACTTTTATTGTGATTTTTAAAAGATGAGCTATGATCACTGAAATGAGCTAACCAATAAATTTAAAATGCTACTAATGCCATTCTTTAAATACCTTTAGCATCTACTATGTGCCAAATATTTTGTTAGCTGCGCATCTTACAAAGGGTGGTTCACTGTTAAACTTCAAAATTTAGAAAAATATAAGTGAAAATGTTTTCTTTTGGCATGTTTTCCCTTTGTTTATAAATTTGTTTTGTGAATTAAATGTTTTAGGTAGTTTTTTCCAGAACAAAGCTTGGGACTATTTTTATAATATCAAAAATGTTTTAATTAAAAATAATGTTATCACCTTAACTCACCCTGATCTCAATACTTTTTACTGATTTCAACTACTTTTTAGTTATTTCAGTTTGGTTTCCTTAGTTATTAGTCTACATGTTTTCAATGTAAATGCTTACTCTTTTATTGCATGAATCTTCAATATTTGGTATTAAGTCCACTCTGTAAAAGAAAAATTTAGCTAATTCATAGGGTGTTTGCACTCCTATCCCCCTTTTTCTTCAGCTTTTAGCTTTCCTTCAATGTCTTCCAGCCTGTGATCTGTGCTTACCTGTGAGGGAGAAGGTGAGCTGGTATTCAGCACACACCCGTGAGTCTGCAGAAATACTTCACCGTGAAATGGTGGGAAAGGAGTCACTTGGTCACTGAGGAAGCAGTTCCTTGGGAGATAGCAGGTTTCACTCTGCTCTGGAAACCATGTATGAATAAAGGATTCTGATTTTTATATTACATATATTATATATTATATACGCATATATATATATGCGCTGACCTTTTAGCCCACTGATGTCAAGCTGTGTCACTCCTCTCTGCCCCCCAGTGCTCTGACCAGGTACTGCACTGGAACTCCAACAGGCAGGAAGACACTTTCTTCTGCAACAATCTCCAACATGTATTTAATCTGCATCTTTCTCCACTTCATCATCAGAAAACATTCTTTCCTTTGTTTTCTGTCTTCTAGCAGTTTTTTAAGGTCTCTCATAAGCAGATGAACCATTTTTGATCTCCTGGCTTTCTGCTTTTTCTAATTTTTATTATCATTTCATAAAGAAAAAAAAAGCATATATCTTTAATACACTATCTTAAACAGAAATCCTAAGTATATTTTTTAAATAAAAAAATAAAAGCATACTATAAATTAGGATATTATGCAAATGTTGATAGGAAAAGAAAACACAGCAAATATAGTCCACATGGAAAAATACAGACAACCAGAGAATCGCCTTTTTTATTTTGCAGGGGTGCACACATAGAAAGGATGGTTTTATCAGACTGGTATAACCTGATAAAATTCACTATTCTAAGTGCATAATTCAAACCCTTTGTTCCAACTCCAAGCTCACAAAGCAGTCTGCTCATGCGTCGCCTTCCCTCAGAGCAAACAAACGGCGAGACAGTGTCCTGGAGCGTGGAAGTGCTGTTTCCTCTACATTCACTTCTTTTTAGAAATCAGCCAACTGCCATTTTGATTTCATACATCAGGTTTCTGGGAACATTTTATTTAAATCTCTTTCCAAGATAAAGACCTATATCAGGTGTGTTACCAAAACCAGGCTGAGAGCTAGACTTGGCCATATCAGCATAATAGTGTCATTTGCTTTTCACAAAAACTTCCCTCTGTGGAAGAAATTATTAAGGTTTTTGTTTTTTAATTTTGTAACTTTGTATCCTCCACAATACACATATACAATGTCTATAAGTTTTAAGAGGAATAGGTATTATTTTTAAACAGAAGGTACTGAATTAAAATAAAAATACATGCCGCTTACATAATGTTTGGGGGTTTTTTTGTACTTTTTTTTTTTTTTGTATTTTTCTGAAGCTGGAAACCAGGAGAGACAGTCAGACAGATTCCTGCATCTGCCCGACCAGGATCCACCTGGCACGCCCACCAGGAGCGACGCTCTGCCCACCAGGGGGCGATGCTTTGCCCATCCTGGGTGTCGCCATGTTGCGACCAGAGCCACTCTAGTGCCTGAGGCAGAGGCCACAGAGCCATCCCCAGCGCCCGGTCCATCTTTGCTCCAATGGAGCCTTAGCTGTGGGAGGGGAAGAGAGAGACAGAGAGGAAGGAGAGGGGGAGGGGTGGAGAAGCAGATGGGCACCTCTCCTGTGTGCCCTGGCCGGGAATCCAACCCGGGACTTATGCACGCCAGGCCAACGCTCTACCACTGAGCCAACCGGCCAGGGCCTACATAATGTTTTTATGTAAGTAATGCCCTGCAAAACTTTTTTTATTCCACTGAAAATAACCTCTTCAACAGAAATAAGTTTAAAATGTCCCAGTATTACCAGATTTATACTTTGTATCCCTTTTCCAATGTTTCTATTAATTTGACAACTTCCAGTATTGATAAACAGATTGGAAAATTAATTATGAATTATATTGAACAGCAAATAAACTGTTCTCACAGTAGTGAAGGTGGTAATTATGTATGATAAAATTTAAAAATGGAAAATCACTTTAAAAATTCAGAGAGGCTGGTAGGAGAAACTGTAAAACAGAGAAAAGTGAAGAAATTGTCAGTTATAGAAAAACGAGCAAGAAAATCAATAACCAAGTTTTCCTACTTTTATTTTCCAAATTAAGTCTGGTTGTTGTTTTGGGGGGGATTTTTTTGTTTGTTTGTTTTATATTTTTCCAAAATTAGAAGCGGGGAGGCAGCCAGACTCTTGCATGTGCCAATAGTGATCTATCCAGCATGCCCACCAGGGGCGACACTCAGCCCATCTGGGGCATTGCTCTGTTATGGCAGGAGCCATTCTAGTGCCTGAGACAAAGACCATGAAGCCATCCTCAGTGCCTGGGCCAACTTTGCTCCATTGGAGTCTTGGCTGTGGGAGGGGAAGAGAGAGATAGAGAAAAAGGAGAGGGGGAGGGTTGAAGATGCAGATGGGAGCTTCCCCTGTGTGCCCCAGCCAGGACTTCCACACACCAGGCTGACACTTTACCTCTGAACCAACCAGCCAGGGCCTAGTCTGGTTGCTTTTTTAAAGTGTAATTCCCTAAATCAAGACTCATTCTTATTATTTTCTCTGGTTATTTTGTTGAGTTTCCAATTCCAGACACATTCATTAAATATCAAGCCTGTGAGGCTCTCAGTGATCTGGCAAGGGGGAATCAGGTTGAAATAAGGAATACAAAGAAATACAGGCAGAAAAAAGATACAAGTTAATGATCCTGTCACACTTTTATTTAGCTCCTGCTACTTGATAGACACTTTATATGTATTATTACAGAAAACTTGTACTTCCAGGAAGGTGGAATAGGTAAACTATGCCCTAGTCTTTTCACTAAGTAGAAATAAAACCTGGATATTTTATATAAAATAAAAATAAGGTACTGAGAGAATAAAGCCGACCACCTAGGAACTTTGGGACCCTAGGAACTCAATTGTGAGTTCTCTGGGTTTTCTTCCAGTTTCTTATATCCCAGAATTAGAGGTGAGGATGTCAGAAACCCAGAAAAAAACAAGAGACTTGGATCTTTTTTTTTAAAAATATGCATCAATGAACAAGGGTCCCTAGCCAAAAATCTAGAATAAAATCAAACTAGAATTTAATAACAGAAAGATAATAAAATCTCTAAACAACTAGCAACTAAACAGCACATTTCTAAATAATCCATGTATTAAAGATGAAATCTATAGGGAAATTAAAAAATACATTTAAGTGAATGGAAATGCAAAATATTACAATTTGTGGGATACAAGCAAAGTAGTATGTAGGGATAATATATAGTACCAAGAGCATACATTAGAAGAGAAAAACGTCTCAAATCAAAAACATAAACTCTCAAAAAATAAAAAACAATACAAACTCTCACCTTAAATAAAACAAATAAAGAAAAGCAAAACAAAGCAAGTAGAGAAAGGGAATAATAAATGTAAGAGCAGAAATCAATAAAATTAAAAACAGAGAAACAGTAGAGAAAATCAATGAGACAAGTTGAACCTTTATTTAAAGTTTAATAAAATTGACAAATTTCCAGCCATACTAACTTTTAAAAAGATGAGAAGATAAATTGTTAATATCAGAAATTAAATGGGACATTACTACAAAACTAGCAGATATCAAAAAGATAAGAGATGGATACTATTAACAATTCTAGACACAAAAATTTGACAGCTAGACAAAATAGATAAATTACTTGAAAAACACAACCACAACTCACCAATTAAAATAGAAAATTAATTTATAATAAAAGCATTCGAAGTACAAATGTTTACAAATAGAATTCCATGATACATAGAAGGAATTATATATACCATAACCAGTAAGACTTCATCCATGGATGTATGGATGATCCAATATTTGAAAATCAGTCAGTGTAATGTACCACATCAGCAAACAAAGAAGAAAAACAACATCTAAATCAATTAATATAGAAAAAAAAACATTTGACAAAATTCAACAATGATTTATAATAAGAAAAGAAAGAAAAAAAGACATAGAGAACTTCCTCAATAATAAGCATCTATAAAATAACCTACAACTAACATTGCCCATAATGGTGACAGACTGAACACTTTCTCCCTTACAACAGGAACAAGGCAAGGATGTCTGTTCTCATCACTCTTTTTCAACAAAGTGCTGAAAATTTTAGGTAAGGCACTGAGGCAAGAAATACAAGCCACATAAATTGGAAAGGAAGAAGTAAAACTGTGCCTAGTTGTAGGTGAAATAATTGCTTACCTAGAAAATCCCAAGGCATTTCCCCCCCAAAAAACTTCCTAGAACTATTAAGTGAGTTCAGCAGGGTCACACGATCAACACATAAGAATCAATTATGCCCTGGCCATATAGCATCATCCTGAAGCACAGAGGTTGACAGTTTGATCCTCGATCAAGGCACATACAGGAACAAACTAATATCTCTGTCTCTCTTTTGCTCTCTTCTTTCCTCTCTCTAAAATTAATAAAATAAATATTTTTTAAAAGAATTATTTCCCTGGCTGGTTTGCTCAGGGGATAGAGAAGCGGCCGGTATATGGATGTCCCAGGTTCAATCCCCAGTCAGAGCACATATGAAAAGCAACATCTGCTTCTCTTCCCCCCCCCTCTCCTTCTCGCTCTTGTCTTCTCCCACAGCCAGTGGGTTGACTGGTTCAAGCATTGGTCCCAGGTGCTGAGGATACCTCAGTAGGTCCAAGTATTTGGCCCCAGACAGAAGTGGCTGGGTGGATCCTGATCTGGGTACATGTGGGAGTCCGTCTCTCTCTCCCCTCCTCTCACTTAAACAGCAACAACAAAAAGAATAAATTGCATTTTTATATAGGAACAATGAATATGTGAAAACATTTGAAGACATCGCCATTTATAATAATTCAAAAGAGAATTAAGATTCAATAAAATTAAGAAACTACTTCTCCCCAAATCAATATATAGGTTTAATATATTTCCAGTCAAAACCTTAATCTTGACATATAGACAAAATAATTTTAAAATTCATATAAAATGACAAAGAAACTAGAGTTTCTTCTTTTACTGAATTTACTTTAGTGACACTGGTTAACAAAATTATATAGGTTTCAGGTGTACAATTCTCTAATACATCATCTGTATATTGTATTTTGTGTTCACCACCCAAACAAAGTCAAGTCTCCTTCTATTACCATTTATTTTCCCATTACCTTCTTCTACCTCCCTCACACCCTTACTCTCTGGTAATCTCTATACTGTTGTATGTGTTTATAAAGGTTTTTTTTTTGGGGGGGTTGCTTAATTCTTTTACCGTTTTTCTTTTTCCTTTGTCTCTTTTTTCCTGTTATTTTATTTTATTATTATTTTTTTTATTATTGATTTTAGAGAGAGGATTGAGAGGGAGACAGAAACATCAATCTGTTTCTGTATGTGCCCTAATGAAGGATCGAAAGAGCCACCTCTGCCTTTCCATATGATGTTCTAACCAACCCAGCTATCCTGCCAGGCTCCCATCACCTTTTGCCCCCAAGCCCTCAAAATCCTCCCGTCTGACAGTTGTAGGTCTATTCTCTGTTTCTATATGAGTCTGTTTCTATTTTGTTTGTTAATTTATTTTGTTAATTGGATTCCACATGTAACTGATGTAATACGGTACTTATATTTTTCTGATTGACTTATTTAAATTTCTAAAACAAGTTTGACCAAAATAGTGACAATAAAAAGTCCATATAGTTCCAATAGTCAAGACTATGTGGCATTGATGGAGAAACACAGATCAATTGAATGGAAATAGATAACTTGAAATAGATTCACACAAATATGACCAACTGATTTTTGGCAAAGATACAAAAGCAGTTTAATGGAGGAAGGATAACCCTTTCTACAAATAGTGCTGGAACAATTATACACCCAAAGAAAAAATATAAACCTCAACTTAAATCTCACACCTTATATAAAAACAAATTCAAAGTAGATCATAAGTTTAAATATAAAATGCAAAACTATAAAATTAAAAAATATATATCTTCAGGATCTAGGTCTAGTTATTAGACTTGATATCAAAATCATAATCAATAAAAAGAAGAATTAACCAATTGAACATCAAAATAAAAAATTAAAATAACTTTTGTTCTGTGAAAGACCCTCTCAAGATGATGGAAAGAGAAACTATAGATTAGGAGAAAATATTTTTGTAAACCACCTATCTGACAAAGGATTAGAATATATAAAAAGAATTCTCAAAAAAGCAACAACAACAAAAGTTAGCACTCTAATTAGAAAAGAAGTAAAAGATATGAAGCACTATCTCTTCACTAAAGATAGAGATGGGTCTGACCAGGCGGTGGCACAGTGGGTAGAGCATCAGACTGGGATGCGGAGGACCCAGGTTCAAGACCCCAAGGTCGCCAGCTTGAGAGCGGGCTCATCTGGTGGGAGCAAAGCTCACCAGCTTGGACCCAAGGTTGCTGGCTTGAGTAAGGGGTTACTCGGTCTGCTGCAGCCCCACGATCAAGGCACATATGAGAAAGCAATCAATGAACAACTAAAGTGTCGCAAGGAAAAACTGATGATTGATACTTCTCATCTCTCTCCGTTCCTGTCTGTCTGTCCCTATCTATTCTTCTCTCTGACTCACGCTCTGTCTCTGTAAAGAAAAAAAAAAAAAAAAAAAACAGAGATGGAAATTAACCACATGAGAAGATGATCAACATGATTTGCCATTCACTAAATGCAAATTAAACTACAATGAAATCTCACTATATACCTATCAGAATGGCTAAAATAAAAATCAGTGGCAACACTAAATGCTAGTGAAGATATGAGGAAATGGAATCACTCATACATTTCCGATGGAATATATAATTATACCACCACCATGAAAATGAGTTTTGCAGTTAAAAAAAAAAACAAACCAAACCTAAATAGACAACTACCATACAACCCCTCAATTGCACTCTTGAGTATTTATCCCAGAGACATGAAACATATGCTCATGTAAAACCCTGCACACAAACATTCATAGAAGCTATATTTGTAATAGCCAAAACTGAAAACACTCAGATGTCCTTCAATGGCTGAAAAGTTAAACATTTTTTTTCCATGGAATATATATTCAGCAGTAAAAAGGAATGAACTATCAAATATATGTGGTGATCTGGAAGAATCCCCAGAGAACTACACTGAGTGAAAAAAATCTAATCCTAAAATCTTGACTACTATATAATTCCATTTGTATAACATTTTTAAAACCACAAAATTATAGATATAGAAAGCAAAGTATTGATTGCTAGGGGTCAAGGAGGGGACTCGAGTGAGAGGAAATTGGATGTGGCTATAAAATGGCAACAGGAGATGCTTGTGGTGGTGGAAATGCTCTGTGTTATGACTGCACGGATCTCAGTATCCTGGCTGTGACATTGTACTTTCAGTTGGACAGTACAGTGGTATCAAACAGCAGAGCTGGTATTAATACAGATACATTTCTTTCCATGGACCAGGCTATTTCCCCTAATCTATTTTGTCTCCTTCCAGGTGAAAATGTTTGATATGAACTTTAAAGTATGGTTAGTGCTTCACTCAGAAAACAGAAGCAAACCTCTCAAAAAGAAAAAACTGCATCAATAAGGTAGGCCTCTTTGGGGAATAAGTAGAACAATTTCACTAGAGTTAGAGAAAGATGGTTGGGAAATACCTTGGCTATGGGGTGACATCAGTGTGAGGACTCCATCTGTGGTTGGGTGATGAGTTAGCCTTCCCCGTTTAGGAGTGAAGAACTTAAATGTTTTTTTCACGCTTAAATGAAACTGTGTGTTATTTAGTCCTGGACGAAAACATAGCCAGTAAAATTTTGAATATTTCTCATAGCAATACTTTTTTGATATATCTTCTTGGGCCAGGAAAACAAAAGAAAAATAAACAAATGGGACTACATCAAAATAAAAAGTTTTTGCACAGCAAGGAAACCATCAACACAATGAAAAGACAGACACTAAATGGAAGAACATATTCGCCAATACAGGAACTTAAAAGTTTTTGAGCAGAGAAGGCTTGATATAACCAGCATTTTAGAAAAGGTATGTTATGTTTTGGTGTCTATCACAGCATAGTTTTGACCTTTTTAAAGACTGTTCCTGGAGAAACAGTAGACAGAGCAAGAATGTCCGCCACTTCAGCATGGCATGAGATACCAGGAATCACAGGACTCACCACAAAATATATCGGGAGCAGAATTAAGTAAGGCAGCTGCCCTCTCCAATCAATCCTGCCTAATAATGTCAAAGACCTATCTCTAAAATAAAAACCTTATCCCACTGCTCATCATGTAAAATCCTGCAGCAGTGCCACATGGACAGTGAAACAAAATCCAAACTCCAGCAGAGTTTACGGAGCTTGGGTAATCTAGCACCCCTGGGCCCTATCTCCATTGTTCTGGAACATCAACTGTCTTCTGCTTTCCCCCTGATGGGACTGTCCTCTACCTGTGGTGTGCCACTGTAGCACCAGGGCAGGAAAAAACTATGAGGCAGAAAGAAGATTGACAGAGAGAGGAGGGAATGTCCCTCTCATTTCTCTGTAGTGCCTGCTCCTCTAAGTGGAAGCTTTTTATTCTAGATAGCTTTGACCTGAAACTCAAGTTGCTGGCCACTGTTTAAGGTTTAGAAAGCCTTTTATTCCTCATTTTATCTCTCTGTATCCCTCTTATCTATATCTCTCCCTCTATTTCCTTTCCTCATGCTCTTTGCTCTCCCATTCTTTCTTCTCCTCTATCTCTCCTTCTCTCTTGTTATAGACTTATTCCCCCTTCTCTTTAGAAAACAACTCTAAATGGGAGATGATATTTTCAAACAACAGCTCAGATAAGGGCCTAATATCCAAAATATACAAAGAACTCATAAAACTCAACAACAAACAAACAAACAATCCAATAAAAAAAATGGGAAGAGGACATGAACAGACACTTCTCCCAGGAAGAAATACAAATGGTCAACAGATATATGAAAAGATGCTCATCTTCATTAGTTATTAGAGAAATGCAATTCAAAACTACAATGCTCACACCTGTTACATTAGCTATTATCAACAAGTGTTGAAGAGGCTGTGGAGAAAAAGGAACCCTCATCCACTGTTGGTGGGAATGTAAAGTAGTACAACCAATATGAAAGAAAGTATGGTAGTTCCTCAAAAAACTAAAAATAGAACTACCATATGACCCAGCAATCCCTCTACTGGGTATATACCCCCAAAACTCAAAAAACATTGGTATGTAAAGACACATGCAGCCCAATGTTCATTGCAGCATTGTTCACAGTGGCCAAGCATGGAAACAACCAAAAAGCCCTTCAATAGATGACTGGATAAAGAAGATGTGGCACATATACACTATGGAATACTACTCAGCCATAAGACATGATGACATCGGATAATTTACAACAAAATGGTGGGATCTTGATAACATTATACTGAGTGAAATAAGTAAATCAGAAAAAACTAAGAACTGCATGATTCCATACATAGGTGGGACATAAAAACGAGACTAAGAGACATGGACAAGAGTGTGGTGGTTATGGGTGGGAGGGAGGGAGGGAGAGGAGAAGGGGAGGGGGAGAGGCACAAAGAAAACCAGATAAAAGGTGACGGAGGACAATCTGACTTTGGGTGATGGGTATGCAACATAATTGAATGACAAGAAAACCTGGAGATGTTTTCTTTGAACATATGTACTCTGATTTATTCATGTCACTCCATTAAAATTAATAAAAATTTATAAAAAAAAGAAAACAACTCATTTCCCTTCAGAATTCAGTTAATACTCTTCCTGCTCTTCCGCCACTTTCCTTCCCCGCTCCCCACTGTGCACATTCTGAAAGCCTGCAGGACCACCTGCACTGCCACTGCCAAGCACGAAAGTCCAGTTCTCTAAGTGTGGATTCATGGAGAACTCTAAATCAATACTTTCTACTCTTTTAGTCTCTCCCTAGATGATTTTGAACATGCAGTTACAGATAAGATTTGACCCTTTTCCCCTTTTGCTAGTATAAAAGACATGATCATGAGCATTTGCATTATAATTACTTTGCAGTTGTTTCAAATGAGATACTTTTCCTACCTATATATTTACATACATATTCAGGTTTCCTCTTGGGAAGATTTTATGACCTTCTACCCAAGTATAATCCATAACTTTCATGATGGTTTGTCAAAGCTGCCCTCCACTGGGTTGATTACCAGTGCTTATTGATATATAAAGCACATTAAATTTTCAGACTCTTGGTTTCAGCAAGAAAAACCCCACTGCATGATGCACTGGTTGAGAACTACTTCTATTGAACAATATGTTGCTAGCATGCATTGCTGAGAAACTCGACTCCTTTTGAAAATGTTGGCTATGAAAGCACAAAGCCAGTGCATCATCTCAGGAATCCTGAGCTGTAGTTCACTGGGAACTCAGAACCAGAAACAGCAGGCTTCTCCTGCCCTTGCTTGGTTTTCTTTTTATGGGAACCATAATTTTTACAATAGATTGTGTTTCTCCTTTGTTGTAGCTGCTGGTAAAGTTACAACTAAATTTGAGGCTCATCTGCAGCACATGAGGAGTGCCTTATGATATTCATTATCTGTCCCCAAACTTCTCTGTTCATCCTATTTTTGTGATTTCATTTTTCCTTTGCCACCATTTCCTCACCTTCCTTCCCAAAATGTATCCATTGAATATGTGCAGATAGAAAGATATAGAAATGTTGCCTTAAATCACTTTCTAGAATGATTTGGATGCATGAATAAATCAATAATGTTTTTATAACATCATTGATAAGACTCACTCTAATAGCATGCTTTTTCTCACACTTTAGAGTTTGTAACTAACCCTCTGAAAAACAGCTCAAGGCTCAGTTCTGTGGACAAGTCCTGCCAGGGGTGAGGATGATGGACACACAAAGACCCAACTCTGGGGACCAGGTTCAGTGACGCAGATCCACTTTATTCAGGAAGTAAGCTAGCTTACATACATGGGTTCAGCCTATAGGGTGTTACAGCGTGTCCTTCATAGCCAATGGCTGAAAAGATCAGGGAGCTGCGTGGTTGACACTAAGTCACTTCCTTATAGTGGGTGAGTTTCCTTTCTGGGTATGCCCAGGAGGGTTCTGGGAGCTGGAGTATTCTCACAGCATTGCATCAGCCACAGCTGCTAGAAATGTGCTCTGCACTCCACCCACATCTCCCTCTTCTCTTTTAATTAAGGCCAATTGGACTTGATGAATGACAGCTTGCTGTTGTAGCTTCTAAATGCTACACATTATGCAATGGAACCCTAGAAGAACTAAAACAACTATAATACCTATTATACTATATGCTAATAGATTAGCTGGATTAAACAATGAGGCAAGCTTCTGTAATGTTTCACTTGTTAGGAAATAGAATGGGGGTCTTAAACAGGGGGTTCCTCCTAGGGGTCTGGATGTCATTTTTCTCCCATTATGTTACAGAGACCTTCTAGGTGCCATTAAACACAGTTCCATTTTGATTGTAAAAAATGGACGTAGGTCCATGCATGCCCCTTTCCCACAAGGGTCTCAGTGTCCAAACATGAAACAAATGGCTTGCTGTGGGCTGCGTACTACATATGGTTGCAAGGCACGTTACACAAATTACAACAACATGACAAATCATACAATTTCAACAATTACAAAGGTACATTTCACCAATCTCTGAGCACTTTGCCAAAAGTACAAAATGCCCTTGGCCTTCTTTCTAGCCATGGGAAAAGCTTCCCGGGGCAGGGGAGTGCTTCCAGCAGAGCCATCCCCACCCCCATCAGGATATTTCACATTGTCCAACATCTGTAAGTCCATCCAACAAAGGAGCCAGTGCTTACTCAGGTCATAGTCCAGGAAATCAGTCCATGCACATGAGGTGTCAGCCACCCTCCTCATCCCTGCCATCCTGGCAGGTCTTACACTGTCCCAAAGATGAGCACGTGGCAATGGCAGTCAGCATTTTCATCTCTTCTCTGGAGAG
This sequence comes from Saccopteryx bilineata, assembly GCF_036850765.1. NCBI lineage: Eukaryota > Metazoa > Chordata > Mammalia > Chiroptera > Emballonuridae > Saccopteryx > Saccopteryx bilineata. Next base: position 109,506,216 of record NC_089494.1, on the reverse strand, counting down.
CATGATGGTATTCATCCCTATGTCCCAAAATATCAGCGAACCAACCAGTGGCTTAGCAGGCACTCCCTGCCATTCCATTGGTCACTCGGTGATGCAAGCCTGGCTACCATTCATCTTCCTGCCGCAGCTGCCGCCATTTACATTCTGGAGTCTGTGAATCGCAACTCCAGCCCAATTCTCCTCATCCTCCAAAGATAAACTGAAAACACCAGCTTGCACTGTTGGGCTCGAGCCCCAGGATGCCACCGCCTGCGTCTGGGAGTCAGAAGTCACTATAGCACACATAAGCAAGAACAGAGCACCAGGGCCTGGGAGCCCGTCAGGGGCAATTCTCTGGGCCTGCCCCGCCAAAGTCTCCATAGCCCCCCAGGTGATGGGGCAACCACACTGGCTGCGAGGTCTTCTTCTGGAGTGCTGAGGACCTCCTCCCCTCCGTTAGTGTTGTGAAGGCCAGGGCTGTGGCTTTGGACGAGTGAAGACTGAAGCACTTAGTGGGTGCCTAAGAAACCCTGTCAAGCAGGTTGGGGGGGGGGGGGTCCTGGGATCCAAATTGGCTGAAAAACACAAACATAACCTCTCCCTTGCATTAGAAGAGGGTTTGATCCCCACCACTGTGGCATGGCTGGGTTGTTCCAGAGTCATTTCAGAGAGAGGAGTGGGGGGAGGGAGAGAGCAAGAGATACAGAAAAATAGACCAGACAGACAGACAGAAAGAAAAAAGACACATGGGGGCATATAGGCTGGCCCATGGGACTGCAGCAGGAACACATGTTGGAGAAAATGGCATCTGAGAGGCTGGGGTGGGGCATTGAGCCCTGGCAGGGAACGCGGAAGTAGCAACTTCTGCTTTTTATGGCAGCAGAGCTGATGGTGCAGTTAGCAATTTGGTTGGTTTTGTTTCTGTGCACTCAGCCATGATTTTGTCAAACTCGGAGGCTAAACTACTTTCCTCCTCAGTGGAGGGGGGCGAATAGAAAGGTAGGGGTTCCTCTGAAAGAGGAGTAGCCTGTAGGACCTTAGGGACTGGTGGAGGGTCCCCAGCAGGAGCACTGGTCAAGCAGGCGTGTATTGCCAGTAAGGCAGGAGTGAGGCCGAGAGGGAAGGTTTGCACCCCATGCACCTCAGCCGAACGAACGTGCCGGAGAGCTCCGGCCCAAGTATCCAGGTCCCAGAGGGGCACATCCTCAATCCAGGGATTGAGACCAGAGAGAATCTCCCAGTAAGTACAGGGATCCTTTTCACAAACTTCACTAGCCTACTCTACAATAGAGTGTGCAGGGCTCGAGCCTACGGGGCTTGAGGGTGGTGGATAAGGTTTCCCATTGCAGAGGGTCACTCACCTGTCCCTTGGATGCCGGCTAGGTCCCAGCCTGATGTTGAGCGCCAATTGTGGACAAGTCCTGCCAGGGGTGAGGACGACGGAGACGCAAAGACCCGACTCCAGGGACCAGGTTAAGTGAAGCAGATCCACTTTATTCAGGAAGTAAGCTAGCTTATATACATGGGTTCGGCCTATAGGGTGTTACAGCGTGTCCTTCATAGCCAATGGCTGAAAAGATCAGGGCTGAGTGGTTGACACTATGTCACTTCCTTATAGAGGGCGAGCTTCCTTCCTGGGTGTGCCCAGGAGGCTTCTGGGAGCTGGAGTATTCTCACAGCATTGCATCAGCTGCAGCTGCTAGGAATGCGCTCTGCGCTCCACCCACACAGTCTACTCCATTTGCAGGTTGTTCTCTGCTCCAAAAGCCCTACATGCCAATTTAAAGGAAAAAGGTTTGCAATCTTTACAAATCTAGAAACCAACTAAATCTATAAACAATTTAAGTCACGTCTCACAGTACAACTGTAGGATCTCTAGATATGAGAGGAGGTAACACTGGTGTGTGGAACTAGAGCAGCAGACAGTTTCATGGAGATGAGATACAAGAACTTTGTAGAGTGTCTGATTTGCATGCCAAAGATCTCTCTATAGTCTGTTTTACTTTGTTTTTCTATTTTTTATTTCTTTTCTTTTTTACTCAAATTTCTAATCTGAAAACCTTCAAATTTGGGGGAGTTACAGAGATGAGAATGTCTGCACCTGGCAGTGGCACCTTAGGAAGTAACCATGCAATTTATCATAGAAAGAAATCAGTCTTGGCCAAAAGTGACAATGGTTAGATCCACTTCCCTTAGAAATAAAGCCTTATTTCAGAGCCATCTTCTGAATTAAATGTGGCTATCTGCTGATTGCACTAATATCTCCCCTAATTGACCCCCCTTACATTTTTCAGTTGTCGCTTGAAGGGATGAGCAGGAACTTGGCTAGGGAAAGAAATGTCTAGAAGGTAATGCTGTATAGGAAGAAATAAGAGTGACTGTGGGTATTATGCCTGTGGAAATAGGAGGGATGGAAGAGGTTATGAAGACTCCAAGTTTAAACTGCTATCTGGGAGAAGAGCTTGGGTAGCCTTCAACAGAATTAGGGAACTCGTGAGTAGCAAAGGTTGATGGTTATGTGCTGTCAATGCTAATAGTAAGCAACACCAAATCTAGAAAGGAAATCATGGAAGCTTATAAGGTGAACCCTTTGCTCATTTTCCTTCCATGGTGATAGTTGCTCTCAGTGCACTTGAGAGCAGCTTCTACTAGGAATTCCCAAACACTGCAATCTGTCACTAGGATGCTGAGACTGCCCCTCCTTGAGAGTCATTGCCTTGGGACCAGAGAAGTCTGGACCCCTGGAGGTGCTGCCACCCTGCACTGTGGGGCCTCCTGCATCTATCCGTGCTGACAGCAGCAGAGGTCCTGTTTTAGAATGCCTCTGAGAGCACAATGCTTAGGCATCTACTACAAGTAGAGAGCATTTGGGCAGAAGGCCTGAGCCCCTGAAGCAAAGCCTTAACAAACTCAAGGCTGCCACTGTTAACAAAGATCATCAGCTACCATAAATAGACAAGCAATCAAACAAACAAATCTGTGCAAATAATATGTTCTTTGTGTTTTTTAATTTTAAAAAAACCTTAATTCAATTTATTGAGATGACACTAATTAATAAGACTATATAGGTTTCAGGTGTACAATTCTGTAATACTTCATCTGTATATTTCATTGTGTGTTCATCAACACAAGTCAAGTCTCTTTCACCATCATTTATCTCCCCTTTACCCGCTTCTACCTTCCCCACCCCGCTTTACATCTTGTAATCATCACATTGTTGTCTGTGTCTGTGAAGCTTTTTTCTTTGCTAATCCCTTCTAGTTTTCCACCCAGGCTCCCAAACCCCATCCCTCTGACAGCTATCTGTCTGTTCTCTGTATTTATGAGTCTGTTTCTCTTTTGTTCCTTGGCTTATTGTGTTCATTTGATTCCACATATAAGTGAGATCATTTGGTACTTGTCTTTCACTTACTGGCTCATTTCACTTAACATGATATTCTCTAGGTCCAACCATCTTGTTGTAAAAGGTAAGATTTCCTTCTTTTTTTTTTTTTTTTTTTTTTTTTTTTTTTTACAACTGAGTAGTATTCCATTGAATAAATGTACCACAGCTTTTTTATCCACTGATCTACTGATGGGCACTTAGGCTGTTTCCAAATCGTGGCTATTGTAAATAACACTACAATGAACATAGAATGCATATATTCCTTTGAATTGGTGTTTCTTGTTTCTTAATTGTTTCTTGATTTACTGATGATAGCCATTTTGACAGATGTGAGAAAATATCTCATTTTGGTTCTAATTTGCATTTCTCTGATAATTGGCAACATTGAAAATCTTTTTATATTTCTATTAGATATTTGCACATCTTCTTTGGAGAAATGTGTATGCAGGTCCTTGGACCATTTCTTAATAGATTATTTTTTAGTGTTGAGTTTTATAAGTTCCTTAAATTTTTTAACTATTAATCCATTATCAAATATGTCAGTGAATATGTTCTCCAAATCAGTAGGTTGTCTTTTCTTTTTGTTTATGATTTCCTTTGCTGTGCAAAAACTTTTTAGTTTGATATAGTTTCATTTGTGTATTTTCCTTTGGTTTTCCTTGCTTGAGGTTATATATCAGAAAAAAAAATGTTGCTATGAGAAATGTTCAAGATTTTACTGCCTATGTATTGACCTAGGATTTTTACGGTTTCAAGTCTAACATTTAAGTCTTTAATCCATTTTGAATTTATTCTTGTATATAGTGTAAGAAGTTGGTCTAGTTTTATATTTTTGCATGTATCTGTCTAATTCTCCCAACACCATATATTGAACAGACATCTTTACCCTATTGTATGTTTTTCCATCCTTTGTCAATTATTAATTGAATATAAAGGTGTGGGTTTATTCCTGGGCTCTCTATTCTGTTCCATTGATCTACAATATATGTCTACTTTTTTTTCAGAACTGGGCTGTTTTGATTACTGTGGCCTTGTAGTATAGTTTAATATCAGGTAGTATGATTACTCCAACTTTGTTCTTCTTTCTCATAATGATTGTTGCTATTTGAGATCTTATGTAGTTTCACATAAATTTTTGGAATATTTTTTCTAGTTTTGTGAAATTTACCACTGGTATCTTGATAAAAATTGCATTGAATCTATAGGTTGTTTTGGTTAATATGGACATTTTAATGATGCTAAATTTTTTTATCCGTGAACATGGTATATTCTTCCATTTATTTGTATCTTCTTCATCTTCTTTCTTTACTGTCTTATAATTTTTGAGTATAGATCTTTTACATCTTGGTTAAATTTATTCAAAAGTATTTTATTCTTTTTGAAGCAATTGTGAGTGGGATTGTTTTCTTAGTTTCCTTTTCTGGTAGTTCATTATTGGCATATAGAAATGCAATTAACTTCTGGATTTGTATTTTTTATCTTACTACTTTACTGAATTCATTTATCATTTCTAGTAGTTTTTTTTTGTGTGTGTGTGTGGTATTTATAGGGGTTCTCTATATACAGTTTAGGTCATCTGCAAAAAAATAACAGTTTTACTTCTTCCTTTCCAATGTGGATGTTCTTTTATTTTTTCTTCTCTGATTGCTATAGCCAGGACTTCTAATCTTATGTTGAATAAGAGTGGTAAAAGCAGACATCTCTGTCTTGTTCATGATTTTAAGAAAATTGCTTATAATTTTTGTCCATCTAGAATAATATTGCCTGTGGGTTTGTCATAGATGGCCTTTATTACATTGAAATATGTTCCCTCTATTCCCACTGTGCTGAGAGGTTTTATTATAAGTGCTGAATTTTATCAAATGCCTTTTTTGTATCTGTTGATATAATATTGTGATTTATTTTGTTTATGTGACATATCACCTTTATTGATTTGTGGATACTACACAAACCTTGCATCCCAGAAATAAATGCCTCTTGATCTTTGTAAGGTATTGCTAGATTTATTTTGCTAACATTTTCTTAAAAATTTTTACATCCATTTATCAAGAATATTGACCTATAATTTTATTTCTTTATAATGTCTTCATCTTATTTTAGAATTAGGATAATGCTGGCCTTGTAAAATGAGCTTGGTAGTCTCCTTTTTTCTTGAATTTTTTGCAATAGTATGAGAAGGACAAGTTTTAGTTTTTTAGTGAGTGCTTGGTAAAAATTCACCCATGAAGCCATCTGGATCAAGACTTTTGTTTGATTGAAGAGGGTGTTTTTTTTTAATTACACCTTTTATTTCACTAGTTGTAAACAGTCTGTTTAGATTATCCCTTTCTTTTTTGTCAGTTTTGGAAAATTGTATGTTTCTAGGAATTTATCCATTTCTTTCAGATTGTCCAATTTGATGATATAACTATTTATAATATTTTCTTATAATCCTATGCATATCTGTGGTGTCAGTTGTTAATTCTCTTTCATTTCTGATTTTATTTTGGGGGTTTTCTCTCTCTGTATCTAGATGACTCTGGTTGAAGGTTTGTCTACCTTATTCATTTTTTTCAAAGAATCAGGTCTTGGTTTCATTATTTTTATGTATATTATAGACTCTATTTCCACTATGATCTTTATTATTTCTTTTACTCCCTCTGAGCTTTGTCATTCTTTTTGTTCCTTTAAATGGAAGGTGAGATTGTTTACTTGAGATTTTTTTCTCTTCGTTGAGGTAGGTCTGTAATGCTATGAATTTTCCTCTTTGAACTACTTTCACTGTGTTCCATGGATTTGAGGTTGTTGTGTTCCCATTCTTATTTGTTTCAAGATATCTTGATTTATTTCTTGATCTCATTTTTACCCCATTCATTGTTTAGTAACATATTATTTGTCCTTTTTGTGTATGTGTGTTTTTCATTTTTTATCTTGTAATTCATTTCTAATTTCATACTATTATGGTCAAAGAAGATGCTTAATATATTTCAATCTTTTTAAATTTATTGAGACTCTTTTGTGTCCTAACACATGTTCTATCTTAAAAAGCATTCCATGTACACTTAAAAAGAATGTACATTCTGCTGCTTTAATATGAAGTACCAAATAACTATGATTTCTCTGAAGCTATCAATTAAATCCATTTGATCTGGTACATTATTTAAAGCCATTGTTTCCTTGTTAATTTTGTCTTTGGAAGATCAATTGATGTCAATAAGGTGTTAAAATCCCTACTATAATTTAACAGTTATTGTATTCATGTCAAAATCTCCTTTATGTTTATCAAGATTTGCTTTACATATTTAGGTGTTCCAGTATTGGGAGCATAAATATTTATAATGGTTATTATATCTTCTTGTTGGACTAATCCTATTAACATTATGTAGTGGCCTTCTTTGTCTCTTATTATAGCCTCTGTTTTAAAGTCTGTTGTGTCTGACATAAATATTGCTACCCCAGCATTTTTCTTTATTTCTATTTGCATGAAATACATTTTTTCATTCCTTTACTTATAGTCTGTGTGGATCTTTCATTCTGAGTTTCATTCTGAGGTGGGTCTCATATAAACAGCATATATATGGGTCCTGCTTTCTTAGCCATTCAGCCATCCTATGTTTTTTGACTGGAGCATTTAAGACACATTTAAAGTGATTATCTTTAATCCTCTTTTTATCTTCTTCTTCATCTTCAAGCAGACCATTTAATTTTTCTTGTGATACCGTTTTGGTGGTAGTAAATTTTGTTAGATTTTTTTCTTGTCTGAAAAGCTCTTTATTTTTTCTTCAATTTGAAATGATAGTCCTGCTGGGTATATTAATCTTGGTTGTAGATGTTTGCTTTTCACTACTTTGAATATTTCATGCCAGTGCCTTCTGGTCTGAAATGTTTTTGCTGAAATAGAAGCTGGCACTCTTATTAGAGCTCCCTTGTAAGTAACTAAATGTCTTTCTTTTGCTGCTTTTACAGTTCTTCATTTGTCTTTAAGCTTTGTCATCTTAATTGTGCAGGTTTGACCTTCAAGCTGGCTCACTGTGAAAATCGATCAGCTACTTATGAAACTAACTGGATCCTGCTATGGTGGTGTCTGAAGCTGGGTGTGTTGGTTCTGGGACCTCTTGGGAGGGACTCTGGTGTAAGTCAGTGTCAGATGCTGTCTGTGACTGACCCTAGGTAACCTGTTTGGAGCAACAATGCTATCCACAGTTTGTGGCTGCCTCTGTCAGGCCTGGATGTGTGTGGGAAGGGCCAAGCTGCACAGCAATGTCAGCTTCCACCTGCACTGACTCCAGGGGCAGCATAGCAAAAGGCCCAAGGCATCCCAAGACCTGCTATACCTGCATCTACCTGCCAGCTGCCTGTTAAGCTCAGTCAGTGAAAACGCCTCTGGCATTCACCAAACTGACACAGATTCAAACTTGGTGCCAGTGCTCGGTCTGAAGTCACTCAGAAAAATTCCCAGGGTACATCAAGGCCTGCCACCCACCAGATACCTCCAGGCCTATGTGGCAGAGTTTCAGGGAGTTGTCATGACAGCTGAGTTTGTCAGTCCCAAACAAACCCAATTTGGTCATGTAAAGGAACAGCTCTAAACTGGTCAGGTGTTCAAGGGGTGTTCTGGGTTTCCAGCCTAGAACCACACAACTCAGTCTTTCAAACCCTGAGTCTACCTAGAAGTCTGCACCACAGGCCAAGGCAGCTGACACATCTGTAGAGATTGAGCGTGGCAGAGTGGGGCCACAGGGAATTGTGAGAGGGTGCTACTGTACACCCCCAGGCTGATGTGATGTCCTGGGAAGGGGAGCACTCAAACCAAGGAAGATGGGTCTGTGGGAGGTGTGGGAGCGGGACTCAGCACAGGGACCCTGGTGGCTGTCCTTTTAGCTCTCTCCCCAGAGCCGCACAACCCAATCTTTTCTCCCACAACTCTAGTTTGCTCCAAGCCACCCTCCCATGCCAGAGAATGTGGTAAATAGCTATGAACAAAGGCAAGTGGGTCTCCAGCAAACTCCTGTCTCTCCCAGGTGGAAAGAATCTCTGCTGGTTTTCACAGCCTGAGGTGATGTGAGGACATTCTCCCAGCTCTGGTACTCTAGGCTGGGAAGCCTGGTTTGGGGTTGAGATCCCACGCTCCTCAGGAGAAACTTTACAGCTGAGATATCCTTCCAGAACCTCAGTACTGTTTGTGGGTCAGGCCTGTTCATGTCTCCACCCCTCCTCCTGATCTTTGATGTAGATTCTTCTCTAAATACTTGGCTATAAGACTTTTGCTCAGCTAGTCTTCAGTTGGTTATTCAGGTTGATTTTTCCATATTTTAGTTATAATTTCAGTTTGGTCCTGGGAAGGTGTTAGTGTAACTTCCACCTACTCCACCACCATCTTGGATCCTACTTCAGTTCTTTTTAAATATATATAGTCCTATTTCCTTTTTTTTACTTGTCAGTTAAGCTCTCTGGCATAAGGGCATGGAAATTTTAATTTTTTCAATTACAGTTTACATTCAATATTTTCTTATTAGTTTCAGGTGTACACCTTGTGTTTAAAAATTATATACTTTGCAAAGTGGTCTTCCCAATATTTCAAATACCTACCTGGCACCATGCATAGTTTTTACAGTATTATTGACCATATTCCCTATGCTGTACTTTACATCCTATGACTATTTTGTGACTACCAATTTTTACTTCTTATTCCATTCACCTTTTCCCCCAACCCTTCAACTACCCTCCCCTCTGGCAACCACCACTCTGATCTTTGTATTTATGAGTCTGTTTCCATTTTGTTTGTTTCCATTAAATATGTCCTTTAGATTAATGCTGCCAAACCAAATCAGAAAGGTTTGGCATTATGTAGCTCTGTAGGAGGCAGCCTGCTGGGAGGAAATCATGCTAAAAAGCAGCTCAGACTGGTAAAGGATCAGCCTCTGCTCCAGCCTGGGGGTCTATTCTCCCCTGTGACTAAGAAAGTGACAGTTATCACCGAGGCAGAGACAAAGAATGCTCTGCTGCTGCCACTCCCCTTTCCCAGTCCTCTTCCTGATAGCTCTGTCACCCAAGGGATCCACTGACAGGGGGAGAGGGCAGCCAGGGTTAAGTCCCTTTCACAGGCAGCTGAGCAGATCCACAAACAGAGCTTTTAGAAATTAAATGGCATCAAACTTGCTGTGAGTGCCAGAGGTGACCATGACAAACCTGAAAAATTCAGGTACCCTGGGGAGATTAATCGTTGGATAGCCTTTAAAATCAATATTTTTTCAACATTTTGTTATCATTATTTCACTATTTAACATTTACCTATTAAAGGAGGATAAAATGATTTACTATTATGCAAATTGTATTGACAATTTAATTTTAGAATATAAATTAGATTCTATCCAGAAAATTCTTCAGAACACAAGAAACAGAAAAAAATAGAATCTTCTTTTATTTCATTTCTACCTGAAAAACATTTCAGAAAACCTTTTTTAAAAATTATTTTCTTTTCTTTTATAAATCCTCAAAAAATGAAACTATTATGATTTAAACTTATATAACAAAGTAAATCACATAACACAGTGTTCAGAATTTCACCTAACTTCAACTGACCCCGATTATGGAAGGCTGTCAGTTGGCAGATTGCAGATTCCAGGCAACCAGGACTTGAGAATATGAACAAAATCACACAAAAACTGAATGCAACTAGTAGTGTGTGTGATTAATACTAATAATGATGTAGAATCAAGGCTGTAGGCAGAATGGTATACACCAAAGTTACTTGCAAATTTAATTAATGTGAAAGCAGAAAATGTAAACTTGAGGGAAAATGTAGTTCTGTAGAGAAAAACTAAGAAAATAAAGCATGTGTGTAAAGCATACTTCCCAGGCCCCCATGAAAGATGAGGGGATCACCCTCATTTACTGACTCACCTGTCCCTCAGCAGCCTGTTCTATTCTTGAAACAATGACCTCTGTGCTTGCCGGCAGCACATATACTAAAATTGGAGTGGCACAGAGAAAATTAGAAAACAATCACCTCCTTCACCTTGGACTACAGTAGTTTCCCTTTATTTGCGGTTTTGCTTTTCATGGTTTCAGTTACCGCAGTCAACTGCAGTCTAAAAATATTTGATGGAAAATTCCAGAAATAAATATTTTGTAAGTTTTAAATTGAACCCCATTCTGAGAGTGTGATGAAATCTCACCTCATCCCGCTCAGTCCTGCATAGGACACGATTCATCCCTTTTTCCAGCGTTGCCCCTGAACATTCTCCCCAACATTAGTCACTTGGTAGTCATCTCAGTCATCAAATTGACTGTTGCTGTTATCACAGTGCTTATGCTCAAGCCAGCCTTATCTTACTTAATAATGACCTCAGAACTCCTTACATTTGTTTTATTGCTGTGTATTATTATAATCATTCTATTTTATTATTAGTTGTTGTTAATTTCTTATGGTGCTTAATCTATAAATTAAACTTTATCATAAGTACGTATGTATACAACAAATCATAGTACACATAGGGTTTAGTATTCTCTGCAGTATCAGCCATCCCTCTTAGGGTCTTGGAATGTATACCCTACAAGTAAGGCATGATCAACAAGAGGTGAGGGGGAGCTACTATAGTTTGAGTAGGATTTTAAGTACTTACAACTAGTGAACTATGTTTGAGGGTGTGTGTGTGTGTGTGTGTGTGTGTGTGTGTGTGTGAGTATCTGAAGGAGATCTTGGAAGACAGGGCTATCAGATGGCTCTCCCAAGTCTTTGGAACACAATAGTCAAAGTGTTAACATAGAGGTAACAATTATCAAGTATCTACTAAGCATCATACAGTGGCTGGTACTCAGAGAAAGGTATAGCCCCTTCGGTCCAGTAATGGCAAGCCCTTGCATTCTACTTAGTGGTAATCAGTATAAAAGCAGAGTTTGCTCCAGGAGTTTCTGTGGCTGACAAGACTTTTGAGAGTAGGGTTACAAAAGTATGCCGTGACCAAAGCAGAAGCCCTACTGGATGGTGTGCCAAGGCTGAACATAATTTATGAGGTTGCAGAACAGTGCCCACAGAAGATGAATGGGGAGGGCAGTTCAATTCTGGTGGGTGCTTAGTCTTCCTCGACTGGTTGTTACATTCTGGGAATAAGGAAAAGGTGACAAAATTACTCAGAAACTAAGCCCAGCTACTAAAATGTATTAAAATCTTGTAAATGCCAGATCTAAATTTTATATCTGCTTGAGCACTAATGATTCTGTCCTCCAGGGCATTAATGTCAAAGTCTATAAGGAAACAGACAAAATTGTTGGCAAATTTATAGATTAAATATATTCAGCATGATCAAGGGGAGAAATACTCTCAGTGCAGTCCTGACCGCCAGTTCTTGGATTGTTCCGAGATTCTCCTAAGAGGGGTAGGACAGCTATACATTTCCTCCTGAGTTCTGCAGGCCTAAGTGTTGTGTTAAGTCAGAGGGAAAAAAGTTATAACCTCATTTAGGCACAAGAAATGGGATCACTGATATTTTGTTATGTTCAACCTCTTACCCGAAATACAAACAAAACTTTGTATTTTTAATGTGAGAAAAATAGCTGTGGTGTGTTACCAAACCCTGTGAGACACCAAAGCTTCAAATTAATCAATAATACAAGCTGACTCTGTCTTAGTGAATTAGACCCAAGAGCTACAAATCTTTCTGAAAATCAAGAGAATAATTCCACTGTACCAAAGCTGAGGGTTTTTCTACTAAATCTGGCCCATTTGAGAAAAAGAAAAGAAAAATAATAATGTAAAAGGTCCTTTCTGTGTCCTCTATTATTGTTTTCTTCTTGACCCAACTATATATATATATATATATATCTTGGGGCAGGCGGAAGGGTAGGGAACGAGATTGTTAAGCTTTGCACATAAAAAGGTATATCTTCAGAAACAGAAAAGTTGATTTTCAATAGAGAATTGTATAAATGTCCTTGCCCCTCAACCTTGACCTTTAAGAAGCCATCTCTGCCTTTACTATTTGGAAACCAAAATTACTTTCTATTTTAATCGATGAAAAGCAAGTTTTAACTTATAAATGGATTTTTTTTTCCCCAGAATTCTTCATAAACCTCTAAAAAAGGATGCGTATAATGGAGGTCCACTTTGTTCACCATAAAGCTAATTCTGGCTGAATAATTCCTTTCAGACAGCAACAAGAATTGTTCTCCTCAGCTCCTGTATAGTTAATACCAAGATACAAATATATTCTTATCTATTTCATGGGGAGAGAAGTGACTAAAAGAAAAAAGGACATGATATTCGTGTAAATGAATTCCCTAATCCATTTCCCTACCAGAGAGAAAGATAAATTAAATGTGCAATAAAGATTTAATAGCGAACAGTGATTGTACTATAAGAATCTTGATAGAAATAAGCATAATGGCATAATAAATTTTCTTGTATGAGGAATGATTATTTGGAGCTTTAAGCTCTGACATTTCCTGTAAATCATATTCATTTTTAGCAATTAATAATATTTAATAGCTCCACATCTCTCTATATAAACATCAGCCATCTTTCAAATCATTGTTGAAGAAATGCTGCATCTCAGGCACACCACTACAAAATTTTCTAAAATTTCCAAGAGAGATATAATAGCACTGTTCCAAAGAGAACTAAGAGCAAGTTAATCTTTGCCACTGATATAAATGATTCAACTAGTATTTGTTAAACCCCACTTTGTGCTCAGCAAAGATAGCTATCTGGTCATCAAAAGCCATGTTTGCCTTCTCTAGTGCAGACTTGTGTCAGGGAAGCAACTGCTCAGAAAAGGGCTACAACCCCCAGGGACTACACCCCCATGTCTCTGGTCTGGCCATACAATTCATTTCTCCAATTACACTGACTGAAAATTATGTTTGTATTTGTGAGCCAACTTTTAGGAACGGGGGATGGCTCCTCTAGACTCCTTCAGCTTCTGCAAGCTTGAGGTGGAGGCAACAAAATCTTGGGGAGGGAAAAACTACACACTTAAGAAAAGGCCTTGAATTCACGTTTATGAACGGGAACACCAAGCTTGGTGAAATGAGTAAGATACAAGCTATAAGGTAGACTGTAGCCCTGGCCAGTGGCTCAAGAATAGAGTGTTGTCACAACATACTAAGGATGCAGATTCAATCCCTGGTTAGGGCACATACAAGAGCACCTGATGAGTACATAATTAAATGGAACAATGAAGTGAGACAATGAGTTGATTCTTCTCTCTCTCTCTCTCTCCCTCCCTCCCTCCCTCCATCCCTCCCTCCCAAATCAATGGAGAAAAAATATTTTTAATGTCCATTGCATTATGTCATTCTAGATCTGTGGGTGTATATGATACAGCATTCTGGCCCCACTTAATACAATAGTGTTTCTGTAGACTTTATAAAGCCCTTAAAGGAGTAAAACACATTGCACTTCTTACAAAAAGTAACTTTACCCTAAAGAAACAAAGAATCAGGCCCTGGCCGGTTGGCTCAGCGGTAGAGCATCGGCCTGGCATGCAGGAGTCCCGGGTTCAATTCCCGGCCAGGGCACACAGGAGAGGCACCCATTTGCTTCTCCACCCCTCCCCATCTCCTTCCTCTCTGTCTCTCTCTTCCACTCCCGCAGCGAGGCTCCATTGGAGCAAAGATGGCCCGGGCTCTGGGGATGGCTCTGTGGCCTCTGCCTCAGGCACTAGAATGGCTCTGGATGCAACAGAGCGACGCCCCAGAGGGGCAAAGCATCGCCCCCTGGTGAGCATGCCGGGTGGATCCTGGTCGGGCACATGCGGGAGTCTGTCTGACTGCCTCCCCGTTTCCAGCTTCGGAAAAATGAAAAAATGAAAGAAAAAAAAGAAAAAGAAAAAAGAAACAAAGAATCATGCAAAAAAGTAAAACAATACAAAATATTTAACATTATAATATTTTGAAAGATAACAGAGGACAGAAGAATAACAAATAATTGGCATCCTCACTAAATGCTATGACTTCAAAGAAAAATATATAGACATTTATTTAAAATATATCCAAGCAGAAATGGTGGTTCTGCTGGTGAGAGCTACACTTCAAGACACATTGCTGATAATAACAAAATCGTTTCTAATGGGATTAACTCTTCCGGAGAATTCTTTACTTGGACAAATAAACCTAAAGCTCCTGGAATCTGCAACTCTTTTTAGATGTGTTACAGGCCTCATTTCACTGGTTCTAGGATCTCAGATTTGCTTGTAGTTGTAAGCTTAATTTTCTTTTTCTTCTGCATTGTCTAATTTGACCTGAGTAGACCACTTATACTCTTATTTTTAGTTTCTTTAAAACAAACATTTTGTAATTAAGCTAGCCCATAAAGTATAAAGACTTCTATCATTATTCAGGAAGTAAATTCATAAATTCTAGCTAAAGAAATACAACTTAAATTCTAGTACAAATTAGAACATTTCCAGAAATAAGCAAGATGTATTCATATTTTTTAAATGACTATGCATCGAGTGTTACTATTTGTTAGACACTGGGGGTGTAATGATAAGCAAAACAACATACCCTAACCCTTTTGGGCACTTTTGGTCTAATGAGTGTCCTTATAAAAGATGATGATGTCATACACAGAAAGAACTGGATATATTAAACCTGTAAGTGTGAAGATGACTCAATAATAAAAAGAAAATTATGTTCAAAGATTTAAAGCCTTTTCCTTATGAAACAGAGATTACATTATTCCTCGTGGCTTCTGTTCACTGATGACTACCAAGCAACTGAAACTGTGTCCAGCATGTATTAGAAATTGTATTAGAAACTCAGAAAGTATTACTTTGAATGAATAAATGAATATTAGACTGAGACTGGAACTTAACTCAATTCTAAACTCTTCTCTCACTTGCAGCAGTGAAGAATGGTGGCTAACTCTGCCAGCTACTCACCGTGAGCCTTTGAAAAAAAATCAGTTACTTTCTCTGACAACCAAGACTCTTAGGTGAAAGCTATGAGGAAACTCAACACATTTGGGCTCCATATAAAGAAGCTAATTTTCAAAGATTGGAGTGCTTAAACACAAATGATCCTAGTTTCCAAAGGGTAGAGGTTTTTGTGCACAGTAGATTTGGATGATAGAGTTCAGTGGGAGACATTCAGATGTTGGAGGTTCTTAGATAATGGCTCAAAATATGAACTTTTCAGTGTTTATGTGGGATGGCTGGAAACAACAAAGACACTAAGCTGGGAGATAAGATAGGCGAGAGAGCTAGATAAGGAACCAGGACCCCTTCAGTAATCTATGATTGGGGCGAGCGTATTTGACAAGGTTAATAAGTTTAACTAAAAAGGGGAGACCTAACTGGAAGCTTTGTCCAGTGGTGTAGACCACCCGGAGAAGCCATGTGCTTAGGACAAGTGTATAACAAGGGCTCAAGTCCAAACCCTAAAACAAGGCCTGTTTGAATATGCGAACCCAGTGTGTTTGGTTGGGGAGATGGGATGGTGGAGGAAACCAAACCTCTCATCAGTCCTGGTTTAACTCCCTAGCCTTGAGCCTGGGAATTTTATTTCTTTCCTATTAGACTGAAGTAGTAAAGAAGGAAGGGTCTTCACTCCATGCTTGTCAGCTCTATGAACTAGGGAAGGCTAGCCTGCTCTTTGAACTCATCAGAAATGTGAGGAAGATAACATGGAGCTGGTAAAGTGATTGTGGAATTAAATAGAAGAATTAGTTCTGAGCACAGAGCTTGTTTTTTATCTATGTGGGCTGCCTAATCAATGCATTTCTCCCCTTTTTTTCTTCCAGTCTTGAGATTATATAATTTTTTCTCCCTGAGAAGCTTCAAAATATTTTTTTTAATTCAGTGAGAGGAGGGGAGGCAGAGAATGACTTCTGCATGTGTCCCGAGTGGGATCCATCCAGCAAGCCCACTAGGGGGCAACACTCTGCCCATCTAGGGCATTGGTCCATCACTCAGCAACTGAGTTCTTCTTAGCACCTAAGGGGAAAGCCATGGAGCCATCCTCAGTTCCTGGACCCAACTTGGTTCAATTGAGCTATGTATTCAGGAGGAAAAGAAAGAAAGAGAGAGAAGCAAGAGGGGGAATGGGTGGAGAAGCAGATGGGTACTTCTCCCATGTGCCCTGACCAGGAATCAAAAGCAGGACATCAACACGCCAGGCTGATGCTCTACCACTGAGCGAACCAGCCAGGGCCTCAAATTCTTTTTATTTTCATTCCTAATTGGAAAATAATTCATCTTTTAAAGAAATCAAATGGTATTTATTGATCCACGGAATTAAATGTGTCATCAGCATATATCAAAGTGCATCTCAAACTGCAGTAAGAAAAATCCCTCTTCAGAATCATAGTCATGGACATTGACCATCTTATAAGCCCACCTGCTTTTTTCTCTCTTTCTGCTGATGTTACCCCAAATTAAGATCTAATGCATTCTGAAAGTTAGTTGACATTTAGAGTGTCTTCTCCAAACTGCATCTGAATACCTAGAGTCAATATAGTATCCTAGAAAGGACAAAGACTTATTTTTATTCTCATTTCAGAATAAGGCAGAAATCCTGAAATTATCATATGTCCATTCCTTCCTTCATCCAGTAAAATCTCTCATTAAAAAAAGAACACATAAAAAAAAGAACACATTTCCTTCATATGACTCAACAGGCATGCAAAAAATAAAAGTATGTTGGCATTACAACAATCAAAGCATAATCAACTCTACCATTTAGTCTTCAAACTCCTTTAAAATCAAATAAATCAAACAAAACATGGCCCCAGATGCCCCAACAATGCATTCCCATGAGAATGAGTAAAAGGTCCTAATGCATTTTCAATTACAAGGTAACAGTCCCTATATTTAGATAATTTGATTTATATCTGAGTGCAAAAATCAAGAGGATCTGACATCTCTCCTCCCTAGAACAATTTTGTTTTATACAAAATCTTGTCCTCAAAAATTCTTACCCATCTCTCAGAAATAGGCTCCTGATTTGGGATAGTTCCAGCCACATAGTATTTATTTTCATACTTGAAAACTGTCAGATTTACTTTGTCAGCACACAATTTTGCTTTTTAAAGGATCTATCTAGGGTGCATATAGCAAAATCAATTGTGCTGTCATTCAGTATTAGAAAAATTGTCATTAATATTTATACTAATCATTTTAAGCTACTTAAAATCAAAATTATGCCTTATAATTCTTCCAAGTCTATTAGATCTGAGTTTATGTTTATCTATATAATTTAATTTGATTTGATAATAGTCCCATGACATCTGAGTAAGTCATTTGTCCTTACTACACTTTAATATGAATTGGGTTCTATTTTGTTTTTAAGTAGACAGTTATATAAGGACAGGGTAAAGTCAGGGCCAGGAAATATCAAAAGACACGGGTCCCCCCAAAAACAGAGAATCAGAAGGAAGTATGGTACTTAAAAGCAAAGTTAAGAAAAAGTAGATGGTCAGCATTTAAAAAACAAAACAAAACACATTTATTTCTTAATACTGGGGTCAGAAGTTAACTGATGCTAAGCACCACAGAGAGATCTTTAGAAGAAGATAACATGATATCTCTGATTAGAATTTTGGGAGGTGGTATGTAGTTAGAATGTTAGCAGTTAGTTCAGGCTTTCTGGCAATTTATACCTGGAAATTAGCCATTTCTGGAGTTCTACAAAAATATAGTCTTTCGTTTCCTTAGAAATAACAAATTTTCCTGGACATCAAACATTTAGAAATTGAAAAAGGCTGGTTTTTGTGTGAAACCTCATTAAAGCCAATTCCATTAGCCCGGCAATTTTTCTTTCTGGTTGCAAAAGTCACCTCAAAGCCCCTCATGCTATGTTATAGTCTTGGTTGAAAGGGAATTTGAGTATATCAGGACATGAGGAAACCCAACCTTTGTGGGTCTCTAAGCACCCCTAACCAATAAATCAGGGAAAAGAGACAGCAGGTAAGAATGTGGAAGTCTATGGAGCTTCACCTGGGTTGGGGTGGGTGGATCCAGTTCTTCAAGTCTTGAGAGGTGGGGAATAGAAGCTCAGGATTGGGAAAGGAAGAGAGTTCAAACAGCTGAGACAAGATTTGAACAGGGTTATTTTAGCTCAAACTGCTGAGCTCCTTCACTGATGTCATAGTGTCTTTTTGTTTTATGACTCAATTGCCTGATAAAAATGTTATAAAAGTGGCCTAACTCAGTTGGATCAAATTGAAGAGGGAGGTCTTTCCAGAGAAGCACAATTCATGCTCATCTAAACAATTCATGCTCATCAAGTAGACTAACAAACCTAATATTAATAAATAAAGTGAACATCAAGAGAACAGAGGATGAGGACTAGAAATTAAACACATTTGGAGGTTGAAGAAATGGCTTCAGAAGAGAATTCTGCAAGGCACCAATACAAATCATAAGAATTTGCTTTGAATTTATAGACTTGCAGAAATGGAAAGAAATGACATGTCACAACCACCATCATTATTACTATTAATTTAGTTGTTACTCCCTCACTCCCTTTTATTGCACCTTGCTGAGGAATATGGGTGCATGGTTGTCAGAACAGGATTATGGGCAGGATTGATGGGAAGACACCAATAGGCACAGTTATAGCATGCAAATATTCTTTATGAACTAGCATGTGAAAAGTGATAAACAGTTATACTGACAGATGACAAAAAAACATACCCCCAGATTCAGATACAAGCTCCCCGGTATATAAAAATCTCCTTTGTAGGTATAGGTACTGCATCCCACATAGTGTGAACATTTCACTACATGCAAGAGATCAGACTTGTCACTCACATGGTGTTGGTGTGAGTGTGAAGGCAGGGGAATTTTTTCTACTTTCCTGTCCATTCTTCATATCCTTCTTTCAGTATACTTCAACTAAAGACTTTTTGTTCAGTTTGCTTATACACATTAAGGAATTGCTATAAAAACACTCCTGTATGAATTTGATTAAGTCTAAAATCTTTTAAAATGTATATAGCATCTCTCAAGAGGTCCGAGGATTAGGCTGGTTTTAAGCCTCCTTTTTTTTTCCAGACAAGATGATGTACCCATTTATTCTACATAGCTAACGTTGGGGTTTCCAACTCCAACTAGTCTAAAAAACATTCTATTTGAAGATATCATTAGAAGACTCATTCAATCTTCAGTTTGATTATTTTTAGTCTTTGGTTGATTTCTTTATATCCCTAGTTGATCTAAGCAAGCTGGAAAGTGGAGGCCTAATTACAGCTTCTAGTTTTGACCAACTATAAAAGATTCTGAAGCAGCCAAAGCTAGTAAAAGGGTCTTTGACTATGATCGTCACTCTTTTCAGGTTATGCAGACTGCTATTTAACATTTAAAAGAAACTTTGCATACTGGTGATAGAGAAAATATTTTAAAAAGTACTACTCTGAATTCAGTAGTTTTTAAATAAATTTATTAATATTTTACAAAAGTAGCAAGAACATATTATGGGACAAAGATAGTCTATTTAATAAATGGTGTTGGGAATATTGAACAGTTCCATCCAATTGTAAATATTTGACCATATTCTTGCACCATACAAAAGTAACTCAAAATGGATTAAAGACTGAACTGTTAAACTTGAAACCATAAAAATCCTAGAAGAAAACATAGGCAATAAAAACTTGTGCATTTCTCATAGCAATACTGTTTTGATATATCTTCTTGAGCAAGAAAAACAAAAGAAAAAGAAAAAACATTAAACTAAAAAGTTTTTGCACAGCAAAGGAAGCCATCAACAAAATGAACATACAAACCACTGGCTGAGAGAATAAATTCACCAATGATATATTTGATAAAGGGTTAATATCTAAAACTTACAAAGAACTTATAAAACTCAACACCAAAAAAACAAATCCAATTAAGAAATGAATCCAGATAGACACTTCTCCAAAGAGGACATACAGATGACCAATAGACATATGAAAGGATTCTCAATGTCACTAATCATCAGAGAAATACAAATTAAAACCACAGTGAAATATTACCTCACACCTGTTAGGATGGCTAGGATCAATAAATCAACAAGCGGCAAATATTGTCAAGGATGTAGAGAAAAGAGAATATTGCCCACTGTTGGTGGGAATGCAAATTGGTGCAACCACAAAGATAACAGCAAAGTAGGCAGACGCACAACTCCCAACTCACACCACCAAACTGGATTACAAATTATTTTAGGAACAATCAGCGTGAAAAACCAACTTTGGATTAAAAGAACAAGTCTCAAAACCTGAGGAGCAAAGAAGAAGCCACACCGAGTCTGGTAGAGAGCGCTGAGGCATGGTGGGTCTCCCCTGCTTCCAGGAACAAAGGTGGGGTGAGACTGAGAGCCCAGAAGAGCTCTCATTACAAGCAGAAGAGCAGAGAATATCACTCACATCCACTTGCCTGGGGACCTGGAAACGAGGTTAGCTGAGAAGGCTGGCTTATCTTCCAAAAGGAAAAGTGGGGAGAGAGAGACTGATGGTGATGGGCAGAGGAATACATGGGATTACCTGAGAAGCTGACTCATCCAGTGCAGAGGCAGCCATAGCTGGGGGAGCGATTGAAGCTAAACAAAGCACAAGCCTCAAGTGGTTCTGGGTGACCCACCTCTAAAAAGCTCTCCAGCTCCAATCAGAGCAATAAGACACAGCTGAAAACAGGAAGTGGGGAGGAGGGGCAGTAACTCAGTTCTCCATGGAGGTCTGAGATACACCTCCTCCTACTGAAATGGAGAAAACACTCCATCCCTGGAGAGAAGCTAGCAGGTCAGACCTTCAGAGTCTCAGGTTACAGCCACCGTATTCCTAGATACAGCTTACATACCCCCCTGCTGAGATCAGTAAACAAGGCTACCACTGAGTTAAGAAAACTAAGAAGAAAACAAACAAATCAAGACTTCAAAGAGGCTATACTAGGTAAGGAGATCACAGCTAGAAGAAGTCATAGAGAATGATGGGTAGGCAGAGAAGCATAAGCCATATGCTTCAACAAGATAAATCCTCTGATAAAGTCTTGGATGAATTGAAAGTAATCAGATTACCGAATGCAGAGTATAAAATAATGATTTTTAGGATGCTTAAAGATCACAAAGCTACAATGGATGGACTTAATGAACACTTCAGTAAAGAAATTGTAAGCATCAAAAAGGACACAGAAATCATAAAGAAGAACCAGACAGAAATGAAAAACACAATATCAGAAATGAAGACTACACTGAAAGGAATTAAAAGCAGGCTGCATGAAGTAGAGGATCAAATCAGCAACTTAGGGGACAAGATAAGTGAAAGCACAGAAGCGGAGCAGCAAAAAGAAAAAAGACTGAAAAAATCTGAGGAAATTCTAAGAGAGCTCTGTGACAACATCTGCATCATAGGGGTTCCTGAACAAGAAGAGAAAGAACAAGGGTTAGAGACCTTTTTCAATGAAATCATAGCTGAAAACTTCCCTAAATTGATGCAGGAAAAAGTCACACAAGTTCAAGAAGCACAGAGAATTCCATTAAAGAGAAACCCAAAAAAATCTACACCAAGACACATAATAATTAAAATACCAAAGCTAAGAGATAAAGAGAAAATATTAAAAGCTGCTAGAGAAAAAAAGGTTATCACCTACAAAGGAGCCCCCATAAGGATGATATTCAACTTCTCAACAGAAACACTTGAGGCTAGAAGGGAATGGAAAGACATAATCAAAGTAATGCAGAACAAGAGCCTACAACCAAGACTTTTTTATCCAGCCAGGCTATCATTTAAAATTGAAGGAGAAATATAAAGCTTCCCAGACCAAAAAAAAAAAAAAATCAAGGAATTCATTACAACCAAACCAATACTGCAAGAAATGTTAAGGGGCCTGTTGTAAATAGATCAAAGGGGGAAAAGAATATAGTAAAAGAGGAATATAACTTTAAAGAATAAAATGGCAATAAACATCTACATTAATAACCTTAAATGTAAATGGCTTAAATACTACAGTAAAAAGACATAGGGTAGCTGAATGGATAAGAAAACAGGAACGTATATATGCTGTCTACAGTGGATGAACCTCAAAACAAAAGATTCACATAGACTGAAAGGAAAATGATGAAAAAAAATATTTCATTCAAATGGAAATGAAAAAAAAGTTGGCATAGCAATATTTATATCTGACAAAATAGACTTTAAAACAAAGATTATTGTAAGGGATAAAGAAGGTCACTACATAATGATAAAGGGAGCAATCCACAGGAAGATATAACCATCATAACCATCATAAATATCTACTCACCTAATATAGGAGCACCTAAGTATATAAAGCAGATTTTGATGGACATAAATGTGAGATCAACAGCAATACTATCAGAGTAGGGAATTTCAATACCCTACTAACATTGATGGATAGATTCTCAAGAAAAAAATTAACAAAAAAAACCATAATTAAGGGATATACTATATCAACTGGATTTTATAGATATCTTCAGAACCTTCCACCCTAAAGCAGCAAAATATACACTTTTCAAGTGTTCATGGTACATTCTCTAGGATAGACCATATGTTAGGGTATAAAACGAGCCTCAACAAATTTAAGAAGATTGAAACCATATCAAGCATCTTCTCTGACCACAATGGCATGAAACTAGAAATAAATTGCAATAGGAAAACAGAAAAACACTCAAACACTTAGAAACTAAACAGCATGATATTAAACAACAGCAGGGACAACAATGAGATCAAGGAAGAAATAAAAATTTTCTTGAAACAAATGAAAATGAGCATACAACTCAAAAATCTGTGGGACACAGCAAAAGCAGTCCTAAGAGGGAAGTTCATACCATTATAGGCATACCTTAAGAAGCTAGAAAAAGCTCAAATAAACAACTTAATCCTGCAACTAAAAGAACTAGTAAAAGAACAGCAAGTAAAGCCTAGAGGAAGTAGAAGGAAGGAAATAATAAAGATCAGAGCATAAATAAATGACATAGAGACTAAAAAAACAATACACAGGATCAATGAAATCAAGAGCCACAGTTCTTTGAAAAAGTAAACAAGACTCACCAAGAAAAAAAGAGAAAGGACTCAAATAAATAAAATTAGAAATAGGGTGAAGAAGTAACAATGGACACAGCAGAAATAATACAAAGGATTGTAAGAAAATACTGTGAAGAACTGTATGCCAAAAAATTAGACAACCTAGGTAAAATGGACAAATTCCCTGAAAAATGTATCTTTCTTTTTTTTTTTTTTTGTATTTTTCTGAAGTTGGAAAGGGGGAGGCAGTCAGACAGACTCCCGCATGCACCCATCCGGGATCCACCCGGCATGCCCACCAGGGGGCAATGCTCTGCCCATCTGGGGCGTTGCTCTGTTGCAACCAGGGCCATTCTAGTGCCTAAGGCAGAGGCCATGGAGCCATCCTCAGTGCCAGGGCTAACTTTGTTCCAATAAAGCCTTGGCTATGGGAAGGGAAGAGAGAGACAGAGAGGAAGGAGATGGGGAGGGGTGGAGAAGCAGATGGGCGCTTCTCCTGTGTGCCCTGGCCGGGACTCAAACCAGAGACTCCTGCATGCCAGGCTGATGCTCTACCACTGAGCCAAAGCCTTGGCTGTGGGAGGGGAAGAGAGAGACAGAGAGGAAGGAGAGGGGGAGGGGTGGAGAAGCATATGGGCGCTTCTCCTGTGTGCCCTGGCCGGGACTCAAACCAGAGACTCCTGCATGCCAGGCTGATGCTCTACCACTGAGCCAACCAGCCAGGGAAAAATGTAATCTTTCAAAAATCAATCTGGAAGAATCAGAAAACCAAAATAGACCGATTACAACAAATGAGATTAAAACAGTTAGCAATACACTCCCAACAAACAAAAGCCCTGGGCCAGATGGCTTCACAGGTGAATTCTACCAAGCATTCAAAGAAGAACTAACTCCTATCCTTCTCAAGCTATATGAAAATATTCAAGAGGAGGGAAAACTTCTAACCTCCTTTTATGAGGCAAGCATAATTCTGATTCCAAAACCAAGTAAAGACAACACAAAAAAAGAAAACTATAGGCCAATATCACTGATAAATTTAGATGCTAAAATTCTCAACAAAATATTAGCAAACCAGATTCAGCAATACATGAAAAAAAATCATACACCATGATCAAGTGGGATTTATTCTGAGAGGCAAGGCTGGTACAATAATTGCAAATCAGTCCATGTGATTCATCACATAAACAAAAGAAAGAACAAAAACCACATGATAATATCAATAGATGCAGAAAAAGCATTCAATAAAATTCAGCACCCATTCATGATCAAAACTCTCAGCAAAGTGGGAATACATGGAACATACCTCAACATGATAAAGGCTATCTATGACAGGCCCACAGCCAACATCATACTCAATAGGCAAAAGTTAAAAGCAAACCCCTTAAGATCAGGAACAAGGCAGTGGTACCCCCTTTCTCCACTCTTATTCAATATAGAAGTCCTAGCAAAAGCGATCAGACAACAAGAAGAAATAGAAGACATCCAAATTGGAGAAGAAGAAGTAAAATTATCATTATTTGCTGATAATATGATATCGTACCAAGAAAACCCTAAAGTCGCAGTCAAAAAACTACTGGACCTGATAAGTGAATTCAGCAAGGCAGGATATAAAATTAACACTCAGAAGTCAGAGGCATTTTTATACACCAACAATGATCTGTCTGAAAGAAAAATTAAGAAAACAATCCCCTTCACTATTGCAACAAGAAAAATAAAATACTTAGGAGTAAATTTAACCAAGGAGGTTAAAGACTTGTACTCGGAAAATTATAAAACATTGATAAAAGAAATCACGGAAGATACAAACAAGTGAAAGCATATACTGTGTTCATGGCTAGAAAGAATAAACATCATTAAAATGTCCATATTACCCAAGGCAATTTATAAATTCAATGCAATACTAATTAAAATACCAATGAAATACTTTAAAGATATAGAACAAATATTCCAAAAATTCATATGGAACCAAAAAAGAACACAAATAGCCTCAGCAATCTTGAAAAAGAAGAATAAAGTGGGTGGTATCACACTTCCGGTTATCAAATTATACTACAAGTCCATTGTACTCAAAACAGCATAGTACTGGCATAAGAATAGGCATAGAGATCAATGAACAGAACAAAGAACCCAGAAATAAACCTACACCTTTATGAACAATTGATATTTGACAAGGGTGGTGATAGCATACAATGGAGTAAAGACAGTCTCTTTAACAAATGGCCTTGGGAAAATTGGTCAGCTACCTGCAAAAAAAAAACGAAACTAGACCGCCAACTCACACCATTCACAAAAATAAACTCAAAATGGATAAAAGACTTAAATGTAAGTCATGAAACCATAAGCATCTTAGAGGAAAACATAGGCATATTGCTCCGACATCTCTCACAGCAATATATTTGCTGATTTATCTCCACGTGCAAGGGAAATAAAGGACAGGATAAACAAATGGGACTATATCAAACTAAAAATCTTTTTCACAGCTAAAGACAATATGTTCAAAATAAAAAGACAAACCACACAATGGGAGAACATATTTGACAATATGTCTGATAAGGGATTAATAACCAAAATTTATAGAGAACTTCTAAAACTCGACACCAGGAAGATAAACAGTACAATCAAAAAATGGGCAAAAGAAATGAATAGACACTTCTCCAAAGAGAAAATACAGATGGCCAATAGGCATATGAAAAAATGCTCAACATCATTAATCATTAGAGAAATGCAAATTAAAACCACAATGAGATACCACCTCACACCAGTAAGAATGGTGCTCATCAACAAAACAACACAGAATAAGTGTTGGCGAGGATGTGGAGAAAAGGGAACCCTCCTGCACTACTGGTGGGAATGCAGACTGGTGCAGCCACTGTGTAAAACAGTATGGAGATTCCTCAAATAATTAAAAATCAAACTGCCTTTTGACCAGACATCCCACTTTTAGGAATATACCCCAAGAATACCATAGCACAGTTTGAAAAGGAGAAATGCACCCCCATGTTTATGGCAGCATTGTTGACAATAGCCAAGACCTAGAAACAGCCCATGTGTCCATCAGTGGACAAGTGGATTAAAAAGCTGTGGTACATATATACATAATGGAATAATACTATGGGACCATGAAAAAGAAGAAAATATTATTTTTTTTGCAAGACATGGATGGAACTGGGAACTATTATGCTAATTGAAATAAGCCAGGCAGAGAAAGAAAAATATCATATGACCTCACTCATATGAGGAATCCAACAAACAATATGAACTGAGGAGCGGAATAGAGACAGAGGCGGGATCAAAGGATCCAGAAGGAAAGTGGACAGAGGAAAAAGGGATGATAGGCTGATAGGATGGGATGAGAGCAGACAAGCAAATCCTGGAGGAAAGGGGGGAGGGCGTTATGGGTAGGGAGACAGGGGATTGTTCTGGAGAACACGGATGACATTAGAATCTATGTAAACATAATAAATTAATAAAAAAAAGTGAATCATCCTGGACTTGAATTCATAATCTCTAGGGAAAGGACCCAGAATACTGCACTTTTAGCAAGTTCTTTCAGTGACACTGAGACATACTAATGTTTGAGAGCCAATTGTTCCAGGTAGTTTCTGAGGTCCCTTCTATCTTTGACATTTCATGATGACGAGAACAGAGCCACCATCTATATCCATCCAACATTAGACAAGGTAAATTTAAGCAATTTGTCCCAAATGGGTAAAATATGAAAATACTATGGTGTCAGGGAAAGAGATCAGCATTTTAAGTCAAAATGACCTCAGTTCAAGTTCTGCCTCAGTTATACCAACTTTCCTCTTTCCTCAAATTCCAGAGCTTCCATTTCCTTGTCAGGCATGTATGATGATATCAATGCCTATATCTTTAGTATGATTCCAAAAGTTTCTATAAGAGAGAACATAGGAGAGGCCATCTGGTTGGAAAGGCAGCATGAGACAATGACATAGAGGACTGGTATTTAGATTGCATTTGCCTCACAAGGTCCATTTGAGGTGGCTTTGGAAAAGTTGGGGGTGGGAACTGATGGAGATCTGCTACTACTACTCATAGGATTATTATGTTAATTAATAAAATGGATTTTATGTAGCAGAATGTCTGACAAAAAAATCAATGAACAGATTCTCATTAAGTTGAACTATATAAAATTGCTGATATTCTACTCTTTTTGACTGTCAAAAATGGCAATTCCATATGGCTTCAACATGATGTAATTTAATATTGAAATCCCAGTATGACACAATTAGTCTGTTTCTCCCAAATTATTCAGATCCTTTTCAAGTAAGTAAAAAGTAAGGCATTACTGACATTATAATGATACTTTTCTTTCATACCAATTTTTTTCTTTTAATGAAAATTCAAAAGGCTTCACCTCAAGTCACACTACAATCATTTTCCTGAGTAATGATATGACAAAAAGTGAGGCAGCAGGTGTGAGTTTTGATAGAATACACCCAGGAGGAAGTCAGATGAGGGATTACTATGCCTTGTTCTATTAATATAACAGCCTGTCCTTGCAGAGCACACCCTGTTTCAGTGACTTTAATTATGACCAGAAACTCTCTCAATCAGATGTTAAAGTGGCTCATAGGCTTCATTCAGTACTTAAGAAGTCAAAGAATCTGCCTGCTGGTAATGGATAGCTCTGTATTTCCTCCCCTTAGAGGCTGTCGTATAAACAAGAACTAGTCATATGGAGTGTAAAAATAATTAATGTACCTAACTAAGCTATTAATACTATGTTCCATACTAGATAAGGTATCAATCTATTTTAATTTGGTAATTTCATATTCATGTTTTATCTAATTGCCAAAATGATCAATAAATCATTTTGACTTTGATATATATACACTTTATGTTTTTAAATTTTGTGGGCGTGTCTATCTTCATTGAAATTTATTTTCTGTAAGATTTCATCAAGTACCTGGAAAGCTTTCTTAAAGAAAGAATGTAAAGGCAAGTTTCCCAAATGATAACCACTCCCATAGAATGTCTTACCCAGAAAACATAACGTTTTTTTGTTTGTTTGTTTTTGTTTGTGGTTTTTTTTTCTGAAGCTGGAAACGGGGAGAGACAGACAGACTCCCGCAGGCGCCCGACCGGGATCCACCTGGCACGCCCACCAGGGGCGACGCTCTGCCCACCAGGGGGCAATGCTCTGCCCCTCCGGGGCGTCGCTCTGCCACGACCAGAGCCACTCTAGCACCTGGGGCAGAGGCCAAGGAGCCATCCCCAGCGCCCGGGCCATCTTTGCTCCAACGGAGCCTTGGCTGCGGGAGGGGAAGAGAGAGACAGAGAGGAAGGAGGGGGCGGTGGAGAAGCAAATGGGCGCTTCTCCTATGTGCCCTGGCCGGGAATCGAACCCGGGTCCCCCACACGCCAGGCCGACGCTCTACTGCTGAGCCAACTGGCCAGGGCAAACATAACGTTTTGACCACTACCTGAGTCCAAATATTTAGGATGTCACATAAGAATATGAGAACCCAGACTGAGAAATATAAGCCTAAATATTTTATAAGAAGTTAGGAATCATGAAGAACCCAGCTTTAGCTAAATGCATCCACGATAGTATTTGTTGATAATTATCCATTAATTCAAACATTCTCTCTCAGGTGACAGAGGAAATCACAGAAGAAAGTATTATTCTAAAAGTAGATTTAGTGAAGGATTTCTGGTATCTCTCATGTTTATCTTGTTGTTTTGTTTGATTGAAATACAATAAGGAGAATAGAGAATTCATTCACCTGAATTTTTCTCTACCCAGATCCCTGACTTGATCTCTGGGTCAGATCTTAAAAACTTCTGAAACTCAATTTCTTAACTGAGGAAAGAATGAGAACTAAATGGAGAAAGTGATAAATATTTAAAAATGAACAGTTGACTTGAAACAGTGATTGGAGCTCTTACATTACCTTTGATTTGGTTCAGCTTGACATACCTATGCGACATGATATGGGGAAAAGAATCAGAGGAAAAAAAAAACACAAAAACACCTCAGTTCCACTTGCAGCTTTTGACATGAGACAAGGAAATTGGAGAACAAACCTTAAAATGAGAGACAGAAGTACACTCTAGCCAGGCTAACTCTGAGCAGTAAACATAAACACTACTAGGTGGACATCTTGGCATCTTCAGAAACTGAAAGGAAGTTGCATTTAGGATGGTCTCCTGGAGAACAGGGGGCTCAGGTTTATCATTGGTGAAACAGTGGTGTTCATGAGGCTGGAGAAGTGCACCCAGAGGGCAATCTGGCAACACATTTGTTGTTTGTTTTTGTTTGGGGTGGTTTTTTATTATTTTTTAATCTCTATTGAACTATAATTGGCAAATAAAATTATGAAGTATTTAAAGTGCACAATTTGATATATGTATACATTGTGAAAATGTTCCCATCATTAAGTTAACACAGTTATCACCTAACATTTTTACCTTTTTTATATTTTGATGAGAACATTAAAGTTTTACTCTCTTAGCAAATTTCAATTATAAGTACAGTATTACACTGCTCACAAAAATTAGTGAATATTTTAAAATGAATATGAAGCAATAAAAAAAGAAACATTTGATTATTTTTATTAAACAAGAACATCAGAAAAGCAAATGACAAATCAAAGAAAGTTCTTGTTATGCAAATGAGATGTAAATTCAATTATTGTGATTGAGCAGCAAGTCACATATTGGTGGGGTGAACAGAAGCATGTCAAACTGGACGAGAGTGTCACACACTGACTGCTTAGTGGGGTGTGTGCTCACCTAAGACTGCTAAAACACACCGACAGCGATGGGGCATGGACAGGATCAGATTGTCCAGCAGTTCTTGTGGGATCCTCTGCCACTCTTGCTCCAGGGCAACTTCCAGCTCAAGAAGTTGTGGGAGGCATTGGATGTTGTGTCAGACATCTTCTCCATGCATCCCAAGCATGTTCAATGGAATTCAGGTCTGGAGAACATGAAGGCCAATCCATGCATTCTATTCCTGTCTCCTGAAGCATGTTGTTGATAAGATGCACACAGTAGGGCCTTGCATTATCCTCCATGAAAAGAAAGTTGTTTTCAACCGCTCTAGTATAGGGTACCACTATAAGGTGCAGAACCTCATCTTGATATCTGACAGCAGTCAGCGATCCGTTTCTGATGATGTGGAGGTTGGTACAACCACCAATGCTGATGCCAGCCCACACCATGATTCCAACACCACTGAAGGAGTCTCTCATATGAAAGTAGATTCTCCTGTGTTCCTCATTCACACCAGATCAGGACATGATGATTGTCAGGCTTGAAGACTGAACTGTGACGTATCAGAGAAGAGGACAGTTGAACACTCATCATGGGTCCAATGATGATGCTCATCAGCCCACCTTCTACAGGTTCTACGGTGTTCAGCAGATAATGAAATGCATACCATTGGTCGCTAGGCATACAGTCCAACATGATGGGGCTGATTTCATATGGTCTGGGTGCATATCCATCATCTAGTGGCAGCAGAAACTGTCCCTGCAGCTCTGTTGCATTGCTGAACCTACTCTTTCTTACCAATAAGGTCAAGTAGCAATCATCTCTTGCTGTTGTGGCAGATGGGTGACCCTGACCTCGTCTTCGTACTGTGCCAAGTCTCTTTAAACTATTCCACAGTCTGCTGATAATGCTTTGGGATGTTCCAAGTGCTGTTGCCACTGTTTTCTGTGTTTGACCAGCTTCAAGACATCCTATGCCTCTCCAGGCTTCGCATTCAGGCAAATCCTGTTGCAGGAGCATTGCAAAGGCTGGAAAATTGCAGGATGTTCACTTTCAAGATCAAGAAATGTGCAGATGAAGTTTTTGCTCAGCAAGAGAAACTGATAACAAAATAAACAGACAGCCAACTAAATGGGAAATGATATTTTCGAACAACAGCTCAGATAAGGGCCTAATATCCAAAATATACAAAGATCTCATAAAATTCAACAACAAACAAAAAAACAATCCAATAAAAAAATGGGAAGAGGACATGAACAGACACTTCTCCCAGGAAGAAATACAAATGGCCAACAGATATATGAAAAGATGCTCATCTTCTTTAGTTATTAGAGAAATGCAAATCAAAACTGCAATGAGATACCACCTCACACCTGTTAGATTAGCTATTATTAAGACAGGTAATAGCAAATGTTGGAGAGGCTGTGGAGAAAAAGGAACCCTCATCCACTGTTGGTGGGAATGTAAAGTAGTACAACCATTATGGAAGAAAGTATGGTGGTTCTTCAAAAAACTAAAAATAGAATTACCTTATGACCCAGCAATCCCTCTACTGGGTATATACCCCCAAAACTCAGAAACATTGATACGTAAAGACACATGCAGCCCCATGTTCATTGCAGCATTGTTCACAGTGGCCAGGACATGGAAACAACCAAAAAGCCCGTCAATAGATGTCTGGATAAAGAAGATGTGGCACATATACACTATGGAATACTACTCAGTCATAAGAAATGATGACATTGGATCATTTACAGCAAAATGGTGGGATCTTGATAACATTATACGAAGTGAAATAAGTAAATCAGAAAAAAACAGGAACTGCATTATTTCCATACGTAGGTGGGACATAAAAGTGAGACTAAGAGACATTGATAAGAGTGTGGTGGTTACGGGGGGAGGGGGGAGAGGGAGAGGGGAAAAGGGAGGGGGAGGGGCACAAAGAAAACTAGATAGAAGGTGACAGAGGACAATCTGACTTTGGGTGATGGGTATGCAACATAAGTGAATGACAAGATAACCTGGAGTTGTTATCTTTGAATATATGTATCCTGATTTATTGATGTTGCCCCATTAAAAATAAAATTATTAAAAAAAAAAAAGAAATGTGCAGATACTCCAGTACTTTCAGCCTTTTGCATAGTGCATTTTCACCAATGAAATAAAAGTTGGGTTTGCATCTTATTTGCATAATCAAACAACTTTCTTTGACTTGTTGTTTGCTTTCCTGACGTTTTTTGTTTAATAAAAAAATCACATGCTTCTTTTTTTATCACTTCATATTCATTTTGGAATATATCCTAATTTTTGTGAGCAGTATGTTAACTGTAGTCACCACCATGTTATATATTAGATCTTCAGACTTTTTTCATCTTATAAGTGAAAGTTTATACCCATTTAATAAGCTTTATTCCCCCCACTTCTCAGGTTCTAGAAACCACCATTTTACTCTCTGCTCTCCCTTGAAGAAGCCGAGTCTCTCTGGATAGCTGCACTGCCTATATCCACAGAGGCACCTATCTATGCTCTGTCTGCCAAAGGAATGGGGCACTGACCTGCCGTGGTCCCCACTGAAGCAATGTGGCTCTCAGAGCATGTGTTTGATTGTTCTGAGTTAAATGTGTGGCTAGTTTGTGCTTTTTCTTGAGTGGGAACTGTCCGTGCTCCACGCTCACACCATGCTTTCCAAACTCTCTGTAGACAGAACCACAGCCGCTGCTTCAGCCTGAGTTTCAGATGGGTATAGGGGTCTCAGTGATCCTGAAGCAGTTCCAGCATTTTCAGGTGATTGAACTGCATGGCCCCACCTGTCCTTGACAAAAGGATTCACTTTGCAAGCCTCAGTCAGGAATTTCACAACTTTGGTTTTGGAATTTCACAGCTTCAGATACATGCAGGGCTGTGCAGGAGTCATACTCTTTCTGTTCCAATACTTTCTCCCAGCCTAACGTTTGCCTTTTAATTTTTTGACAATCCTTTTTGAGAACCTTTTTAGGTTAATGTAATTCCAATTATTTATTTTGCTTCTGTTGCCTTTGTTTTTTTACGCCAAATATAAATTCATCACCAAGACCAAAATGTCGCAGTCCAGCAACAACAAGTCTATTACGGGGTCCTTGAATGGGAAAAGGTATGGAATTAAATAAATGATAGACAGAGAATTAAAGATATATACATAAAGATGGGTTTGGGGAGGATGGCACGGTGAACAGTCTCTACTGTTCCTAAGCCGATGCCATGGCAGCTCCCAGAAGCACATCTGTTTTTATTCAGGGGAAAAAAAAAAAGTGGTCTATTAGCAATTCAATTGTTTCCAAGACAACTCAAAGACAATCCCCTCCACACCATTTAGATCTAACTTTACACCAATAAGAAACTAGCTTCTAGCCTCCTCCAGAGAACATGGGTGAGACAAGCGAGAATTGGGTATAGCTCTTTGTTAACTGAGCAGGTGAGGTGGGGGGTTAGGCCTAGCACCTCTGTCTCCTGAATATCCAGATTGTAAAAACACTCTTTATATTTCAGTCCCCAACACCAAAGGTAAGGAATTTAGACTGTATTAAGGACATTTTTCCCTAGGAATTTTATAGTTCTTACATTTGAATCTTTAACCCATTTGGAGTTGATTTTTGCATATGGTATAAGATATGAATTATGATATATTCTTTAGCATAAGAGTATCCAGTTTTCCCAACATCATTTGTTGAAGATACTGTCCCTTCCCTATTTTGTATCCTTGACTTCTTTGTCAAAAATTGACCATATATATGGATTTATATCTGAGATTCCAGTTCTGTTCCATTAATCTGTCTTTTTATACTACTACCGCACTGTTTTGATTATTATAGCTTTGTAATATAGTTTGAAATCAGGACATGTGATGCTGTAAGCTTTGTTCTTCTTTTTCAAGATTGCTTTGTCTAGTCAGGTGTGTGTGTGTGTGTGTGTGTGTTTCCACATTAATTTTAAACTTTATTTTCTGTAAAACTGCCATTGAAATTTGGATACAGATTGCATTAAATCTATAGATTCCTTTAGGTAATATGGACATTTTAACAATATTAATTCTTTCAATCCACGAGTATCAGACACTTTTCCATTTATTTGAGTCTTCTTCCATTTTTCTCATCACTGTTTTTTTACATTTCAGTCACAGAATTCTTTTGTCTCCTTTAAACTTATTCCAAGTATTTTCTTATTTTTTGTTATTGTGAATAAAATTGTTGTTTTTAAATCACTCTTTCCAATAGTTCATTGGTCATATATAAAAATGCAACTGATTTTTGTATAATAACTTTGCATCCTGTAAATTTACTGATATTGTTTATTTGTTTTAATAAATTTTTGAGTGGAATCTTTAAGGATTTTATATATAATATGTCATCTATAAGCAGAAATAATTTTACTTCTTTCTTTCTGATTTAGATACCTTTCATTTATTTTACTTGCCTAACTGCTCTGATTAAGATATCCAGTTCTGTATTGAATAAAAGTGATGATATTAGGCATCCTTGTCTTGTTATTAATCTTAGAGAAAAACTTTTGTGTTTCCATTGCTGAGTATAATGTTAGCTGTGGACTTCTCATTTAAGGGCTTTGCAATACAATCCTTTCATATAGAGTTTATTGAGAGGTTTTATCATTAAAATATGTTGGCTTTTAGCTGACCTGGTCAGACACATATGGAAGTTCATGCTTCCTGCTTTTCTCCCCTTTCTCTCTCTCTCTCCTCTCTAAAAAATGAATAAATTAAAAAAAAAGATGTTGGCTTTTTTCAAGTAGTTTTTTAGATGATCATATGACTTTCACCCTTAATTTTGGTAATTTGGTAATATCAAATTTTAGCAGCTGGACATGAGAGGAACGAAACATGAAATCCTTGGAAAATAGTTACCTTTGCACACATCACAGAGAAAACTGTAAATGGACTAACTCACATAAAGCCTAGAATTCCCTTAAACCCCATTCCATTTCAAAGCTTGCTACTTCTCTGTTAAAGTGAACCATTTATCAGTATTTTTTAAAGGTAACCATTAAGATTTTATTAGTCCAAACATTTTTCCTTTCATACCTTGTTTTTTCCTACATTTTCTGCCTTAACTTATTGAGTATAGATCTGCCAGTTGGAATCAATTCTTAAAGTTTGATAAGGAGACATCATTTACTGAAGCTGGATTCACTGCTCAGCAAGCAGCCTAGAAGTTAATAATAGCACCCTATCAACAAATAATAACTGTTACTTTCCTCCCAATGTCCCTAAAGCATTATTAAATGTGGCACTTACAGCCCCGTATATGCAATTTACCTCTGTAAAAGGTCATCTGCAAGTACAGTATTTTCTTTTTGCAAGTACAGCACTTTAAAATATGCCAAAAGGACCTGTAAGATTACAGGCCGAACCATTCATTATCCTGCAAAAGACCTGTATCAAACAAGTCCCATTTTAAATTTAGCCACTCTCTATTAAAAAAACAGCAATGGAGTCTTCTTTGGTTTGTGTTCATTCATAGTAGAAAACATTCTTTCTTAGTTTTTTAAATGCTTTGAATATTGCCTGGGTTCAGGAATGCCTACAAAACAAATACTAAAGCAGGCCAGATTTACCTTCCCTCAGGCCCACTGCTCTTTCCTGGGAGCCTGAGAGATACCAAGTGTGATCATGCTTCCTTCAGACTATCCAGAGAACCCTGCCCTAACTTCACCATAGCTTTCACATCTCAACAATATCTTATGCTCAAGATACTACCTAATTTTTTCCCCTTCTCCAAAATTGACATAGAAAGCTCCAAGTGAAGATGGTAGATTATAAACACAAATCTAATTATGTACACTCTGTTATTATCAGCTTGAGGTGCTATAGCATACTGTCATAGTATAGGTGATTTAAAAGTAGAAATTCATTCCTCACAGTTCTGGAGGCTGGGTAGTCCAAGATCAAAGTCACAGGAATTCAGTTCTTAGTGAAGGTTCTCTATCTGACTTGCAGTAAGCTACTTTCTCACTGTATCCATACATGGTGGAGAGAAACGAAAGCTCTGATTTCTGTTCTTCTTCTTATAAAAAGATTAATCCCACTAAGAGACCCCAACCTAATGGCCTCATCTATATCCAATTATCTCCCTAAGGCTCCACCTTCAAATATCATCACATTGAGGATGTAAGCCTCAATATATAAATATAAGAGGGGCCCAAACATTTAGCCTATAACATTCTGCTTCTGGTCCCTTAAAATTCATGTCCTCACATGCAAAATACATTCATTCCATCCAACATCCCCAAAGGGCCATCTAGCATCATTTCTAAAGTCTGATGTCCAATGTCTCATCTAAATACCATCTAAATTTCATACAAGTGAGACTCAAGATGTGATTCATCCTGAGGCAAAATTTCTTTTCATCTGTAAATTTGTAAAACCAGACAAAGTGTGTGTTCCAAAATATAATGATGAAACTACCATAATATAGATATCCCCATTCTGAAAGGAAGAATTAGAAGAAAAAAAGAGGTGATGAGTAACAAGCAAGTCCAAAATTTAGCAAGACAAATACCAGCAGATCTCAAGATTTGAGAATAACACTGTTTGTTTCAAAGGCCTCCCTTCCAGATCCACTGGGGCCATGGTCCCACCCCTGTGGCTCTGCTGAGTGGCAATCATACCCCATGGATTCAGATAATCACTGTCTGGCCTGTTGAAACCAAGGCAATGGTCTCTCATTTTGAAAACAAGGAGACATTTCTAATGTTTCTGAATTGCTTTTGGGGTCATTTTTTTCTTGCCTTCAAGAATTGGGCATGTTCATAGCAAAATAACTCTATGGTCTGGTCCTATAGGATCTAAAAAATCTAATATCCCTCTTTCATCTTGTTCTATCTTTATCTCATTTATTTCAGACAGGCAATGTTTCTGCTGGAGTGGGTAATTAGACTCTTGGTTCACACCCATAATACTCTCCTGATCAAGTGGTTGCTCTGCCATACCCCAGCATTCTCTTCAGAACAAGCTTTATTATTTTTTACATGTTTAAGCTGAGCATTTTTCAAATCTTAAGTCAGATTCCTTTTTATTCAACAATTTCATTTTCAATTCATTTATCTCTTCTCAAATCTTTATTATATGCAGTTTAAGTGTCTGTCGCTGATAGCTTATTGGTTGCTTGCGTAACTGTACTAGCCAATGGGGTGAAGTTGCCACAGCATTCAAATAGTCCCACCTTCTGGCATGCCACCTCACAAATTGAGGTTAAGGATTGGAGCAATTATTATGCTGTTAAGAAATCTTAACACCAGAAGGGGTCTTTGCAATGGTATAAGACTAGAGGTTCTCCAATTGAAAAATAATGTCATAATAGCTAAGTCTTTGACTGGCTCCTCTAAAGGTGAAATACATGTCATTCCAAGAATTGATTTGGCTCCATCTCAAACAGGGTTGCCGTTTCAATTGAGACGTAGACAATTTCCTGTAAAACTTGCCTTTGCTATGACCATCAATAAGTCTCAGGGCCAAACACTTAAACGTGTTGGCATTTTTTTACCTGAGCCTGCATTTGGACATGGTCAACTTTATGTTGCCTGTTCAAGAGTTTGTGAAAGAACGGATGTAAAATTAAAAATAATTGATGGTCCTCTGCAAGGCGAGCTTAAAAATGATGGAAAGATCTACACAAGAAATGTTGTGTACAAAGAGATCTTTGACATGTGAATTAACATTTTATTATTTAAATCACCTTTATTTATTGAGAGCAAGATAAGGGGCAAGAGCAAAAATATATTGTAATCTGGACTGATGAAAAACAAAAAAGTAGACTGATGAAAAACAAAAAAATCCTAAGCTTACAATGAAGAAAGTAGAAATCAACCTTGAAGGGATTAGCCAAAGAACGTATACAGTGGTCCCGCATTTACCACAGGGGTTAGGTTCCAGACCCCCCCCCCCCCGCAATAAGTGAAAATCTGTATAGTAGCAACCTTATATTTATTTCATTATTTTTATATATTTTTAAGGCTTTATAAATCTCCCACACTCTTATAAATCTTTTCCACACTGTTATTAACCTTTCCCACACTCTTATAGACACTTCTTATGCTCTTAAACACTTTCTACACTCTTAAACTTATGTACTTTTAACAACACATAAAATTCTATGTGGGTACTCACCAGTGAATACTAATATGTTTTAATTAATAATTTTTATATTGTTTTCAATTAAATGG
Organism: Saccopteryx bilineata; assembly: GCF_036850765.1. Taxonomy (NCBI): domain Eukaryota; kingdom Metazoa; phylum Chordata; class Mammalia; order Chiroptera; family Emballonuridae; genus Saccopteryx; species Saccopteryx bilineata. Next base: position 109,467,967 of record NC_089494.1, on the reverse strand, counting down.
CTAGAAAATGTTTATTTTACCACAAAAATAATTAAAATAATAAATATATAAAAATACCTATATACCACAAAATTCCACAATATAGCAAAAAATCCACAATACAAAATTAGATATATACAATTTAAAAATCCACGATACAGTGAGACTGTGAAAAGTAAACCATGATATGGCGAGGCATGACTGATACATAACACATAGACACAAACAACAGTATGGTAATAGATGAAGAGAAAAAGGGATGGGGGCATGGTGGAGATGGAGAAAAGGTTGGGG